>NW_022589723.1:36413770-37119353 GCF_004348235.1 Phoca vitulina | reverse complement strand
TTTCTTTCTTTCTTTCTTTCTTTCTTTCTTTCTTTCTTTCTTTCTTTTTTTAAGATTTTATTTATTTGTCAGAGAGAGAGAGAGCATGTGCAGAAGCAGGGGGAGTAGCAGGCAGAGGGAGAAGCAGGCTCCCCGCTGAGCAAGGAGCCCGATGCAGGACTCGATCCTAGGACCTGGGGATCATGACCTGAGCCGAAGGCAGACACTTAACCAATTGAGCCACCCAGGAGTTCCAGTTTTTTGTTTTTTGTTTTTTTCTTTTAAGTCATTCTCAGATATGTAGTCACTGTGATAGAATAATATAGGAAGAGGCTGAGCGAAAGACCTGGATTCAAATCCTTTCTCCGCTACTGAATTACTACTGGCTCTGAGCCTCCCTTTCTTCATCCATAAAACAGAGTCACATCGGGCCGCTTCAAAGGTTCTCAGGCCATGTAATGGCCTGAGACACAGTAGGTGCTCACCAAAAATTAGTTTCCCTGCAGTGCTTCCAGCTTTGAGAATCTGAGATCAGGCCTCTGATGATCCAGCCCCAGCTTGAAGAAATCTTGGTCTGTTTTCCATTTGAAGGTGCAAAGTTTATTTTTCTGAAATAAACTTTATATTTTGTGGTAATTGTAGATTCACATGCAATTGTATGAAATAATACAAAGAGCTCATGTACCTTTCACTCAGTTTCTCCCAGTGGTAACATCCTGCGTAAGGAGAGCACCATGGCACAATCAGAAAATTGACATTGATATAACCCATTGACCTTATTCAGATTTCACCGGTTTTATATGCACTCGTGTGTGTGTGTGTGTGTGTGTGTGTGTGTAGTTTTGTGCAGTTTTATCACATGTGGGGATTTGGCAAAGTTCGTTTTTAAAATCAAGGTTTCTTTTTCTGTTAGATTCTAAGGGTTTTCATGTAAGAAGAATGAAGTTTTAGAAATTGGGCATTTCAGAGGTGTCTATTAGTTAATATTGTTGTGCCCTCGAAACATGTCTTTTTCTTGTTGTATCCTTTTTCTTCCTTTTTATTCTTTCCACCAAATGAAAATAGTGTATTGTGATCATAAAATTCAGGCATAGTATACAGAAAAGTATAAAGAAGAAAGTTTTAAAAAACACCTAAAATCCCAACTCATGGAGAAAAATATTGTTGGAATTTTGGTGAGCATCCTTCCCACATATATTTTTTTTATGCATGCTGTTCTATATAATGCTTTCCCCAATGTTATGTAATGCAATCCTTTCATGTTCATATAGATTTAGTTTTAATAAATAACTCGATAAATATAATTTTATTTATTTATTTTTTAAGATTTTATTTATTTATTTGACAGAGAGAGACACCAAGAGCAGGAACAGAAGTAGGAGGAGTGGGAGAGGCAGAAGCAGGCCCCCTGCTGAGCAGGGAACAGGACGCGGGGCTCAATCCCAGGACCCTGGGATCATGACCTGAGTCCAAGGCAGACACTTAACGACTGAGCCACCCAAGTGCCCCGATAAATATCATTTTGTTACATAGCCTTTCCTCCATGAATAAACCACAATTTGTTCCTGGCTTATTCTTTTTTTCTTCTAATTACAGTTCAGTGAACATCCTTATACATTTAAATTTGTGTCCAGTTATTTTCTAAGAATAAATTGTTAGAGTTGGAATTTATGGGCCTGGCAGGTATCTACATATGAAGTATATGTACATTTTCTCACACTGCCTTATCACACAGTAGTGGGTGAGACTGCCCATTCATCAGCATGTTGATCAACAGTAGGTATTATTAAGCTTTTGAGCCTTTGACATTTAATAAGTAAAAAAGAAGATATCATTTCTTCCTTTTACTTTAAATATTAAAAACAATCTTTATTGCTTTTTGCTGATTTTGAAAGTATTACATGCCTGTTTTAATAAGTTTAAATAAAAGAGAAATTAAAGAGAGTAAAAATCAGGGGCACCTGGGTGGCTCAGTCGGTTAAGTGTCTGCCTTTGGGTTCAGGTCATGATCCCGGGGTCCTGGGATCCATCCCCACATTGGGCTCCCTGCTCAGCAGGGAGACTGCTTCTCCCTCTCTCTCCGCCCCTCCCCCTGCTTGTGTGTGCTCTCTCTCTGTCAGATAAATTAATAAAATCTTTAAAAAAAAAAGAGTAAAAATCACCCTATAATTCTCACACAAGAGAATTTGATATATACCCTTAGGTATAGAAGGTTAAATTTTATAAATGCATTAATTAGATTTTCCTTACTAATCTGTACCTACTTTCACTAAACAACACATTTTAGGCCTTTTTCTCTATGAGCCCATGCAGCTATACTCCACTCTTTTAGTCAATTGCATAGATGATATTGATAAAATATTATTTAGGTATTTCCACTTTTTTCACCATAATTGTTAACCATATGAATATAAATTTTTGCCTACTTGTCCATTTATTTCCCTATGCCAAGTTCTGTGAGATGGAGTTGTTGGATCAAAGGATCTGTAGATTTGTAATAAATCGTTGGTGGTACTGAGCACTATAAATTTTTTAGTGCTTAACAATAATATAGTTATGAGAAATATTCTTTTGTGACTTGCCTCTTCAATATTCTTTGCTCGCTTTTCTATTAGATCGTTTACTTCCTTTTGCTGACTTGGATAAGTTCATTATATGTTTAAAAATATCAATTCTTAAAAAAAAAATAAAAATATCAATTCTTTGTTTAAATGTACAAAGTTTTTAATTTTTATGCAATTAAATCTTTTATGTGTTCTGGGTTTTATATCTTGCTTAGAAAAATCTTTCCTAATATTTTAATACTCTCCTCCATTTTGTTTTAGTTCTTTATTGATTTAGAAAATATTTGGATGTTTACTCTCCTTGGAATTTATTTTTGTGAATGATGTGAGCTAGCCAGGTGCCTCAATACCATTTATTGGACAATCCATTCTTCTCTTACCTATTTGGAACACCTTCTTTATCATATACTAAATTCTCAGATAGCCATAGATCATGTTCTGGACTCCCTGTGGATCTGTTCATCTTTCTTAAGCCAGTAAATACCATGGTATTTTGGTTTTTTAAAATTAAATTTTATTTTATTTAAATTAAATTAACATATAGTGCATTATTAGTTTCTGAGGTAGAGTTCAGTGATTCATCAGTTGCATAGAACACCCAGTGTTCATTACATCACATGCCCTCCTTAATGCCCATCACCCAGTTACCCCATCCCCCCACCCACTTCCCCTCCAGCAACCCTCAGTTTGTTTCCTATAAATACCATGGTATTTTGATTGCTCTAGCTTTGTAGTTTGTTCTGACATCTGGTAAGGCAAGCCCTTGCATTAAATTTGAGATAAATTCACTCCTTTAAAACTTTGAATCTTCCCACTCAAGAACATTTATTCAAGTCTTTTATGTCTTTTAAAAAAGGTTTATGGTTTTCTTCTCATGGACTTTCGACATTCTAAAAGTTTATTCTTGGGTATTTTATATGTGTTGCTTCCATGTGAATAGAATCATTTTCCCAAATATATTTTATGACTTTTATATATTTATATATATTGTATAATTATATATATAATATATATATTTTACTGTGGGTCTACAGAGAATCTATTGACTTTTATGTTGATCTTATAACCCCTAGAATAATAAACTCCGTAAGAACTCACTATGTGTCTATCCCCACCACAGCTCTGCCTAGCTTACTGCCGAAATATAAGAGTGTCTGGGCCATTTTCTTTTGTTTGTTTTCAGTTGATTGTGTTCTCTAGATAGTTTATCTTACCATCTTTCAAATAAAAATTCTCTCTTTTTGGGGGAGCGCCTGGCTGGCTGAGTCGATGGAGCATGCTACTCTTCTCGGGGTCGTGAGTTCAAGCCCCACTTTGGACGTAGAGCTTACTTAAAAATAAACAAACAAACAAACAAACAAATAAATAAATATTAGAATTTCTCTCTTCTTAGTGTCTAAACCTTTTCTTTCTTTTTCTTGCTTCTGTGCAATGGCTAGAACCTCCAGAACATTGTTGAATAATAGGGGCGAGAGCAGGCATTCCGGGGGTTTCCACCAGTTCGGCCATCTGGAGTTCTCCCTGGAGGAAGAGGTCCCAGGACCCAGCAAGCCCCGTAAGACTAGGTCATGGCTCAGGAATCTGAACCCTTCGCCGCAGCACAGCTTGGGGGAGCCCAGTTGTCCAGCTTTGGGCCGTCCTAAATCCGGGCCAGCTACCAGGTTTGGTGCGGGACACCGATCCGAAAGGGGAGCTCGGGTGGGGCGCTGGATCCCTTTTCGGAGAGGCCCGGAGGTGCGGCGGGGCTGCTGCACTCCGGGCAGCACCCCCCGTCCGCACCAGCTTTTGCCCTCAACGCTTCAGGGCGCATCAGCCCCCTCGGAGGCTGGGCCGGCCGGCCGGGCGGGATCGCTGGCGCCCGGCCGCCGCCTCGGGGAGCTGAGCTCAGTGCCGGGCTGGAATTCCGGGTGTGGCCGCCCTCTGGCGCCGGGTGACCCCGGGCTTCCCAGCCCCTTTGGAGGCAGGCGCCCAAAACGGAGCGGTGCCTCGCGGGCTGCGGCAGACGCGCGCCGGGGCTGGAGGAGCGGCAGGTGAGGACGCCGGGGCGGGGCGGACCCGGCAGTGAGGCTGCGGGCGCGGTGGGGCTGCGGGCGCGGGTAGCCCCCTCCCCGCAGGGAACCTTCTCCCGTCCTCCAGCATCTCCGCCGGCTTTCACTGGGAGCAAGGCAGCAGGATTCGAGGTTGGCGTGGCGCCGGGCTGGCCCCTGACTTGCGCTCAGCAGCATCCTCACTCGTACTCAGAGACCTGTCCTCACGGTCCGTCCCTGGGATGCTGTCACCAGCCTGGGAGGGAGGAAGGAGGAGCGGGCCTTTAGCACCGGAGTCTGGATTCATACCCCCACTACCCCACCGAGATTGCCGAAGTGACCCACCTTGTCCTTGCTGATGAAGCGACAGCCTTCAGTCTTCCTCCTACCTGCCTCTCAGCAACCACTGATTCCCATTCCTCCTTCTGACACATTCCTTGGGCTTCCATGACAACCCCTACCCCTAGGTTTCTTTCTAGCTCTTAGCTCTCTCTCTCCTAGTCTCCTCCGGGGGACTCTCTCCTGCACACAATGTTTAAGTGTTGTGCTTCTTCGGGTCCCAGATTTCTCTCCTCCCTCTCCGCCTCCTTGAGATATAATCCATATACCGTAAGATTCACCCTTTTAAAGTGTACGGTTCAGTGGCTTTTAGTGTATTCACCAAGTTGTGCAGCTCTCCCCACCGGCTAATTCCAGAACGGTTTCATCACCCCAAAAAGAAACCCTGCGCACATTAGTCACTTCCCATTTCCCCTTTCCCCAGCACCTTGGCAACCACTAATCTACTTTCTGTCTCCATGGATTTGCCAGTTCTCGACATTTCCTGTACATGGAATCATACAGTATGTGGTCTTTCATAACTGGCTTCTTTCACTTAGCATAATGTTTTTACGGTTCTTTCATATTGTAGCTTGTAACAATACTTCACTCCTTTTCATGGCTCAGTAATATTCCATTGTGTGGATGTACCACAGTTTATCTGCTCATCAGTTGATGGGTATTTGGGCTGTTTCCATTTTGGGGAATTAATTATCATAATGCTATGAGTATTCTTGTACGAGACTTTGTATGCACACGTTTTCAGTTCTCTCGGGGTGTACACCTAGGAGTGCAACTGCTGGGTCCTATAGTAACTCTATGTTTAACTGTTTGAGGAACCACCAAACTGTTTTCCAAAGCAGTTTTACCATTTGACATTCCCACCAGCAATACATGAGGGCTCAGTTTCTCCGCATCCTCACCAACACCTAATATTGATTATGGTCCCCTAGTGGGTATGAAGTGGTATCTAATTGTGGTTTTGATTTGTATTTCCTTGATGGCTAATGATGTTGAGCATCTCTTCACGTACTTATTGGTCATTTGACATCACCTTTGGAAGAATGTTTAGTCAAACATTTGCCCAGTTTTAGTTGGATTACTTGACTTTATCATTCAATTTTAAGAGTTCTTTTTAGGGGGGCACCTGGGTGGCTCAGTCGTTAAGCGTCTGCCTTCGGCTCAGGTCATGATCCCAGGGTCCTGCGATCGAGCCCCACATCAGGCTCCCTGCTCTGCGGGAAGCCTGCTTCTCCCTCTCCCACTCCCCCTGCTTGTGTTCCCTCTCTCGCTGTGTCTCTCTCTGTCAAATAAATAAATGAAATCTTAAAAAAAAAAAAAAAAAGATTTCTTTTTAGGGGGCGCCTGGATGGTGCACTCTTGGTTTTGACTCTGGTTGTGATCTCGGGGTCATGAGATTGAGTTGTGAGATGGAGCCCTGGGTCGACTCCACCCTCAGCATGGAGTCTGCTTAGGTTTCTCTCTCCCTCTCTCTGTAACCCTCTTCCCACCTCCTGCAAGTGTGTGTGCTCTCTCTCTCTCAAATAAATAAATACATCCCCGCTGAACAGGGAGCCGGATGGGGAACTTGATCCCAGGACCCTGGGATCATAACCTGAGCCAAAGGCAGACGCTTAACTGACTGAGCCACCCAGGTGCCCCTAAATAATCTTTTTTTTTTTTTTTAAAAAAAGAGTTCTTTTTAAAAAAATTATTTTAATTGTGGTTAAGAAAAACACATAACATAAAGTTTATCATCTTAACCATTTCTAAGTGCATTTGTACAGTTCGGTATTGTTAAGCATATTCATATTGTTGTGCAAACCGTCTCCAGAACTTTTTCATCTTGCAAAACTGAAATACCCACGAAATACCTCTCCACCTTCTCCTCCCTCCAGCCCCTGGCATCCACCATTCCACTTTCTGTTTCTTTGAATTTGATACTCTAGATACTTCATATAAGTGGAATGATACAGTATTTATCCTTTGGGACTGGCTTATTTCACTTAGTATAATATTTTCAAGGTGGAGTTCTTTATATATTCTGGATATTAGTCTCTTATCAGATATATGATTTGCAAATATTTTCTCCCATTCTGTGGGTTGTCTTCACTTTCTTGATGAATCATTAGCACAAAAGTTTCCAATTTTGATAAGGCTCAGTTTATCTTTTCTTTTGTTTCCTGTGCTTTCGGTATCATATCTTTTTTTTTTTTTTTAGATTTTATTTATTTATTTGACAGGGAGAGAGACAATGAGAGAGGGAACACAAGCAGGGGGAGTGGGAGAGGGAGAAGCAAACTTCCCACTGAGCAGGGAGCCTGATGTGGGGCTCAATCCCAGGACCCTGGGATCATGACCTGAGCCGAAGGCAGACGCTTAACGACTGAGCCACCCAGGCGCCCCTCGGTATCATATCTTAAGAGACGATTGCCTAATCAAAGGTCACAAAGATTTACACCTGTTTTCTTCTAAAAGTTTTGTGGTGTTAGCTCTGACATTTTTGAGCTTATTTTTATATATGGTGTGAGATAGGGGTCCAACTTAAATCTTTTGCTTGTGAATATCGAATCCCAGCACCATTTGTTGAAAAGACTAATCTTTCTCCCATTGAACTGGTTTTGGCGCCCTTGTTGATAGCTTCTCTTCTTTATGTATCCACTTTCCTAGCTCCTGTACTCATTCGTGGGCCAGTAACTCAGAAATTTATCCCTTTGGCCTGGACCTTTCTTCTGAGCTCCTTACTCCTATATAGCTTGACATCTCCACTTAAATGTTTCTCACACAACTTCAAGACAGAACTCTTGATTGTTTCCTTCAAATATGCTCTTTTTCCAATATATTTTTCCCTGTTTCATCTCAGTAAAACAGAGCAGTATCCTACTTGCTTAAGCCAGAAATCTAGAGTCATATTTGACATTTTTGCCCTTAGACCCCACGTCCAATGGATCACCAAGTCAGGTTAATTTTATTTGGAAATATATATCCTGAATCCATCCCTGGCCTTCCAACACCACTGCCACCAAGTGTGAGACATCATCTCTCCATTGGAATACAGTCTCCTAACTCATCTGTCTCCATGGAAAAATTTTAAACATATACAAAAAAGGAGAGAGTCGTAGGGTGGATACCCATGTATCCATCACCCAGCTATAATAATCATCAACAGAAGATTGTCCCTATTTCATCAATACTTACCTCTACTCCCCCCTTCCCCACCTCCTTTGGATTACTTTCAAGCAAATCTATGTGTCAGAGCGATCTCTTTAAGATACAAAGTTGATAGGGGCACCTGGGTGGCTCAGTTGTTAGGTGTCTGCCTTCGGCTCGGGGTCATGATCCCAGGGTCCTGGGATCGAGCCCCGCATCGGGCTCCCTGCTCGGCGGGAAGCCTGCTTCTCCCTCTCCCGCTCCCCCTGCTTGTGTTCCCTCTCTCGCTGTCTCTCTCTGTCAAATAAATAAATAAAATCTTTAAAAGAAAAAAAAAGATACAAAGTTGATAGTGTATTTCCCTGTTTAAATCCCCTTATTGATTCCCCACTGCTTTTAAGAAAATGAAAGAAACCCTTATTGGGGTGCACAGGGCCCTGCATGATCTAGCCCTGCCAACCCCTCCAGCCTCGTTGCTCCCCACTTCACTACTTCTACCCTCTAGACACAAAGGCTCTGTTTATGTTCCTCATACATGCTACACACCTCTGGCCTCAGGGCCTTTGCACATCCATCATAAACCCTCTACAATGACCCCTCTCTAACTCCCTCCAAATACCCTCCCCCATCTGATTAGCACCCATTGGCTATCAGCTCAAAATGCCACTACTTAGGGAAACCTTCCCTGCTTTCCACGGCTGAGTCAGGACGCCCTGATAGAGGTCCAACTAGGACGCTGGGCTCTTCTTTCGTAGCATAGATGACATAGTTATAATTATGTATTGATTTATATAAATATTTGTTTCATGTCTGCCTCTCCCACCAGGCATTTTGGGGATAGTAGCTTGCCTTATCCCTCTTAGTACACACAGCACTTACACGGAGCTGAGCGAACTGCAGACGTTCAGCTGGTGTTTGTAGGCGGGAGGCAGGGAGGCTGGCAGCCCTTTGAGGACTGTGACCCTGCTAGCCTCTCCTGGGGTAGGGGGTTCTTCTGACCACAGGAGGGTCAGTGGCCATTTGCAGTTCACCCAGTTCCTAGCTCTGCTTTGTTTCTCCCTCAGACAACACTTGCTTTCCTTCCTGGGCTGAGGCTTTCTCGCCCCTTCGCTGAGAGTAACTGAGGCCCAGAGAGAGGGAGTGGCTTCTCCAAGCCCCCTCAGCAGTGACAGGTACTTCCACGCCGGCCTCTCTGTCTTCTGGCCCCCACCCCCAGCCTCTTTCAGGACCCTAGACTCCTTCCAACCAGCCCCGTGCCCTGAGAAGAGCCTGGAGGGCCCACAAAGCCAGCGTGAATCTGAGGTGGGTGTTAGGGGATGGTTGAATTGGGGTGCGTTGGATGGTATCCGTGGATGGACAGAGCGGGCTTGTCCCGAGAGTAGCCACGCCCCCTGGTAGCCTTGGGCGGGGGTGGGGGGCGGCTGAGCGGCCGGGCGGCCTGTGGGCCCTCCCTCAGCAGGCTGGGCAGAGAGTAGCCCCCAGGAGCACAGGAGTGCTCTGTTTCTTAATGAATGCAAGTCTGTTTTTCGACCTGAATGACCAGCTTCTTGTCTGGAAATGGCCAGGCCCGAAGTGGCCGGCCAAGAAAAAGTGGTCTGTGACCAGGTCCAGGGGTGCCAGCTTAAACAGATGCTTCCACAGCAGTGGAAATGCGGGATGAGGCCAGCGACAGGCAGGTCACTCTCCGCAGGACCAACCGCCTGCTCCTCGGTGTGGCCTGGGCTTCGCGAGAAATCCTGGCCGCGCCCGGCAGCAGAGCTTCCATGTTTCAGCTCTTTGTCCGTCTGTCTCCCTGGGGACTGTTCTCACTCTGCGGGCCTCTGAGCTCTGGCCGGGAAGGGGCGGCAACTGCTGGCCTCAGACCTCTGGGGGAGGGGGGCTGAGCTGTGGGAGTGCCTCCTGGGCCCCCGCGGCGGGGCGGGGTGGGGGGCAGTCCCTGGGTGGGGCCCAGGTGCAGAGAGGGCCGTCCTGCAGAGGCTCGCTGGCTGTAGTCCCAGGGGAAGAGTCAGTCATGCAGGAGCTCTGTGGGTGCCATTTGGGGCCTGGTGGGGCCTCAGTCTCTGCTTCCCATGGGCGGCTGCACTTCTAGGTATCCCTCAAGGGGCATGATGGGATGTAGAGTTTTCAGTGTTGCTGGCAGGCGTGGGGGGTGGGGGGCGAGGCTGTGAGACCCCCCCCCCCCGTCGGCCCCAGGGCTAGGCCATGACCTCTCAGACCCCCCCAGTAGCCCTGAAGATCTGCAGGTCAGAGAGGGGATTTCCCCCCATTTTATAGGGGAGCAGACCCTGAGGAAGGTGACTGGGGACCACACAGAAGGAGGTCAAGGGCAGCGAAAAGCAAACTTGAGTGACTTGCTCTCTCTCCAGGTCTTGTGTTTGTGTCTTGAGTCCCAGTGCGGTGGAACAAACTACACAGAGGAGCTTCTCAGCAGGGAGTGTTTGTTTATTCAGTACACAGTTATTGAGCACTTACTGCATGCCTGAAGCTGTGTGCAGCCCCGGGGTGAGATGAATAAGGAAGACGGTCTAGTGGGTCTAGTGGGGAGACAGCCACTTAAATGGGCGGTACAGCAATGAAGATATCTGAGCAGGGGTCTGCTCTCCCCGGAGCTAGAGGCTCGCCAGGCTTCGGGGAGTGGAGGTGTTGGGGGATACGAGCGAGAAGGTCTCCACCTTGGGCAGGAGCTAAGCAGGACCCAGGCAGAGCCGGGAGGACAGCTCACTAGCAACGCTCCCAAATGCCTGAGAGAAGTCAGCCTGAGCACTTTGATCCTGAATTCCATCCCTGTGAGGACCTGGGCCTTTCTAGTGTACCCCGAGAGCCCAGATCTGGATGGCGGGGGTGTGTGGGAGGCCCTAGAGCAGGGAAGAGGGCAATTGGGGTCCTTTAACTGGGGTGGGGCCAGTCAACCAAGCAGCTAAGGGCTTGGCTGACCAGCTCTGGGCTCCACAGAGAGGCCTGGGCAGTGGGCAGCGTCTTGGCTGCCAAGAGTGGGAGATGGGGCCAGCCTTGCTCTTGGCCCTCCCGGCTCCCATTGGGTAGAAGGCCCAGGGGCCTCTGAGATCCCTGTAGGTAGGTGTTCTTGTTGGCAGCAGAGCTCAAAGGGGTCCTTGTTCAGGCTGGATGCAGCCACCCCCAGAGGCCTAGCCAGCTCACATCTCCTCCTGAACAACTAGCTCTCCCAGTTTGTTTGGTTCTTGGAGCGGAGAAGATAAAAGCTTGGTGGGGGTGGGGAATAGGAAGGGGTCTGATCTAGGGAACCCCACCTCTCAGACAGGCCCCTGCATGGCTGTCTCAGCCCAAGAGACCTCCTTTGGTCTCCCCCAAGCCCCGTCTACTGGGAGCACTACGGGAGAGGGCAGAACACCAGGCGCGGAGCCCTCTGGGCGGCGTGCTGAAGGGGACAGAGTGCAGGATTTCGGCCAGACCGGAGTTTGAATTCAGCTCCACTCCTCCCTGCTTGTGTGGTCAGGAGCTCGTGCCTTACCTGTCTGGGCTGCCTCCTCATCTGTATGACCGGACGCCAGAGCGGGCCTCAGGGCTGGAGGTCCTGAGCCACACCTGTCCCCTCCCCTCTCCCCAGGGGCTCCCTCCGCTAATAGGGCTTGACTTGGTTTGAACCTTCCGAGTCCTTCCGCCTCCTGACCCTGAAGGCCTGTTGGGGGTGTGGTGGAACCCAGGCCTGGGTGTCAGACCTCCACGGGGTCCTGGCCCTGCCAACGACTGCGTGTGGGCACGTCACTGGAGCCAGCTGGGCCTCCCTTCTGCCCCCGTGAAATGCCAGCAGAACCACCTGCCCCACGTGAGTGGCTGAAATGACGTCTCAGGTGTGCCCTGGTTGTGGGGCTTCTGGTCCGGCTGTAAGTGCTGGGAAAGTGAATGGGCTGCAAGCGGGGCAGACCCTCTGCTCTCTCCCAGCCTGGGGCCTTGGCCCATGCCCTGCTGCTTCTCGCTCTGCTCTCTGCTCTCTCTTCACTTGTTCTAGACCCAGCTCCGGGGGCACCCGGAGGTTCCGCTCCAGTGTCCCTGCAGCATACGTCCGTCCTGCCTGCTCACTGCCTCTGGCTGGGCACCTCCCGTCTCGTAGGCTCTGGGGAGGATCCACTAGAAATGGAGTCGGATGGGCTAAGATCATCTCTTCCTCCAGAGAGGCTGCTGGTCAGCTTGCAGATGGCCCTATGCAGGTCTGAAGCACCTGTGGTTCTGCCAGTGGCGGCCAGGGTCATTTGGTCCAAACTGTGACGTCTTGGGAAGCAGGGCACCTGGCCTTCCACCTTCCCATTCATTTCAAAGCTGCCCCAGGTCGTCAGAGGGAGCTAAGCACATCCCTGGCTCAGGTGTTCTCAGACCTCCTGGGACGTAGGGTTCATAGCTGCGCTGAGCACCTGCCCCTGCTGAGCCCTTTGCCGGGGCTGCTGAGCTGGACAGCTGGATGGGGGGCACCCAGCGTGTGGCCCCCAACGCACCGAGCCCCACCCCCGTATACTCAGGATGCACTTCAGCTGTGGGCTTTTCTCCCCTTTTCTGGGCAGCAGAAACAGCAAAGCAGTTGTCCTAGATAAGGAACATCAGCTTCGAAAATAAAGTGAGGTGCAGTTTCTGTGTAAGAAATACTAGGATTATTTTTGCAAAAGAAGATCGCTTTTTCTCTTCAGGTTTTAGAGTACTGATGATCAGCCTGACTTTATCAACATTATGCCAGTTTCCCTTTGGCAGAGGTCTTGTCAGCCGGTGTCTGGGCTATGTGTCAGGACTGTGGCCCTGGGAGGGACGTAGGGAGGCTCTCAGGAAGGACATAGAGCCAACCTCTGCCGCACAGAAAGCTGCCCCTGCTTCCCTGGCGTGACCTAGTAAATGTGCTCTGTGACCTGAACAGATGAAGGAAATCTCTATGAACAATGTGGTTCCTGTCTTGCCAAGGGTGTTCCTGGAACTCTAGAGGGGCAGGGCCCTAGATCCAGAGCCCGGGGAGGGGGATTCCACCTGGATTCCAGGGGAGGTATGCTTCTCCCTCTGAGCCCCAAAGGAAGGAGAGACGTGGGGGCGAGATTCATCCAGTGCTTTCTTTACACTGGTTGCATGTTTCAAATCACCTGAGAGCCTTGAAAAGCCTGAAACTGAACATCTGACCCACCAATTCCAATCCTAAGTGTTTACCCATAGAAATGAATACTTGTGTCCACACGACAGGTACTGGAATGTTCTTGACCACACCTTCGCAACAGGCAAAAACTGGAAAACTGCCCAGATGCCCATCTAGAGTCAAATGAATAAATCAGCTGTAGTATGTCCGTGTAATGGGATACTAAACACTAGTGGAAATGCACAGTTTACAGCTACACACAACACCGTGGACGGACCCCCCAAATGCATTGCTGAGTAAAGGAAGCCACATAAAAGAGTATGTGTGGTACGATTCCATTCACAGAAAGCCCGGAGAGGCAGAGACCACGTGTGTCGTGGAAGCCCGGATGAGGGTCATCCTTGTGGGTTTCGGGGGAGGGGACGAGACTGGAAGGAGCAGGGTGGGGGGTTTCTGGGGGCTGGTTTCCACGTGTGTTCTATTTGTGAGATGCACTGAATTGTACACTTATTTTATGTGCACTTTTCTGTGTGCAAATTATTCTTTACTAAGAAGTTGAAAATATATAGTTACCTAGCGGCTCCCCCCAGAGGCTCTGATTTAATTGGTGTGAGACAGGGCTCAGGCATCATTTTTTTGTTTGCTTTTTGGAGAAGCTCTCCATGTGATGCTCACGTGTAGCCAGCAGGCTGCACATAAGAGTTGATGGGACGGTCTCTCTCCTCCGTGAAGGAGGTGGTGCGCCGTGTGCTGAGGTGGAGGTGGGCCACCTTGGTGGCCTGTGAGTTTTGTGCTTTCAGGGACGTGGTGCTAAGGTGTGGGTTTTTTTGTTTGGAAGAGGGCTCTACTTGGAGGTCCCCGGGGCCCAGGGTCCTAGCTGGCTGCCGAAGGGGAGAAACTGTCGCTGGGCCTGGCCTTGAGAAGGGCTGGCAGGCCCCCCAGGATGCTCTAGTATCTCGAATGCCCAGAAGAAGTCAACTTGGGAGGCCCCCAAGTTGCCCCAGGGGACCTGCCTGCGACCCTGGAGGCCTGGCTGGCTCAGGCTGCTAGGCCTGGCTTTCTGCTTCAGCGTGGCTGGGGTACGGCTTGGAGGAGCCCGGGGGGGGGGGGCGGGGTTTGCCCTGGGGCTATGAAGGGTTGAGTGTAGACAAGGGGGCTGGGTAAGTTGGAGGAGTGTTGCCTGGGCACAGGACAGCCCAGGGGCATGCCCTTCAGTGGACAGTGCAGGGGAGGCAGGAGGGCCCCAAATACCACATCCATCCCATCCCGTCTGAGCCGCTTTCTCCTTTTTCTTATGTCTTCTGCCTCCCACTTGAGCTCCCCGTTTGGTCAGTCAGCCAGGATGGACTGGGTGCCTGGCAGTGCTGGGCTGGTGCTGACGCCTGCTCCAGCCGCCTGCAGGGGCCCCATGGGCTCCGTCCTCCATGCCGTTCCCTCCTGCTGCCTGGCTTTGTCCTGCCCTCCCCGCTCTGGGAGTGTCACCATCTCTCTGTCTCTGTCTCCTTCCTTCACGGTAGCAAACACTGGGTGCCTGCTGTGTGCTGGGGATACAGGGCTGGATGAGACACACCCCTGGTGGAGCGCAGAGTTGACTGGGGGCAGACGGATGTGTAGACAGACAAGCACAGTCTGGTGTGGTAAGTGCTGGGGCGACAGCATGACGGATGGGACGAGGGACCGCAGAAGAGGGACTGACCAGCTCTGCAGGGGGGAAACCAGGGAAGGCTTCACAGAGGAGGTGACATTTGAACTGGGGCTCTAAAGATGAGCGGAATTCCCCAGGTGGATGCGCGTGGAGAGGAATTCCAGGTGCGGAGGACGAGCCCCTGGGGAGGGTGGCTGCAGCAAGGAAGCTGGGGCTCAGGGGAGCCTTGTGGGGGAGCCTGGGAAGGGAAGCAGGATGCTCAGGAAGGCCTGCGGAGGTGGCGAGAGGGGACTCAAGAAGGAACACCAGCAGCAGAGCGGCGGCACCGGCTCTGGGCCCCAGGTGGCTCTGTTGGTCGTGCAAGGTGCGGAGAGGGCCAGGCATGTGAGCAAGCTTGTCGCCCGCATCCGCGGAAACGACGGTGGTGATGCGGCTGGCCCGCGCAGCAGGAGTGGAGAAGGTGGATGGTGTCGTGGGTTAAGCGGTGGTAGGGCTCTTGGGGCCTTGGGGATCGATTGGTCATGGGGGTGGGGAGGAGAGAGCTACGGATTCTGGCTGGGGCCGCTGTGCTGGGAGGAACCTTTCAGGGATGTTGGGTGCTCGGAAGGAAGCAGATCTGGGGGATGACACCGAGTGCGCCTTGCTGGATGCATCCTGATGGCGGGCTGAAGCTCAGGAGGAGAGGGGGTGTCAGGTTAGAGATTTAGATTTGGGAGTGCCCGCCTAGTGGGAGTATTTTGAGCCTGGGAAACATCGAGAGTGGAGTGCACATGGCAGGTGTCCTGTGAAGCCTGGAGTTTGCAGGACGCAGCTCGACTCTGGCACCTCTGGATGCCCTCCTCGTGGTCTCTCTCTTCCTCCCCTACTCTCTCTGTGGCCCCCCGTTTCTTGACTGGCCTGGCTCCTCTCCTGACATCTCCCCGGATCTGCTAGCTGCCCATCCCTGCCCTTTCAGCTGCCCTGAGCGGCAGGCCCCACGCTGGGCTCATGGCGCGATAAGCTCAGTATTTGTGGAGGGAATGAAGGCAGGCTTACGGGCGGGTCAAGTTCCTGCTGCGTCCTCTGGAGAGGCATCCTGCCCTGGGACCAGGCTCAGCAGGGTGAAAGGGCCCCATTGGGGCCTTCCCCAACCTTTTCTACCCTCTCTAATGTCCAAAGTATTGGGCCTCCCCTTGATTACAATAATGATATTTTGGGGTGGGGGGCTTTGATTGAAAAAACAGACACAGATTTGAGGACTTCTGATCTTACCCCACAGTGTGGAGGTGGGTGGGACTGGATGGGCCGGGGGTGTTGTTCACAACACACAGAGCAACTGGCTTGAGGAGGTCTCTGTGGGAATGCACAGAGGCCGCCGGCATAGTAGGGGGGGCCCAGGCTGGCCCCCCCATTCTCCAGCTTCCTGCTCTTGAAGCCCCCTTCCTGGCCTTCTGCGGCAGGGCCCAGTGGGTCTTTGGGGGCTCCCCTCCTGACTGGTTCTGTGGTGACCACTCTGCCCCAGGCCTACCTGTGCATCTGACTTCGCGCCCGTGTCTTTATTTTTACTCATCTAAACACTGTAGGGGAGAAGACTGGTGGAAAGTCTGACTTGATCATTTTGAAAGCAGTACCTTGGGGCCCCAGGCGGGGTCTCTGTATCAGGAACATTAGGAGCCGGCCAGGAGGGACAGATGGACAGGTCGGAATGGCTTGTAACCATCCTGTTCATCATGCGTAAAGGGCTTGCTTTTAAGTTTAAGGATATTTGAAAGCCATTTGCTCCCAGTCACTGCGTTTTACCCCCGTTCTAATCTTCCTGGAGATGCTGTGGGGAATGTACAGAGCCTTCTTTTGTTTTTCTCACGGTCTGTCCCTCCTCCAGCCTCGCTTCCTGTCCCCACAGGGTCATTCCTCAAACGGGTCGTGTGTGCCTGCTGCACGCTGGCTCTGCTCCCAGCTCAGGGCCTTCGGTGAGGGAGGAGGCGGGGTCCCTGCCATGCTGGAGCCCCCGGAGGTGAGCAGTTCAGGCACCGACCCGGTGTGACAAGTGCCCAGAGGGAGGCAGGGATTGGGGTGCTGTGAGTGTCTGCCACGGGGGCTCCTCACTAGGCCGGGGGAGGGTGGAGGGCAGGCTCCCCTCTCCTGGAGAAAGTCACGCCAGACCCAAGGATGAGTTCGGTCTAGGATCCCCGCACAGGCATGATTATGAACGCAAAGTTAGATTATGGGAACCTATGCAGGGCGATAGTCCTACCCAGCTAGTAAGGTTTGGCTTCCTTTTCTCTGGGAGCCCTTCTGTGACTCTCGCTCTGTCTGCTCTCTGAGCTCCTACGGCCCTGACACCTCCAATCACCCTTTCCAGTGCCTGAGTGACAGGCTCCCTGCCGCTGAGACCATGGCCAAGGTCCTGCTTGGAGGTCTCACTCTATCCCTGGTCCTCCAGGTTAGAGTGTGTTCCTTCGAGCGGGCCCCACACCCTTCTCTTTCCTGGTGGCCCAGGAAAGCTCACAGGCTGCAGGGTCCAAGCTCAGTGGTTTGACTTGTGCACGCTCTGCGTTGGGGGCCTCTCCAACCAAAGCATGCAAGCCAAGTGAGGAACCAAGAGATGGAAGACGTGGAAGGAATCTACCACACAAAAATGGAACAAAACCACAGGCAAAACTAAAGGCAAATGACACACTGGGGGAGATGTTTGCAAACATGATAAACTAAGAATTAATGTTCTTGAAAAAGCATTTAATACAAATCAATAAGCAAACGTGGAGATCCTCATAGACAATTCACAGGTGGAAGTTCCAGGGGTTCATATGCCTACATGGGAAAACTCGTTCAACCCCTCCGTAAGCAGAAATAGAAATGAAAATAGCATGTTTTCACATACCAAATTTGAATAGCCAGGGTAAGGCCTCGGTGTCGAGAAACGGGCGCCTTCACGTAGCGCTGATGCTCGTGGTCATCAGCAGAGCATCTGGAAGCAGTTTGGAGTGGGTCTAAAGAGCCTGAGAAATATGCATTCTCCACCCACGAATCACACTTCTGAGAATCTGACAGGGACACCGGGAATTCCTCATGAGATCATGTTAAGCAACAAAAGTAAGACCTACGTATTATAATGCATAATTCCACTCCCATAAATTCTATATTTATGCATAAACCTTTTCTTTGGGTGATTTTTGAAGAATTTTTTTTCCTTCTGGGGTATTTTGATCATCATATTTATAGGTTTTGTCTTTTTCATATTTTCTATAATGAGCATAATAAAAATCAAGATGGGGAGGGAAACCCTCTTGAAATGTGAAATGATGGAACCAAATAAATCTAGAAATTACCTTTGGGGGTCAAAAGGGTCAAATCACTAGCAAAACTTGTTGCTTTGCGAGATTCAGGAAACCTATGTTGATGTGTGCACCAAAATTCTCCATAAGGGCAAGGACAGAGGTCACCAGGCCACAGGGCTGTGGATGGGCTGATTTTGTGGGGTGAGGTCACCTGGCTCTTCACTGTGTGATACTGGGTCCAGCCGGTCCCTTGCCTGGTCTGTTTCCTACTGTGTACACAGCATGGTAGGGGGTCAGACTAAATCATCTCTGATCTTGGCAGATCTCAGCTGAGTGGGCAACTCTGTTCTTGAAGAAGAGAACTTTGACTCGCCCCAGTGAGAGCTGAGAGGGACTGCGGGCTGGTATTTGCAGGCCTCAGGTTCCAGCTCCTTATCTGCCCGGGACCTTGTAGCCTGTTTGCGACCACTGCAGCGCCCTGCCTTGGCCCTGCTTCTTGGCCACCCTCTCTTCCTGTCAGCTTCTGGGCCCACTCTTTTGGGGGTGAGTCGGGCTGCTCAGGTTTTATTGATTCCTAGCCTGTCTCCTGGAGGGGCAGGAAGGGGGGACCCTATGCTTTGGAGCTGTTTAGGGGAGGCATGAACTGAAAAGCCACTGGGGAGCCCCACCTGCCCAGGGAGATGGCAGCTCCTCCCTCCAGGGCTCCCTTTCTGTGACATTTTTGAGATGGCTTGGCTCTCAGGGCCAAGGTGCCCTGACTGTCCGAAGGCCACCAGGCCACCTCCTGGTGCGGGTCCGCTCCTCCCCTCCCAGCCCATGTTTACCTGTGGGCTGACTGGAGCCCCCCCCCCAACCAACACACACCATCACTGCACCAGTTCCTCAGCTCTGCTTCGGCCTCCTGTGCTCAGCATCCTTCCTCAGATCCCGATGGCTTATGGGAATGCCGCCCAGGCACCTCAGGAACTTCTACTGTCAGCCGTGAGCAAGTCTTAGAGTCCTTTCTAAGACTGTGCTTTCTCAAGGGTGGGCTGGGCATGCCCCACTAAGGTAGGCTGATTTTCCTTCCGGTCTGGGCATAAACTGACCTGCAGGCTTCCAGAAAAGGCGGCATGAGATTGCCCCCTCTGTCAGGAACCAGAGCACTCCTGCCTGAGCTGCTGCCTCTGACCGGTCACATCTTCAGCCTCCGCCTGAATAGCAGGGCCCGTCTGGGGTGCAGGCAGAGGAGCCGGCCTGGGCGTGTGAAGCTGCTAGGGAAAGGTGCTCCCACAGAGCCACCCTTCCTGATGTGGGCCTGTTTCTGCGCAGCAACCAACAGATGCATGGAAAGACGGCTTCTCTGAAGAGCCCCGTGTCCTGCTCAGAGAAACTAGCCAGGGTTCAGGCACCCCTGGACTCCAGGTGAGGCCCCTCCCGGTCAGAGATACCTACGGATTAGGGATGGGAAGCCCTCAGGAGGACCTTAAAGAAAGGGGCAAATAAAAAAGAATGAAATCTTGCCATTTGCAACGACATGGTTGGAGCTAGAGAGTATTATGCTAAGTGAAATTAAGTCCGAGAAAGACAAATACCGTATGACTTCACTCATATGTGGAATTTAAGAGACAAATCAAACGAGCAGAGGGGAGAAGAGGAGATAGAGAGGGACAAACCAAGAAACAGACTCTGAACTCTAGAGAACACACTGATGGGCACTAGCGGGGAGGTGGGTGGGGGGATGGGTGACATGGGTGATGGGGATGAAGGACTGCACTTGTGATGAGGGTGATGTATGGAAGTATTGAATCACTTTATTGTACACCTGAAATTAATATTGCACTGTATGTTAACTGGCTGGCGTTTAAATAAAAAATAAAAAAAGAAAGGGGCAAAGGGGTTAAAGAAGGGGCAGAAAGGGGACCTTGTGTCTGGTGTTAGGCTGAGCATAGGCTGCCCCGTGCCTCTTCTTCCCAGTCCGGGGCCTGTCCCAGCACACGGGGACCTAGCAGAGTCTAGGCTTCTCAGATTACCAGCCTCCTCCCTGCCCACCTGTCCTCAGGCCAACCTGGCCAGGGCGAAGCTTTGCGTTCCAGCACCACCCCCTCTCCCTCAGCCTTGGTAGCCTCCCTCAGGTCAGGTGAGTCTGCTGAGCTCCAGGCTGCCGGGAGGGAGGAGGCTGCAAGGAGGGCAGTCCTGCCCGGATCATGGCCCACGGCCAGGCCCCGGAGCCGTGAGTCTGACATCTCCACCTCACCCACTCCCCAAACTGGTCCCCATCCCTGTGTCTCCTGCTCACCTATCCTTGGGTCTGCTCCTCTGCTTATCCTTTGGCCAGAGAAGTGGGAGAGGGTTTTTGATACCCAGGGGTGGGCAGCTCCTAAGCATCTCTGGGAGATGGGAGATGGAGGCTCAGGCGGATCATACCTCCTGGGGGGCCTGCTGCCCACTGCTGTCTGGGAGGAAGGCTCCCAGCGTGCAGGAGTGCCCTTCCCCAGGGCTGAGCTCCGTCCTCCCTGTTGCTTATCACCTTGCTGTGGCTCCTAGAGAAGGGCCTCAGTCTTCAATCTCTCCCCCAAGCTTCTGGCTTAAAGCCAGGGCAGACCTGGCACTAAGGATGTATGGGCAGGACTCAAGGGTTCCTTGTCCCTGGAATGGAATGTCTCTTTTGCAGTCTGCACTGGCCAGAAGGCTTGAAGGGTGAAGAGATAAAGAAGTGTGGCCGAGAAGGGGTAAGTGTGTGGAGGCCACCTTTTCACTGCCCACCAAGGGAGGGGCTCTGGGCTGCCCGAATCCAGGGACTGTTGGCTCCTTGGCCGCCAAGGCCTGTCACCAAGGGAAACCTGAGTGAGTGTCCCCTCCTGGGTGGGGGTGGTGCGTCCCCCTCCCATCATAGGCTGCCCGTCAGGACCTCCTGTCGTCATGTCACTGAGAGACAAGCTGCGCTTGGGACTCAGCCTTTCACCCACGCTGGCTCTTTGCCGACTGCTTGGTGCTAAGTCCCCGGAGCCCCTGCCCCCATGGCATTATTTCCTGGTGGCTGGTGCAGGGCCCCTTTGGGGATCTAATCCCCCAGGACTTCTCAGCCCCAGCTTGTGTGTTTGCAGACGCTACTGAGTAAATACAACCAACAATACCACAAGCTGTTTAAGGACATCCCCTTGGAGGAGGTAGTTCTCAAAGGTGAGCTATCTCCCAGGTGTGCCTGGACAGGTGCCTAGAGTGCCTGAGGCCCAGGTCTTCTCCTCTGGAGCCTCCAAGGCACAATTTTGATATGGGAACTGGCTGCCCTTTGCATGTGGTTGGGCCTGTTTTCTTTAGAAGTCTGAGAAGACCGGGCAGATGGGGGATCTGAAATGGGATTTATGAAAGTATTCTTGGGGCACTGTCAGGGCTTCAAAATTTTCTGTTCTGTTCTTATCCATGACTGTTCTTTCCTGCTCAGGCTTCTCAGTGAGCATGTGGGAGCATTTGCACAATCGAGGCCCTCTCTCCAGGGCAGGGCAAGGCGTTCTGCCTGAGGGAGCGAGAATCCAGGCTTAGGGAACCCTTTGAAGCATGAGTAGAGGAAGAGGAAAGCTCTAGCAGTTTGGTGGGCTCAGGTGGGGCAGTCAGGATTCTTGAGAAGGACTCAGGGTGCTGGTGGAATGGGTGGTTTGGGGCCTGGGGTTGGGAAGGGGGATTCTGAACAAGGCAGTCCCTGAGGCTGGGCTCTGGACTCCTGAGTGTGAGGACGCAGGCCCTAGGCCTTCGGGGTTGCTCATGGCAGTCTTCTTTCCTGTGAATTCCCAGTGTGTTCCTGCGCCCTCCAGAGAGACCTCCTTCTCCAGGGCCGGCTCTACATCTCCCCCAACTGGCTCTGCTTCCATGCCAGCCTCTTTGGCAAGGATATAAAGGTAGTAATAAGTGGGAAGGGCTGCAATGGGCCCATGAGGCCCCAGCCGGGAAAGAGACAGGGCCCCTACCCTGCGGGCATCGGGCACCTGGTGAAGCCTCTCACTGTGAGGCATCCCGCCTGGTCTCCAGGGAAGTAGCTTCACCCCTTCCAAAGTAGGGCCCCGATCTAGACTCCACAGAGTCTACAACAGTTCATAGCCAGTTTATTCTGCCTATGGGTGCCTCTGAAATGCCTTCAGAATCAGAGTGGCATGTCACACTTTGGGGGAGCCATAATTGTGGCCAGGTGGTGGCTCAGGGAACTCCATTACTGGAGTATGGGATTCACCAGGGCAACCATCCTTGGCCTCCTGGATAATAGGGTGAGAGCCCAGAGGGCAGGGGCAGGGCGGTGGGACACCTGGAAGGGGAGAGGGCATCAGAGGGTGGAACGCTCATGTATTCTCCCACCTAGGGCCAGGCTTCTCCATGGTGTCCATGCTGGGCTGACTGCCAGTCAGGGGGCACTACGCAGGAAGCAAAGGGACTGTGTCCTTGGGGGTGAGTCCTGAGAGAAGCATGCCTCTCCTCCCTCAGGTGGTCATTCCCGTGGTGTCTGTCCAAATGATCAAAAAACACAAGATGGCGCGGCTTCTTCCCAATGGCCTGGCCATCACCACCAACACCAGCCAGAAGGTCAGTGAGTCTCTGGACCGGCCATCCCTGTAAGTCTCCTGTCCCAGCCCCAGGATCCTGACTCTGGTACTCTCCCCAGTCTGTATTTACACCACCCTTTTCTGTTTTCTTTCTCTATCCCAGTACGTCTTTGTGTCACTGCTTTCCCGGGACAGTGTATATGACATGCTGAGGAGGGTCTGCACACACCTCCAGGTATGGAGCTCCGGGGCAGGAGTTGGGCCAGGGCGGTTGCTCAGGCCTAGACTGAGGTCTTGGGACCAGGCTGTTGGGAGAGGTTGGCCCGTCTCTCCAGCACAGGGACCAAGAGCAGGGAGAGGCGAGTAATGCGCTCAGGCTCACTGTATCTGAGCTTAGTCCTTGGGCGGGGTGTCTATCCTTATGAGCGTGTCTCTTTGAGGCCAGTGTCCGCTGTGTGTCCCCATGTGTATGCCCTCATCATGCTTCTTCAGTGTGCAGACAGAAGCATGTGGCTGCTTCCCAGTATGCCTACAGCTCTCTTTGGCCCACGCCGAGGAAGTGGGGAGGGGCGGCAGCGTGGGGAAGTACATTGCCTTGGATTTACCCTCTGCTCCAGCACTGACTAGGGGACTCCGGCAAACTCTGGGAGCTAGGCTTCCCCTGACCCAAGGTGGCTTATTTGGAGGTAAAGCTCTCTTGGAGAGTGCCAACACCTCCTCACTCCTGACCTTGGCTGTTCCTGATGGACAAGTGACCCCAGTTCCCTTTCTTCCTTAGCCTTCCAGCAAGAAGAGCCTGAGTGTAAGAGAATTTCCAGAGGAACCTGAGTGCGAGTCCCTGGTGAGAACTGAGGTTGGAAGCAAAAGCTGCCGGTGTGAGGGAGCCTCTGGCTCTGAGGCTTCAGGGCCTCCCAGGCAGCAGCCCACAATGTCCCCTTGTCCCCTTCCAGGCTCAAGAGCCAGTGGCCGTGCTATGCCAAGGGGTCCCCTAGACCTGACACGCTCCGTGCCATGTGGAGCCACTATGTCCTGGGCAGATCTGCTGACTTTCTGAGCAGAACAGTTGTCCAGCCCCCAGAACGCTGCCCGGGCTGGATCCCACATCCGTACAGCCACAGAGCCAGTGACCCTCCTCTTTTCCTTAGCAGGGTCAGCAGGGCCTTCCAGGGGATAGAGATGTCTTCGGGGAAGAACTCCAAAGGCTATCACTGTAGAACTCAGACAGACTCATTTGAGATGCCGAGGTCCCAGCAGTTTCCTCTGCTGCGGGGGTTCTGGGTAGGCAGAGCTGAGTGCTAGAACAGTGATGGGGATGGAAATGACCCCAGGGTGTTTGAAGTCTCCTTCACTAATCACTAAGCGTTTAGCCAAGCATATAATATGCACAGTACTATGCAGGGGATAGAAGGTGCTGTTCCCATTTTTGTTGATGGGGACCCTAAGTACCCCCTGCTAAGGTCAGTGGTGTACTTAGGGTCAGAGTCCAGATTAGGAGGACTTATCCCATCTAAGATACATTGTGCCAAGCTTTCTTGGGCTCAGCGGATCTGAGCACGTACCTGGGTTAGCTCACGTCTTGGATCCCACTGTGGTTCTATAGTAGCAGTCTTCAAAGACATTGTTCCCTGGAAGAACTGGTCCCAGCAAGGGAGCAGGTAAGAGAGACACGTGGTTGCTAAGGCAGTGGCTCCCCTCCTCCTGGGTACCTGCCAACATGCTCACTGGGTATCCGTACTGGTAGTACCTGGAAAGGCTTTGATAAACCTACTGTGGGCCCCTTAGGACAAGTGACATCCCAGGGTCATAGAGAGACAGTTTTTCCTGCCTTCTCTGCAGGAATTCCTCATCCCTGAGATGAAGTGGAGAAAAGTGTGCCCTGCCTCCAGGTCCCTGTCCCTCCCAGACAACATCCCTTGTATACCTCGGGCATCCATGGACTCCACAGACAGCTTCTTTCCCTCCAGGAAGCCTCCCGGGTCTGGTGAGCTCAGGGTGCTCGTCTGTGACAACTGCTTGCAAAGACCAGGCTTTCCCTGCCCCCACTTCTGCAAAATGGAAAAATCACAGCCAGCAAGGCTTCTGAGAGCTGTTTCGTACTTTATCCAAATCTATAAGGGAAAGCCAAGCCCAGAGCCTAAGCAGCTTGAGAATGGGGGGAGGTGGGCTTGCTCCTTGCTGGGCTGGGCTCCTGCTGCAGGACGATGCCTAACTGCTCTCCTATCACAGAGAAGGCCGTCTGTGAGGAGGAGAAGCTGGAGGAAGAGCCCAGGAGCGACGGGGAGCTGAGGCTCTGGGATTACCAGCTCCTCAAGGTCATCTTTGTGCTGTAGGTGACTATATTGGACATGGGGGGGGATCAAGCTCACCTGGGCGTCTGGCTGTTTGGCGCAGGGGCCTGTGTGTGTGGGGCGGTCACTGTCCAGAGTGAGGGCAAGGTCCTAAGTCAACTGAAGGCTCCTGAGTGGTGTCTGGAGGCTACCTGGCAGGCCCTTCTGCAGCGACAAAGCGCCTCCAGTCTTTATCCATGCACCCCTGTAATTTAGGGTGTGCAGTAGGGGGGGCAGGATGTGAAGCTATTGAAAAAAGGGAAAGTTGCACGGGATTGGGGAGGGGACAGCTGACAAAATTGGAGAGGGCCATCAGATAGACTAGGGGAGAGCCGTGGCCTTCCTGCCACCCACCTTTAGAGTAGTTTTTGGCACCCCAGACTTGTCTGTAATTCTGCCTAAGGACCAGCCGAGTGGTGAGCATGGTGGGGCCCCTGGCTTCCCCTCACCTTACCTCATGATCTTCCTCTGGTTCTGCTGGCTGAGTTCCAACTGTCAGCCTCAGCACTTGCTGGGAGAAGGGACGTACCACCTTGGGGGATAATCTTAACGGCCTTGAAGAGGAGGCACAGGACCAAGGTGGCTGGTCAGAGGGAAGGTGGGCTCAGTTTAAGGACCCAGAATTCCTGCTGGGCTTCGAAGACACCTCCATGGGGACGAGTCTCAGGACCCTCACATGGCCTCTGGGAACAAAGATGTCCAGGCCTGAATGTAACCAAGAGGCAAAGAGTTCTTTAATTCCTCCAGTTGCAGGAAGTAGCTTTGTCCCCACTCCTATTTTTGGTGAGCCTCCAAAAATGTCCTTTTTCCAGATAAGATATCCTTCTTATCTCTCTTTCTCCAGGATCTGCTTCTTGGTCATGTCCTCATCCTATCTGGCGTTCCGCATCTCCCGGCTAGAACAGCAGTTATGCTCCCTGAATTGGGATGGCCCAGTCCCTGGGCACAGGTGATGTCCTGTCTCTTCCCAATGCCTCGGGGATTGAAGGTAAAGGACAGGAGCCAATACCTATGGCCAGGCAGCTTGTTGTCCTGGTTGGACTTGGCCCTGCCCTTGGGCTGGCTTGACAGCTCAATCTGGCAAGCAAGGTTGGACACAGTGTGCAGGGTAAGGCCCCTTCTCTGATCTGGGGATCTCCTGTGTGCAGGTAACAACCACCTTGGCTTCTCCAAGAATGCTCTGGGTGCTAAGCTTCCACCAGTGACCCCCGTGGTTTATGCTGTTGCTGTGCTGAGACTGAGTATGAAGGAAAATACTCCAGATCCTTCCTCCTCCCCTCAACTCTTATCCCTGCTGTTGACAAAGCTCCTACAATTTGGGGACTCAGACATGAAGCCAGATTCTTGGAACCAGCCGAGAAATTCTGTATACTAAGCTTCAGCAAGCCCTTGGAAAAAGAAAGTTAGCTTGTTCCTTGGAAACGGTCTGGCACAGAGGCAGAGCACTAGGAACCAACCAAGGGACAAAGGCCACGATTTGGTACCTGGAATGCAGCTCTCCACGGCCACGCGGCTCGCGGCAGTAGTGGGACAGAGGCCCGGACAAAAACCACCAGTGGGCCTCTGCTCTCTCCCAACATACTGTGCTCTCACTGGGGCCCCCGAGAGTCCCTGTCCTGGGGGCACCTGTCAGGCCCAGGGCAGACAGGGGAAGTGGGGTGGGGGGGAGCTAGGAACAACGAGAGGAGGGTGTGTAGCTAGGATTCCAGCCAGAGGGGAAGGTTCATGCCCCTCACGAGGAGGCTGGCTGAATCCGGAGGACAGTACTTGTAGCAGAGGACGGTGGCAGGGGCTGCGAAGGAGGGCCGAGGTCCAGTGTTCTGTGTCCTTAGCTGCCACTTCCTGGTGAGACAGGTGGAACAGGGCCTGTGATCACTGTGGTCACAGACCTGGTACTGCATCTTCCCCTGGTGTGCTCAAACAGTTCTAAGGTGCCCCAGGCGGGAAGTAGAGGATGGAGGGGAAGGGGAAGGTCGGTGGCTTTGATTTGAGCTGGCTTTGTACTCCCTGCCTGACTGCCTGAGAGGCCATGACCAATAGCAGCCTGTTGGGGAGGCGTGGCTGGGCAGCTGGGCAGCTGGGCATGAGGGTGCTGGGCCACCGCAGGGCAGAGCTCACTCGTGTCACTTGGAATCAGTGAGTTGCAGGCCATGGGGGAGGGTCCTCCACTCCATGAATAAGGTGGGGGTGTCCAAGGTGGGCCTGGTACAGTGCAGGGACCAGGTCAAGGGGTTTTGTCTGATACCTCTGGGGACAAGAGAGATGGGGGATGGGAAGAGTGGACACAGTGGTAGCTTTGCCTTAGAGAGTTCTCCATCTCTCCAAGGCCTTCTCTATTCTAAACAGCTCCTCTGTGCCTCAGAACTCTGCCTGCTCTCCCTGGGACTCCAATATGCCAAGACAGTGCCTTTGGGGGTTCTAGAAGGGCCTTCGTGAGGAGGTCAGATGTATCAGGCAAAGTCATGGTGATGGGGTGAGTGTGTCAGAAACAGTCATTGCTTTTCCTTCTTCAAACACCTGAGAGGTTAATCAGGGAGAAATCCAAGTGGAAATTAGTTATTGTGGAGCCATGATTGTCCTGTTTATGACAAACCCAAATGAGGATGTGGGGGACGGATCTGTAGGTGAGAGGTCCCTAAGCTCAGACGAGCGGTCTCCTTATCCTCCCCCCGCTGCAGCTTCTAGGATTAAGCTTAGAGCCTGCCTGGGGGGTTGCTGGGACCACCTCTGGGGGTGTCAGGTGAACTCATATTCCGTTCTCCCCACAGCACCACACTGGATAAAAACCCATCCTTTTTTTGGAACCAGCCCCCTTCATCACTCCTTTATATCACGTTTTCAGGGAAATAATAGTCCCACTTGCCCCAGTGTCTCCCTGCCTTGGTCCTTGCTGAAGGGCAGGGAGAATAGGTCCATTCTCTGAGTCCTGCTAGGTTGAGCCAGAGGCTCATGAGAGGCCACCAGAGGTGCCAAGTCATGGGTAGCTGTGCCAACATGCTGGTGAATCTGGTCTCCAGCCATGCCCCAGGCTCAGAAAAGGCAAGAGGCATGCTATAGGGGAGGTAGCTCTGGAGGTCCTCTTGGGTATGAGTGTGCCTGTCACTCTGGAGGGCCCCCTGTCCATTTCTCCCTTTTGTTCCTCAGCCTGGTCCTGTGGGGCCACTGTCCTTTCCCTTGTGCTCATTTGTAAACTGTGTGTATTTATACAGACCTGCTTGCACTGGCTGAGTCCCTTTGAGTCCCTGAGAGATTGGTTCAACTATCCTTGGGTTGTTCTGGCATGGCAGTAGCCTTTGAAAATATTTTAAAATATAAACATTCAATTTTTTTGTAGTGTCCTGTGGTATGGAAAGTTCATTTTTATCTTTTGACGACTCACAAAAGGTCTTCGTGTTAACATATTTGGCACTAAGGAGACTGACGGGGCCCAAGTCATCCCCAGAATCTCGAGTACTCTGCAAATCTCACAGGGCTGTAGCCGAGCCGCCTCATACTTCAGGCATACTGGGAAGGCGAAGAGCGGCCACAGGAAACTTCCGCAGCCTCCTGCCTCTGCTGGGGGGACACCGAGAAGGCTTCCCTATTTCTCTTGGGCAGCTCCAAAGCAACGTCCCGGGTTCAAATGGTACTGTGCTTCTGACTCAGGAATTCAAGTCCAGAACTCCGAGCCAGAAAATCCCTGTGTCCTTTTCTATGACATCGAGCCTAGTTTAGGGAGGTGAAGTTCCGGTTTGCGTCACGTTACCTTTCTTTTTCCCTAGGATGCCCCTTCTAGTAGTGATTCATTCATTCAGCAAATCCTGAGCCCAGAGCACGAGCCAGGTACTCTGCGGGGCACTGGGGATACAGCAGTGAACATGACAGGCAGCATCTCTGGGTCCCCATGGCACTTACACACCACGTACACATAAGTTCCAAGTAAATATGTAAACAAGCAAGGTAAGTGCAGATTGTGATTAGATTCCATGAAGGGGAGAAACGGTGATATGAGAGTAAATGGGGAGTTGGCTGTAGATGGGTGGTCAGTCAGGAAAGGTTCTCTGAAGTGACTTTTAGATTGACGTTAAAGGATGAGGAACCAGCCACGGGAGCAGCATTTCGTGGCAAATGGATCAGTA
The DNA here is from genome assembly GCF_004348235.1 of Phoca vitulina. NCBI lineage: Eukaryota > Metazoa > Chordata > Mammalia > Carnivora > Phocidae > Phoca > Phoca vitulina. The sequence goes on along the minus strand of NW_022589723.1, from coordinate 37,090,374 downwards.
ACTGCAAAACGTAGGAGAGAACGCATATGTCTCTTCTGCACAGAGAGACTCTGCATGACGCTAGGATACTGATGAGGTGGGAGAGTGATGTGGAAAGAGGTTGGAGAGGTCAACACCAACAACATATACAACCAATTAAAAAATGGGTAAGGAACTTGAATGGACATTTCTCCGAAGAAGAGATACAAATGGCCGACAGGCAGATGAAAAAATGCTCAACATCACTAGTCATTAGGGAAATCAGAACCACAATCAGGCACCACTTCACACACATTAGGATGGCTACTCTCAAACAGAAAACAAGTGTTGGTGAGGATGTGGGGAAATTGGAGCCCTTATGCACTGCAGGTGGGAATGTAAAATGGTGCCGCCACTGCTGTGCAAAATAGTACGGCAGTTTTTCAAAAAATTAAAGGCAATTACCATATGATCCAGTAATACCACTCCTGGCTGTATACCCAAAAGAACTGAAAGCAGGGTTTGAAGAGTTATCTATCTGCACACCCACGTTCAGAGCAGCATTACTCATAATAGCCGAAAGGTGGAAGCAACCCAGGTCAGGTGTCTATTAGCCAATGAATGGATAAACAAAATGTGGTATATGCATACAATGGAATGTTACTCATCCTTAAAAAGGAGGAAAATTCTGACACATGCTATAACACGGATGAACTTTGAGGACATTCTGTCAAGTGAAATAAGCCAGCCACAAAAAAACAAACATTGGGGCACCTGGGTGGCTCAGTCAGCTGAGCCACTGTCTCTTGATTTCAACTCAGGTCATGATCGCAGGGTCTTGGGATCGAACCCCTGCATTGGGCTCTGTGCTCAGCGGGGAGTCTGCTTCTCCCTCTCCCTCTGCTCCTCCCCCTGCTCACACACACTCTCTCTCTCAAATAAATAAATAAATCTTTAGAAAAAAAAAGACAAACACTGTATGATTCCACTTATACGAGGTACCTAGAGTGGTCACATTCATAGAGACAGAAAGTAGAGTGGTGTTTGCCAGGGGCTGGGGGGAAGGGAAGCGAGAGTTATTGTTTAATGGGCATAGAGTTTCAGTTTTACAAGACGAACAGAGTTCTGGAGACGGTGATGATGGTTGCACAACAATGGGAATATACTTGACACTATGGAACTACACACTTAAAAATGATGAAGACGGTAAATTTTATGTGTATTTTACCACACACACACATACACGCACACAGACAAAGAGGCTGGAGAGGTAGACAGGAAAAGGGAGTTTGGACTTTATACAATCCCTGGGTACTGCTGCTCAGATCAGGAAGTTTGGAGTCTGTAGGATCAGTGGTTGCTGAAACCAAGTGCTTTCTTTTGCTAGATGAAATAAACACGTGAATGTAATATGCAGGAAAATATGGCTGATAATCTACATAATATACCCCCTTTCCATTATTCTCAGGGACTGGTTCATAGCAGCAGCATCACAGAGAGGGCATATAATCTTTATAATTTTAAAGTTGAAATAAGCTAACTTTATAAGGAAGAAACAACTGCCTTAAATTTGGAGAGATTGGAGAATTATATATATATATATATATATATATATATATATAAAATGCAGGAGCCTGGGTTTTACAACACAGGTGTAGCCAGACAAGGCAGGGTCGTTGGAGGAGCAGGAGCTCTAGTGAAAAGGGCATTCAGGAATGAGGGGAGCTCTGGCAGAATCGTAACCCACAGGGGTCTCCTGCGAGTAAGAGACTGCCCCCACCCCTACCCCCGGCCCCCAGCCAGCCAGCCTTGGCCCACCTACCTGGTGGCGATGGCATTAGGACACCTGTCGAGCTGGGTGAGGTCATGAACCTGGGCTGCCCCTCTCTCCCAGCTGCTGGGCTGCAGAAGCAGGGCATCCTAGGGTAGAGAAGCTTCTCAGAGAAGGCTCTCAGGTTTGCCTCAGGCGGGGACTGAAGCCGATTTCCAGGCTGGTCTCCTTGAGGGGGAAGAGATGCCATCTAGGCCACTAGGTGGCAGCAAAGCCCAGCAGGAGCTGGAGCCGCAGAGAGGACCAGACTTCATTCTCCTTTGTCAAAGGCCCCCGCTGCTGTCCCCTTGTGGGGTGAAACCGGGCCAGGTCTGGTCCGAGTCCAGTGCATTGCCTATCCAGCGGCAGAAGGGGAGCTCTGGCAAGCTCCCGTGGCCATTTCTCCATGGTCTCCTTTGGTTGTTTCTCTTCTCCTTTTCCTCTTCTTTCATGGGGGGGAGGGGTGTTGGTGGGGGGCAGAATGGAATGCCTTCCCAAGGGCTCTCCAGACCTGAAGGTCAGGCCAGTAGGGAGGCAGAACTGGCAGGCGTGAAGAACCAGCATGTGTTGTTTGGGGGTGTGGGGTGAGGGGACGGGTGGATGTAGGAGGGGGAGGGTGGGGAGCTCGGCTTCTCTTCCAACAAGGGCATAGAAATCCCAGGTTTCCCCTTGACCTGCCCTTGCTGTCGGTAGCATCTTCTCTTACTCAGGGCACAGAATTACAGAAACCTGGCTCCCCCAAAGTGTGATCTCAGGAGGCCACAGCACTCCTTCCTCTCCTACCTTTATTCAGGGATGAGGGGCTAGAACCCAGAAGGCAGAAGATACAGGTTTAGAGGTTTAGCACTGTTTTGTCCACCTGAAGTGAGAGGGAGGGAGGTGTTTAAGCCCCTGAAATGATAATCCAGAGAAACCCTAGTGCATTTCCCTGAGTGCCTGACCTCCACAGAGCCAAGGAGCACCTGGCGCCCAGCAGGCCCAGCTTGCCCGGCCCCCGTTGTGTTGGCAGGGCTCCTTGCCTTCCCGGAATGTGTTCCTTCTTGTTTGCCACTCAGTGCCTGGCCCAAAGCCAAACCTGGGCTGCTCGGAATACCAGGCCCCACACAAGATCTGAGACAAGGCTCTCTTGGGGAAAGGCCAGGACCTCTTTGCAGCCTCATCCCACTGGTGCCCACTTCTCTAGGGATATCAGAGCCTCCAGCTGCTGAGAGCAGAATCACTTAGGGAGGATGCAGCTGGGACCCCAGCAAAGCTGAGTGTGGCATATCGACATCCTATCCTATTGGCAGCCTTCTAAATTGGGCCAGAGTGGGCAAAGCTTACTCATAAGCTATTCATTAACTTGTTAAAGGCAGAAAGGTTGGCTTAGGCACCACTTTGAGAAAATGTGACACCCACTTCTCCTGGATTCGCTCTAGCATGAAGGAGTGTTAATTGGTGTAGAATTTCTGATGCAAGTTTTTCTTTGCTGTTAGTTCCAAATACCAGGCTAGTCTGAATGCATGCTCTCTCCAGTACGTAACTACTATTAAAAGATTTATTAAGCACATTCTGTGGGCTCCCGATTGTATGCTCCTATAGATACTATGATACTATAATTTTCTGAGCACTTAACTGGGTACCAGGCCCTGTACAAGGTGCTTTTTATACTCATCTCATTTGACTCTCAATACAAGAATCTCTCAATACAACTATACAGTTTTCACACCTTATGCTGTGCAAACTGAGACTGAAAGGCCAGAAATACAATGTGGAACCCTTCAGGGAGTTCATTGAGGAAACAAGACAGAGGGAAGAGCTATTCTAACAGTGTAAAACATGTGAGCCCATGGTAAGTACAGAAAGGAGTGGTACAAAAAGGGACCAACTCATTGGCAGAGGGGTGTGCAGCGTGTGTGGGCTTCAAAGAATGAGTAAGAGCTGGATCAGAGAAGAGATGTGGGGAGGAGCCTACAAGGTACGTGTGTGAGGGATAACATCGGTAAAAGGATGACCGTGTGGAGGATGATGCAGATGAAAACTTGTGAGAAGCAGAGTTCCTGCTGGGGAATGAAAACACAAGTGGGCAAAATCCTGAGGGATTTAAATGCCAGGATGAGAAGGAAAGATTTGAACTTTCAGGCAACGAGGAGCTACTGGAGCTACTGAAGCTTAGGAGTGATGTTTAGATAAATTTGGTGGTTTAGGAATGCTGGTCTGGCAGTGGAGTACAAAGCAGATTAAAAGTCCAAGTGAAATAAGTCAATCAGAGAAAGACATGTATCATATGATCTCACTGATATGAGGAATTCTTAATCTCAGGAAACAAACTGAGGGTTGCTGGAGTGGTGGGGGGTGGGAGGGATGGGGTGGCTGGGTGATAGACACTGGGGAGGGTATGTGCTATGGTGAGCACTGTGAATTGTGTAAGACTGTTGAATCATAGACCTGTACCTCTGAAACAAATAATACATTATATGTTAAAAAAAAGAAGAAGATAGTAGGAAGGGAAAAATGAAGGGGGGGAAATTGGAGGGGGAGACGAACCATGAGAGACTACGGACTCTGAGAAACAAACTGAGGGTTCTAGAGGGGAGGGGGTGGGGGGATGGGTTAGCCTGGTGATGGGTATTAAAGAGGGCACATACTGAATGGAGCACTGGGTGTTATACGCAAACAATGAATCATGAAACTCTACATCAAAAACTAATGATGTAATGTATGGTGATTAACATAACATAATAAAATAAAATAAAATAAAAAGTCCAGCAGAATAGTAGAGATCATGGTTTCTCAACTTCAGCACTACTGATATTTTGGGCTGCCGAGTTCTTTGTTATAGGGGTTTTCTGTGCATTGTAGGATGCTTAGCTGCATCCTTGGCCTCTGTCTACCTCACGCCAGTAGCACCCCCCCCCCCCCCCCCCCCCGCCCCCCCCCCCCCCCCCCCGCCCCTTGTTGTGATAACCAAAGACATCTTCAGATGTTGCCAAAGGTCCCCTGTGGGGCAAAACTGCCCCTGATTGGGAATCACTGGTCTAGATGGCAGGAGATTAGGGCTCGGGCCTCAGGATATTGGCAGGTATTTTCACAACCACTGTGTCAATCTACTGACTTTTAGAATAGCTGACAAAAATAAAAGTGGTTTCTTTTCCACAGGAAATTCATCATCAATGCCAAAGAACTTAATGGCCTAGAGAAAAGAGGTCTCAGAAGTAGATCATTCTGCATATTAGAAACCTCTAGAGGATACTCCAAAGCTACAGATAATGTGTTCTACACTCATTAGTCAGAAAGTGGCTGATCCCAGGGTTTTTCTCCCTATCTCCCACCCCCAAATCCTATATTGCTCAACAGCCACTTTGAGTAAGGAATGCCCAATCTGTCTGCAGGCAGAGAAGCTACTCATCTGTAATTTTGCTAGGTTTGCATTCACTTTTCCAGACTTTTGTTTTTGGCAATTAGTAAAGTCGATGGGTAGAGCTTAGCCTGCCAATGAAGAGTTATGATTTACTGAGATATGTCTTTGTCTAAAGGAGGAATCAGTGAAGTACAGCCCACTAGTTGGCTGCTTATTTTTGTAAATAGTTTTATTGGAACACAGTCATGCCCATTTGTTTATATACAGTCTCTGGCCACCCTAGAGCTCCCAAGGCGGAGGCTGTGTAGTTACAACAGAGACCATATGAACTGTAAGCCTATAATATTTATTAATATTTAAGAAAAAGCTTGCTGATCCCTGGTCTAAAGGAAAATGTGTATTCTTGTATGAAATTGTGGACTTAAGATTCTCATTCTGTTGCTGGGGATGACAGATTTTCATTTTTTTTTTTCACTCAGATAATTATCATTGAGTGAGTTAGGCATTGAATGACTTAGGCATGATGCTGAGTGCTTGGGATATATTAGTGAACAAGGTACAAAGAGATCTTTAGCTTCATGGAGCTTATATATTGTAGTGGTGAGTGGAGGAAGATAAGACAATAAGCAACAAAGATAATAAATTATAATAGTTAATTATAACAATAAATTATATAGTATGCTAGAAGGTGATTAAGTGCTAAAGGAAAGAGTGTAAAGCGAGAGAACTGGGATTGGAAATGCTGATGAGATACTGCAATTAAAAGAGGATAATGGTCATGCACTGCTGGTGGGAATGCAGACTGGTACAGCCACTGCAGAAAACAGTATAGAGGTGCCTCAAAAAATTAAAAAGAATTACCATACATATGATCCAGTAATTCCACTCCTGGGTATTTACCCAAAGAATCTGAAAACACTAATTTGAAAAGATACATGCACCCCTATGTTTATAGCAGCACTATTTACAATAGCAAAGTTGTGGAAGCAGCCCAAGTGTCCATCAATAGATGAATAGGATAAAGAAGAGATGGTGTGTGTATATATATGTATATATATATATACACCCTTATATATAATATTCCATATTATATTATATATATAATAATATATAAATTGGATATAAAATCCAATAATATATAAATATATTATATATATAATATGGAATATTACTCAGCCATAAAAAAGAATGAAATCTTACCATTTGCAACAACATGGATAAATCTAGAGGGTATAATGCTAAGTGAAATAAGTCAGAGAAAGACAAATACCATATGGTTTCACTCATATGTGGAATTTAAGAAACAAATGAACAAAGAAAAAAAGAGACAAACTAAAAAACAGATTCTTTATATAGAGAACAAACAGATGGTCACCAGAGGGGAAGTGGGTGGGGGGATGGGTGAAATAGGTGTTGGGATTAAGAGTACACTTATCATGAACACTGAGTAATGTATAGAATTATTGAAGCCCTATATTGTACCTGAAACCTACAACACTATACATTAAGTATACTGGAATTAAAATAAAAAAAAAAATAAAAGAGGATGATGGTTAAGGGAAGATCTGACTGAAAAGTTGATATTTAAGCAAAGATGTAAAAGAAGTGAGAGAATACACTTTGTGGGGCATTCCAGGCAGAATAGCCAAAGTTCTAAGGTGCCTGGCTTTGTTCAGTAACATCAAGGATGCAGGTGGAGCTGAAGAGAGACAACAAGGGGGCAGGGCAAGGAAGTGAGGTCAAAGAGGTAATAGTGGGGCAGGGCAGGGTGGCAGGGGATGCGGAGATCACAGAAGACCACTGGAAGAACTTAGGCTTTTACTGTGAATGAAATGGGAAGCAGAGGAGTAACAAGCTTTTCCTATACAGGTTTTAAAAGGATCACCCTTGGCTGCTGGGGGGGTGGGGGAGGTGGAAGCAGGGGGTCAATCTGAGACTTTTGTGGCAATACAGGTGAGAGATGATGGTGGCTCTGACCAGAGTGGTAGAAGTAGAGATGGTGGGAATGGGCATTCTGGATATATTCCGAAGGTAAAAATATCAGACTTTCCTGTCAAACTAGAGATGGGGTATGACAGAAAAAGAGTGATAAAGGATGACTCTGTGTTTTAGCTTGAAAGGATGGATAGAGTTGCCAATGACTGAGATGGAGAAAACCATGAGTGATGTGGTTTGAGGAAGGGATATCAGAAATGTAATATTGGACATGCTAAATTTGAGATGAGTTTTAAACATCCAAGTTGGGAATGTCAAGTGGGCAATACTGGAAAGAAGTCTGGGAGATATAAATTTGGGAACTGTCAACATAGGGATGGTATCTAGAAGCATGAAACTGGATGAGATATCACCAAGGGACTGAATCTGTCCACAGAGGAGAGGATGGAGGTCTGAGCCCCGTGGCACACCTTCAGTGGGAGATCAGGAAGTTTTTAATTACTATATATCAAGGACTGACAAATGCTGCTAATAAATCATATTTCTTTCACTGTGTCTCAACAAAAGTACTTTTTCACTTGAATGCAACTCCAAAGTTTCTGATCTGGCAACCCCAAACAATTTAATGTTTAAGGGTCATTCTCTCAATAAAAAAATGGCCACAGCCCCATTTCCACCCACTGTGGGAAGTCCTGAGACTTCAATTTCCCCAAGTGTTTCCAAGTTGCTTCTCTATCTCCTGGGGCAGACCATGATGCAGCCTGTTTGTCCTTTGGCTATTGCCTGTGATGTGCCTGTTCTCTTCCTTCATTCCTCCAAATGACCCACCACCAAGATGGTTGGGTGTATCCAAATTGCACACAAGGTTTAGAGTTAATGGAAGGCTACAGCACAAAACAGAAAACAACTTCAAAGTCAGTGTATACATGACTGCTCACAGAAACGGAAAGCCATTCTCCACTATCTTGGGAAACTTCTCACTGGCCATCTCCAGCAGGACCCTGCCTCCTGCTGTGTTTCTGGTGGGCGTCCCATCTCAGTTCTTCTCATCAATCTCCCTCCGCTTCTTTCTTACCTAGGCCTCATTCTCTTTTCCTAGGGCATCCAATGAAAATTCAAATTTCTTTCATTTTATTGTTTGGAGTAACTGATCTTTCTTTGTATCCCCCCAACCCACTTAAACCAACCCAGGGAGTTGACTTTTCTCAACCAAAAGGTCCATCTAGATATTTATCTCAACAAACAACAAGCTTTCTAGAAGCACATAATACTATACTCCTGAAATCAGAGAGGTTATTCCTTTTGAGAAAATAAAACAGAAAAAAACACTATCACTAACAAACATTATGTTGGTTAAGAGTACAGTTCTGGAATCAGTACATCTACATTTAAACCTTATCAAGTTACTTGAGCGATGCTAAGCCTTAGTTTTCTCATTACTAAAAGGGAGGAGATAGCATCTACCCTACAGTTTTATGATGATTATTAAATGGGAAAATTCATATCAAATCCTTTGAAGTCCCTGGCACATAGAAAGAGCTCAATAAAAGTTATTATCTTTTAAACTTCACGAAATAAATTTAAACAAGTATAAAACCCAATGTTGGTAGGACTACATGGAATCAGATTTAGGTTTTGTATTATATATTGCATATAATACATAGCATATATATATATATATTGAAGGATTTTATTTATTTTAGAAAGAGAGAGTGCACAAGCAGGGGGAGTGGCAGGGGGAGAGGGAGAGAATCTCGAGGGAGGAAATCACGCGGGGCCCAATCTCACAATGACCCTAAGATCATGACCTGGGCCGAAACCAAGTCAGATGCTTTACCGACTCAGCCACACAGGTGCTTCTGTATTATATATTTTTAATGGTACTATACACTGATTCTTTTCTTTTGAGAACTCTCTATCTATATGAAGGGATAGAAATTGCTCATATGCTTTGATGTCCTAATTCCACTCTTATATTCCTCAAGGAGATAATTTGAAATGAAAAAGTTATTTATGAATAGTGTCTGTAGCACTGCTATTCATAGCAATGGAAGAACTAACCAAAAAGCCTAGCAGTGGGGAAATGGCTAAGAAAATCACGACCTATTAACTTGAGGTAATCCCATGTTGCCTTTAAACATAACAAGTAGACAACGATTTAGGGTGGAAATTTGTAAAAAAGCAGAATTAAAACTGCTTACACATGGGGCGCCTGGCTGGCTCAGCCAGCAGAGCATGCAACTTTTGTTCTCGGGGTTGTGAGTTCAAGCCCAATGTTGGATGTAGAGTTTACTTAGGAAAAAGAAAGGGGGGCGGGGAAAGAAATGCTTACACAGGGATTACAGCTTTGTAAAATGTGAAAATCTCAAATCAGCAGATAAATTGAAGAGATGTCCACATTAGAGTTACATGTTCCGTGAGTTTCTTGTTTTCTGTCAGGTTGCTTAAGTTCATCAACCTCCCTTCCCCCATGATAGCTTGCTCTTATGCAAGCATGAAATGTTATGCTGATAACATGGCATTTTGATTCCTATTGCAATGCCATGGACGGATGATGGGCTCTTTCTGATAAATTACTTCTGTATTTGTACCTTTTCATTCAACAAATAACAACCAGTGTCTATGTGCCAGGCACTATATTAAGCAGCAGGGATTCAATGATGAACAAATCAGACACGGTCCCTAGCCTCCAAGGCATTTACAGTTTAGTGGGAAGCGATTTAACACCAAAAATTATACATGATTTGGGTACACTGAAAGCAAATTAGTCTGGTGCATCAGGGAGGATTTCCCTGAGGAAGAGATTACATAGGAGTTACCCTGATGAAGAGTGTGGGGGAATTAGAAGGAGAGAGATCATTAGGTGGGAAGGCTTTAAGGGAAGAAAAGAATGGGTTGTGTTGGAGGAACTAAAAGAAAGTCTGCAGAGCTGGAGCACAGTAAACCAGGGCAAGGGTGGTTTAGCTCATAAAGATGTAAGAAAAGCAGGAAGGAGCCAGATTATGCTGAGCTTTAAGATATTGGCAGAATATAAAATGGACTGAGGGATGGAGAGTATGCATGAATACTGGAAGACTACCCTAGAAGCTATTGGGGCAGTCCAGATGAAAGCTGATGGTTGTTTGGACTACAGTGGTGGCACTGATGATAGAGATACACAAATTTAAAGGATATTTAAGATGTGCAACAAACATGATTAGGAGATTGATAGATGTGGAATGTGTGAGAAAGAGACAAGTCAAGGATGGCTCCTAGATTTCTGGCTAGAACTTGGTGGGCAGTGGTGTCATTTCTTGAGGTAGGGAATACTGATAAAGCAGGTTTGATGATGGGGGAAGAGGAGTTGAGCTTTAGGATTTGTTGGGTTTGAGTTGCTTATGAAATATCCTAAGGGAAGATGTCCAGTAAAAGGATATACAGGTAGAATTTTGGAAGAGTTCAGGAGAGAAGTACAGGTCAGAAGTGCCCAAATTTATCATTGGCCTGGGAAATGGCTGGGAGAACCTAGGAAGTGTGGACAGAATGAGGAGAAGAGGGCTTTTGGGACAAAATCCTGAGAATCTCTATCAAGTTGAGAATAAACTTGAAAATAAGAAAGAGTGGTCGGAGAAGTACTAGGAAAACTAGGTATCACATCAGTTAAAGAGTGGTTTGAAAAGGAAGCTTTAACGTTGCTAGGAAGACTAGTAAAAATAAGAACCATAAATGATCTTTTTTTTTTTTTTTTTTTAAAACATTTTCTTCTTATATATATATATATATATATTTTTTTTTTTTATAAATGTTTTATTTATTCATGAAAGTCAGAGAGAGAGAGAGAGGCAGAGGCAGAGGGAGAAGCAGGCTCGCCGCCTAGCAGGGAGCCCGATGCGGGACTCGATCCCACGACCCTGGGATCATGACCTGAGCCGAAGGCAGACGCTTAACCATCTGAGCCACCCAGGCGCCCCATAAATGATCTTATTGAGCATTTTTGTACAGTGGTGGGAGCAGAATCTAGATTAAAGTGGGTTGAGAAGTGAGAGGGAGGTGAGAAATTGTGACACTTTAGATTTGGCTGTTAAAGAGGAGGAAAGCAAAAGGTCAGTATCTAGAGGAAGACATGAGATCATGCTTCTATTTAAAGATGGAGAGATTTAATACATCTGTGCATCTAGATGCTGATGGAAAGGAGCCAGCAGAGAAGTGGATGATGATGATGATGATGATGATGATGATGATGATGTGTGTGTGTGTTGTTTGCACAAGGTCCAGTGCATAGGTTAAGGGATTAGCCTTTTGCTATGAGGGTCATTGCAATAGGAGTGAAGAATGCTCAAAAATGGGTACAGGTACAGGTAGGTTTGTAGATTTGGTGTCAGGAAAGTTGAAGAAGTTCACGATAGTTCCTGTTTTCTCTCTGAAGTCGCAGAGTGCAGGAGGAAGTAAGGGCTTTGCCGGTTTGAGGAACGAAGACTGAGGTAGCAGCAGTGGAGAGCTGGCGTATGAGCCAGCTAGCAAAGCACAACCCCCTGCAGAAAACCTTGATCCAGCTTGTGTCATGGGGAAAGGGTTTTCTTCCAAATACAGGATGCTTCATTTGGGTACAGAGGGAAAAGAGCCATGAAGTAATTCTTCTCCTGTCTTTTAACACAAACTGCAGGATCTAAGATTAATTTTGTCCAGATCACTGGTAACTCCTCCCTACTATTGACACTGAAGTTGGCTACCATTTCCTCTGACAATCTGACACATTAGTTTCTCCCTGCCTAAGAAAACTTCGTTTACATGCATTTAGCACCTGATCTTTCCTTAGAGGATTTTGTCTCGTTTTCCCTGCTTTTATACAGAGTGCTCCATCTGTGCTTAGTTTCATTTATACGAAATGAAATTCCTTTAAGTCCTCTCTTTTTTATGAGATTCCCCAGGCTACTGCTCTCGTTCTACCTCCCATCTTTTATATACAAGGAATCTGAAAGGAAGTACAATGTAGGGCTTTTAAAATATGTTAGATCAGTAGATCAATGTCAGGAGCTGATCGAAATATGACCTAATATGTAAAACAAAGCCAGTTATTATAGAGGTTCTGCTACCTAGCAGTTAATTGAGATGACAATTTCTCACTATTGCTTTCTGTGATAAGCTGGCTGAATTTATGAAATTTATAAAGTGAAGTGAGATTATTTAAAATATTCAAGCAAGGAGTTCTGGCCACCATTTCTGGGAGATGGAGAAAGGAACAGGTGGAAAATGTGAGGAGGGAGATGGAGGCCCTGCATATGAGTCTTGGCCCTGTCACTCTCAATCATGTGACTAAGCTTCTGAGTTGGGTTTCTTATCTATGCAGAGAATAATGATAGCTGGCAAAACATGACAATTAAATGAGATTATATAATTATAAGATGTAGTAACATATATAAAGTAACTTACACATTATAAAGTGATACAAAGATTAGCTGTTGCCATTTACAATCCTTGAATAGTTTTCTCTTTTGTACATAATAGTATTTATCAGGCCATTTTTTACATAGCTATTTAGTTGCAATATAAAACTAAGTTTTCAAACTTGTTGCTAGATTTAAAATGGAACTGGGTAGTGAGACAGAATGGGAATAGGTTTTAGTGTATGCTTTACATATAATATTTAATCCTCATAGTACCTGCTTAAACAGGCTACTACTTTGATTTTGCAGATGAGGCTATGAAATCTTAAACCTGCCTGAGGCTATACATTTATAACAGATAGGGCCTGAATTTGATTAACACATTCATGCTCTTTCCCACAACCACAACATGTAAATTTCTGTATTTTCCCTTTTTCTATTTTAAGTGATGGAAGAAAAAATTTAAATAACCACATGACTGAGAAATTCTATTTTGTCATTTAAATGAAATATGTATTAAAACATATGGTCAATACGGAAATAGTAAAAATAATAAGGTATGTATCAGAAATATAATCCACTTGTGATTTTTGAATGATTCTGATCCAATTAGGACTGGTGAATATAAACTTAAATAGCTATCTAGCCAAAGGGGAGAAATATTTTTGATTTGAACAGTATTAAATAGAAAACCCACAGTATACCTAAAACTAATATAACATTGTTAGTTATACTCAAATAAAAAAAAAAAGAAAGCCCACTGATACTTATTTTTATTTTTGACCACCATTTATAGCTGGGCTTACAAATGGCGACTTTTCCAAATTCCATGAGACACAGGTTGGATAAGTCTGAATATAGTATGGAGCAATACTTCCGGGTATTTGAAAGCAGGGAAGTTCAGTATAATTGCTCAATCCAATTCTGAAAAACCTGCTTTCCTTTTGAATATTCTGAAGCTGAGTTTTGCAGACTGGATTCTTCTGACTCTAAGAGAAGAGGAAACACAGTACCACAGAAGAGCTTTTCCCAATTTTGTATCGCATAGCATCAAAAGTGTATGGTCAAGCAAGTGCATAACCTATGGCCATTATAGTACCTAGGGAAATATTACAAGTATGGGGCGCCTGGGTGGCTCAGTCGTTAAGCGTCTGCCTTCGGCTCAGGTCATGATCCCAGGGTCCTGGGATTGAGCCCCGCATCGGGCTCCCTGCTCCGCGGGGAGCCTGCTTCTTCCTCTCCCACTCCCCCTGCTCGTGTTCCCTCTCTCGCTGTGTCTCTCTCTGTCAAATAAATAAATAAAATCTTTTAAAAAAAAAAAAAGAAATATTACAAGTAAACTCTTAAAGTCTCCTGTCATTTACAATGCTAACACTTACAAATGGCATACTCAAAAATTGTATAGAAGACTAATCTGTGGTACAGTCCAACCATGTTATGTATTTGGAAAAGGAAACCTTAGATTTTATCTTTTTTTCTTTTTTAAAGACTTTGTTAGTTTAGTTAAAAAAAATAACGACTTTTAGGGAGTCAGGAAAATTGCTCTCATATGGATTGACTTGTAAGAGGGAGATGATCTGACATTTAAACAGATATACTTTGCTTTATCAGAACAAATTTTCCCAGAGAGCCTTTGAGTCTTTCATAATCCAGATACCTAAGTTAACAGTTACTGAAATGATATTGCCTTCTTATCTTTATCTACAGTTAATGGCCTCAGTTGTCACTCCTCTTGCTGTCCTTCTCTCCCCCATTTCACCTCTATGGCTGATTGCTAGTTCCTAATCTTTTATTTTCCTGCTCCCATTTTTATTAGGTCTCTTTTTTATCCAAAACATACTGACTTGAAATGGAAACTTTTTTGTAGCTTTCTCAGACTTTCAGTTTCAACTCATGTTCACTCAGCTTGCTATGTAACCTATATTACTTACACTGTGTTTTCCCTCCCTGCCTAAAAGGAACTGAGTTACTGCCTTTGCGGTTACTGAGTGGTGAGGTTATTTTGGGCCATGAAGGCTGGGGGCAAAGGTAGGCTGGGGAGGGAGGTGAAATAAATTTCACAGCTGAAACTAATCTTTGGTTTTCAAGCCTCATGTGCATTGCCATCTAATTCTTGTTAGGAGTAGAATTAATTAATGTGTGTACCCAACATATCATCTAGTTGTTAACTATCTGAAACTCAGAAAAAAACACATAAATGATTTAGGAGGGATGGCATTTCTTTTTATTCTTGGTTCCATATTTAAAAAATAACATCGTCTGCATTTTGAATTAAGTGGAAGGGTTGAGAAAGGTCACTTTTTCTGCTTTATAATCGCAAAAACAAACCAACTTTTAGTCTGCAAGTTTTAGATACAAAAATAGCCCTGATATCACCATGACATAACTGAAAACAATTCTGCCAGATTACAGATAGAGAGGAAAGGAAAAACTATGACTATCAGAAAGCAGCAATATTAGAAATTAACAGGTAACTTTGGGAAGTTATCAGCTATGAGTTTTAAAACCACAGAACTTTGGATATAAGGAAGGAGTGTATGCACGGCTAACAGACAAAGTGAAGAAAAGCCGCTACCAATGCAGAGCAGCAAGTCGACCCATTCACTGAGTGAACTAAAAGGTCTAACAGCCATATATTTTAATGAAGTTATTCAAGATCCCCCCTTTCTTAAAGCAGTCCAGGAATCAGATGGGGGAAGATGGGCTAACATCATCTTTATCAAATATCTGCAAAGGTTACAAAGATAGCCAGGAAAGCCTCTGCATGGTGAATGGAAGAGATCCCACAGAAACGAGTATTTGATTCTAATATTTAGATCTTGAATTAGGTTAGATCTTGACCTGCTTCTAGCCAGTTGATCTCTGTGCAATACGTTGATTCTTCTATAACGTTCTTCGTGCATTCCTCTAGATTTCACGTATACTTGATTTCTTTAAAGATCATTGCTTTTCCTCTGGAATAAGCCAATGTGGATAAGGGAGACAAAAAGGGAATTAATAAATGTTAAGATAGCGTGGTTTTAAGGTTTTGATACATAACTTGAAGAAATTGTCACATTGCACACTGCTCTCAAGTTAGGGTTAAAGTGAAACTTTCCATTTGGATAATGCAGAGGATGACATTCTTCCAGGGAAAAATAAGAACACTAAGCTTCCCTCTACTAGGCAGCTTCCTTCAGGCACTGAGACTGCAGCCATCCAATAAATGGGGATGGGCAGAAAGAAGAGACTTCAAAAGTCACAGATACAGTTTGATAGCTAATTTTTGGCAAGTCTGGCAATGAGAGCTTTCCATTCTCCTCTTTTCTTTGTGATGTATGTAGGAGTGAGTAGCTGCAATAGTGATTCTGGCTGTTGCCTAAAGAAGTTCTGACACAAGGCCTCAGTGTTACAAATCACATACATCCCACAGTCATAGCTGTTTTGTTGAGCAGGGGCTTTCTCTTCCACAAAGGCCAGTTTGTCTCCTTTTCTGCCTAAGAAAGCTTCCAGTTTCTCTGCTACCTGCTTTGCATGGACTGAGTTGCTTCTGCTATGGGAATCATAGTGAAAAAAGCTATTTTTATCTTGGACATAAACCAACAAACTCCAATGGGTTCCCCCAGCTGCCTCGTTGGAATTATCATTGATGGCTAAAAATACAACTCTCTTGTTGGGGAGGTCCAGGGGTTCAAGGAACATGGCAATCTCTGCTCGGTTGCTAGTGCACTTGATGAACTGGGTAACTTCGGGGCTGATGAAGCAGACATGGTCAGAACAGTCATGAAACTGACTGTTGGCAAAGTACTCAAAGGCAAATCCAATGATATGGTCATTGAGCCAGCTTGGAGGATCCAACAGTGAGACATCTGATTGTCGCAGTAGACTGTCCATATAACTCAAGACTACGGGGTCCATCTTGTACTGACCAGGGTTGATTAGAAATTCCAGAAGCTGAAGGAGAGGCAGAAGATAATATATACTGTTGAATATGATACCTGGGTATAAAATGAGGGTCATAAATAGGAGCTACTCTTACAGGGTTTTGGTAAATATTAAATATAATTATAAAATGTTCAGCAACAATACCTGGCTAAGAGTAAACATTCAAGAGACCCTAACTTATGTGCTATATGTTAACAGTTAGAATGAAAACTTTGGAAACATTTCATGCTGAAACAATAAGCATGAATTTTTAATTTCCTCTTTAGATGCACAGTTTCGTTAAAATTATAACAAACATTTATGAAACTTCCTAGCATTAACCATATACTTATTTGGCCCTTTATGCATGATAATAACGGCAAATTATTTTTACATTAAAGTGAATTTTCAAAGAGTCTAAAGAAAAATGCTGCTCATTAACAAAGGAAATAGTTTCCATTTCAACATTAATTTTCAAGAGATAAGATAAAAATACTGCTTCCTCATTCCCTAATGGAAAGTGACAGTGATTACAGTTGTAGTTAAAAGGAACCACAATTTCAAGAACAGAAAATTGTGAGAGTAACACAAATAAAAAACATTCCTGGTTCCGCCTGAGTTGTGAGCATGAGTGATATAATATGTCCTAGTCCACTTCCCATCTTTAACCTCAAGTGGTAAGATAAAGACTATGTAATGTTTATAAGTTAGGGGGCACCTGGGTGGCTCAGGTGGTTAAGCATCTGCCGTCGGCTCAGGTCATGATCTCCAGGTCCTGGGACAGAGCCCCGCATCAGGGTGCCAGCTCAACAGGGAGCCTGCTTCACCCTCTCCCCTTCCCCTTGCTTGTGCTCTCTCCCTCTCAAATAATAAGTAAATCTTTAAAAAATATATATAAGTTAGATTTTTTTTTGTAAATTGAAAGGTAGTTAGGCACAGGAATCAAGAGACCTGGATCTAGCCCCAGTCCTACCACAAAATTTAAATGATTTTGTCCTTGCTTTTGTTGTCTGTAAAAAGGGTATACATTTGCTTTACATTCCTTAGTGAATTGTAGAAAAGGCCAAATAGTTTTACTTGAAGGTATTAAAATATAAAATGTTGTACTAATAGTATTTATATTATTAATTGAATTAGTAAGGTGATCAGAAAATCTAGATAGCACTCCACACCAATGGAAGGAAATGAGGTTTGGAAACAAACATCTATTCCTATTATCTTGTCCAAACAAAATGACTAATTTAGAGTAGAGCAAGACAAATTATATGGTAAGATTAATACACTTATGATCACCCAAGGTAAGGTGCTAACAAAGACAAGAAGTCTGATCAGTGTGGAAGGTAACAATATTTGAGCAAAAGAGAGTTAACTGCTATTCATGACCTGGCAGCATTACAACATCACTACAGATCACAAAGCAATAAACAGTCACATGCAGATACAGTACAAAACAAAGCATATTGTAAGAAAATGTAACCGTTTCTGTGAAAGACTGGGCTAGAATAATCAATTTAATCAATTCTCCCCATTAGACCAGGTTTCTACTACTTGATTACACTACTAAAATAATAAAATTTTGTGGCACAACCATTTTCCTGTGATTAAAACCCTGTGAAAACTATACAGAAAAATAAATATACCCCTCAAGAGAAAAAGCCTAAAGTAAATGAGGTAACTAAGAAGCACCAAAAATGGTTTTATGTGCATACAGTATATCATAATCTGAACTATTTCAGAAACAATAGAAGGCTGTTTATGAGAAAATATATATATACATATTAATATAGATATACAAAATTAGATGGCATGAATTAAGATTTTCTTAAGAGAGAATAACTTCAGCAGAGACATAAACTAGAGCCAGGAACAAAGTTAACGAGGCATAGAGCACATTTGCTATGGGTGGGCCACAAATCTGGCTGTAAGCTTTTTGGCAGCTAACCAGAGAGCGTTAAGTTAAACATTCACAATGTCCATAAGGTAAAAACAAAGCAATTGCTCAGAAGAGATAAAAGCATTCTTTGTATTAAGCTTCGACAGTTCTCTTTCAAGAAATTTTCATAAAAGACACAGTGTCTCATAATGAATAATGTCCCACAATATTTTTATAATAGATGAAGTAGTTTCAGAGGATTGTTTCTTATAATGATCCTTCATATCCAGCCTGATGGCAAATGAATAAACAGCAATCTAGTAAAAGCAAGTCTATGGAGGCTAGGTACTCAGCTTGCTGCTGATCTGACTTAAGAGTAAATGAATTTGAAAAGGTAATGACTGCTTGTGCATCAAGCAAGTCTCCCTCAATCTCTCCCCCATGCTTTCAATGAATACTATGTAGTGGTAAGTGCCAGATTGTACTGCCTGGCAAATACTTGGAGACCTACTTACTCTCTATGCTGTCAGCTGAAATCAGACCCACATCTTAACAGCCAAACCAACTAGGGATAGAAGTCTACAAGGAGAAGAGTGCCTGAAGAGACAGGCATCTCATCTTGGAGGGAGTGACCGAAGTGGCCAAGATTTCCTTCAGAAAAGCTGTAGTGTTTTGTTTGACTTTGAAAATACCCAAAATACAGACAATGGGTCAATCAAGGATCTGGCTCTACTCCACTGGATGGAATGATTACACGACTGCAATAGTTTAACCCCAACAATCCTAAAGCAAATGGAACCAAACTAGCCTTTGGCCAAACCATCATTAGCCAAGAAAAACTCTAAACTTCACATCTGAAGACTTGAATTTTAGACTCAGTTCTGTTACTCATTGGCCATATGATCATAAATAAACTACTTAATTTCTTTAAGCCTCAGTATCCTCTTCTGTAAAGTGACAATATTAATACATGACCTTTATCACAGAGTATTTGTGAATATAAAATGAAGAAACATTGATAATGAAGATTTTTCAAAACATAACATATAGTAGTATTTCCAGACATCCATTGTGTCATGAAGAAATTTATATCCCAATAACTGGTAACTGTAATGTATTTCATTTAACAAATGTTTATTGAGGGTGCCTGGGTGGCTCAGTCGTTAAGCGTCTGCTTCAGCTCAGGTCATAGTCCCGGGGTCCTGGGGTCGAGCCCCACATTGGGCTCCCTGCTCAGCAGGGAGCCTGCTTCTCCCTCTCCCACTCCCCCTACTTGTGCTCGCTCGCTCTCGCTGTGTCTCTCCCTGTCAAATAAATAAATAAAATCTTTAAAAAAAACCCACAAAAAACAAAAACAAAAACAAATGTTTATTGAGTGTTTCCTCAGTGCTAGGGGTTGGAAATACAGAATGGGAATGAAATAGTCATAGTTCCTACTCTCATTGAGCTTAACCCTATTATGTTACAATGAAGACATTGTAAATATACAGTTCTTTTAGTCAATAAACACCTACCAAGAACCTAATATTTTTTTTAAAAGATTTTATTGAGAGAGAGAGAGACACACAGAGACAGAGATCATGGGGGGGGGGGGGGGGGGGCAGAGGGAGAAGCAGACCCCCGCTGAGCCGGGAGCCTGATGTGGGACTTGATCCCAGGACCCTGGGATCATGACCTGAGCCGAAGGCAGACGCTTAACCTACTGAGCCACCCAGGCACCCCTGAGTACCTAATATTAGCTATTGTGGGAGATACCAAGATGTACAAGGTGGCTTATAGTCAATGAGATAAGAAACCCACAAGGGGCAGAAATAAAATGTATGGGAATTCAGAATAGGGAACAATCACTCCTGGCTAAGAGGGTGAAAGGGAAAGAGAGCTGAGATCAGGAATGACTTCAAGGAGAAAGTGACATGAGTGGGCTCTTGAAAGGCAGGTAGAGTTGGATGCATGGAGAAGGGCATTAAGAAGGTGAGAGAGGCAAGGGAAGTGCCTTTAGAAGGGTGGTCCAGTCTGGCTGGAATGAAGTAAGAGTAAGGGTACATGTGAGGGTAGAGGAAGATTATTAGAAACTAAATGGTAACAGACTGAAGTCCAGGTGAAAGAGTTTGGAATTTATATTGGAGGAAATGGGAAGCCATTATGGCAAGGCTGGTGCTTTAGGAAGTTTACTAATTCAGCCATGGTATATAGGATTAATTGGTAGGGAGAGAATTTGGAGGAAGAGATCAAGTAGATTTTTATTGAAAGTAAAGGTATAGAGGTGCCTGGGTGGTTCAATCGTTAAGCGTCTGCTTTCGGCTCAGGTCCTGATCCTGGGGTCCTGGGATGGAGTCCCACATCGGGCTCCCTGCTCAGCGGGAAGCCTGCTTCTCCCTCTCCTACTCCCCCTGCTTGTGTTACCTCTCTCGCTGTGTCTCTGTCAAATAGATAAATAAAATCTTAAAAAAAAAAAAAAAGTGAAGGTATAGGAGGAAATGACCTAAATCAGGGGAAATGGTAGTAGAAATGGGGAGGCAAGGAGGAAAAGGTACTGTAGACAGAGACTCAGGAAGTGATCAGAGAATAGTAGATAAGAGAGAATGAGGAAATGGTCTGTGGGTTTTAGTTGGGGTGACTGAAAGGATGATGATCCCATTATTAATGGGGTAGGGAAAAGGGAGACAGAAAGGGACCTAGCAAAAGAACCAAGAACCATCTAGAACCATCCTAGGGATATTTCCTTTCTATATAGTGAGCACTGTGCTTGGCGTATCTGCGGTACAATAAATGTCTGCCAGATGACTGAAACATTTCAAAAAAGGAGTCAGAACATAGAATAGGGAAAATAAGATAAATAAGGCCTCTTAAGATGTTTGTATTGTCTTTCACATCCCCATTTTTGCTTTGGTTTTGTGTTTTTTCTGTTCTCCTCTGTTAATAGTAAATAAGACCTATGTACTTGGTCTTGGTGGATGGTAAGGAATACTGGGGGGTGAACTGGGGAGACAATAACCTCCTAATTCTATTTGTAAAGTCCTACAAATTATATTATAGTTCTATATTTTGGGGTTAGGAGACTTTGGGTCCAGGCTCTGACTTTGCCACTTGCCTATCTATGTGACTCTGGGCAAGTTATTTATTCTCTTTCTGAGCCTCATTTTCCTCATCTGTAAAATGAGGTAATAAAAACACCTGCCTCACAGGGTTGTTACACAAAATAAAAACATGAGTAAAAACACTCAGCATGGGGACACCTGGGTGGCTCATTTGGTTAAGCATCTGCCTTTGGCTCAGGTCATGATTCCAGGGTCCTGGGATCAAGCCCCACATTGGGTTCCCTGCTCAGCAGGGAGCCTGCTTCTCCCTCTGCCTGTGGCTCCCCCTGCTTGTGCTCTCTCTCTGACAAATAAATAAAATCTTAAAAATAAAAACAAACCACAACACTCAGCATGTCGTCTGACATACAGCAGGCTCTCAAAAAGAGTTTTCTTCCTTGCTCCCTATTATTTGGGGTGGTAATAATGGGACTTAGAAATTTCTTTTTTTTTTTTTTTTATAATTTATTTATTTGACAGAGAGAGAGAGGGAACACAAACAAGGGGAGTGTGAGAGGGAGAAGCAGGCTTCCCGCAGAGCAGGGAGCCCGATGTGGGGCTCGATCCCAGGACCCTGTGATCATGACCTGAGCAGAAGGCAGACGCTTAATGGCTGAGCCACCCAGGAGCCCCTCTTTTTTTTTTTTTTTTAAAGATTTTATTTATTTGAGAGAGAGAGAGAGAGAACAAGCAGGGGGAGTGGCAGGCAGAGGGAGAGGGAGAGGGAGAAGCAGGCTCCCTGTGGAGCAGGGAACTTGACACGGGGCTCGATCCCAGGACCCTGGGATCATGACCTGAGCTGAAGGCAGACGCTTAACCGACTGAGCCACCCAGACACCCCAGAAATTTCTTGAAAATAAAGCATGTTCGTTTTTTTTATAAAGCCACAAAGTCATAAAGGATAGACCTAGCTAGGGCATGACTCTGCTCTGTGCTTTACCTTTGGCATAAGAAGAGTGAATGCTAACTCCAGAGAAAATTGTTCTCTCCACTGAGTGAAGCAATGATGTTAATGTGTTGTCAGTATACACAAGCCCTGCAATTACAGTTTATCTTCCAACTTCTGTAGCTAAATGAAGCTAATATTGAAACCATAGCATAGAATATTTCCTAAACAAAGGCTTAATTTTTTTAAAAAGGGACTACTTTTTCATATTAATCTTAAAATCCTTAAACCCAAGCATATTGTTTGAATATTTGTTATAAAAAATAAGGTAATTACATAAAAGGTAATAAAAACTACCTTAAAGGGAAAATTTATAATTCAATAGGAGCCAACCTGATTACCTGCTGATATAAGTAAGGGAAGAAGCTGCTGGTTCAGTAGAAAAAAACACTAGGTTGGGAGTCAGTTTCAATGAACTATGTTCTGAAGGAGTGCTGTCCAATAGTATTTTTGGCAATTATGGAAATGTTCCTTATTGGCAATGTCCAAAACAGTAGTCACTTGCCACCTGTGGCTATCAAGCACTTGAAATGTGGCTAGTGTGAACTGAATATTAAATTTTAATTAACTTAAATTTAAATATCTACATGTGGCTATTGGCTATTATTTTGGACAGTACAGTTCCACAGATTTCATAGGTATTTCTTGAAAGAAAAAAAATAAAATTATATGGTTAAATAAGTTAGGGAAATGCTGCATCCTAAAACTCCTTATTGGAGATTCATAACACACACAAGCATATTAGAGGCTAGAAGTTCTGCAATAAAGAAAGGTAACTTTTCTTGGTCTTATTTTTTTCCCAAACTCATTTGACCATGAGACACCTTTTTTTTTTTTTTTAACAGAATTCTATTGACACCTGTCTGTAGTGAAGTTTGGAATATGCTTGCTGAGTTATTTAATAAATGGCATTGAGACGAACTGTTAAACATTTGATAAAAAAAGAAGTTAGATCTCTAACTCATACCTTATATCAAATTATATTTTAGGTGGAATAAAATTTAAATGTTAAGAAAGGAAACAAAAATATTAGAAGAAAATGGAGCTTAATACATTTATGTGACTGGCCAATAAACACATGTAAAGAAACTCAACACCTCACTAGTAATCAAAAGAAATCAAGTTGAAGCAAGATTTCATTTTTTATCTATCAAATCAGCAAAGATGAGGAAAACTGATAATAACCAGCATTGCTGAGAGACCATGGAAAACAGGCATTCTCATTCTTTATAGGAATATAAACAAATGCAAGCTTTTTGAAGGGTAATTTGCCATTATATTTTAATTCTTAAGAAATGTCTACATGTAGGTATTAAACTTTCAGAAATTTATTTTAAGGGAAACATTAAGGATGTGTGCAAAAATTTAACAAGAATGTTCATCACAGCAGTGTTTATAAAAGAAAAACTGAAAGAATCTGAAAGTTCAAAAGAGGACTGGTAAATTTAAATAACAGGCTTTCACACAATGAAATGTTTTCAGCCATTAAAAAATAAAGTTGTAGATACAAATTTATTGACATAGATATTCATAATAGGCTATGAAAAGAAAGTTTATATAAAAATTTGTACAAGAAAAACAGACACAAAAATAATCAAGAATGATAGCCATTCAAAGTTTAAATATCATTTTAAAAAGAGAATTATTAGTACTTCTTAACTTTTTTCCTTCTACCTTTTGATACCGTCTGCTTTATTTTTTCACCCCTTCTTTTTTATAATGAGCACATAACCAGTAAATACAGCTATTTCCATTCAGGAAAAAAAAAGATATACCACCTCCCACTCTTACACTGACCTAAAATATGTCTGTTTCTTCAATTCACTGGTCTCACTTCTGTCCTCTGGAAAAAAACAGAGAAAGTCTAATTTCTCTTCTATAACCCTTCAAACACAAAGATGTAAAATTAATCTTTTTACTAAAATTAGATTATGTCCAACTTCTAATGTATGATTCCATTTGCGATTTCACAAAAAGAATAAAATCCAAGACCAAATGTGCTTTTCATGGCAGCATAAGCAGAAATATTTTCAGGAAGGAAGTTCAAACTTTTTTTTTTTTTTTTGGTTTCAATTTCCTCCTATTAAACATTTCCTTTTAATGCTAGCTTAAACCATCCAAAGATTTGTATAAAGTGGAATGTAAAAATTACCATTAAGATTTATATATCCCTCTTGAGGGCAGAGATTATTAGATTTTACTCATCCCTGTTTTCTTTAGTGCTTGACAAACTGGAGAAATTTTAATAAATGTTTTTCCTGAACAAAATACAGAAGTAAAATACATTTTGAAAAACTCTTAAAAACACAAAATTGTTATAAACATAGGAAGATCTCTCAATTTCATAGATTATTTATAAATTTGAACAACAGTCCTCTGACATCAATATTTTACAAGTAGAGGAATTCAGCTCTCAAAGTAGAAAAACTACTTGGTATGATGATGATGCCTGTTAACTCTTACTACCATAAATTCCATTTGGTCCTGCCTTGGGCCAGGGAGATAAAACAGGTGGCTTTTTAGGATTTCTTCTAGAATCAAGGTTCTCTATTTACTGCTCTGTTATTAGGTATGACTATCAAGGGCTAAGGTGTCATTGACCATGAAAAGAATTTTATTCTCAGTCTATCATTTCTAACTCAAAGTTTCCATCTATAATTGTACTACATTTTTTTTTCCTTCATATATACCTGATGTAAACACCAGCCTTTTCTTAAACTGTGCTTTGCTGATAATCTTCTGAGAAATGACTTTATACAATTGCAAAATTTAAAATACCTGGGGTTGTTAGGACAGTGTGTGGGGAGGCCAATAGGTTCAATGAGAGGTCTCAGTAAGATTATACTTTAAAAGGAGTGGACAGATTTTTATCATATGCATTATCAAATTAAAGCTAATAAGGTGTGATCAAGCTAAAGTTATAATCTGCCTGATTTCATAAATAACCACTGTATTCAGCACACAGTAGCTGTATGCAAACATAGTTTGAAAGAGTATGAAAAATCCATCATCTTTTAATCTTACTTGTCCTGTAGATTTCAAAGCCTGGTAAATCATTTTTTCATAAATAGTTAAGAGGTAAACTGTTATTACAAACTCCTAATTATTGGGTTTCAAAAACATGGTTGGCACATAGTAGGGGTTCAATAAATATTTAACGAATGAATGAAAGAATGAATTTATGTTTACCGTATTGTGGTCACAGGAAAACGAGATCTGAAGTGGCCCAATTATACATAAGGAATTTTCTGTTGTAGCAATTTGTCTTTAAATGTTAACTAACACAAATATTTGTGAGTTATCTGACCAAGCTTGAATTATATATTATTCAGCAGGGCTAAACATTTCTAGCAACTATTTATTTTAGCTGCTAATGTAAACTGCCAAGTTGCTACAACAAATAGTAGTGAGAATATTAGAGCCAACTAAGGCCCCAAATCCTCAAGCTATTGTTTTGAAGGAATTGAACCTACCACAGTACTCGGACAGAGTACTTATGTATTTATTCATTGGCCATAGGGAAGGAAGGCCTCAAGTTTTTTTTTTTAAGATTTTGTTTATTTATTTGAGAGACAGAGATAGGACAGAGATAGTGAGAGAGAGCACAAGCGGGGAGGAGAGGGAGAAGTAGGCTCCCCCATGAGTAGGGAGCCCAATGTGGGGCTCAATCCCAGGTCATGACCTGAGCCGAAGGCAGACGCTTAACCGACTGAGCCACCCAGGCGCCCCAGAAGGCCTCAAGTTTTTAAACCTATAATTTAGATGCTCAAAAATAATAATTGTAATTGGGACAATTTTTTTTTTTTCAGTTTCAGGACTGTGTTCTAGTGCTTTTCTAACAGATGAAGGTGTGGAAGGGGTAGCCATTTAATTGGAAGCCAGAGAAAGGAAATTTCAGAGATCTTTTGTAAGTAATATTCTTAAAAAGCTTCGTAAGTTTCAAGTATTCTTGCTGCAGACAGACCTGTTTCCCCATTCCCCTAAAAAGGAGATAGACGAACCCCAATCTCTATATAAACTTGATTCTCAGTCTGTATTGAACCACAGCACTACCCAAATGGTCTCCAATAGTTAGATGGACAAAATCAGTATAGGCTAGTCATGCTGAAGAAGGTAGTCTCTCAGAGAAACTGATTCAGAAAGTTAACTTGACATTACTTATTTGGATTAGTAATACCTGGACCCCATAATTAATGTTTTGAATATGTTTAAAGCATACAAGTTGGGCACTAGCTGGAATTTGGGCAGTAAGTTTTGCATAGTCTGGTATTGATCAGTTTCTAAAGAGATGGGTTATCTGGGCTTTGAGGACTTCTTTTTTGTTTGCTAATGCATTTTACTCATCCAAGAGGTTTAAGGAATTGACAAAGAGACAGCAAACTTGACCTTAAAAAGTCAGAAATACAGGACTTACAGGTGTAGATGGAATTTAACCAAGAAAGGCTTTAGCAACACCTGGGAACCTATATCTATGGTAAAGCCATTGCCCGTGTAAAATGCTAATTGACCTCCACACTAGTGTGTACATCTCTATTGAAAGGTATGTGATTTAGACCAATTTATGTTTCTTTAGACTAGTCAGTCACACTGGGGAAACAAAGTAACTTAGCAGACCCTTTAGAGATCACTTTATAGTAAAATTTAGTTAAAAAATTTTTAATTATTTATCGGTCCAGACTCTTCATTCCTATCTTCTCTTTTCACAATCCAATCTACACATTACTGCTAGATTAATTTTTCAAACGAACTCTAATTACATTATTCTACTCCAAAAATTTTAACATCTTCATTATCTACCAAATTAAGTATAAATTATACCCTGGCATTCAATGATTTCCACAAAAAGAGCCCCAACATATCTTTCCCAATTTATTTCCTAGTACTGCTCCTGCATATATAGCCACAAGCCCAATACTCCTGTAGGCCCAAATTACTAGGCAACAATGGATTAGTACTGGTTGCTGCCCTTAGGTACAAAAGGAGAATAGCCAGTTCCCTACTCCCACAGAGAGGCTGGGAGGTGAACACTACGGCAGTACCTTCTGAAACACAGATCTGATCTGTCATGCCCTTGCTTAAAACCATTATAGTCAGCTTTTTATAAATCTACAGTCCATGGGCCAGGATGTAGTTAGAATTAAAGGTTCCATGAACTTGGACTGGGAAAAAATTGCACCTTGATTTTTGATAATATCTAACTGAAATTTAGCATTTTCTTCAGTAAATATAGGCAATGATCCATAGTAGTATTAGCAGTCCCTATACCTTTGTCCACCAATAGAAATATATTTTCATATCACACTGAAGTTGTACAGGTATCTCAAAATATAATTTCTACTCATCACTATTTTGAAATTACTTGCTGCCAGGTGTTATTTAACGCATAAAGAGGCACATACATAACTACATCATGCACCTGTTTTTTAATATTTTTAAAACTTTCAATAAAATTGATATTGTTTCTATGTATTTTATTTTCACATTTATGTTTTTTTGTTTTTTTTTTTAAAGTTTTTTATTTATTTGACAGAGAGACACAGCGATAGAGGGAACACAAGCAGGGGGAGTAGGAGAGGGAGAAGCAGGCTTCCCGCCGAGCAGGGAGCCCGATGCGGGGCTCGATCCCAGGATCCTGAGATCATGACCTGAGCCGAAGGCAGACGCTCAACGACTGAGCCACCCAGGCGCCCCTATTTTCACATTTAAAAACATTCTGAGATAGGGCCCACAGGACAGGCTGCCAAAGAAGTCCATGGTGTAAAAAAAGGTTATTTTATTTTTATCTTTGTTTTTTATACCTATTAATTGCTTATAGTAGATAATCTAAACACTTCAGCATGGAATTCAAGGCTCCTCATAATCTGTTCACACCCACTTTGTCATCTTTATCTCTGCCCCACCCCTACTCTCCATATTAAGCCCTAGTCATAACAGACAACAGTAACTCACTCTTATCTGGAGGCTGATAGACAAGTTTTTGGATTAGCCCTAGTTAATAAACGGTAGCCATGCACTGGCTTTGCCTTTGCCTTACAGAGACCTCTCTGCCTGCCAAGTGAATTGTTCTTTTAAAAGGTTTGTTTTCCCTAATAGTATGAGATCTTAATAGGGCCATATCTTAACTGTCTTTATATATCTCTTTCCTAACTTAAATGATTGCTGAATAACAGAAGACAGATTCTAAATTGGCAAGGCACTGTATGCAGTAATCTCTAGGGGAGTAAAGTTAGTCTTTGCATCTCAAATTGACTTAGCTCTTTTTGGGGACAGAAATGAAGATGCCCTTGATTGAGCCCTAAGGCTAGATCCCCAGCTGATAGATGCTGGATGGTAGGGAAAGGGAAAGAGAGCCCTGAGATGGACTTAAGATTGAAGGATGGAAGTGTGCTGAAGAGAAAGGCAGAAATGACACCTTTCCCATTGCCCGGAGTAGTTATCCAAAACTTCCATCACTCTGCTCAAGCTTCTCATTCCATCCCCAACTCTCTCATCAAGTGACTTCCATCTTAATGTTACAGAGCCAACGCCATCAACTTCCTGCCCTTCCTTACTTCGATCCTTTCCTTTCCTCTAGTGGTTCTCAACCCTCAGCGCACCTCAGGATCTTTAAAAAATACTGATGCCTGAGCCCTTAACTCCAGAGTTTAATTGGAACAACATTGGTTTTATTAAAAAACAACAATAACAAAACAAAAAACAACTTCTCAGGTTATTCTAACGTGCACACAAGGTTGAGTTCCACTAGTGCTCTAGACGCTATAAATTAGCCACCTTCATCCATGAATTGTCCACTCCTGGGTTCCATGGTACACTTTTATGCCTAAGTCTCCCATCTTTAAAGAAAACATTCTTTCGGCCCACATTCTCGCCCCTCATCTCTCTCACCCTTTACAACGATGCTTCTTTAAAGGGTAATCTACACCTATGGGCTCCACCAACTCTACTCCTCTAACTTTTTACTCTTACAGTCAATACTGTCATATGCTTTTGCACCCGTCATTCCCTCTGCTTCTATCTCCTCTCATATTTCCCGACCAGCTACTGCTCACTAGCCTTTTAACACAAGTTAGGAGTGACTCAAAGGTCACCTTGGAAAGGGTTTCCCCCAGTCCCTCCACACAATCAGGGGCCCCTCTTCTATGCTCAGAGGGTCCTGTGCTTTTTTTCTGTCATACTTTTACTTTATTACTACTGCGGATTCTCTCAACGTCTCCCACATAACACCGCACTTCAGAAGACTGAAATTGCTTCATTTGCTTTTGACTTCCTAGAGTCTAAAGCACGAGAAAGCACTCTGTGAAAAGTCTGAGGAATGAATGGAAAGTCAGACTAGGAAACGGAGGTCGGGGGCGGGGAAACGCGGGGAGAGAGGGCGTGTGTGTGGGAAGGGGCGGGGGCTAAGAGGGGCGGCGCTGAGAACCCTGCACCAGAACTGGGGAGGGGGCAAGGATATGCTAAGTTTGAGAGGGCTAAAAAGCGGCTCCCTGACGGGACAGACCGCCCGACCAACCGAAGTAGGGAGGCGGCTTCTTACCTGCCTCGGGCCTCACCACCCCAACCAGCCTTCAGGCACCTCTGTATTGGCCGGAAAGCGAGAGCTACAGTCGCAAACCCAGAGTTTTCTACCCCAACCTTGCGACATTCCTCTCCAGTGGGAGTGAGAATCTGAGGCACGGTTCCGAGCTCTGCCGTAAGGTGAGGAAGAAAAGTTTGGGCGGGGCCGCCTGGGGCGGACGAATGGGGCGTGCCCGCGCAAGCGCCTGAGGTACTCTCTGGCGGCGTCACGTGCGGGGGCCGGGCCGGCACGGGCAGGCGGTAGGGGGCGTGGGAGGTAAGTGTGCGCGCGCCTGCTCGTCTGCAGCCGGGGAATCGCGCGGGGCGGGGCCGCGTGCGCGGGGTCGGGGGCGCGCGGGCCTGAGCGGACGAGGGACGCGGCGGCGGTTGGCGGTGGCTGCTGAGAGTACCGCAAGGACTGTGAGAGGCGGCGGCGGAGGCACCCGCTGCCCCGGCAGAGACAGCGACAGCGGCTGAGGCGGCGGTCCGACGCGTGCTCTCTGGGCGGGGTGCGGCGGGGGATGTGCCTGCCCGGGCCGGGCGGAGTCTCTCTGACAGGGCGGGGGATGCGCGGCGGCCGCTCTCCCGGACCCTGAGGCTGCTGGGCCCACCCTCCTGGAACCGTCCGACCCTCGGTGGCCTCAGCCTATGCTGTCTCCGGCGGCCTGACCCTGGAGCCGCGTGGGAGGTGGCTTCTGGCGAAGAGGAGGGGGCTGTGGTGGCCACCGCGGCGGAGCCCGAGGTAAGACCCGCCCAAGCCGCCCCGCGGCCCTGCTGCCCGGCCCGGCCCACGTCTCGGTCTCGCTCTTTGGCTTCTGCGGGGCCCCTCCGCCCCGCCCCAGCGGAGACGCCCCGCGAGCGAGTCTGCCCGGGAGCCTCCCGGACACCCGATCACTGCGCGGGGTCCCTGGTAGACCCCACCCATCGTATCTTCCATTGGCCAGATATCATTCCGGCCCGCCAGCCCCCCGGCGGTTCTGTCACGGGCCCCCACTCCAGCACAGCCCATAAACCCCCTCGGACTCTCTCAGGACTCTTAATGGAGCCTCCAGACTCCGTTACGGCCTCCCATAAGCTGACCTGATCACAGTTCCTCCGAGACCCAGTCACGGCCGCCCCCTAACCCATAGCGACCCCCAGCTCCACGGCAGATCCATCGCAGCCCACCCCCTCCCTGCAGACCCCTTCCCTCCCAGCTCGCTCCCGGTCCGTCCTACCCACCACCTCGGCTTTGGGGTAGTCTGTTTGGTGATGCTTTCACCTCCCAGGAGATGTGGTCAGCACCTCTGTAGACACCATCAGACAGCAGCCTCTCCCCCAGCCTTTCTCTCGGGCAGACCTGTTATCTTTCTCTTTTCTTTGGTTGAAAGGGTTTGCTATTAAATCCTGAAGGGATGTTTGCTTAACTTAGTGCCCCCCCACCCCCCGTGGGGCTTAAGGGGACCAACTGACACCCGTGTTTGGAGGGTTTAATCTGGTGGCTGAGGAGGGAGGGACAGGGAAGAGTGTGGAAGCCCAGGGCAGAGGGTGTGTGTGCTAATAGAACGTCACACAGCCTGCTTCTCATCTTGTCTCTTCTGTAGAACGTGTGACATTTAGGGACCTCTTTAAGGATTAAATCACATTACACTAAGGGGTGTGACAGTGTCTCCATGTAATATCATTTGGTTCACCTTCCTGTAGATTTTTACGCATTTTTTTGTTTTTGAATGATACCGGGGGATTGTTTTTTTAATGTGTTGTTTTGAATTTGCTGGAAAAATACGTTTTGTAGCTTTCCTTAATCCCTGAAGATTTTAATGTCAATCTAATAATAAATTTCTGCTCCCTGATGCTGCTGTCTTGCTTTTCTAAGAAGCAAGTACAGTTACCATGCAGTGTTGACTGATGTCATTACCAACAGCCTTCTCAGCAGTAGTGATAATAGTGAATAAAATTTTGTGGAAGTTGAACTTCTGAGTTGTCAAGAAAAAAATGCAGTGTTACACTAAATGATCAGTACCTAATTTTAACGTTAGTATAGAGATGAAGTATAGTGAGGTTTTTGTAGTTAGTACTTTTAAAATTTTTATTTTGTGTGTGTGAAGCTGAGGAGGGAGAACATCATATTAAAATTATAGGTAATAACTCGACATAGTATAAAAGTCAAGAGATTCAAAAGAGTGTGCAGTAAAAAGTTTTTCTTCCCCCTATATCCTCCAACCACCTGTTTTCACTCTTTAGAGGCAACCTCTATTTCCATCTTCATGTGGGTCTTTCCTGTGATATTTCTAGCATATACAAACCTATACATTCTCAAATTTATATTCTTAAATATATTTATATTCTTAAAAATCACCACAAATACTTTACACTCTATAGCTTCCTATACACTCTAGAGCTTTCCCCCTCCTCTTCCCCCCTACTTAATAACAGATCCTAGAAATCATACAACAACAGTACATATGGAAATGCCTCATTTATGGGCTGGACACTATTGTTTTTATGATCTTGAGATTCTTTTTAGTCTTTGCTTTTACAGACAATGCTACATGCTTTTCTTTGAAATGTATTAGCTGTTATATGTATGTCCCAAGTAATTATCAGGATTTCAAATTTCCTGGTGACTCTTTTGTATTGAATTTACAAAAAAGGATATAACTCAAGTTCTCATTGAACTTCTGAGCTTCCATGGAGTGACTAGCTTTGATGCTGATTATAATATTTATCAAATAAGTTATTGAAGGATATAAAGTAGGGTACTGAAATGATCAGATTGGCATTTTTAAAAGGTCACTGTGGCTGCAGTGAGTAGAGTGGATTAAAGAGTAGTCTAAGACTGAAGGCAGGAATATCAGGCAAATGATGATAGTGGGTCTGGATTTGGGTATTGGGAGTAGACAGGACTTGGTGATTTCATTGGATTTGGGATTAGGGAGAAGGTTCATAGAAGATTTAGGTTTCTAGCTTGTACCTTTTACTGAAGTGGGAATCGATATGAGAGAGGAATGGGATTTTTATTTTTATTTTTGTCAAGAAAGAAGAATTTAATTTGTGACAAGTTGGATTTGGGTGATTATACTTCTGTCAGATCTTGATGGCCAAGAGGCAGCTGGATTTGTGCCTTAAGTTCATTATCAACTTCTGGGATGGTAGTAATAGATTTTGGGGGCAAAATGTGTAAATGAGAGGAGAAAAGATTTTAGGACAGAAATCCAACATTTACAGTGTAGGTAGAGTTGAATGTCTAAAGATAGTAAATTAAGTGATTAAATTCTCTCTTTTTTTTTTTAAAAGATTTTATTTATTTATTTGACAGAGAGAGACAGTGAGAGGGGGAACACAAGCAGGGGGAGTGGGAGAGGGAGAAGCAGGCTTCCCGCAGAGCAGGGAGCCCGATGCAGGGCTCGATCCCGGGATCCTGGGATCATGACCTGAGCCGAAGGCAGACACTTAACGGCTGAGCCACCCAGGCTCCCCTAAGTGATTAAATTCTTTAAAAAATCTTATTGTAGTTTAAGTATCAGTAATGAGGTTCACTGTCTAACATGTGATTAAGTTTTTCCCTTAGTTAACATTAGTGGTAGGTAGTTTATGAGGGAAATGGAATAAACTTCGATTTTTTTTTTTTAAGTAAAACCTCAGTAGAAATTAGTACTATAAGTCCATCTTTTCTAATCATTTGGATTTTGCTGTTTTAGAAGTTGGTTCAGTCTTCGTTTGTGGAGAAGTGCAGGATGTTTGAAAATATGGTTGCCAAAAATATTAAGTTTCTTAGTTTGCATGATTTTTTAAGTTATATTAACTTAGTTTTAAATATATATTAGTCAAAGAATTTTGGGTCATGTTTTAAAATCTAACATCAACTTTATTCCTAAGTCTAGAGCTGCTGCATAGATCTCTGTCAACTCTAGATCCCTGTGAATCACTGCTAATGGACGTCTCCACTTGGATTCACATTTCACAAACACTTCAGCCTTTTACAAAATAAAACTCTTTCTCTGCTTCTCTTCCTTCCAAGAAGGAGGGGGTAGAAGGAGGCAAACTGCAACGAATTTTGTTTTTGATTTCCTATCTTGATGAATTGTACCACTCTCCTCTCCAGAAGTCTGCAGGAACCTGTGAATCATCCTCCACTCTGTACCTTACTACCAATGTCATTAAGTCCTGCACATTTTCCCTCATGATATTTCAGATAATTTCTTATTTCTATTTTTATTGTTTCTACTTTATTTTTTAAAAGATCTTATTTATTTGAGAGAAAGCAAGTGAGAGAGAGAGAGTGCAAAAGAGGGGGGAGGGTCAGAAAGAGAAGCAGATACCCCGCTGAGAGTGCTAAGTGGGGCTCTATCCCAGGACTTTGGGATCGTGACCTGAGCTGAAGGCAGACGTTTAACCGGCTGAGCCACTCAGGTGCCGTGTTTCTACTTTATTTTAACCCCAGATGTCTATTGTCCTTCTCTAATGCCTCTTTTTTTTTTTAAGATTTTATTTATTTATTTGACAGAGAGACACAGCGAGAGAGGGAACACAAGCAGGGGGCGTGGGAGGGGGAGAAACAGGCTTCCCGCTGAGCGGGGAGGCAGATGCGGGGCTCGATCCCAGGACCCTGGGATCATGACCTGAGCCGAAGGCAGACGCTTAACGACTGAGCCACCCAGGTGCCCCTCCTCTAATGCTTTCTAAGTGGTCTTGTTGCTCTCTCTTTTCTGCCTCTTGTTTTGCCCTACCCTCCAGTTCATTCTCTGCACTGCTGCCAGATTAGGTGTTCTAAAATGCTCTTTTTGTTAGGCTGTTTCATTTGCAAAAGAGACTCAAGTTACAGTAAGTATTAGAGTGCTTTTTGAAAGGAAACATGCACAAGGGAACCTAGGAAAAGTTACACAACTTGATCTCAAGAAGAACAGGAGTTTAATAAATAAAACTAGAAGCAGGAAAAGACAGATTTCACTCTAGTGCTCCACGGTTAACTTGTCTTAGCTACTCTTACTATTTCTCTTTGGCTTACTTTTTCTCTCTACTCCAGTTTTTCCTCCTCTTATCTCCCAGCTTCCATTTATTCCTAATTTCTGCCTCCTTACAACTACTGTCACTACTGTGCCAACATTTTGCCTCCTGGTTGCTCTTGTTTTAACTTGAGCTCCTGTTTACTAACTTCTTCCTTCTCCCAGGGATTTTCTGGTTTGAATTCCTAAGAAACAATCTCTTTGGCTCAGTTCTTTTTCTCATGGACTGCTAGCAAGTCTGTATACTTGGGTCATGTGATCACTCCTGGCCATTTAGTGTTGGCCGTGTGTTTATTTGTGCTTGTGGGTGTGGGGCAGGATCATAACGGTGAAAAGCATAGGGGCAGTGTGCAGGCTAATTTCTCACAAAATGGGATTGCAAGCATGGAACATACTATAATTGACATTTGTAGTACAAATACAAATCTGATCATGTCCTTTCCTTTTGAAAGATCTTTAGTGTTTTTTTTTTTTTTTTTTTTTTTTAAAGATTTTATTTATTTATTTGACAGAGAGAGACAGCCAGAGAGAGAACACAAGCAGGGTAAGTGGGAGGGAGAGAAGCAGGCTTCCTGCTGAGCAGGGAGCCCGATGTAGGGCTCGATCCCAGGATCCTGAGATCATTACCTGAGCAGATGCTTAACGACTGAGCCACCCAGGCGCCCCAGATCTTTAGTGTTTTCTCATTGCTTTCAGGATAAAGCTTAAGTGTAGCATGTCATGTATGTGAGATTTTTCATGACCTGTTACTTCTCTAGGCTTTCCTTCTTTGCTCTCTTCCTTAAATTCTTTGATCCACCCTTATGGAACTGAGGTTTCTGCTCAGATAAAGTACTTTTTCTCTTGTCTTTGCATCTCTGTTCCTTTCCTGTATTTCCCTTCTCCCATTCAGGATTCAGTTCAATCTTCAGGAAGCTTTTTTTTTTTTTTTTTTTTACCTCCTCTAGGTTGAGTTAGATGCCACTCCTGTGTGCTCCTACATAGTGCTTGCTTTTGTTATAGCTCCCTAATGAAATTCCTGATTACTTGTCTGTTTTCTTCACTGGGCTTTAATTTCTTTGATATCCCTATAATATAGGAAGGAAGGTTTTTAGATTAGGGATTTAAAATATATACATTAGCTTTTTATAAATTATAAAGTATACAAAAAAGTACACACATCCTAAATGAATTTTCACCAAGTAAGCACACCAATGTAATCAACACCCATATTAAGATGCAGAATATTACAACTCCATAAGCCACCTCATGCCCTCTTCTAGTCACTAATCCAGTTCAAAGAGGATTTAATTTTAAAATGGGAAAAACTCTTTAACGTACAGATTTTTCTACATATTTTGTATGTATCTTTAAACATAAAAGAGACAAAGATATTGGGATTTTGATCCTATAGAAAGAATAAACATAAGTTATGTTGTAGAAGTGCAATTTTTGCATACCTATATACAACAGACATTTAAAATCGCATTGTACTAATATTCTCATATTCAGTTGTGGGATGTTTGTATTTAGGTAGATTTTCTCATTTATAAGTTTAATATTTTAGAGTGGCAAAAAAGAATATCATAGATCAAAGAATATTTGTTGAAAATCGCCTATTAATTTTGAATGGTGAACTTGCTGGAGATGTGTATAGTAAACATGTAAAGCTCTTTCCAAATGGTGTTTGGCCTCTGAGTTTTAATGTGAATTATGTTGCTAGCATATTTTGGCAGTGGGGTCATCCAACGGGCAACTGGAGTGTAATTTTACATGTACAGTGAGGAAAGTACTAGCTGTCCTATGTCATAGACAGCTGGCTTGCTAAGAATTGGTTCTTTTTTACAACCAGCAATAATTTTAGAGTGTATTTTTTCTTTTTCTCAGTTTTGATTTTTCTTTAACATTATGTAGCTCTTTGAATATGAAGGTATTTTCTTAAACATACTTTTTCCTTAGATGGACTTTTCTGTCTAAATGTTAAATCCATTAAGGCCAGTTAAGTGGAAAGAATAGGGACTTTCAAACCTGGGTTTCCAATGACCTCAGTTCAATTTCCAGCCTCATCACTTACAAGCTGTCATTTATAGGCAAGTCACTTTAACATTTCTGAGCTTCAACAATGTTCATTTCTCAAATTGGAAATATTTACCTGAGACAAGATTATCATTAAACACTTTATGTAAAACAGTAGGCACGTAGTTGATACTCAATAAGTCCCCCACTCCCCCCGCAAATGTGTCTATTTCTTGTTATATTTAAATAGGAGATCAGAAATTTAAAGAATTTCATTGTGTGGCATTTATTTTATTTTATTTTTATTTATTTATTTATTTTTTAAAGATTTTATTTATTTGACAGAGAGAGACACAGCGAGAGAGGGAACACAAGCAGGGGGAGCGAGAGAGGGAGAAGCAGGCTTCCTGCCGAGCAGGGAGCCCGATGCGGGGCTCAATCCCAGGACCTTGGGATCATGACCTCAGCTGAAGGCAGACGCTTAACAGCTGAGCCACCCAGGCGCCCCCATTGTGTGGCATTTAGAATAAATGGCTAATCAAAGTTTGTTGCTAATAAAGGTAAATCTTAGATAGTTGGCTAGCTGTCTCAAGTGTGATTGAAGTAAAGACATTTTTGAAGTAAAGAAATTTAAAAGAAATGCTTTTCTTGATTTCTTACTAATAGTTTAATAGATGTGTTAGAATGTATTTTGATTCACTATGAGGTATCATAAGAAAATGTTCTGTTTGCCAATGACAAACATTCCTTAAATCATTGACAGATTGTAGTACTATTGCTGTTTGTAGTGTGTAAGTATGTGTTTGAAATCTGTTTACTTACATTGATCAGATGATAGTGGGCTGAGTAATCTCTGGATTTTTTTCTTAACTGTAAGGGAGAAAGTTCTTCAGGTGACCACGTAGATATGTGTTTATAAACGACTTTTAGATCATATTTTTTCCTTATTTGCTTTTGCAACTCTATCTTCTTTTAGTTCTCTTCCTGCCTCTCCCCTCCTTTTTTTTTTTTTGGAATAAAAAACTTAGAAAATATTGAAAAGTTGAACAATCAGAACAAAGGTCATTGATATGTCTGCCACCTAGATTCAGGTTACCAATAGCCATCCATATTTGCTTTATTGTTTTCTATATATATGTGCACTTGTATACTTTTACTGAACCTTTTGATAGCTGTGAATATTATGATGTTTACCTCAGAATACTTCAGTATGTATCTCCTAAGAACATAGATATTCTTGGGGCACCTGGCTGGTTCAGTCAGAAGAGCTTGTGATTCTCGATCCTAGGGGTCATGAGCCCAACGTTGGGTGTAGAGATTACTTAAATAAATAAAACTTAAAATAGATATCTCCACAGTCACCACTGTGCCATTACCAACACCTAAGAAAAATCACAGTAATTTCCTAATAGCATTTAATACTCAGTCTATGTTTAAAATTTTCCATTTGTTCCATAAAATGATTTTTTTCAAACCAGAATTCAGTCAAGATTTTTGCATTGCAGTTGATTCTTTTTAGTCTCTTTTAATCTAGAAAAGCTCCTTCCTCCACTCCTCTTTCTTATGATACTGACATTTCTTTGAGAAGATCAGGTCATTTCCTTGTAGAATGGCCTGTTTTCTAGAGTTATCTCATTGTTTCTTTGTGCTTTTGTTTTACCTGTTCCTTTGTTCACTGTATATCTTATAAACTGGAAGTTATATTTTAAAGGCTTGATTAGATGCATGTTAAAAAAGTTTCGGCAAGGGGCGCCTGGGTGGCTCAGATGGTTAAGCGTCTGCCTTCAGCTCAGGTCATGATCCCAGGGTCCTGGGATCGAGCCCCACATCGGGCTTCCTGCTAACTAGGGAGGCTGCTTCTCCCTCTCCCTCTGCCTCTCCCCCTGCTCATGCTTGCTCTCTCTCTGTATCTCTGTGTCTCAAATGAATAAATAAAATCTTTAAAAAAAATGTTTTGGCAAGAATACATCATAGGTGATGTTATGTTTCATGTCACATATTATGGGAGGTACATACTATCACTGTTAGTGATATAAGTTTTATGAAGTTTAAGGTTGGTGTTTGCTGTCTCTCCATTGTAGAAGTATATTTTTCCTGCTATGATCATCAAGTACAATAATCTGTGGGGGTGATACTTTGGTACCATATAAAATTCCATTCTTAATGTATGCTTTACCTAATAATTTTATCCTTTATTGAACCTTAGGCAAATCAGTTATTTAATTGAAGGTTGAAAATTGGTAATTTTTCTAATTCTGTAATTCTTTTACACTTATTAGCTATCATTCTTCAGTTAACAAGAGCTTTATAACCTTCCATCAGCTGGGAGTGAACTATATAGTTCCTCCTAAAGGGCAGAGTAAATAAATGCTTAATTCTTTCTCATCTAATTTTCAGAGGTGAGCAGTTGGTCTAATGGTTATCTACAGTGGTGACAATGAATGGTTTTATGTTCTCTTGGATTTTTATGTGTTGTATTATAGTGAGTTACATTGTTTTTTTGATGCTGAAATTGTCTCAAGTAAGGACATTGGGAGCCCCTCCAAGCATACTCCTCAGTTCTTTTTTTTTTTTTTTTTTTAAGATTTTACTTGTTTATTTATTTTAGAGAGAGAGAGAGAGAGAGAGTGCGCTCGTGCAAGAGAGCATGGGCAGGGGGAGGGGCAGAGGGAGAGGGAAAGAGAGAATCTCAAGCAGACTCCATGCTGAGTGTGGAGCCTGACTCACTCAGGGCTTGATCTCACAACCCTGAGATCATGACCTGAACCGCAATCAAGAATCAGATGCTTAACCTACTGAGTCACCCAGGTGCCCCTCCCCAGTTCTTTTTGCATAAATGCATTATTAGTCTTTGAGTGAGTCCTTACTTTTGGGTATAAGATATTTTGGCTCACCATAGACTTTTCCTGTTTTAGACCACAATCAGCAATTTCTCTAAGGAGCTCTGTCTTCTTAGAGTGGAGGATGA
Organism: Phoca vitulina; assembly: GCF_004348235.1. NCBI lineage: Eukaryota > Metazoa > Chordata > Mammalia > Carnivora > Phocidae > Phoca > Phoca vitulina. Next base: position 37,050,667 of record NW_022589723.1, on the reverse strand, counting down.
TATTTAGAAACCAATATCTGGATGCTAAGTATGCATCTTGTTATGGGGCTGTCATTGCTTCCAGGTCTTGTCTGGAGAGAAAAAAAAACATGAGGTCATATTGATAATTTTAATTCAGATTTAATATTGTGTGGTTTCTTTCTTCAGGCTTTTTTTTTTTTTTTAAAGATTTTATTTATTTATTTGTCAGAGAGAGCACAAGCAGGGGGAGCAGTAGGCAGGGGGAGAAGCAGGCTCCCTGCTGAGCAAGGAACCCGATGTGGGACTCGATCCCAGGACCTTGGGATCATGACCTGAGCCGAAGGCAGACGTTAATCAACTGAGCCACCCAGGCGTCCCTTTTCAGTCTTTTTTTTTAAAGTTCAGTTTTAATCTCTTTTACATAGAAAATCCTAGTTTTTATTAACATTGATATATACTTATATATATTTATTTAAAGTACACCTAAAGTAGTTTAAAATAAATAAACCTACTCAGTGGAGCTTAAGATTTCTTTGCATTTCACTTTGCCCTTAGAATGTATCTCACTAAGGATATACTTTTTGTTAGTACTATATTTAAAAGTCGCTTGAAATCATTATTTTCTCAGTGTGATTGTTATCAATTTAATATGTATGTAGTTAGGTCCATTTGTTTTTCATTTTAGGGTTTGTTTCCCTTAGTTTTTTGGTTTAATGTTACCCTTTGAATATATGAAACACTTATATAGTTCAAAAGGTGACACCAGATGAAAAGGTATATATAGAAATCTCATTTTCTCTATCTCCCTCTATCTCTTCTACTCTATTTCCTCCTTGCTCTCCTATAAAGGTAACCATTTTTGTGAGTGTTTGATCAGTCATTCCGGTATTTTTTTTCTTTCAAAAATAAGATGTATGTGTGTATTCTCCCTTCATATCCCAAAGGTAGGTGTGTGTGTATGTGTGTGTGTATCTCTATATGCTGTTCTGTACCTCTTTTTTTTTTCTCCACTTAATATATTCTGGAGAGCACTCCATATTGGTACATTTCAGATCTTTCTCATGGAGGCATAATACTCTGCTGTGCTGATATACCATTATTTTATGAATGAGTCTGGATCTGATATTTGTGTTTAATCTTTTGGATTAATAAGTAATACATATGGAATAAATTAATTAAAAAATAAAGTTTCTTCCCCCAAGTAATTGAGAAGGGGTTGATTTCTTCCACAGAGCCTATCTTTTGAGGGGGCTTTATTGTGTTTGTTTGTTTTACTGTTTTTTTTTGTTAAGAGAATTTCAGAAGTAGATATATCTTGCGACATAGGTACACTTTCTTGCCCCTAAATATTAAGTAATTGGTATCAGTGTTACTCTGCTTTAATTGTTGTATGAAACCTGGGTCAGACGATAGATGGTTTACTTGTTTTTTCTCCCTCTGCTTGTTGGCTTCTTAAAGCATTAGAACTAAAGATCTGATGTTGTGGGTGTTTTCATGTAAGGATAACTCAAGTTCTGTCCCCACTGTTTTTTTCCCCACAACTTCCCTCTCCCTAACTTTAGCTTTTCTTTTTCCTCTTTTCTGCCTTAAATCTCTCAGATTTTAGATTCCAAGCATTCAGTGACAGCTGCTAACAGTTTGATGTATAGTAAGATGTATACTATGAGTATAAAGAGTAAGAGACCGGGAATATTAAAGGGAGAGGGAAGAGTACCTGTTAGGATAGAATGAATTCAAACTCTGGGGCTTGTGAAATAGAAATTGGAAGTTAGGGAACCTAGCCATTCAGATTTAAATTGTCTTTTACTCCAGTGATTGAAAGTAGTTTGTTTCATTTATTGGGTTTTTTTAATTGAAGTGTAGTTGACATACAATGTTGTATTAGTTTCAGGTGTACAACATTGGGAATTCACAGTTCTTTCTATATATGACCCGTTAGGCAGTTTTCACCATGGTAAGTGTATTTACCATCTGAATTTGTTTCATTTAGTGAACAGTATATTTGAGTATCTACCATAAGCAACTTTGGAGGATACAAAAATTATATACTTATACTGGTTTTTTTTAAGGCACACTAGGTACCATACTTACATAGGTTGCTTTATTTTATTAAATTACCATAGCAGTTGTATGCAGTTGTTACTTTTCCTCTTTATTCATATATACAGGAGAGTGAATAAAACTTGCAGTTTAAAGAAAATTGTGAAGTGAATTGTGTTGTTATCACTCAGGCCAACAAACCAGGATTGCCTCCCCCATACCTTTCCCTTCCCTTGCCCTTGTTGATGTACATCCCCCTTTGTGGAAGTAGTTAATACCCTAACTTTTTTTAAAAAAGATTTTATTTTTTGGAGAGAGAGAGAGAGAGAACCAGAGAGAATGAGTGGGGGAGGGGCTGAGGAAGAGGGAGAAGCAGACTCCCTGCTAGGCAGGGATCCCTGGGATCCACGGCTGGATCCCAGGACCCCGGGATCATGACCTGAGCTGAAGGCAGACGCTTAACTGACTGAGCCACCCAGGTGCCCTTAAACCCTAATTTTTTTATTAATCATTTTCTTGCTTTGCTTCATAATTTTGAATCTCAGGTTACATATTCATAAACAATATAGTTTAGTTTTCCTTGTTTTTGAACTTCATGTAGTATTTTATGTGATTTATGTGAGTTCACGGGGGCCTGAGTGGCTCAGTTGGTTAAGCATCTGACTCTTGATTTCTGCTCAGGTCATGATCTCAGAGTCGTGAGATCGAGCCCTTGTCGGGCTCTGTGCTGGCCGTGGAGGCTGCTTAAGATTCTCTCTCTCCCTTTCCCTCTGCTCCCTACCCCTGCTCTCTCAGTAAATAAATAAATAAAATAAAATAAAATAAAAAGTTTAGTTCAGCATTTGTGAAATTTGTTTTAGATTGTTGTAATTAGCCATAGTTCATTAGATTTCACTGTGGTCAAGTATTTTGTTTTATGATTACACTACAATTTATTCATTCTAGTTTTAATGGACATTGAAGTTTATTTCATTTTCTTGCTATTATACACACAGTTTGGTGGTGAGTGCTCTTCTACTGTTTCATGTTTGCAAGTGTGCAAGTGTTTCTCTAGAATTTGTAGAAATGGAATTGCCAGGTTGTAAGGTATGCACATATTCAACTTTGATAATGGTAAAGTGTTTTTCAGAATTATTATTTTAATTTATACTTCAACACAGTATTTGAGTTCCCATTGCTCTACATTCTTTTTATTTTATTTTATTTTATTTTTATTTTTAAGTAATCTCTGTACCCAGCATGGGGCTTGAATCCACAACCCCAAGATCAAGAGTTGCAGGCTCCACTGACTGAGCCAGCCAGGTGCCCCTCCATTGCTCTACATTCTTAATGCTTAGTATTGCCAGTCTGAAGGGTGTGATGGTATCTCATGATTTTAATTTGCATTTCCATGATTAATATAGTTGTACATCTCTCATAGTCATCTGAGTTTTCTTCATATGATGTGCCTATTCAGGTTGTTTGTCCAATATTTTTCTTTTAGATGGTCTCTGCCTTTCTTACTGATTTTTAGGAATTCTGTATGTGTTTTGGATGCCGGCCCTTCAGTTATATCGGTTATAAGTATCTTACGTTTTTGGCTTGTTATTTTACTCTCTGTGGTGCCTGTTGATCCACAGAATTTCTCAGTTTTAATATAGTTGAATTTATCAACTTTGGCTAGTGCTTTTTGAACCCTTTTAAAGAAACCGTTTCCTAGGCTACATTACAGAAGATGTTCTAAGTTTTAACTTTTCAAAAATTTGCTCTTTACGTGGAATAGATTTTGTGTATAATGTGAGGTCTAGTTTCATTTATTCGCATCCCAAATGGGTACTTGATTGTCCTAGCATTGGTTTTGAAAAGTTTATCTTTTCTACACTGATCTCAGTGCCACATCTGACATATATTAAGTATCTGTCTTTGTGTAGGTGTGTTTCTGGACTTGGTCCTCTGCTGTATTGGTCTGTCTATTCCTGTACTTGTAACACACTCTTAACTACTTCTAGCTTTATAGGTTTTGGTATCTGGTGAGGCAAGTCTTCCCACATAGCGCTTGTTCATCAGGAGAGTCTTGGCTGTTTTTGGCCCATTGTACTTTCATATATATTTTAGAATCACTGTGTCAAATTCCACACACAGATACACACACTAAATAATCCAGTGTAAAAACAACATTTGGGATTTTTATTGAGACTTAATTGATTCTATAGATTAATTTGGGGAGAACTGACATTTTTCCAACATTGAGTCTTATAGTCTATGAACATGGATATCTTTCCATTTCTGTAATGATTCATAATTAAGTCTCATTTTTTCAGTAGATGCTTTGTCCCTTATTTGCTAGATTCCTCAGCACTCATATTATCTGATGCAATTTTAAGTAGTGATATCTTTAAAAGATTACTTTCTAATTGTTGCTGGCATATAGAAATATGAAACTAATATCAATTTATATCTGTTTCTTTTTTTTCTTTTTATTTCCTTGCCATACCTTTCATCCCAGTGACTTATTCATTACATAACTAAAAGACTGTACCTCCCACTCTCCTTCACCCATTTTGCCTAACCCCCAAACCCCCTCCCTCTGGCAACCACCAGTTCTCTGTATTTATGGGTCTGTTTCTGCTTTTTTTTGTTTGTTCATTTTTTTAGATTCCACATAGAAGTGATATCATATGATATATGTCTTTCTCTATCTGATTTATTCCACTTACATAATACTCTCTAAGCCCATCCCTATTGTTGCAAATGGCAAGCTCTCATTCTTTTTTATGGCCGAGTAATATTCCATCACACACACACACACACACACACACACACACACACACACACACACATCTTCTTTGTTCATTCATCTATTGATGGACACGTAGGTTGTTTCCATATCCTGGCCACTCGTAAACAGTGCTGCACAAAACATAGGGGTGCATATATCTTTTCAGATTAGTGTTTTGTTTTCTTTCTTTCTGGTAAATACTCAGTAGTAGAATTATTGGATCATATGGTATTTCTATTTTTAATTTTTTGAGGAACCTCCATACTGTTTTCCACAATGGCTGAACCAGTTTGCATTCCCATCAGCAGTGTACAAGGATTCCTTTTTCTATACATCCTCTCCAACACTTATTTCTTGTCTTTTTGATTCTAGCCATTCTGACAAGTATAATGTGGTACCTCATTGTAGTTTTAATTTGCATTTCCCTGATGATTAGTGATTTGAGCACCTCTTCATGTGTCTGTTGGCCATCTGTGTGTCTTCTTTGGAAAAATGTCTGCTTAGGTCCTTGTTGTTAAATTATAAAATTAACAAGAGCTTATAGATTCTTTCAAATTTTCCATATACACAATTACGTCATATGCAAATAAAAACAGTTTTATTTCTTGTTTCTAATCCTTATGCCTTTTATTATTTTTTCTTGGCTTCCTATGCTGCTTAGGATCACCAGTATAATGTTGATAGAAGTATATAGGGGTCATCTTTATCTTGTTCCTGGTACCAAAGGAAAAATGTTTAGGCTTTCCCCATTAACTATGCTGTAGGTTTTTATAGGTGGTACCTTTTATCAAATTAAGGATGTTTTCTTTAATTCCTAGTTTGTGAAGACTCCTTTTGAGACATGAATAAATACTGAATTTTTAGGGATTTCTTAAAATATGGTTGATTATATTAATTGGCCATCTGATAGTAATATCGGATTTATCTTTGCTTTTCTGGGATATGCCTAACTTGGTTATAGTATATTATGCTTACAATGCTGGTTTTTGTTTGCTAATATTTGTTTGGAATTTTTGCATACCAGTTCAGGGGTAAGATTGGCTGGCTTATGATATCTCTTTCTAGTCTGGTCCTTGCCAGAAATTTTGATTTGAGAGTTATGCCAGCTTCATAAAAAGAATTGGGAAGAATTCATTTAAGATTGGGTTATTTATTCCTTGGGAGAACTTATAAAGCAGTATGGCTCTGGACTTTTCTTTGTGGGAAGATTTTTTTGTATTAGTCATTGTGTTTTGTTTTAATGGGACCACTTAAGTTTTCTGTATCTTCTTGAGTAAGTTTTGCTAAGTTATATATATTTTTAGGATTTTTTTCAGTTTCATTTATATTAAAAAATCCTCTTACTGTTGTAATGTTTGTAGTTTTTGCCCCCTTTGTCATTCCTGATCCCTTTCTCTTTTTTTCCCTCACCATTCTTGCCAGAAGTTTGCCAGTTTATAATTTTTTCAGGGACCCAACTTCTGGCTTTGTTGGACCTTTCTCTCTCTCTCTCTTTCTTTTTTTAAAAGATTTTACTTATTTGAGAGAGCATTGAGTGGGACAGGGGGTGGAGGGGCAGGGGCAGAGGGAGAGAGAGAAGTAGACCCACCTAAGCAGGGAGCCCAATGTGGGGCTCCATTCCAGGAGCCTGAGATCATGACCTGAGCCAAAGGTAGACACTTAATCAACTGAGCCAGGTGCCCCTGGACCTTTCTAATATATATTTTCTTTTATTTCTCATTTCTTTTATTTCCTTTTGCTTGTCCTGGGTTTATTTTGCTCTTCTTTTCCTATCTTCTTGAATAGACGGTTCCCTAATTTTTGTTTTTTTCTGTTATACCTATTTAGAGTTATAAATTTCCCTGTCAGGTATTGCTTTAGCTGCATCTTATAAGTATTTTTGTTATAGTTTAGTTCAAAATATTTTCTATTTACTTATTTGTCACATGGATTATTTAGGACTATGTTTTATTTATTTTTATTTTTATATTTTTAAAAGATTTTATTTATTTGAGAGAGAGTGAGAGAGAGAGAGTACGCACAAGCAGGGGGAGAGGCAGAGAGAGTGGGAGAAGCAGACTCCCTGCCGAGCGGGGAGCCGGATGTGGGGCTTGATCCCAGGACCCTGGGATCATGATTTGAGCTGAAGGCAGCCGCATTAACCAGCTGAGCCCCCCAGGCACCCTAGGACGGACTATATTTACAACTCAGAGGATTTCCTTGTATGTTAAGTATCTATTGTGGCATAACAAATTAAGCCCAAAACGTAGTGGCATATTATCATTTACAGTTTTTGTGGGTCTGGAATTCAGGAGCAGTTCAGCTTGGCAGTTCTGCTTCAGTTCCTTTCCATGTGGATTTTTCCATGGAGTTTTTTATTTTTTTTAAGATTTTATTTATTTAGTGAGAGAGAGAGAGAGAGCATGCATGCGAGCATGAGCAGGAGGAACAGCAGAGGGAGAGGGAGAAGCAAACCCCCTGCTGAGCAGGGAGTGCGATGCGGGGCTCCATCCTAGGACCCCGGGATCATGACCTGAGCTGAAGGCAGATGCTTAACTGACTGAGCCACCCAGGCACGCTCCATGGAGCTTTTAAAGTGTTGTTCTGTATGAACATTGGAATTCCTGAGGAAGAAAGTGCTAGGTAGGGGCCATGTTACTGTTTATGACCTAACCTCAGAAGTCATACAGCCTCACTTTACTGTATTTTGTTGGTGGAGACAGTTAAAAAGGTCCATCCAAGTTCAATGGGGGAGAGAACATAGGGAAGAGTGTGAACATTACATTGTAAAAGGTATGTGGGATGGGATGTATGTTGGCATTACAGATACCATTTGTTGCTCCTAGTCATCATTACTGATTTTTGTTTTTTTCAAAGAACATGATGTTATGATTTCAGTACTTTTTCTTTTCCGAATCTCCAATTTACATATCTATTAATTTTTCTCTTTTTCTTAAATGTTTCTTCATCTTGTTTTCTTATATTTTTCTTCTTTCTTTATGGGTAATTTCTTCTTCACTGTTCCATTTTATTTTTAGTTTTAATTGGTGTGTTTTACAATTTTAGAAGTTGTTTCCCACATCTTCCAAGGCATTTTTTATGGTTCTTGTTCCATTCAAATATTTTCAGTCTTGTTTATTGCTTTAAACATCAGTAAGCAGCTATTTTATGTTTTGTGTATGATCATTTCCAATATCTGACATTTTTGTAGATCTGTTTCTAACCTTTGTTTGCTTGCTCTCATTCATGGTGTTTTGTTTTCTTTGTGCTTGGTCAAAGTAATGCCTTTTCTTGGGTCATTATTTGTGACATTTGCACAGTAAATACCTGTAACCTGTTTTTTTTTTTTTTTTTTTTGTAAAGATTTTATTTACTTTTTTGAGGCAGAGGGAGAGTGGGAGGGAGAAGCAGATTCCCCACCGAGTGGAGAGCCTGATGTGGGACTCGATCCCAGGACCCTGAAATCATGACCTGAGCCAAAGGCAGACGCTTAACCGACTGAGCTGCCCAGGTGCCTGACCTGTTTTGTTTTGTTTTGTGTTGTCGTCTAGGTGATGTGAATTAGGGCCACAAATCTGTGTATGTAGGATAGTGGTAGCTTAGGTGGTGGTGTGTCTTGTGATTACAACTTAAGGCAAACTGCTCTGTGCCACCTGTTTTTGTAAGGTTGCAAGCTAAGAATGGTTTTTAGATTTTAAATGATAGGAAAAAAATACTTTGTGACATGTGAAAATTATATGAAACTCAAATTTCAGTGTCCATAAATAAAGTTTTATTGGAGCTCAGCATGCTCATTTGTTTCTTTATTGTCTGTGGCTGTTTCCAAGCTACAACAAAAGAGTTGAGTAGTTGCAGCAGAGATCTCTGGCCTCCAGAGCATAAAGTACTTAAATCTGTCCCTTTACTGAAGAAGTTATAATTTGACAGGAACTCTCCTTTCCCCTTTTTCTTTACAGTTCACTGCCAAAGCAACTTTACTTACAGTTCTTAGGGGATGGGTTAGAATGGAACAGGTTTTTTTGGTTGATTTTATGGGTTCCAGTTGTACAGTATAGGGTCTCCTATCAGACTTACTACCTAGGGTGGGCCCTGGGCTTGGCTTCTATCTTTATGAGATTGTGATAATCAAAGCCCAAGTTTGGCTTTGGTTAGGGACTAACTTGGCTTCAGCACTCTGTTTTCCTCTCTGAATTCCTGCCCTTTCTTATGTTTTGGCTTTATGATTCCCTACTATCTTGTCAGCTTTTTGATACTTTTAAGAATATATATATTTTTTATTTTATTTAGTTTTTAAAATCTCTGTTTTGTTTCAAATAATTGGCCATATTATTAGAGATTGATATTGATATTATTTTTTAAATATGAAGAAATTAAGTCTCAGAGAGATAGACTAGCTTGCCCCAAAGTTATATTACTAGTAAGTAGCAGACAGAGACTTTGACTTTAGAAAATTTATTCATGATCTAGAGTGTGAGCACTTAGGATTGCACATTCCTTCCTATGTTCCCAATACAGACCCCCTCCCCTCCGTTGTTCCCAGTATAGTCCTAAGGATTTCAGCTGCCTGGGCCATGCAGGAGAAGTCTCAGTCACAGAGGACAAGAAAGGCATAAAATTACTCAAAAGCTATTTGGTGGGAGAAACTATAACACCATATATAGATACTAGAGAACTTAAAAATGTTGAAAAAGAAATGGAAAATTTTGTTGACTGTATAAAAGGTGATAAAATTGAGCATATTTGCCACGTTAACTTAAGTGAATCAAAGATGAAAGTAGTAGACCTTTTAATTGTGCACTGACTTTGTGAGAGTCATTGTTTTTTAATATTCAGTATCACATTTAACTTCATAGCAACTGTGAGGTGATGATAGTGATTACTTTTAACAAGTATGCAGACTTTTAGGGAAGATGGTTTATTATTTACCCAGGACTATACAGTTAATAAATGCTAAAAGTAGGATCTGAACCCCTGTGTGACTATAAAGCCCATATTTTCTCCATAAAATTATGTTGCAAAAAAGGAAAAAAGTCTCTAAATAGTTAATGGAGATTTTATGAAAATGTATGGTTAACATTTCTGTACTTGTATGAGAATCCCTTAGGCTTTCCTTTAGAGGTTAGTCTTATTTTAGACAATTCAAATAAGTTTTTGGTTTCTAAGGTCACATGGATTAGAAGCAGCAATGAGAACAGAGGGGCATTTGTAGGTTGTTAGGCTGACAGCATGAAAAGCTTTTCTATAAACTAAAAGTAAGCCAATCTGGTGATACTGAGATAGGGACAGAGAACCATGCTTATGTATATCAGTAGTTTCTATGAATACCACTATGCTATAAAAATTGACATTCACTACAAGATTTCCAGATTCTTCAGAAATACATAAATTATATTCAGTATACTCTGCTTAAAAAGAAAGTTAGAAATATGTTGTGGAAATAATTTCACCCAGAGTATTTGAAAACAACTTCTAATCCTTAAAGAGCTGAAATTGCAATGCTTTGGAAGAGTTGGATTTCTAGAATGACTTCTCAAAAATTCAGAGTAGCTGAGATTTTACCGATGTACCGATAAGTAATTTATGACTTGCTATATATCTAATTGATATGCAGTAAAATAATGGTTAACTTGCACTTTTATTTTACATAAACTGTTACCTTCTTATCATGAATACTTATTATTTAGTTATTTTATTTATTATATTTAGTTATTAATTTAGCATTGTTACCTCACAACGTAACAAAGTAGAGATAAGATTGTTTAGAATCCCACTTAAAGTCATTGGCACAATATAGTTTTTGGCACATAGTGAATGAAGACACCTTTTTAAAAGGATCAAAACCCAAGAAAACTTTTAAGATTAAACTTTTTTTTTTTTTTTTAAAGATTTATTTATTTATTTATTCATGAGAGACAGAGAGAGACAGAGGCAGAGGGAGAAGCAGGCTCCCCACGGAGCAGGGAGCCCGATGCGGGACTTGATCCCAGGACCCTGGGATCATGACCTGAGCCGAAGGCAGACGCTTAACCAACTGAGCCACCCAGGCGTCCCAAGATTAAACTTTACTTTAAGTGGTCTGGCAATATTGTGTTGATAAAAATCAAGATCTTGATGATACATTTTTCCATAATGTATTGCTTCTTACTGAGACAGTAAGGCAATATTTGATGTGTATTTTGAAGCATTAACTTAGTTGTTCAGTGTACTAGTCTAATGAGAACAAAACTTTAGCCTTTATTCTCCAGTAAGTTGGTAAGGGATACTCTCTTCTCTGAACATACTCCTGTTTTTGGAATGCTGTTGCTTTGTAGAAATGCCCATCATTGGTCAGAGAAGGGAGACTGGGTAACTGGATAAATGAGCACAGACCTATTAATGTAAGTTTCTACTTACATTAAGTCAACTCTTAGCACATGTTTTATTGATGGAAATCCACAAAGCTGGAATCTTTTTAGATAGTATTTGAAGAGCAGAGTTTTTCACTTTAATAAGCTACATAGAGTTAAACATTGAATTTTCCCAACTCAGGGAACAGCTGCAAAATATAGCCTATTGGTGTGAGCAATAAGATAAATAATAGAAAGCAGTGTGTTATTGTTCTGTTCATGGACCAGAAGTGCTTTCATTGGTTGGTGATACTTCTGAATGCCAAGGCTGAGAAGTATATGTGAAGCAGATGGTAAAGGGCTGATTGGGGGTGGGGAGGGGAAGGTGTAAGAGTGGCAAGTGGCAAATATGTCAGATTACATATTTGATAGTGTGTTGGAAAGCAGATGTCTGACTATCGTAAATAACTAAGAGTAGAAATCAGAAATGATCACAGTTGAGGGGGTAGAAGAGAAAGGAACTTGAGTATAATATTTCAAGCTCTGATGGGAAAAGAAAACCATACATATACGAGGCACAGAGGGAGGGCATTGTATTTCTCAGGCAATGGCAGAAAACTAGAGTTCGTATCCTGTAGAGTTCATTATAATATAGTGTCAAATTAAGGTGTATTAGTAATTGTGTACCAAAGACTGCTATATAGTTGTGTTAGTTTGATAGGGCTGTCATAACAAAATACCATAGACTGAGTGGCTTAAATAACAGAAATTTATTTTCTCATAGCTTTGGAGGCTGAAAGTCCAAGGTCAAGGTGTTGGCAGGTTTGGTTTCTCCTGAGGTCTCTCCTAGGCTTGCAGATGGCCACCTTTTCCTCACATGGTCTTTTCTCTGTGCATGTGCATCTCTGGTATCTCTCTCTCTCTCTTTTTTTTTTAATAAGGACACCAGTTTGACTGGATTAGGGCCTGATGATCTCATTTAACCGTAATTACTTCTTTAAACATCCTGTCTCCAAATATAGCCACATTGGGGGTTACGGCTTCAACATACGAATTTTGGGGGAATACAGTTCAGTCCATAATAGTAGTGTAAATCCAAACAGAGAAAAGAATAGAAGCTAAATCTTGTCTAGAGAAAGCCATAGTGGAAGAGTATAAGAGAAAAGACAAGCATAGGATAGTTTTGATGGATTGGTACATTGTTTATTCATGTCGTGGTAGCATATCTCAGATCAGTTCTTGGCATATTCTGAAATAATGGGTGCTGTTGAATGTTGTATTATAACTTCACTATTATAGTATCTATCAGGATGTCAGACCCTGTACTAGGTTTTTTGTGGGGTTTTTTTGGAGGGGGTATCTAGGAGTCAGCTAAGTAGAGAAAGAGGAGGGTGCAATGGAAACACCGTAATCATTGTAGGGATAGAGTTATTGATAAACAGAAATCAGCAAATAGTGCTTGTTCCTTTCCCAATCACAGTTGAGCGATTTAAAATTTCTCATAGGTATAGAAATATTTATAAAGATCTATGTCCAATGTTAATTTATGCCAAGGCTGTTTATTCTTTTATTTATTTATTTATTTATTTATTTATTTATTTATTTAATTTTTTTTATAAGATTTTTTTTTTTTTTTTTTTTTAATTCATTTGAGACACAGAGATACAGAGAGAGAGCATGAGCAAGGGGGGAGACAGAGGGAGAGGGAGAAGCAGGCTCCCTGCTGAGCCAGGAGCCCGACGTGGGGCTCGATCCCAGGACCCTGGGATCATGACCTGAGCCGAAGGCAGACGCTTAACCATCTGAGCCACCCAGGCGCCCCAAGGCTGTTTATTCTTAAAGGTTTAGAAGATGTTTTGGGGGCACCTGGGTGGCTCAGATGGTTAAGCGTCTGCCTTTGGCTCAGGTCATGATCCCAGGGTCCTGGGATCGGGCCCCACATCGGGCTCCCTGCTGAGTGGGGAGCCTGCTTCTCCCTCTCCCTCTGCCTGCCGCTCCCCCTGCTTGTATTCTCTCTCTAAAAAAAAAAAAAAAAAAAAAGATGTTTTGAAATTTGAGTTAAAAAATTCGTTAAAAATTATATTTGTTTTCTTCATTGGTACAGATTGAAAAGGTAGTGTTCTATTAATTACTTAATAGCATTAACAAGTTTGTTGGTATGTCTATGTGCCTTATGCTTTGCTTTCCTTCTCATTTCTAGTGAAGATGATATAAACTATATGGAGCATGCTCTATTTTTTATTATAGCACAGGAATGTCAGGTCATATCTAAATTTTCATTAGTTAATTTTGGATTTCAGCTTTTATGAGTAAAGGCCAGGTGATGTAAAGGTAAGTTTTTGTTTATAGTTGTTCTTGTGCTATAAGGGCAGAGTTGAGTAGTTGGCGAAGAAACCATACGATCTGCAAAGTTTAACATATTTATTGTGTGGCCTTTTACAGATAAAATTTGCAGACCCCTGCACAGACCATAATTAAATGCCAGTGAATAGTAATGCAAGTTAAATAACTTGTTCTGGGTCACACAGCTACTTTGCTTTTGGCTATCGTTTTTCGTAACTTTTTGGAGAGCCTTTTAATTTCAACAGACTGTGGTACCAAATTTACATATTACTTGTCATTTCCTATTGGTTGCTTTCTGTTAGTAGGCACTCAATTCCATCTATAAAAGTTCTCCAAATTGAGGAAGAATATTGTATATCAGTGCTGGTTTTTTGTTGTTGTTGTTTTTTTTTTTTTAGTTCCCTAGGGAGCTTTTGCTATAAAATCAATGCCTTGGTGAACTGTTGCTAAATAGCTAATCCCAACTCTAGTTTATATATTTGTTTGTGTCAATCAAACACATGGTTTCTGTGGCTCTTCCTAATCTAAATTTCTTTTTTATATCATTACGAGACTGTCATTGATGTTTTAATTTAGATTCCCTTAAGGTATGAAAAAAAGTGATATGTTGGCTCTCTGGAATAAATTTACTAGGGTGGGGGTACACTTAAATCTAATGGTTGTAGCTAAATGCATTACTTGGCTTTGATTTTTTCATGTTCCATGGACCCTTGTTGTAGTGGTAGTTGGTTGAGTTAGGTACACTTTCTGATTCATCCTAGTTACAAGAGCCACTTGCAGTAATTTTTAAGTATCTGAGGCAAATGTTGCAAGTTGTTGATCTTGACATATTTACCTCTTTAGAGGTAAATACAAATTCAGTGGAAGGTCACTCTTATTGGGTGGTTAGTAGTGGCTTAGCTTTAACTTCTGGGAACAGATGGTTTGCTGTATCTCCACAATGTCTTAAATATTCATATTACTAGAGAATGATACTATAAAAATAGATTACTAACCATGAATGATTTATAATAGGAAAGATGAGATGTCTGTTTATAGGTAGGTAATGGAATACTCAATAATAACTTATTTATCTCTCATACTAACCCCGTGAGGAGATTGGGGTACATGCCCAGACTTAACTAGCTATAAAGAAAAATCAAATACAGAAATGGTCACAAATGATTTCCATGGTTTCAAATCCGTGGGAAATTTCTCTATCCTTGTCTGACTTCATTTGCCACCTCTTGAAATACTTTTCTTTCATGAGCCTTCACTTGTCTGGTTGTTTTCCTCTGCTAAGATGTGTTATCTAAAGCAGGGTGTTTATCCTCTGTTCTTCAGTTTCTCTATTTGAAAATAGTGATAATAGTGCTGCTTAGCTCCACAAAATTGTTCTAAGATTGAATGACTCAAATGAATAGTTTGGCACATGTTAAGTATTCTAAGGGTTAACCATTATTACTATTATTACTAATACTATTGCTATTATTACTCTGTGTTTTAAAGTCATTAACTGCTCTACTTTTGACTCCCATTCTTTATCTGCTGGACCACTAAACATGGTGACCCATACAGCTAGATCAAAGTACTTTTTCTCTACCTACAGTCTCTTTGTATGTGAGTTCATCTAGTCTGTTTACCTAAAATGCCATCTATATGCTGATGGTTACCAGATGTGCCTTATCTCTAGCCCTTTCCTCATTTGTTTTTCCGACTTGTATATCCAGTTGCTTACACTGTATTTGCACTTGCATATCCTTTAAATGTTCTAGACTTAACATGGCCAAAGACTTACTAAGCCATATTCCCCCCTAAACAACAACAAAAACAACACCAACAAATGAACATGAAGAAACCTGTTCTTCTCCAGCTTTCTCATTTTAGTAAATAGAACCACTATTTACCTAGTTGCTTTCAAATAAACCTAAGTGTTGTGTTTGTTCCCACATCTAATCCATCAGTGAGTGCAAAATACATACCCAGTCTGTCCACTTCTTTCTTTCCCCACTGCTACTACTCTATTCAACAACCATTATCTTTTGCCCGGACTGCTGTAACAATCTTCTGACTGGTCTCCCTGCTTCTACTCCTTCTTCCCTCCCACCTCTAATCCATTCTCTTTAAAGCAATTGGAGTAACCTTTTAAAAACAAATCAGTAATATTATTCCTTGTATATAAACAACAAAATAAAACAATACCCAGAGACTTTCTATTACATTTAGAATAAAATCCCCGGTACCATCCAACATCCAACCCCTTTCTACCTCTAACCTCATCTCTCACCATTTTCCGCTCAGAATACTTTGTTTCAGCCACTCTAACCTCCTTTCTGTTCCTCAGCCATGCCAAATTTGTTTCTGATTTAAGCATTTTGCATTATCTATTCCTCTTAGCCTGGAGTATTTCTCACATATGTTATCACAGTTGTCTCCTTCATTTCATACAGGTTTCTCACCACCTCCCTGAGGCTTTACTGTGTACTACTGATAACTAAAATAGCATATGTAAGTCCTCTAGTATAATGATAGACAAACTGCTGTCCACAGGCCAAATCCGGCAGGTGGCCTGTTTTTGTTCTGTCTGAGAGCTAAAAATGGTTTTTACATTTTTAAACATTTAAAAGAGTAAAACAAAACAAACAGAAACCCTGAATATGTGATAGAGGCTTTATGTGACCCACAAAGCCTAAAATAATTATCTGGCTCTTTCTAGAAAAAGACCTATGGCTATCCAAAATTACTTCGTTCATTTGTTACCTTGGTGTTGTGTTGTTTTGTTTTGTTTTGTCCTCAGAATGCTTAATTTTAAGAGTTTTGGAACATTGGTTAAATTATCTGGAATGGAGATATTGAGCAGTAGTTAATAAAGGGAACATTAGGATTATTGTTAAAGAGTATAAAAACAGGACAAATAAAAAATGAAGTAGGGATAAAGACTAAAGAGTCTGTGGGACATCTCCCAAAGTGGACAAGAAGAGATGATCTATTAGAAGAATCTCCTGCCTACATGACTATGAAAGTTCCTCAGAATCCTTCATATGGAGGATTCAAATCTGAGTTTAAAATATACCTGTAAAACTATTCAAGTGATTAAGAGTGTGCATATCTGGGGGCGCCTGGGTGGCTCAGATGGTTAAGCTTCGGCTCAGGTCATGATCCCAGGGTCCTGGGATCGAGCCCCACATCAGGCTCCTGGCTCAGCGGGGAGCTTGCTTCTCCCTCTCCCTCTGCCTTTCTCCCTGCTCATGTTCTCTCTCTGTCTCTCTCTCTCTCGCTCTGTCTCTCTCTCTGTGTCTCTTTGTCTCAAATGAATAAATAAAATCTTAAAAAAAAAAAAAGTGTGCATATCTGAAAAGCCACTAAGTACCGGAAAGATGTCATATTATGGAAATGTGTTCCATAAACAAAGTAGTAGAGTTGAAAGATACTCCTAGGCCATGCTTCTAAATAAGTGCTGAATTCTTGTTGCTCAGGCTTAAGAATGTGGAAAATGATGCTGAGTCTTAGCATTTTGATGTACATTTTATATTTTATAGTCACTGAGCATATCTGCCTTGTCAACAAGACTTGAAAATATGTGGACATTTATGAAGTTTGTAAGTGGATCAACCCATAGATGAACTCCCCAAGTCTCTGATTCTTACTGAAAGTTAAAGGAAGAAGTGCTCAAAAGAAGGTTATCTTGAAAGAATTGAAGGAGTAAAAATTTATGAATGTGTAAATTAAGAAAGTCTCTCTGCTTTGTTCTTATATTTACTGCTGGGTGTAAATAATATATGTTTCTACTATCTTTTTTTTTTTTTTTTAAAGATTTTATTTATTTGTCAGAGAGAGAGAGAGAGAGAGCACGAGTAGGGGGAGGGGCAGAGGAAGAAGCAGACTCCCCGCTGAGCAAAGAGCCTGATGTGGGACTCAATCCCAGGACCCTGAGATCATGACCTGAGCTGAAGGCAGACATTTAACCGACTGAGCCACCCAGGCGTTCCTATGTTTCTACTGTCTTATCACTATTCTTCCCTGATCTCTTTTCTACTTCAAAAGCCTGATAAGTGGTTTATCACAAATTATATAATTGCTTATGGATCTCTTTTATATTATTGATTCTATTGATAGTGGCTATCGTGAGGTAAAGCCCTTCGTAATAGAGTTTCACATATTTATTCAATATTTTTTGAGTTTCTACTAGGTACCAAACATTGTGTAGCAAACATAAAGACAAAGAAATACTCTGCTTCAGGGGCGCCTGGGTGGCTCAGTCAGTTAAGTGTCTGAGTCTGGATTTTGGCTCAGGTCATGTCTTAGGGTTGTGAGATAGAGCCCCACATCAGACTCCACACTGGGCGGGGAGCCTGCTTGAAATTCTCTCTCCCTCTCCCTCTGCCCCTCCCCGACCTTGAAACAAAAACAAAAACAAAAACACTGTGCTTCAACAAGCATATAGACAAGTAGGGGAGACTGGCAAATATGGACTAAGCAATTGATGTACAGTTTTAGAATTCATTGGCAAGGCTGAGCTTAGACATCACTATTGCAGAGAAGCCTTCCTTTGGACCCCAGTGTGCCTCCTAGTTTCCCTTTGTTATTTACCAGTCCCTATGCTAAAGAAAACCTAATGTTGAGCTGTAGTGGGGTCAGAAGATTTGATCTCTGCTCTATAAAAGCTTATGATTTCATAGAGGAAATATGACATGTACCTATCAACTGTAACATGAAGCAGTTTATGAAAGGCAAAGAGGCATAATGTTTAGGAACCCAAATCCTGGGGTAGACCACTGAGGTCCAAAACTTGGCTCTGCCATTTAATTGGCCTGTAACCTGACGCGAGTGGCAATCTCCATGTGCTTCAGTTTCTTGATTTGTAAAATGAGGATGATAATAATACACATTTGATTAGGATTGTTATGAGGATTAAATGATTTAAACACATAGTAAGTGTTAAATGAGTGTGTTGCTATTGTTATTGACATCATCATGTTTCTTATTTGTGCCAAGTGTAGCATATTGGTTAAGAAATTGGGACCTGGTTTCTAACCCCATATCATTCACATACTAGTTATATCACTAGTTTGTTTCTTCATCTGTAAAAGACAATAATAGAATACATTTCTTATTAAATGAGGTAATGCATACCACACATACAACACAGTGTCTATATGTTCTCAATAAAGAGGAGTTATTTTTCTTAAAGCTGTGAATGAAATTGTTACAGATTTCCAAAGAAGTGAAATGCTGCTGAGATGTAGCACATTCTGGAGCTTATAGGAGCCATTAAATGCATGTTCACTTAATATATTAATTATTTAGAGATTGGGAGCCTAGGGAGAAAGCTGTTTGAGGTACAGTTTTCTTCCTGTAAAGGACTGTGGAAGAGTAATTTGATAGTCTTGTAGAGAAATATCATTGAGCTAATAAAATGAAATCTTAGAATAAATGACCTAGAAAAAATCATGTAGAACTTTTTTTCTAATTACAAATAAAATTTTTGTATTTTCATTAAGAATTCTAAAGAATTGTAGGATTCATATTCTGTCAAACTTTGCATTGTATAGTAATTACGAATAAACTTGTGAGGTTTTCTAGAGAGTAGAAAATTTACTGAGTAAAACAATATAAACATTTTTTTTGTAGCCTTAAAAGATTTTTATTAGAATGAGTAAACATTTTGAAGCTTCTGGAATTTTATTAAGTGGATAAAAGCTCAGAAACATCATAATTACACCATCCATATTATGTTGGTGTATTAAGAAAAAATCTTATTTACAAACACTAGAGATCTGTCTTGTAGAGGGAGAGATTTTATTTTTATTATGTTAATCACCATACATTAGTTTTTGATGTAGTGTTCCATGATTCATTGTTTGCGTATAACACCTAGTGCTCCATGCAGAACGTGCCCTCTTTAATACCCATCACCAGGCTAGCCCATCCCCCCACCCCCCTCCCCTCTAGAACCCTCAGTTTGTTTCTCAGAGTCCATAGTCTCTCATGGTTCGTCTCCCCTTCCGATTTCCCCCCCTTCATTCTTCTCCTCCTGCTATCTTCTTCTTTTTTTTTTTTTTAACATATAATGTATTATTTGTTTCAGAGGTACAGGTCTGTGATTCAACAGTCTTACACAATTCACAGCACGAGGGAGAGATTTTAAATTAAGATTCATGTTTTGGTCATAGTATAGTCTCCACATGGTGTCCCAGTAGAATGGCAAAAGGTCAGTGTATTTTGTATGTTAAAATAATGTAATTAAAAAATAAATCTTTGGATTAATATTTAAACTAGATACTAATTTTTATACTTTACCCAGGTATTTAGTGATAATAGTAAAGTGTAATTTTGAGACATTCTTTTTTTTTTTTTTTTAAGATTTTTATTTATTTGACAGACACACAGCAGGAGAGGGTACACAAGCAGGGGGAGTGGGAGAGGGAGAAGCGGGCTTCCCGCCGAGCAGGGAGGCCGATGTGGGGCTCGATCCCAGGCCCCTGGGATCATGACCTGAGCTGAAGGCAGACGCTTAACGACTGAGCCACCCAGGTGCCCCATTTTGAGACATTCTTAAGTTATACAGTAATAATTGCAATACTGGACTGATAATCAATATTTATTACTTGGAATACCACTTTAGCTTCAAATAACCAATCTTATTAGTTATGCAAAAGTGTTTCCTTTCTTTTTTTTTATTAAGGATACAGTGAAGTGCACAAGTCTTCAGTTTTCACAGTTTAAAAATTATGTGTGTATCTGCTTATCCACCACTCAGATCAAGATAAAGACTGTTTGTAAAACTCCATAAGGCTTCCTTTTGTGCCCTGCCTCCCTCTCCTAAAGGGAACCATGCTTCTGAAGTTTATAAACATAGATTTATTTTGTTTGTAAACTTCATGTAAATTGGATAGCTTAGTTTATATCTCTCTGTATTTGGCTTTTTTCACTCAGCATTATGTCTGTGAGATTTATGTTGTGTGCATCAGCAATTTGTTCTTTTTTAATGCTGTATTGTATTCCATTTATTAATTTTATTGTTGATGCAATTTTAATTGTTTTTGTTTTTTGGCTATTTTGTGAATGAAGTGGCAATGAACATTCTTGTACATATCTTTTAGTGGACACGGCATTTTGGTGGAGGTTTGGTAGTTTCCCATTGTGATTTTGATTCACATTTCTCAGATGAATAATGAAATTGTATTTGTCAACTAATACTGCTACTAAACAGCTTGAAAATTGCCAGTGGTGTACAACAATAAGTATTTATTTGTTGGTCATGATTTTGTGGGTCTGCTGGCAAAGCTCTGCTTTGTGTATCTCATCTTCCTACTGGGACTAGTAGGCTAGATAATGCATGTTCTCATAGTGGTGGCACAAATGCAAGAAAGCCTAGCTAACTGGGCAAGCATACTTGGAGACCTTGTTTACATCATGTCTGTTGACCTCCCACTCTCCAAATTAAGTCATGCGCTTATAGCCCAGTTCAAGGGATGAGGAGGTATACTCCACTGGACTTGAGGATAGGTAGTGAATATTTTTGAACAATAGTCTAATCCACCACAGATGTTATTTTTCATATCCTTATTGGCCATTTGGAGATCTTCTTAAGACCCATCTTCCATATATATTGCTAGGCACACTTACTATATCAGCAAAATTGATTAACTGCTTAGAAAAGAAATTTGATTACTTGATCATTTTAATTAATTTATTCTTTAAAAAATTATGTTTTTAAGTAATCTCTACACCCAACATGGGGCTTGAACTTACACCCCAAGGTCAAGAATCACATGCTCTTTCAACTGAGCCAGCCAGGTGTCCCTACTTGGTCATTTTTAAAGCCAGACATTGTCAAATTATTGTTAAAAACAGCTCTTACAGGAAGTCAGATAAAGTGATGTGTACAGATGAAAATAGATGAGAAAGTAGGAAAAAGGAGAAAAAAAGCTATTAATAAAATGACTAAGCAATAAAAATGATTTCTAAAATACATGAATTAATGCATATGTGAATTTGTTATTTCTTCACATATATTTTTGAGCTGTGGATACCTATGATGGAAAAGACAAATCTTTTACCTTTTAGTGGGGAAGTCTTCCAATAGACAAAAACCCAAATAAATAGTAATATAATTCTATGTAGTGTATCAGGTTCTGTGATTAAAAATAAATCAGGATAAGGAGAATAGAGCAGGGAAAGAGGGTTATAGATAGGGTAGTAAAGAAAATCCTCTCTGAGGAGTTGGCATTTGAGCAGAGACCTCAGTGAATGGAAGGAAGGGCCAGGGAGAGGGCGCAGGAAGTGTAAAGGTCCTAAAGCAGGAATAAGCTTAAATTCAGAAAAAGACCAGTGAGGCTGCAGTGGAGTGGAGTGAGGGAAAGATGAAGTTAGACCACAGTAAGAGGTTGCAGTTTATTTAATTGTGTTATGGAGAGCCATTAAAGGTTTTGATAAGAGAGTGACATGATCTATCTTAAGGGTTGACTCCCCCTGTTGGGTGTAAAATAGACTGTAGTGAAGCAATGATAGATACAGGCATATCGTACTCTTTCACTAATTTAGATGAGAGAATGATATTGGGCTTGAACTAGGTGGTAGAGATGGGAATGGCAAAAAATGGTTAGATTCAGGGTATATTTTATTTTATTTTTATTTATTTTTTAAGATTTTATTTATGTATTAGAGTCAGGCAGAGGGAGGGGGAGAAGCAGGCTCCCTGCTGAGCAGAGAGCCTGACGCAGGGCTCAATCCCAGGACCCTGGGATCATGACCTGAGCCGAAGGCAGACGCTTAACCATCTAAGCCACGCAGGCACCCTGATTCAGGATATATTTTAAAGACAGACCAATAGTACTTTTTGTTGGATTGGATATTGAGGAATTTCCTTATGGGGGAGGTTGGAAAATTTTTTTAATAATGTATTAGG
Source organism: Phoca vitulina (assembly GCF_004348235.1). Lineage (NCBI taxonomy): Eukaryota > Metazoa > Chordata > Mammalia > Carnivora > Phocidae > Phoca > Phoca vitulina. Next base: position 37,028,370 of record NW_022589723.1, on the reverse strand, counting down.
GTAGACTAACAGCTATTACTAAATGACCCCCAAATATCAGTGACTCTACACAATAAAATTTTATTTCTTATTTACATCAAAGCCCAATGTAGGTGGATGGGGATGGGTGATGGTGGGCGCTTTTCTCAATGTGGTTGCTTGGGACTCAGGGTTCTTCCATCTAGTGGCTCTGTATCCCAGAGGACCTTAGAGCTTTACCCTGGATCCTCTCCATTTTCCAGCAGACAAGGAAAGGCAGCTTTCCCCTCCTTTTAAGGGGCTCTTATTGGTTCCCCTGAAGGGGTGTACATCACCCCTGCCCATATACCATTGGCCAAGGATTCAGTTGCATGGTACCAAATAATTAACTGCAAGGAAGGTCGGGAAATATAGTCTGGTGGTGTGCCCAGGAAGAGGAGGAAATGGGTTTGTAAAAAGAGTATTTGGAGACTTTTGAAAAAAAAAATGTTATTATAAAATACATAGTTTGCAAAAGTTTAAAAATAAAAATATTTACATATCTAAATGTTACATATTTATTTGTAAATTTAATTGTAAGTACTAAAAAATGAAGAAATATGAATATTAGCTCTTGAACACCACTTTCTCAGTTATTTTTGTAAAATAAGTTCAGAACGTTTAATAGCTCTCATGAAATTTACAGCTGTATCCAAATCAGTGTTGTTTTCTCAAATGGACCCTGCCTTGATAGTAGAATGTTTTCCTTTCATATGTACTGGTGAGATTTTTGCTTTGAGTTATTTTCTTTATAGTGAAACTAGATTTTTATTTTTTAGACATGAGTATGCCTTTTTTATTCTTCTACTCTCTTGTTACTGAATGGTAATAATATGATCTTACTAACATTCATCAGTAGATCCCTATGATAAAGTGAGTGTAAAGAGAAATAGATTGTCACTACTTTTTTTCTTTTTTGGAAATAACCTTGAGAACTTGGTAAAGAAGTAAAAGCAACCATAAACATTATTTGAAAATTAAATTTTACTAGCACACAGATGCAAAATACGGCATTAAAAATCTTTGGTTATTTCTTTTTATCTTTTTAACTGAACTTCTAATTTAAAGGAAACTCAGTATTCCCTAACTCTGTTTTATTTCTTCACCACAGTTTTCCTCTATAATTAGTCTCTTCTAACTCAGTCCAGTGAATAACAGCATAAGCTGGCCTATTTTGAACCACACCCTACCGACCACAGCAACCGTCTCACCGCATTGTTTCCCTCTGTTAGCATATACTTTTGAAATAACTATTTTGGGATAGGAAAAAAAAGTATTAAATAATTTTCTTTATAACATATAGCAATGTGTAATTGCTATGTAAGTGCCAGTAATGTGCTTAATTCTTTATTTGGATTGTTTAAATTATTTTATTCTCCCAATCAGTCATTTATCCATAATCTTTTTATCTGCTGGATGCCATCTTTATCATAAGGTAAATTTTCATAGACTTTTTTTTGCTCTTTAAGCCTTAATTTGCTAATTTGGAAGGTATTAGTTTGTTCCCTGTCTCAGATTTCCTCTTCAGCTCAAATGAGGTAATGCACATCAGACTTATTTTTGATGAAAACTATAAATAGAAATTTTGAAGATTACTCAGAAGTCTAATATTTTTGTCCTTTTTTATATATGTATGCCTTTATATATAATTTTATATTTTAAGTTTTTTCATTTGACAATATATTGTACATCCCTTGCCATATTTCTGCATGCCTGGCATTACAAGTATCCTTCCCCATCCAAATCCGTTTTATCCAGTCTTCAGTTTGGATAGTGAATTTGGATGTCAGGGGGTACTGCTCTGTTTGAATCTGTTTGGTTCCCCAAGTTTGGAAAGCAAATAGCATGGTTGTGAAGAAAGTATCTAAAAGTTTACTTAAATATATTTTCCTGAGTTTAGACTGTGAAATTTTTAGATATCAGGAATTTGAATAACAAGGGATAACTATATTGTCAAAGGGTATTGCACTGAAATGCTACCTATTGTAGTGGGTTCCTTTGATTGTAGAGAACAGAAATCCAACTCAGAGTGGCTCAGGATAAAAAAGAATTGCTTGTCATACTTAATGAGAAAGTTCAGTGGCGGAGTTTGAGGCACAGCTAGATTCAGGGGCCCAAACAATGTTGATAAGGCTTTGCTATACGTATTTGTTAATTTTCTTTTACTGCGTAGAGGCTTCTGTGCATTCAGGAAAGATGGCTGTGAACAGTTCTAGATTTACATCTTTCCAGATAACCAGCCCAGTAGAAAAGAAAATGCTTCTTTCCTAAGAGTTGCAGCAAAGTTCCAGTATGGAATTTCAGTGAGCAACTACTGTTGCTAGGGGGAATGAATAAACTGATGGGCTGGGCCTGGGTCACGACTAATACTACCCTTCCCCCCTAACTGGGGGATGAGGTCAGTCCATTCAAACTGTGTCAAATGACAAGGGAGGTAGTTCTTCAAAGGCAAACACAGTATTGTACTTTCACTAGAAAAAGGGCTAGGCTAAACTGGTTAGCTGTCCATGTACCTGTGTTATAGTGTGTTATAATTTCTTTCATCGCCTTTTCTTAGTTGAAATACCAGAAAATGTATTTTCTCTCAGCACCCAATTGGACTTTTACTTGGCATTGACCTACTATAGGTAAAACTGGGCTTCTATATAATATCTAATGATGAAGATCAGCTAACGTGCACTTACGTCACATCTTACCTAAAAAGCCGCTTCTCAACTTCTTTTTTTTTTTTTTTTTAAATTCTTGAAGAGAAAGAAATAGTGTGTTTTATAGTTTCTGAGAGAGGCACCTGTCCACCTTTGACCTAAATCTCATTTAGTCTTGCTTACAAAGAACCTTGGCTTATCATTAGCATTTTCTTAAGTTTTCAGTTTCTGCTTCTCTACTTGATTCTATTGATAGCCGTAAAGACGTGCTCCCAAGCCCTCTAACTTATAAATGATTCACTCATACTTTTTTTTTCCTTTAAAGATTTTATTTATTTATTTGAGAGAGAGAGAGAGAGCGATAGGGAGGAGGGAGAGCAAGTAGGGGAAAGAACAGAGCTCTGGAGAGGGACACGCAGACTCTGTGCTGAGCCTGATGTTGGGCTCTATCTCATGACCCTGAGATTATGACCTGAGCCAAAATCAAGAGTCAGTTGCTTAACCAACTGAGCCACCCAGGTGCCTCTCACTCATACTTCTTTTTTTTTTCTTTGTAGCAGATTTGACCATTCTCCACTAGTTTACTTACTTGCCAATCTATCTTCTGCCACTCCTTCCTTAACCTCTTACCTCCTACTTTTCAGAGTCACCAATAATATCCAGAGACTTTTGTCTCAGGCTTAAACCTAGAATTACAGTGTTAAAGGGTTAAAAGGGACCTAAGAGATATTTAACTAAACTTCTGTTTTTTTTTTTTTTTAAAGATTCCGTTTATCTATTTTGACAGAGAGAGACAGCGAGAGAAGGAACACAAGCAGGGGGAGAGGGAGAAGCAGGCTTCCTGCTGAGCAGGGAGCCCGATGCGGGGCTCGATCCCAGGCCCCTAGGATCATGACCTGAGCCGAAGGCAGACGCTTAATGACTGAGCCCCCCAGGCGCCCCTAAACTTCTTTTTTTAATTTTGCTTGATGCGATTTTGATTATACCAACTTTTTTGTCTAGAATTTACATGGTATACATAAGTGTTTTTTTTTTTTAACTCTCAGATCTTGTATCCTCATAGATGTGTGTCTATTGAATACTGCATATAGTTGGATTTTAAAAATCTGTTGGCAATCTTTGTCTTTTAACTGGAGCATTTACATTTAGTATAGTTACTGATATATGCTTTGTATTTGTTCCATCTGTTCTAACTCTAGGACCCCCCTCCTTTCTTGCCTTCTTTTGAATTGATTATTTTTTAATCATTCCTTCTTTTTCACACTGTTAATTGAGAAGTTATACTTTTTTTCTATTTTTTTTTAGTGGTTACCCTAGAATAGGGGTCAGCAACCTTTTTCTTTAAGGGCAACCTGGTAAACATTTTTGGCTTTGTGAACCATATGGTCTGTCATTGTAGTACAGAAACTTCCATAGATAACAGGTAATGATATAAATTACAGATAGAGGATTAGGTAAAGTCATCCAGGTAGAAGAACACTGGGATGAGACCAGAAACTGGGAGATTTTTTTTTTTTTTTTTGGAAAGTGAGGTCATGGAAAAGGAGCTCTAAGAGTGAGTCAGAAAAGGAGTGAGCCTATCAGGAAGATTACAAGAAAAATAATTGCCATGTGAGGACAGTTTCAAGAATGAGAAGATGGCTTTCTAGGTTAAATGCTATAGTGTGGCATGTTAAGATGAGGATTCAGAAGAGGCCTTTGGATTTGGCAAGTTTATGATAATTGGTGACATTTTCAAATAATATTGGCAGAGCTTGGTATGTGGGAAGAGTGGTAGAAGAATGGAAATATAAACCATTGATTCTCAAATACTATTTTTTGGACAAGCAACAACAGAACTGCATAGATTTCCCAACCTCAGAGCCATTATTGGGCTTAGAAATGTATATTTTTAAAACATTGCCCAGATGATTTTGATAAACACTAATGGCTTGCCATCAAGATTATGAGTGATATCGTGAGGCAACCCCTCTTTCCCAAACACAAAGCAATGATTGATAAGGTAAAAAGAGAAAACCAAATTGACATAAATGGGGCGCAAAAACGATAAGCATTTCAGTGTTTCAGAAAAGCAGTAGAACACAAAGTAGTGAGTAGGGTTGTGGCTGGGACCCTGAAGGTAAAGCAGCTGAGGTTGGGTTTCTTTGACGTAACAGGGAGGTGGTGTTGGAATTGGGCTCATCGTTGGAAATCATGGGCCAGGATGGATAAGGGCTCTTCTGTTAAAAAAGATACTTCTGAGTTTAGTTCTAGGGCCTGCCCTATTGTACACCTTAGGAATCAGACTATAGTTATGCAGTGCATCTACTGGAGTAATGCAGGGCCTATCCTGCTTGGCTGTAAGGAGTAGCTTTGCTGCTGACTGCTGCCAGAAACCACAGTTTATATGAAGCCTTCTTATACCTAGGGATTCAGGGGAATACAAACAGCTTTTCAACTAGGAACCTGCCATCTCAAAGCATATCCTTAATGTTAGTGCAGGACAGATCTCCTCATTTGAGCAGACCAACTGTAAGAAAAATATTTATGAGATAACTGGTGAAATTGAATCCTGACCAGTAATACTAAATATTGTTAATTTTTGATGGTGTGATTAATGGTATTGTGGTTATGTTAAAAAAAGTAAATAGTAGGGGCGCCTGGGTGGCTCAGTCATTAAGCGTCTGCCTTTGGCTCAGGTCATGAACCCGGGGTCCTGGGATCGAGCCCCGCGTCGGGCTCCCTGCTCGGCGGGAAGCCTGCTTCTCCCTCTTCCACTCCCCCTGCTTGTGTTCCTTCTTTCGCTGTCTCTCTCTCTGTCATATAAATAAATAAAATCTTTAAAAAAAAAAAATAAGTAGTAGGTTCTCAGTAAATGTATGAAAAACAAAATTTCCATCAGAAAGTATACCTGTAAATCTAAATTTTCAAACAAATTAGGCCATCTAATGCTGAAAATATGAAATAAAATCCTAAGAGCAGTTTATTCTGGATGACATTAAAATACTAGTCTGAAAATATCAAATTTTATATTTAGTATTTTCAAGGAGATGAGTAATATCCCTTAAATTAAAACAGTTATGGCATTAAGGTAGAAAAAGATCAGGTGGATATGAAAATGACAGAAATTTTATAAGTGAAAGCTAGTGTAATTTAAAACAACAGCATGATGTTGATAAATGGGAAGTTGATAAATCGGATGTCTGTTTTCCAGTATCAATCTATGAAATCAGTGTAGTGTTGATCAAAATGTCAGAAGGTTTTTGCATGGTAGTGGACATCCTGATCTTAAAATTCTTATGGTAAAAAGTCAAAGTAACATTAAAGAAGAACAAATTGAAGTGATATGCCCTCCAGATATCAAAACTTACTATGGAGCTGTAGTAACTAAGATAGGTTCAGGGATGGGCAGATAGACTAGTGGAAGAGAATACAGAACCCAGAACACATTGATACTTATATGGAATTTGCTACATGACAAAGGTGGCATTATAAATCAGAGGGGAAAGATTGGACTCTTGATTGTGGTGCCACTAAAATTGTTAATCTGAATTGACATGAAAACAATTAAGAGCCCTATGAAAATAAATTCTATATGGATTAAATATGTAAATGAGAAAAGAACAATTTAGGCCTTCTAGAAGAAAATACAGAAAGATAACTTCACGTCCTCAGGATGAAGAGGGATTTTAAAAAACTATACCAGGAGATAATGCTATGTAGGCGTTGGAGCCAGACTGCCTGCTTCAGATCGCAATTTTATCATATTCTGGTTATGACTTTGGGCAAGTTATGTAATTTTTCTATGTTTTCTCATTTGTAAAATGATGATGATGATGATGAAAAACCCTCAGAGGAATGCCTGGGTGGCTCAGTTGGTTAGGCGTCCAACTCCTGATTTCGGCTCAGGTCATGATCTTAGGGTAGTGGAATTGATCCCCAAGTCGGGCTCTGTGCTGGGCATGGAGTCTGCTTGGGACTCTCTCTCTCCCTCTCCCCCTGCCCCCCCACTCGCTTGCACGCTCTCTCTCTCACACGCATGTGCTCTCTCAAAACAACAACAAAACAGCCCTCAGAGAGGAATTGTAAGAAATAAAACATGTGAAATGCTTAGAAAAATGACTAGTACAAATAAACACACAGAGCTAACTGTAGTTATTGTTACTGTAATTTACTAAAAAAGAAATCATAACCTGTAAAGGATTGATAAATTTGGTTATTAAAAATAAAAACTTCTCTGCAACAAAAGGTAAACAAAATAGAAAGCTAAGGCACTGATTGGTAGGAGATATTCGTCACACATTTAACTGAAAATTAATATCCAGGATATATGAAAAACTCATTCAAACCAATAAAGAAAAGGTAACTCAAAGACCAGAAATGAGTAAGCAACATAGTCGAAATGACAGATGATAGGATAAGTGTTGCACTTGTCACACTAGTAATCAGGGAAATGCAAATTAAAGTAATGAGATACTTTTTGGCACTTAACGCTGGCAGAAACTCAAGTCTGACGATACTAACTTTTATTGGTAAGGAGGCAGAGAAACATGAGCACTTTCGACACAGGCTGTGACACAGTTGGCACAACTACTTTGGAGAGTATTTTGTTAATACAATTCCACTCCTAGGTGTAAAGCCCAGCAAAGGCACAAGAAGAGACATATATGTGAACTGCAGCATTGCTTTAATAGTGTAATACTGGAAACATTCCAAGTGTTTGCTAGAAGGACAGTAGATTGATAAATTGTGGTATTTAAAAAAATACTTAATTTTTTAGAGCAGTTTTAGGTTCACAGCAAATTTGAACAGAAGATCCAGACCCTATGTTTGCCCCCACATATGCAAAGCCTCCTCCATTATCAACATCCCACCACCCCCACTCTGTGGTACCTTTGTTACAATTAATGAACCTACATCCAATGGCATATTTTTTGGCAGTTAATGAACTTTTACATGCATCAGCATTTATAAACAAAAAATAATGTGAGATGCAGACTATTAAATATGATATGACACCATATTTTAAAACTTAAAAAAGTGAAACAGTGGGATGCCTGGGTGGCTCAGTTGGTTAAGCGTTCACCTTCGGCTCAGGTCATGATCCCAGGGTCCTGGGACAGAGTCCCATATCGGGCTCCCTGCTCAGCGGGGAGCCTGCTTCTCCCTCTGCCACTCCCCCTGCTTGTGCTCTCTCTCTCTCAAATAAATAAAATCTTTAAAAAAAAAAGTGAAACAGTACTATCTATAATTTATGGAGACCCACATATGTAATAAAAATATAGAAATGTGTATGGGAATATCAAGCTTAGGATAGTGGTTATCTCTGCAGAGCAAAGGAAAGAGCTTTATATCTTCAATATTTTGTTTATAAACTGATCTGGAGTAATAGCAGCAGTTTTCAAACTTGTTGAATTGGGTGGTAGATATATGACTGCCTTTTTTTTTTAATTAGTTTCAGAGGTAGACTTTAATGATTCATTAGTTTCATAGAACACCCAGTGCTCATTACATCAAATGCTTTCCTTAATGCCCATCACCCAGTTACCCCATCCCCTCCACCCATCTCCCCTCCAGCAACCCTCAGTTTGTTTCCTAGAGTTCAGCATCTCTTATGGTTTGCCTCTCTCTAAATTTTCATCTTATTTTTCCTTCCCTTCCCCTTTGTTCATCTCTTCTTTTCTTAAAATTCCACTATGAGTGAAATCATATGGTATTTGTTTTTCTCTGACTGACTTATTTCACTTAGCATAATACCCTCCAGTTCCATCCACGTCATTGCAAATGGCAAGATTTCATCTTTTTTTTTTTTTAAGATCTTACTTATCTGAGGGATGCCTGGGTGGCTCAGTTGGTTAAGTGGCTGCCTTCAGCTCAGGTCATGATCTCAGGGTCCTGGGATCTCGAGTCCCACATCAGGCTCCATGCTCAGCGGTGAGCCTGCCTCTCCTTCTGCCTGCTGCTCCCCTGCTTGTGCTCTCTCTCTCTCTGTCAAATAAGTAAGTAAAAATTTTTTTTTTAAATATTTTTTAAAAAGATTTTGTTTATTTGAGAGAGAGAGCATGAGCAGGAGGAGGGGCAGAGGGAGAGGGACAAGCAAACTCCTCACTGAGCAGGGAGCCTGACTTGGCCAGATCCCAGGGCTCTGGGATCATGACCTGAGCCGAAGGCAGACACTTACCCAACTGAGACACCCAGGTGCTCATGATTTCATTCTTTTTGATGTCTGAGTAATATTCCAGTGTGTGTCTGTGTGTGTGTGTGTTTGTATACCACATTCCATTGTGTGTATATATATACACACACCACATCTTCTTTATCCGTTCCATCTGTTGATGGACATCTGGGCTCTTTCCGTATTTTGGCTATTGTGGACATTGCTGCTATAAACATTGGGGTGCATGTGCGCCTTCAAATCACTGTTTGTATTCTTTGGATAAATACCTAGTAGTGCCATTGCTGGGTTGTAGGGTAGCTCTATTTTTAACTTCTTGAGGAACCTGCATACTGTTACCCAGAGTGGCTACACCAGTTTGCATTCCCACCAATAGTATAAGAGGGTTCTGCTTTCTCCACATCCTCGCCAACAGCTGTTGTTTCCTGAGTTGTTAATTTTAGCCATTCTGACTGGTGTGAGGTGGTATCTCATGTGGTTTTGATTTGTATTTCCCTGATGTCAAGTGATGTTGAGCATTTTTTCATGTATATGACTGCTTTTTATATGTTCCATAATATTCTCTGTGTTTGAAAGATAATCTAGGAAAAAGGTAAGAAACAAAGTTTCTTCATTTGAGGACTTGGACAAATATGCAGTAGTATGAGAAAGAAGTAACTGAAAGTATTTTTAAAAAATAACATGGCGGGGCACCTGGTTGACTCAGTTGGTTAAGTTTCTGCCTTCGGCTCAAGTCATGATCCTGGAGTCCTGGGATCGAGTCCCACATTGGGCTCCCTGCTCAGCAGGGAGCCTGCTTCTCCCTCTGCCCTTCACTCTGCTCATGCTCTCTCTCACTCTCTCTCAAATAAATAAATAAAATCTTTAAAAATAATAAAAAAATATAAAAATAACATGGCATCTTTATATGTTAAAGGGTGAAATAAACTAAAAAGGGAAAGAGTGATGACACATGAGAATGGTTTTTTTGATGGGTAAGTTACTGATGGAGATGATAAGAAATAGGTTTTATTAGCCCTGGAAAGGATGTGGAATATTATTTTCTGTGTAAACTGGAATGGAAAAGCAGAGATGAGATGAAAATAGAAATACATTTTGAGTTGGAAAAGGCACTATTTTCTCAGTGAGTTACCAAAGTTGAAATCATTCTCGAGGTGTTATGTATGTGGGGTTTGAGAAGGATATGCAGAACATTTGAAAGGACTGAAATAAAGTTAGATAAAAAAGTAGCCTTGAAGGAAAAGGGAAGGTTGAGTAAAATTTATAATAGTATTTTGCTGCATAATTTTATCAGCTTTGTTCAGCAAGCCAGTGGCAGGATCTTATTGTTGACTGCCTTAACTCACCACTTAGGGGAGGTGGAGAGTCAGAGCGCAAAAGTCCTTGAAATTCTATTCTATAGCAGTTTTCTCTTATTATTCTTTTAGTTATAATTTCATCTAGTTTAGTTTTTCTGTTTATTTGATCTCATCTTCTGTTTTTTTTCCTCAAGTTTTTATTTAAATTTCAGTTAACATACAGTGTAACTTTCATTTCAGTTGTAGATTTTAGTGGTTCAACACTTACATACAACACCCAGTGTTCATCACAAGTGCCCTCCTTAATTCCCATCACCTAAGTAACCCCCGCCCCCCTGCCTCTGGTAACCATAAGTTCTCTATAGTTAAGAGTCTATTTCTTGGTTTGCCTCTCTTTCCCCCCTCCATGTTTATTTGTTTTGTTTCTTAAATTCCACATGAGTGAAATCATGTGGTATTTTTTTTTCTCTGGCTCACTTATTTCACTTAGCATAATACTCTCTAGCTCTATCCATGTTGTTGTAAATGGCAAGATTTCATTCCTTTTTTTTTTTTAAAGATTTATTTATTTATTTTAGAGAGTGTGCATGAGTGGGGGGAGGGGAAGAGGGACATGGAGGGAATCTCATGCAGACTTCCTGCTGAGTGGGGAGCCAGACTCGGGGCTGGATCTCAGGACCCTGAGATCATGACCTGAGCCGAAATGAGGAGTTGGACACTTAACCGACTGAGCCACCGAGATGCCCCAAGATTTCATTCTTTTTTATGGCTAATATTCCATTATAGATATATATGGAATATATATATAGGAATATGTGATATATATATAATTATGTATATATAATATAACATATGTAATATATATATGTAATATATATATATTATATGTAATATATATATATTATATATTATATATATATATATATATAAAATATTCCATTATACACACACACATACATACCACCTGTTTTTATCCATTCATCAGTCAATGGACATTTGGGCTCTTTCCATAATTTGGCTATTGTTAATAATGCTGCTATAAAATTGGGGTGCATGTATCCCTTTGATTAGTATTTTTGTATCCTTTGGGTAAATAGCTAGTAGTGCTGGATCATAAGGTAGTTCTATTTTTAACTTTTTGAGGAACTTCCATACTGTTTTCCAGAGTGGCTGCTCCAGTTTTCATTCCCACTAGTAATGTAACAGGGTTCCTCTTTTTCTGCATCCTCGTCAACACCTGTTGTTTCCTGTGTTGTTAATTTCATCTTCTTACTGTTTTTAATTTCACAAAATTTGGCTTCATTGATGGCATTCTTTCTTGTTTCTTTATTCATAAGAGCTTTTGGATGCAGAGTGATTAGATTTGCATGATTATTCTGCCCATTTTAATTCCGCTTTGCTGAGGCTCTTCATATATAAAGAAAGAACTTGACTCCACAATCTCAGGTACTTCAGAAACATTTGAGATAGTGGAGGACAAAATAATTTTTATTTGCACTCTGGATTTTAAATTATTAGTATAATAAAACATGGAAAAAATCTTTGGCAAGTTGCTGTTTTAGAAAGTGTCCAGATTTGGACAATAAATGTAATATGTGGTCTTGATGAGACTGTTTTCAGGACTGTTTCTAGATTAAGAGTTAGGATTTTATGTTCTAAAAGATGTAATGAAATGATTTAAGTCTTTCTTTCTTGAGCATCAGAAAGTGAAGATTGTGTAATATGATTTCTAAATGTTTCACACTTTTTATGTTACAGTTCTTTTGCCACGAAAATGGTTTGCACGGTCTTGAACACATACTATCCATGCTGATGGGACAGGGTCCAATATGAATATAAATGATGGAGGAAGACGACGCTTTGAGGATAATGAACATACATTACATATATATCCTGGGACAATTTCAGAAGGGACTATCTACTGTCCAATTCCTGCCAGAAAAAACTCCACAGCTGCTGAGGTGATTGACGCTCTTATAAACAGACTTCATCTTGACAAAACGAAATGTTATGTTCTTGCAGAAGTAAAGGAATTTGGTGGAGAAGAATGGATACTCAATCCAACAGATTGTCCAGTTCAGCGAATGATGTTGTGGCCCCGGATGGCTCTGGAAAATCGCCTGAGTGGAGAAGACTATCGCTTTCTTCTGAGAGAAAAAAACCTTGATGGATCAATCCATTATGGTAGTCTGCAGTCATGGCTACGGGTAACAGAAGAACGCCGCAGGATGATGGAACGGGGTTTTCTTCCACAGCCTCAACAGAAAGACTTTGATGATTTATGTAGCTTACCTGATTTGAATGAGAAAACGCTTTTAGAAAACCTAAGAAATCGCTTTAAGCATGAAAAAATTTATACCTATGTTGGCAGTATTCTAATAGTTATTAACCCATTCAAGTTTCTTCCTATTTATAATCCCAAATATGTCAAAATGTATGATAACCACCAATTGGGAAAACTGGAGCCCCACATTTACGCTGTGGCTGATGTAGCTTATCATGCCATGCTTCAGCGCAAAAAGAATCAGTGCATCGTGATTTCAGGAGAGAGTGGTTCTGGGAAGACTCAAAGCACAAACTTTCTTATTCACCACCTTACTGCTCTCAGTCAGAAGGGATTTGCCAGTGGAGTGGAACAAATTATTCTTGGAGCTGGACCAGTACTTGAGGTAAGTGCGTAGAAATACTTTTCTTACTCTTGTATGTTTATAAGGTATAAACTGATACACTCTGACATGTTTATCTTTGAAAAATAAAAAGTAAAAATTTGGTAGATGTGAGAAAATGAAACTAGAAGTATAGACATCATTTTTAGTTACCAAGGAAAAATGGAAGATGGAAAGCAAAAAAGGCAGTGTGGAAGTTTAAAAGTGTGACAGTGGCATTGTTTTTTCAAAGGTGTTTTTGGGTAATAGTGATAAAGAAGGAGATGATTGGGGTCATATGTATCCCCCTGTAAAGGGAAATAGCAGGGGCAGGACTCCTGTCTGTAATTGGGTTGTGGAATTAGGTGTTTGGGGAAAATACTCTTTTTTTTTTTTTAATTTTTTATTGTTATGTTAATCACCATACATTACATCATTAGTTTTTGATGTAGTGTTCCATGATTCATTGTTTGTGTATAACACCCAGTGCTCCATGCAGAACGTGCCCTCTTTAATGCCCATCACCAGGCTAACCCATCCTCCCACCCCCCTCCCCTCTAGAACCCTCAGTTTGTTTTTCAGAGTCCATCGTCTCTCATGGTTCGTCTCCCCTTCCGATTTCCCTCCCTTCATTCTTGGGGAAAATACTCTTATCAATATATTTATATCCTTGTAACTTTAGCATCTGTGCCTAGTATTGAATTCTAAGAGTTAAGTTTGAAAATGTAAAGAATATGGGGAAAAAATTTAGTTCTATAATGTTTTAGAAGTAATTTACCAAAGGTGGAAAGGATAGAGAATACACCATTTTTGTTTTAGAGATGAAAGGAAAAGGTAATGTTACTTATTTTTTTTTTTAAAGATTTTATTTATTTGAGAGAGAGAGAGTGTGCACGTATGAATGGGAGGAGGGGCAGAGGGAGAGGGGCAAGCAGACTCCCCACTAAGCAGGGAACCCAAGGTGGGGCTCAATCCCAGGACCCTGAGATCATGACCTGAGCTGAAGTCAGATGCTTATCCAACTGAGCCACCCAGGTGCCTCATATTACTTATTTCTTAAAAGGGATTTTGTGAGGTATAATTGAGATATATTAAACTGTACATATTGAAAATGTACAATTTGATAAAATTTGACATGTATACATAATAGTTAAACCACCACCACAGTCAAGATACTGAATATATCCATTATCGCTAAAGTTTCCTCATATCTCTTTGTAATTCCTCTCTTAACCCTTTCCAGCTCAGTCATCTACAAGAAACCACTTACTTTGTCACTATAGATTAGTTTGTATTTTCTACAAACTAATTTTTATATAAATGGAATCATTTATTATGTACTCTTTTATGTTTGACTTCTCTTGGTATAATTATTTCAGGATTCATCCATGTTGTTGTATGTGTCAGTAATTCATTCCTTTTGCTTAGGTAGAATTCCACTGTCTGGGTGTACCACACTTTGTTTATCCATTCACCTGTTAATGGATATCTAGGTTGTTGCTAGTTTTTGGCTATTACATATAAAACTCTGTAAGTCTTTGTGTGGACATACGTTTCCTTTTGGGTAAATACCTAGGAGTGGAATGACTAGGTCATATGATAGGGTATATGCTTAACTTTTTAAGAAACTGCCAAATTTTTCCAAAGTGATTGTACCCACCATTTTATATTCTCACCCAGCAGTGTGTGTCAGTTCCAGTTACTCCACATCCTTGCTAATCCTTGATAGAGTCATTCCTTTAAATTTTAGCCATTCACATATATATATATAGTGGTATCTCATTGAGGTTTTAATTTGCATTCTATAATGATTAACGCTGTGAGCACATTTTCATGTGTTTATTTGCCTTTTACATATCTTCTTTGGTGAAATGTTTGTCAAAATTTATTGTCCAACTTTTTACTGTGTTTTCTTACTGTGTTTTGAAAGTTTTTTGTGTAGTGGGTAAGTCCTTTATCACATATGTGTTTGCACACATTTTCTCCCAGATTTAACCACCTCTTTTTTTTTTTTTTTAAGTATAATTGACATGCTATATTAGTTTCAGGTGTACAACTTAGTGATTCCACACGTTTATAATACTGTGCTGTGTTTACCACAAGTTACCTACCATCTATCCTGATACATGCTGTTACAATATCATTAACTATATTCCTTATGCTGTGCCTTTTATTCCCATGGTTTATTCATTCCATAAGTGGAAGCCTGTATCTCTACCCATTAGGCCCAACCTCCCACCCGTACCTCTCTGGGAACTATCAGTTTGTTCTCTATTTATAGGTTTGATTCTGCTTTTTATTTATTTATTTATTTATTTTTTCCCCCTAGATTCTTACGAGTGAAATCATATGGTATTTTTCTTTCTCAGGCTGACTTATTTCACCTAGCATACTATCCTCTAGGTCCATCCATGTTGTCTCAAATGACATGATCTCATCCTTTTTTATGGCTGTGTAATATCCCTTTGTATATACACACCACATCTTCCTTATCCATTCATCTGTTGATGAACACTTAGGTTGTTTCATATCTTGGCTATTGTAAATAATGCTGCAGTAAACATAGGAGTGCATATATCTCTATATCTCTTTGAATTAGTGTTTTCGTTTTCTTTGGGTAAATACCCAGTAGTGGAATTATTGGATCATATGGTATTTCTATTTTTAATTTTTTGAGGAACCTCCATACTATTTTCCATATTGGCTGTACCAATTTAAATTTCCACCAAGAGTGTACAAGGGTTCCTTTTTTTCCACATCCTCGCCAACACTTGTTATTTCTTGTGTTTTTGATTATAGCCATTCTAGCAGGTGTAAGGTAATACCTCATTATGGTTTTGATTTGCATTTCCCTGATAATGAGTGATATAGATCATCTTTTCATGTGTCTGTTGGCCATCGGTATGTATTCAGGTCCTCTGCCCAATTTAATTGGATTATTTATTTTTTTGGTGTTGTAGAGTTTGCTTTTTTAAAGATTTTTTATTTATTTGACAGAGAGAGACACAGCGAGAGAGGGAACACAAGCAGGGGGAGTGGGAGAGGGAGAAGCAGGCTTCCCGCCGAGCAGGGAGCCCGATGCGGGGCTCGATCCCAGGACTCCGGGATCATGACTTGAACCGAAGGCAGACGCTTAACGACTGAGTCACCCAGATGCCCCTAGAAGTTTTTTTTAATATATTTTAGATAACTCCTTATTAGATATATCATTTGCAAATATTTTTCCCTCTCAGTAGGTTGTTTTTTTGTTTGTTGATGGTTTCCTTCACTGTGTGAAAGTTTTTGTTGTAGTAGTTGTTGTTGTTTTCTTTTTGGTGTGGTCCCAATAGCTTGTTTTGTTTTTGTTTCCCTTGCCTTATGAGACATATCTAGAAAAATGTTGCTTTGGCCAATGTCAGAGAAATTACTACTTGTGTTCTATTCTAGGATTTTTATGGTTTCAGGTCTCATATTTAGGTTTTAATCCAATTTGAGTTTATTTTTGTGTTACAAGGTGGTCAGTTTCATTCTTTTGCGTGTAGCTGTCCAGTTTCCCCAGCACCATTTATTGAAGAGATTGTCTCCCCTTATATATTCTTGCTTCCTTTGTCATTGATTAATTGACTGTATAAGTGTGGGTTTATTTCTGGGCTCTCTAAGAGATTCTGTGCCATTGATCTTTGTGTCTCTTTTTGTGCCAGTACCATACTGTTTTGATTACTACAGCTTTGTAGTATATGTTGAAATGTGAAATTGTGGTACCTCCAGCTTTGTTTTTCTTTGTCAAGATTGTTTTGGTTAGGGTGCCTGGATGGCTCAGTCGGTAAGCATCTGCCTTCGGCTCAGGTCATGATCCCAGGGTCCTGGGATCGAGTCCCACATTGGGCTCCTTGCTCCGGGGGAAGCTTGCTTCTCCCTCTCCCACTCCCCCTGCTTATGTTCCCTCTCTCACTGTCTCTCTCTCTGTCAAAAAATAAATAAAATCTTTAAAAAAAAAAAAAAAGATTGTTTTGGTTATTCCAGGTCTTTTTTGGTTCCATAGAAATTTTACTGTTATTTGTTCTAGTTTTTAAAAAAATGCTTTTGGTATTTTGATAGGTATTGCATTGAATCTGTAGATTGCTTTGGATAATATAGACATTTTAACAATATTAATTCTTCCAGTCCGTGAGCCTGGAATATCTTTCCATTTGTTTGTGTCATCTTCAATTTCTTTCATCAGTATTTTATGATTTTGGAGTACACATCTTTGACTTTTTTGGTTAAGTTTATTCTTAGGTCCTTTCTTCTTTTTGGTAGTAGTAAATGGTATTGTTTTCTTATTTCTCCATCTGCTGCTTTGTTATTAGGGTATAGAAATGCTACCGATTTCTGGGTGTTAATTTTGTATCCTTCATCTTTACTGAATTCGTTTATTACTTCTAGTTGCTTTTTGGTGGAGTCTTTAAGATTTTCTACGTATAGTATCATGTCATCTGCAAATAGTGATTGTTTAACTTCTTTACCAATGTGGATGCCTCTTATTTCTTTTTCTTGTCTGATTGCTGTGGCTGGGACTTCTGACACTGTGTTGAATAAAAGTAGCAAGAGTGCACATATTTGTCTTGTTCCTGATCTTAGAAGAAAAACCCTCAGTTTTTCACCATTGAGTATGATGTTAGCTGTAGGTTTTTCATATATAGTCTTTATTATGTTGAGGTATGTGCCCTCTAACCCCACTTTTTTGAGAGTTTGTATTGTCAGTGGAATTTGAATTTTGTCAAATGGTTTTTCTGCACCTACTGAGATGATCATATGATTTTTATACTTTGTTTTGTTGATGTGGTGTATCACATCGATTTGTGAATACTGAACCATTCTTACATCCTTGGAGTAAGTCTCACTTGATCGTGGTGAATGATCTTTTTAATGTATTGTGGTATGTGGTTGTGGTTTGGTAATATTTTGTAGAGGGTGTTTGCATCTATGTTCATCAGGGATATTGGCCTGTAGTTTTTTTGTGTGTGGGTGTTGTCTTTTTTTGGTTTGGGCATCAGGGTAATGCTGGCCTCATGAATGTATTTAGAAGCTTTCCTTCCTCTTGTATTTTTTGGGATAGTTTGATGAGAATAGGTATTAATTCTTTTTAAAATGTTTGGTAGAGCCACCCAGACGTCCCTGGTATTTCTATTTTTAATTTTTTGAGGAACCAGCATACTGTTTTTTTTTTTTTTTTTTTTTTTGAGTGACTGCACCAATTTACATTTCCACGAGCAGTGTGCACGGGTTACTTTTTCTCCACATCCTTGCCAACAGTCGTTATCTCTTTCTTGGAAAGTAACCATTCTAACAGGTATTAGGTGTTATTTCATAGTGGTTTTGATTTGCATTTCCACAACGATGAGTGATGTTGAGCTCCTTTTCATACCTCTTGGCCATTTGTAGATCTTTATAGGAAAAAAAAATACCTTTTTTTTTTTTTTTTAAACATGAGGAATGCGCATTTTTTATTTGGGTTCTTTGTTTTTTTGTTTTTGTTTTTTTTGCTGTTGAGTTGAGTTCCCAATATATTTTGGATATAACCTCTTATCAGGTATATGATTTGCCAGTATTTTCTCCCATTTGATATGTTGCCTTTTTATTTTGTTGTAGGTTACCTTTGCTCTACAGAAATTTTTTGGTTTGGTGTAGTTCCACTTGTTTATATTTGCTTTTGTTTACTTTGCTTTTGGTGTCATTCCCCCAGAATCATCTCTAATGCTGGTATCTTTCCGTCTAGGGGTATTATGGTTTCAGGTCTTATGTTTAAGTCTTTAATCCATTTTGACTTGATTTTTGTGTATGGTATAAGATAAGGATACAGTTTCAATCTTTTGCGTGTGGCTGTCCAGTTTTTTCAGCACCATTTATTGAAGAGACTATCCTTTCTCCATTGGATATTCTTGGCTCCTTTGTCCCAAATTAATTGACCATATATGTGTGGGTTTATTTCTGGGCTCTCTATTCTGTTTTTTTTTTTTTTTTAATCTGTATATATATATTTTTTGCAGTACTCTACTGTTTTGATTATTATAGCTTTTAATAAAATTTGAAATCAGAAAGTGTAATGCCTCTAGCTTGGTTCTTTCTCAGGATTGCCTTGGTTATTTGGGGTCTTCTGTGGTTCTCTACAGATTTTAGGATTGTCTTTTCTGCTTCTGTGAACAATGCCACTGGAATTTTGATAGGAATTGCAGTGAATCTGTAGATTGCTTTGGGTAGTGTGGACATTTTAACAATGTGAATTCTTCCAATCCATGAGCACAGAATATCTTTCCATTTATTTGTGTCTTCTTTAGTTTTTGTCATGAGTGTCTTACAGTTTTCGTTGTACAAATCTTTCACCTCTTTGGTGAAACTTTGCTCAGATTCACTCAGTTTTGCTCTTAATAGTACCTTTTGAAGAGCAGAATTTTAAATTTTGATGAAGTCCAATTTAGCCATTTTTCCTTCTCTTATGCATTGTGCTTTTGGTATCATATTTAAGAAAAGTTTGACTAACCCATGGTTGCAAAGATGTTCTGTGTTTTTTTTTTTTTCTTCATTAGTTTTATAGTTTCAGGTTTTGCATTCAGGTCTGTGATCCATTTTGAGTTTATTTTATATATGGTATAAGGTATAGATCCAGTGTTTTTTGTTTTTATTTAAAGATTTTTTTATTTATTTATTTGACAGAGAGAAAGACCGCGAGAGCAGGAACATGAGCAGGGGGAGTGGGAGAGGGAGAAGCAGGCTTCTCGCTGAGCAGGGAGCCTGATGTGGGGCTTGATCCCAGGACTCCGGGATCATGACCTGAGCTGAAGGCAGACACTTAACGACTAAGCCACGCAGATCCAGTGTTTTCCTATGAATATCTACTTGTTTCAAGACTTTTTTGTTGAAAGACTTTTTTCTTTACCTTAGTGCCTTTGTGTCTTTGTCAAAAAATTGTCCATATATATGTGGGTTTATTTCTGAATTCTCTCTTCTGTTCTGTTGATTCGTCTTTATGATAGCGTTTTGCTACTTTTGTTATGTAACTTTATAATAATTTTTGAAATTAGTTGTATTAATCCTTCTTTTGCTTAGTTTGGATATTCTATCCTTTGCATTTCCATATGAATTTTAGAACTAAATTGTGAGTTTCCTATAAAAGTTTTTTTGGGACTTTGATTGGGATAGTGTTAAATCTGTAGTTTAATTTGGAGAGAACTGATATATGCTAACAATAGTAAGTCATCTGACTTATGAACAAGTTTATTTTCCCATTTATGAAGATCGTCTCTAATTTCTCTCAGTAGTATTTTGTTGTTTTTAATGTAGAGGACTTTAACATATATAGTAAGTTATACTTGTCAGTATTTTTTGATGCTTTTATAAATGTTATTTAAGTTTTCAATTGTTAGTTCCTAATATATAGAGATATAGTTGATATTGGCACTTTGACTTGTATTCTACAAACTGGCTAGATACAAATATTCTGGCTTTTTTAAAGTTTTCATTGGATTTTCCACATAAGAAATCATATTTATGAATAAAAAGGCAGTTTTGTTTCTTTTTTTCCAATCTGGATATTTTTTGCTTGCAGATTTCACTGATTATGCCAATATGAATGTAAGTGGTGAAAGTAACATTCTTGTCTTAGGGGGAAAGCATTCAGCTTTAAACATTAAGTATGATAATAGCTATTGGTTTTGTGTCGATGCTCTTTATTAGATTGAGGACCATTCCCTTTTATTCCTACTTTGTTTAGAATTTTTATCAGGAATGGTTGTTGAATTCTGTCAAATGCTTTTTCTGTGTCTATTTGAGATGGTCATATGGTTTACAAAGAATAATTTGTTAATACGGTGAGTTATATCACTGGATTTTTGATTGGTAAACCATTTCAGCATTCCTGGGGTAAACACCACTTTTCATGATGTATTATCCTTTAATATATTACTGGATTTGGTTTGCTAAAATTTTGTTTAGAATTTTTGATAAGTTTTCTTTTCCTTCCTCCCTCCCTCCCTCCCTCCCTCCCTCCCTCCCTCCCTCCCTTTCTTCCTTCCTTCCTTCCGTCCGTCTCAGGATAATTCTGGCCTCATGGGAATGAGTTGGGATGTCTTACATTTTTGGAGGAGTTTGTGTAGAACTTTTTTCCCCCGACTATCTGTGTTAGAATTGATATGAAACAGTCTAGGCCTGTGTTTTTCTTTGCAGGAAGGTGTTTTTTAAAAAATTTTATTATTTTATTAAAAATTTTTTTTAAGTTATTAGCTCAGAGATAGAGTTTAGTGCTTCATCAGTTGCATATACCACCCAGTGCTTATTACATCAAGTGCCCTCCTTAATGCCCATAACCCAGTTAGCCCTTCTCCCCACCTACCTCCCCTCCAGCAACCTTCAGTTTGTTCCTAGAGTTCAGCATCCCTTATGGTTTGCCTCTCTCAACTCTCATCTTATTTTATCTTTCCTTCCCTTCCCCTATGTTCATCTGTTTTGTTTTTTAAATTCCACATATGAGTGAAATCATATGGTATTTGTCTTTCTCTGACTGACTTATTTCACTTAGCATGATACCCTATAGTTCCATCCACATCGTTGTAGATGACAAGATTTCATTCTTTTTGATGGCTGAGTAATACTCCTGTGTGTGTATATGTGTGTGTGTGTAACATTTTTTATTTGAGAGGGAGGGAGAGAGAGAGAGAGAGAACAAGAGCAGGGGGAGGGAGACCCAGACAATGCAGGGCTCAATCCCAGGACACTGGGATCATGACCGGAGCCACAGGCAGATGCTTAAGCAACTGAGCCACCCAGAGCCCCATATACCACATTTTCTTTATCCATTCATTTGTTGATGGACATCTGGGCTCTTTCCATATTTTGGCTGTTGTGGACATTGCTGCTATAAACATTGGGGTGCATGTGCCCCTTTGAATCACTGTATCCTTCGGGTAAATACCTAGTAGTGCCATTGCTGGGTTGTAGGGTAGCTCTATTTTTAACTTCTTTTTTTTTTTTTTTTTTTTTTTTTTAAATTTTTTTTATTGTTATGTTAATCCCCATACATTACATCATTAGTTTTAGATATAGTGTTCCATGATTCATTGTTTGTGCATAACACCCAGTGCTCCATGCAGAACGTGCCCTCCTCAATACCCATCACCAGGCTAACCCATCCTCCCAACCCCCTCCCCTCTATTTTTAACTTCTTGAGGAACCTGCATACTGTTTTCCAGAGTGGCTACACTAGTTTGCATTCCCACCAACAGTGTAAGAGGTTTCTGCTTTCTCCGCATACTCACCAACATCTGTTGTTTCCTGAGTTGTTAATTTTAACCATTCTAACTGGTGTGAGGTGGCATCTCATTGTGGTTTTGATTTGTATTTCCCTGATGTCAAATGATGTTGAGCATTTTTTCATGTGTCTGTTGGCCATTTGTATATCTTCTTTGGAGAAATATCTGTTCATGTCTTCTTTCCATTTCTTGACTGGATTTTTTGGTTTTTGGATGTTGAGTTTGATGAGTTCTTCATAGATTTTTGGATACTAGCCCTTTATCTGATAAGTTTGCAGGAAAGTTTTAAACAAAGTTTCAATTTTTTAAGTAGGTAAAGTAGATATAGAACTACTATGAACTTGTCTGTGACTTTGAACCTCTGAAGTATGTCTCTTGGGGAAAGCATAGAGTTGGATCCTTAAAAAAAAAAAAATCTATTCTGCCATTTATCTATCTTTTGACTGGAATGTTTGATCCATTTACAGTTAATGTAATTACTCATAATGTAGGATTTACTCATAATGTCTGCCATTTTTTAATTTTATTATTTTATTTTTTTTCCTTTTCTGAGAGAGAGTGAGTGCATGAGGTGGGGAAGGGGCAGAGGGGGAGGGAGAGAGGGAATCTTGTGCAGCCTTCCCCCCAGCATGGAGCCTGATGTGGGGCTTGATCTCACAACCCTGAGGTTATGACCTGAGCCGAAATCAAGAGTCAGATGCTCAACCAACTGGGCCGCCCAGGCTCACCTGCCATTTGTTTTTTTTTTTTTATATGCTTTTTTTATGTCTTGTATTCTTCCATTACTACTTTCTGTTATGTTAAAGAGATGTTTTCTAGCATATCATTTTAATTTTGTTGTTGTCTCTCTTTTTGGGTTTTTTGGTTATTTTTTTAGTGGTATTCCTGAGCATTTCGATTAACATAACAATTGGGTTTGGATTAACACCAACTTAATTTCTTTTTTTTTTTTTTTTTAGTGTTCCATGATTTATTGTTTGTGCATAACACCCAGTGCTCCATGCAGAACGTGCCCTCCTCAATACCCATCACCAGGCTAACCCATCCTCCCAACCCCCTCCCCTCTAGAACCCTCAGTTTGTTTTTCAGAGTCCATCGTCTCTCATGGTTCTTCTCCCCCTCCGATTTCCCCCCCTTCATTCTTCCCCTGCTGCTACATTCTTCTTCTTCCTTTTTTCTTTCTTAACATATATTGCATTATTTGTTTCAGAGGTACAGATCTGAGATTCAACAGTCTTGCACAATTCACAGCGCTTACCAGAACACATACCCTCCCCAGTGTCCATCACCCAGTCACCCCATCCCTCCCACCCCCCCCCCCAACCCCAGCAACCCTCAGTTTGTTTCCTGAGATTAAGAATTCCTCATATCAGTGAGGTCATATGATACATGTCTTTCTCTGTTTGACTTATTTCGCTCAGCATAATACCCTCCAGTTCCATCCACGTCGTTGCAAATGGCAAGATCTTATTCCTTTTGATGGCTGCATAATATTCCATTGTATATATATACCACATCTTCTTTATCCATTCATCTGTTGATGGACATCTTGGCTCTTTCCACAGTTTGGCTATTGTGGACATTGCTGCTGTAAACATCGGGGTGCACGTAGCCTTTCGGGTCCCTACTTTTGTATCTTTAACACCAACTTAATTTCAATAATATGCAAAAATTTTCTTCTGTATAGCTCTGTTCCTTTCTCCCTCCTTTATGCTTTTATTTTCATATAGATTATATTTTTCTACATTGTATATCCATACACGCAGATTTATATTTATTGTTTTATGGAATTGTCTTTCAGGTCAAGGTAGGAGAAAAAAAGTTACAAACAAAATATTTATACTCTGTTTTGTATTTACATTTACCTTGTGGTCTTTATTTCTTCATATAGATTTGCTTTATTATCAAGTGTCTTTTCATTTCAGCTTGAATTACTTCATTTAGTATTTTTTG
Source organism: Phoca vitulina (assembly GCF_004348235.1). NCBI lineage: Eukaryota > Metazoa > Chordata > Mammalia > Carnivora > Phocidae > Phoca > Phoca vitulina. Next base: position 37,004,415 of record NW_022589723.1, on the reverse strand, counting down.
TAAGGCCCATCTGCTGAATGTATTCTTTCAATTTTTGTTTATTTAAATGTTTTAATTTCTCCTTTAATTTTGAAAGATAGTTTTACTGGACACAGATTTCTTGGTTGACAGGCTTTTCTCAGTGATTTGAATATATAACTCCACTGTCTTTAATTTTTAATGTTTTATTTGGAGAAATTATGTGTTATGCTTATTGAGGAACCTTTATATGGTATGTGTTTCATCTCTTTTCGCTGCTTATAAGAACTATTCTTTTTTTTTTTTACAATTTTATTTATCTGAGAGAGAGAGAGCACAAGTGGGGGAGAGGCAGATGGAGAGGGAGAGGTAGACTCTCTGTTGAGGAGGGATCCCGATGCGGGGCTCTATCCCAGGACCCTAGGACCATATAAGAACTATTCTTTGTCTTTCAGCAATTTGATCATTATTTGTCTAGGTGCAGATCTTTTTTAGTTTTTCATGCTTGGAGTTTGTGAAAGTTGTTGGATATGTAGATTAGTGTTTTTCATGAAATTTGGGAAGTATTGGGCCTTTCATTGTTGAAATACTCATTTTGTGTTTTCCACTCTATCCACTTGTTTATGTCTCTACTGGAGCCCTTCCAATGAATTTTTCATTTTAGTTAATCTACTTTTCAATAATGGAATTTTTATAATTTCTAGCCCTTTACTGATATTCTCTATTGTTAAGGCATCTTTTTCATACTTTCCTTTAGTTTGAAAGTATTTAAAATAGCTGATACAGAGTTTTGGCTTTGGAGGTCCAACATCTGGGCTTTGTCAGGGACAGTTTCTGTTTATTGCTTTTATAAAATTTTCCTGGTCCATACTTTCTTTCCTCTTTGCATGTCTTATAATGTTTTGGTGAAAAGTGGGCCATTTTATTAATACAGTGTGATAGTTCTGGAAATGAGATTTTTCCCTCCTCCCAGGGTTTGTGGTGGTGGTTTTGTTATTGCTGTTTGGTTGTTCCATGACTTTGGAATAAGTGTGTGAAGTCTGTTCTTTTTCCTGTGAGGCCTTTACATTCTTTCTTCATTTAGCTTAGTGGTCAGATAATAATTGGACAAGGATTTTTTTTAAATGTCCTGAAGCAATAAGGCTCCCAGTTTTTTTCTGTGAAGTTCTGTGTGCTTCTTGGATACTTGTCAACATTTAACCAGGCAATTGTCAAATCTGCCTTACCTTTTATTTCCTATTTACATAGAGCTTAAATATCAACCAGAGATGTCCACTCTTTACTGAGCATGTGTATATTTCTGGGCATGTGCACAGTCCTGCACAGGTAAAACACCTTTTACATTCCCTGGAATATTTCAGATCTTTATTTTTTTTTTAAAGATTTTATTTATTTACTTGAGAGAGAGAGAGAGCACAAGCCAGAGGGAGAAGCAGATTCCTTGCTGAGCAGGGAGCCTGACTCGGGGCTGGATCCCAGGACCCTGGGATCATGACCTGAGGCGAAGGCAGATACTTAACCAACTGAGCCACCCAAGCGCCCCTGCTTCAGATCTTTAAATGCCCCTTTTGTATAAGTCATTCCTATGTTTTCCTTTTAAGTTGTTTGGTTACCTCATTTTTTGCCTCATTCTCCTATTGCTAACTTAGGCAGTTGCAGTGTTTAAACAGTTGCCTCTGATTGTTTTTAACAAACATACATGGGTGAAAAGGCTGTCTCTTGTGAGTGAGCTCCAAGTCAGGTCAGGTAAAGATAATCCTTTGAGTGAGGTTTTCCAGGGAATTGCCATATAGCTCAAATTCTGACAGTTACCTGTGGGATGGGGCTTTGGCTGTAATCCTGTTTTGATCCTTCAGTGGCTTCTAGGCTGCCTTTGAAACAGACTAATTATAGAGTGTTGCATTTCTCTTCAGCATGGAGCTAGGGAGAGGGAGATGGCAATTGGGTAAGTTAAAATGCCACAATGTCTGTTTTTCTTACTGAGATTCAGCTGTTTTCCTTGATTAAGTGTTCCCCTACAAAGGATTATTGTAAGCTTTTAGTTAATTTCTAGAATTGTCAAAAAGTTGATTTGGATACTTTTTTTTTTTTTAAAGATTTTATTTATTTATTTGACAGAGAGAGACACAGCGAGAGAGAGAACACAAGCAGGGGGAGTGGGAGAGGGAGAAGCAGGCTTCCCGAGGAGCAGGGAGCCCGATGCGGGGCTTGATCCCAGGACCCTGGGATCATGACCTGAGCCGAAGGCAGACGCTTAACGACTTAGCCACCCAGGCGCCCCGATTTGGATACTTTTTTTAGTTTTATTTCTCTTAGGAAGAAGAGGGGATTTTCAGAGATCTTTATCATTTTCTCTGACCTCAGTTTCAGTGATCTTTTCAAGAGATTTAAGTAATAAATACTTTATATATTTACCTTTGTAGTTACCATTTTTGCTGTTCTCCATTCTGTACTTGATCCATATTTGAGTATGATATTTTCCTTCTACATGAAGGACTTCCTTTAATGTTCCTTTTAGTGTGGGCTGGCTTATGATGAAGATTTTCAGATTGACATATTAGAAATGGTCTTTTTTGGGGCCTTAATTTTTTTATTTACTTTTTTTTAGGAGATATTTAAATTATAAAAAGAATTAAAATTTCAGTAAAATTTATGAATTTTGAAATATTAATTTGGGTAACTGTCTCTATACAATCTGAATACAGAAAAGTTCCACTACTTCTTGAAACTCCTTCACACTATTCTTTATCTTCATATCCTCTTACTTCCCTCCCATACTAATTCATGGGAACTCCTTGTCTGATTTCCATTGCTGTTTTTTTCAAAATGTCACAGAAATGGAATCATACAGTAAGTAAAGTTTTGAGACTAGCTTCTCTCATTTAGCATTGTGTCTTGGAAATTCGTTCAAGTTGTTGAATATGTAAGTTCAACCAGGGATTATTCTTCTAAATTTCAATTTTAAGAAGTGTTATCGGGATATATAACTTACAGTACAGTAAAGCCATTTAAAATTTATAGTTCAATGATTTTTGATAAATGTATATACACTTATATAGCCACTATCATACAATGAAGCTATAGAATATTTTTATTACTCCTTGTGCCCCTTTTACACATTTCTCAATTCCCAGACAACTCGGATCTTCTTCTTGTTACTGTTGCTTCGCCTTTTCTAAAATTTCATAGTACAGTATGTACTCTTGAGTCTGGTTTTTTCCACATGTCACAATGTTTTCATATTTATCAGTGTTGATGTATGTACTAGTTTATCTTTATGCTGGGTAGTATTTATTGCATTGTGTATACTTTGGTAACAATTTAGGCAACATATATTTTTAATTCTTTTTAAAATAGTACTGTAGCTTTGTTTTAGGTTGATGTAATAAAGTGTAATACATTACATAGTGAAATTTTATTTCATTTATACTATTCTAAAATTGCAATTATTTTGATGTAATTATTCTGTTTCTAGCTCCTATTTAATTTAGCAAGATTTAAAAAAATATAGAAATATATTAAGGAAGCTTGCTGGCTCTCGAATGTAAAAGTTAAATTATTTTAAGGAGTGTTAAGTTTTTAAAATTAAGATTTATTTTACTGAAAAGCATGAAGTACTTTCTACTTGGTTTTATTTCAACTATTAGTTGCTCTCTTTTTTTTTTTTTTAAAGAGTTTATTTATTTGACAGAGAGAGCACAAGCAGGGGGAGCAACAGGCAGAGGAAGAGGGGGACGGAGAAGCAGGCTCCTTGCTGAGCAGAGAGCCCGATGTGGGACTAGATCCCAGGGCCCTGGGATCATGGCCTGAGCCAAAGGCAGACACTTAACAACCGAGCCACCCAGGCGCCCTGCTCTCTTTTACTTTACCTGAACCATATGAGTCTGAAGTTAAGGAGAATTGCATTTTGTCTCTTTGAGCCAACCTAAGCAAGATTTTCCATTTTTTAAATGAAATTAATAACTGTTTATTTCGACAGGCCTTTGGAAATGCAAAGACAGCTCATAATAACAATTCAAGTCGTTTTGGCAAATTTATTCAAGTAAATTACCAAGAAACTGGCACTGTACTTGGGTAAGTAGCAGTAGCAGGTTTTGGAGTATGTTTATATTTTCACCATTGTCTCTTCATAATCCATAGACTGTTCATTTGTTTTTTAATGAGAATAGTGACTTTGGTGTCTGCATTCAATTATTTTCCTCTAACTTTTTTTTTTTTTTTAAAGTTGAAGCCTGAGAAAAGTTCAAAGAATAGTGTAAGGCATACATCTGTAACTTAGATTTGCTAATTGTTAACAATTCGCTGCATTTACTTTATTTCTCTGCATTATGCATACATTCATTTTTTTAAATTTGTTTTTGAGTAAGTTGGGCATATAATTTGACTCCCCACAGGAATCACAGCTGCATTTTCCAACATAATGCTGTTATATTCAAGAAATTTAATTTTGTTACAATAACATTTCTTATACAGTTTGTAAATAGAGTACTTCTGGTTGTTCTAGCAATATTCTTCCTAACTTTAAAACATCTAATAGACTTTATTTTTAGAGGAGTTTTAGGGTCACAACAAAAATGAGTAGAAAGTACAAAGAGTTCCCAAATACCTCTTCACCCTATTGACCAGTTTCCCCTATTAATAACATCTTGCATTGTTGTGTTCCATTTGTGTGGTATGTTCTTTGGGCTTTGACAATTGTATAAAGACATTTATTCACCATTACAGTATCATGTGGAATAGTTTTACTGCTCTAACATCCTCTATGGTTTGCCTGTTCATCCCTTCTTACCCAATAACCCTTGGCAACCACTTACCTTTTTATAGTACCCCTAGTTTTGCCTTTTCCATAATGTCCTATAGTTGGAACCTTATAGTCTTATAGTCTTTACAATTTGGATTCTTTGCCTTAGCACTGTATATTAAAGTTTCCTCCATGCCTTTCATGGCTTGATTTTATTGGACTAATGTTAAATGTATATATTAATTTGGGGATAATTGACATTTTTGTGCTATTTAGAAATGCTTTAAATTTTTTTGTATTTCTTATTGAGTGTTTTCCTAAGTATCTTATTTTAATGTTTTGTTGTTATTGAAAGTGTGATTTTCTCTTACATTATATCTTCTAGTTGTTTGTATATATGATATATATTCATGCATATATGTTCATATATATGAAATTTATTAATTTTTATATTAAGTTGTATCTTGTTATCTTATTGAATTATTTTATTGTTTGCATTAGTTTTACTATTGTTTCTTTTACCTTTTCTTGGTGTATCTGCAAAAATAGATATTCTTACCTGTTTTTCTGTTCTTATATCTTTAATTATTTTCTCTCTCATCTGATTCCAAATAATATTGTTTCAGACCTTTATGTGAATGACTTTACTTTTCTCCACTAAGTGAAATACTGATTTTAGGCCATTTTACCACATTAATGAATTAGACATCAATTTAAATTTTCTGTTAGTGTTTTTTTGAGTAACAAAATGATACTGCATTTTACCAAATGCATTTTGGGCATCTGTGAAGATTAGCATGATCTTCATTCTGAGATCTGTCAGTGTTACCATTATTTTCCTAATACTGAATCATTTTGTGTTCCTGGGAAAACAATCCCACTTGGTCGTACTAAGATACACTCACACACACGCATACATAAGTACACATATTTATACACGCGCATATAAATTGGTTGTTCTATTGTTTCCTAGTTTTTATTAATGATTTTTGCATCCATATTAATAGTGAGATTGGTTAGTATTTTTCTTTTTATGCTATTTTAGTTATGCTTTTCACTTCTGCTTTTAATTTAAAAAATTTGACCAAAACTATATGTATTCTACCCACCCCCCCAAGAAAAACAAAACAAGAAGAATAAGTCCTTCAGTGGTGAGTTTCATAACTCATTTCCTTTCTGATTTGAAAACCATGTTTCCAAAAGTATAGTTGGTACTTTTACTAAAAAAATGGGATGCAGTCAGGTTGTCAAGTTGCACTTTTCTAGTATTTATGATTGTGATACAAAAGATGTTGATAATAGGTACAGTTGTATATGTTGCTTTGTAACTTACAAAGTATTATTGTATATATTCATTGATTGTTAAGACAGTTTCATGAGTTAGGAATGGCAGATATTTATTTTCCCATTTTATGAATGAAATTCTGGCTCTTGTATGTTAAGCAATTATCTGAAAAGGTGAAATGTTCTCTTACAACAGTGATGAGCAGAAATCTTCATCTTGATTAGTAAGTCAACACATACATATTGAAAATTCTTTTTCATATTGAAAATTTTTAACTCTTGGCAAATATATATTAAACATTTTCATCTTTCATTTTATCATTCATTAGGCAAACATTTATGGAGTACCAGGCACCGTGCTAAGTGTTGAGGACAAAAAAAGTACACATGTTCTCTGCCATTAAAGTTCTCATAGTCTGGGCGCCTGGGTGGCTCAGTTGGTTAAGCAACTGCCTTCGGCTCAGGTCATGATCCTGGAGTCCCGGGATCGAGTCCCACATCGGGCTCCCCGCTCAGCGGGAAGTCTGCTTCTTCCTCTGATCCTCCCCCTCTCATGCTCTCTGTCTCCCATTCTCTCTCTCAGATAAATAAATAAAATCTTTAAAAAAAAAAAAAAAAAAAAAAAGTTCTCATAGTCTTTTGGGAGAGATAGGTTTACATAAGAGGATTACAGTAAATGAGATAAGTACAGTGATTGAAGCATGTGTCTGGAGAAGTTCACAAAAAAAAGGTGATTTTTATTTTGGGTCTTGAAAAATTGCTAAGCAGAAAAAGTGGGAAATCACATTATCATTTGAGGAATTGGCATTAACAGATGAATGGAATCATAACAAGAGCTTGGTGTACTTGAGGAGGTAAGTTCAAGGGCTTCAGATTATGGACATAGTGTTCAGTTGATTTCAGATTGTGAATAAAGCTCTAATGTATCTAATTTATCCTCTTGACTGGGAAGCAGATTTTAAAGATTTTATTATAAAAAATTTGAAATGTACCCAGAAGTAAAGAGAGTAATAGAAAGAATGCCTATTTAGGTTCAAGAATTATCACATTTTGCCATATTTGCTTTGTCTATTTTTTCTTTTTGTATGCTGATGCATTGAAATAAAACAATCCCAGGTAGATGTAACATCTGTTCACCCTTATGTACTTTAGTATGAGTAGCAAGTGAAAGTAGAGGAATAACATGAGTAGATCTTATTTTATGGGTAACTAACTCTCATAGCAGTATAACTCATGGAGTGGAGAGGAGGAAGGTGAGATGTTTAGGAGTATGTTAGTAGAAAGAGGGAGCCTTTGTAGTTAAAATAGACCTGGCTTCAAATCATAGTTCTGCTGTTTAGTGGCTGCATGATCTTAATATCTTTGAGCATCAGTTTCTCCACTTGTGAAATAGGCAGTAATATTTGCTATGCAGGGTGGGTTTAAGAATTTAATGCACTATGTGGAATCTAAAACACGAATGAATAAACAAAAAGCAGAATTAGACCTATAAATAAAGAGAACAAATTGGTTGTTGCCACAGGGAAGGAAGGTGGTGGAATGGGCAAAATGAGTGAAGGGGAGTGTGATATACAGGCTTCCCGTTATGGAATAAGTCATGGGAATAAAAGGTACCACATAAGGAATATAGGCAATGGTATTTTACAAAGGTATGGTGAAGGATGGTAGCTACATTTGTGATGAGCATCGTATAATGTGTAAACTTACTGAATCACTATGTTACATACCTGAACACCTGAAACTAATGTAACGTGTGTCAACTATACTCAAAAGAATTTAACATATTAGTTTATGTTCCCTTTCTCCCATTTTAGATAAGAATGTGTTTCAGTATTTTGATTAGAGGTGATGATGGTTACTCAGAGGAAGTGATCACATTTTAATTACTGGTAGTGGTAGTAGTAACAGGTTTGCAAAAAAGGCACATTTGAGGTTCATTTTATGAATGAATGGAGCCTGTTGGATAGAGAATGGGTAGAGACTGTAGAATTAGAAGTGGAAGGAAGAGCACGGACAATGCAACCAGGAGTGAATGGCATGCTTGAGGGAATGACCTGTATTTGGGAGTGACTGAAATACTGAGCATGCAATAGGAGGGAACTGATGGGAATACAGCTCAAAAGTCAGATTTTTGACTCCACAGAGGTTTGTGCTATGTAATTTGGATTCAATAGTCGAAAACCTTTAAATTTCAGACTGTAGGATCCCCTTTTCCAGAGGGAGCTTAACTGATTGCTTCAGTTTGGGCAAGAGGTATTGAAGACTTGAAGAGGTACAGACTGGATAAAGAGAATGACATATCAGAAATACAATTTATGTTTTAGTTCCTCATTACTTTCAGGATAAATTCCATTCTTCTGGCACATAGTATATTGGTCCTTCTTCATCTAGTCCACTTGTCTATCTCATTCTCTAGCCATGTTGAGGAATTATCTTCCCTGAGGTTAAGTACCCTCTTTTTATGCCTTTGCATAAAGCAGTTCTCCTGGCCTTCTGGTCAGTCTTTCAGATTTCAGAGTCATTTATTCAGTCAGTCACCAAATAGATTTTGTGAATGTTTACTATGTGCTATGTACATAGAGGTGAGTACCTCTCTGGGAATTGTTCCCTATATAATTGTTTTCTTCTTGGATTGAATCTTACCTGTCTCTCTTGGTACAGCCATAATATTCTGGTCATTGCTCTATAATAAATCCTATATCAACTCAGTATGATAGCCCCTTGTTTACATTTCCCTCTACTAGTCTGTAAGCCCCTTGAGAATAGATAGTGTATCACTTATTTCCATATTTGAACAGTGCTTAGCACAGTGCCCAATTAATGAAGTTGTTGAATAAATCAGTAAATAATAAATGGATTCCAGAATGTGGCAGTAGCATGAATATGTTAAGAAAGTATGTCTTTGAGTTTTATTTAGTCACCTGGCCAAAGTATAATATCTGAAAGAATGTGTAGTGGCATATTAGTCTGGAAAGAAAGTAAAGCCTATGCCATGGGTGGGTCTTGTGTGCCATGTTTTGAACTTCTGACTTTATTTTGCTTTGTTGAAAGCCAAAAAAAAAAAAAAGACTTACGAGTTTATGAATTTAACACAGATAACGCTAACAGCATTTATAACACAATTGTAATGGTAAGTGTACTAAAATGATCTGGATAGTATTCTTTATACTTTTGCATCTTGTCTGAAAAAATACTTATCTACCTTAAGCTTTATTATTTATATCAACCAATTTTATTTTTCTTCTAGTGCCTATGTTGAAAAATATCTACTGGAGAAGTCCAGACTCGTTTATCAAGAGCATAATGAACGGTACATATTTTTATTAGTATAATTAGATCAAGTTAACATTTGTATTATGCGATTGACTTTTAGGATGTTTGCATATTACGACCTTTAATTTAGCTTACACTGTGCATCGCATTCCATATAATTGCTATTTCTGTCATGGGCAGAACATTATACTTTTTCAGAGGCTGCTAGATTTTTTAATAAGTACAAACATACCTTGTTTTATTGCACTGCACAGATACTGTTTTTTTACACATTGGTTTGTGTTGAGTAAGTCTTTTGGCATTTTTCCAACAGCCTTTGATCACTTTGTGTCTGTCTCATATTTTGGAAATTCTTGCAATATTTCAAACTTTTATATTATTATTATATTTGTTATGGTGATCTGTGATCTGTGATTACAACTAGCTGAAAGCTCAGATGATGGTTAGCATTTTTTAGCAATACAGTGCTTTTAAATTAAGGTATGTACATTGTATTTTATTTAATTTTATTTATTTACTTATTTTTTTAAAGATTTTATTTATTTGACAGAGAGAGACTCAGTGAGAGAGGGAACACAAGCAGGGGGAGTAGGAGAGGGAGAAGCAGGCTTCCTGCGGAGCAGGGAGCCTGATGTGGGGCTCGATCCCAGGACCCTGGGATCATGACCTGAGCTGAAGGCAGACGTTTAATGACTGAGCCACCCAGGCGCCCCTGTACATTGTATTTTAGACATAATGCTATTGCACACTTAAGAGACTACAGTGTAGTGTAGACGTAACTGTTACCTGCACTGGGAAACCAAAAAAATTATTTGCCTCATGTTATTTTGAGATTTGCTTTATTGTAGTGGTCCGGAACTGAACCCACGCTATCTCTGAGGTATGCCTGCATGTGGAACTGTTATCCCTTTATAAATTCTAGGCAAACTGTCCAAACAGAAAAACAGTGGTAGGGGTGCCTGGGTAGCTCAGTCATTAAGCGTCTACCTTCGGCTCAGGTCCTGATCCCAGGGTCCTGGGATCGAGCCCATATTGGGCTCCCTGCTCAGTGGGAAGCCTGCTTCTCCTTCTCCCACTCCCCCGGCTTGTGTTCCTGCTCTCACTATCTCTCTCTCTGTCAAATAAATAAATAAAATCTTAAAAAAAAAAAAAAAAAGAAAAACAGTGGTAGCTCAGGTGTTTCTCTTACTGCTTTACGTGTCTTAGTATTTTGTTTCTAATTTGAGAAAATTTTTAATAAAGCACTTAATTTCATTATGTTATAATGAGGTATACAGGACTTCAGAGATTATATATGTAACTTCCTATAGATGAAGAAACCAAATGTCAGGGGGAAAAAAAGAAACCAAATGTCAGAGAGGTAAATGATTTGCTTCATGGTGCAATGAGACAAAATAAAGAGCCAGAGTTTGAAGTTAAAGAGACTTATATTCAGATATTGAATATGGCTTTGGCATCTCATTTAACTTTTCTGCTTCTTTGATATTTATTCCCATTTTATAGATAGATAACTGTCTTAGAGTTGTTTAGAAGAATAAATGAAATAACATTTATAAAATGCTTAGTGTGGTCCTTATACATGATTATATTCAGTAATTAGTAGCTAACATTATCTAATGAATACCTGCCAGGTTAGGACTAGAACTCAAGACTTTCCTGTTCATTTTTTTTTTTTTTTTTTTTTTTTTTTGTGGCTAGTAGATAAGGAAATCTAAATTAGAGGTTTTTTTTGAAATGAAGGTAGAGAATTTTAGGAAGAGAATAACTTCGTTAAAGTTTTGTAGAGTTAACAGATACTGCTATTAGAAGGTTATTAGTAACTTTTTCCAACACATTTTAATGGAGTGTTAGGGATATAGCATGATTTCGAAGAATCAATGGGAGGTGAAGATCCAGAACTTAAAAACTGATTCTCTATTATCTTGCTGGATTCTGTTTGTGAATGGATGTATAATATTTATTGGTATGTTGCTAAATGTGGGTTGCTAGTATTTTGTTGAGGATTTTTTGTGTCTGTATTCATAAGGGATATTGCTGTAAGGTTTTGTTTTGTTTTTTTTTCCTCCTTATGTCTTTGTCTGGTCTTGCTATTAGGATAATACTGGTTTATAGAATGAGATGGAAAAGTTTGGGAAGGATTGGGTTAATTCTTTTTTAAATGTTTGCTAGAATTCACTAGTGAAGCCGACTGGTTCTAGGTTATTATTTGTGGGGAATTTTGATTACTAATCCAAAGACTTTAGTTATTATAAGTCTCTGTAGATTTTCTGTTTCTTCTTTAGCCAGATTTGGTAGTTTTTATCATTCTAGGAATTTTTCTGTTTCATCTAGGTCATCTAATTTGTTGGAAAAAAAAAATTGTTTATAGTATTCCCTTATAACAATTTTTATTTCTGACAGGTTGATAATAATGTCCCCTCTTCTTTCCTGAATTTGAGGTCTTCTCCTATCTTTGGGCTGCTATAACAAAATAACTCAGTCTGGGTAACTGACAAACAACAGAAATTTATTTCTCAGAGTTCTGGAGGTTGGGAAGTCCAAGATCAAGGTGCCAGCATGGTTGCATTCTGGTTAGAGCTCTTCCTGGTTCATAACTCGTACCGTCTTGCTTGGTCCTCATATGGTGGAATGGGATAAGGAACTCTGTGGGATCTCTTTTATTAGATCACTAATCCCATTCATGAGGGCTCTACTCTCATGCTCTAATCAACCCCAAAGGCCCCACCTCCTAATACCATTACCTTTTGGGGTTAGGATTTCAACATAGGACTTTGAGGGGCACACATTCAGACCATAGCAATCTCACCCACCTTTTGTGTCAGTTTAGATAAGAATGTGTTAATTTTGTTGATCTTTTAAAAGGACCAAGTTTTGGTTGATTTTTCTCTATTTGTCTACTGTTCCTGTTTTATTTCTCTTATGCTTATCACTTCTGTTTGCTTTGGGTTTAGTTTGCTCTTCTTTTAAATTTTTCAAATTTTTGTAGTTTCTTAAGGTGAATGGTTAGATTTGAGATCTTTCTTCTGTTTTACCATGGTTTACAGCTATAAAGACCCATTGAACACTGTTTCAATAGTTCCCATATTTTGGCATGTTGTGTTTTGGTTTTTATGTACCTCAGTGTATTTTCTGATTTCCTATGTGATTTCTTCTTAGAACCCATTTTTATTTAGGAGTGTGTTTTTGAATTTCCATGTATTTACGCATTTTGGAAATTTCTGTTATTGGAAATAATTCTGTTATAATATATAAAATTCTGTTATTGATTTCTGATTTCATTGTAAGATCATCAGAGAATATAGTTTGTATGATTTCAGTCCCCTTACATTGAGACTTGTCTTAGAGTTTAACATTTTTTCATCTGGAGAATGTTCCATGGGTATTTAAGAAAATGTGTATCCTACTGTTGTTGGATGGAGTATTCTATAGATGTCTCTTAGGTGTAGTTGGTTTTTAATAGTTTTCAAGTCCTCTTTTTCCTTGTTGATCATGTTGATCATGTTCTGTTCATTATTGAAAGTAGGGTGTTGAAATATCTCAGTACTATTGTTGAATTGTTTTTTTTCTTCAATTCCTTCAGTTTTTGGTTTATGTATTTTGGGACTCTGTTTTTATATGCATTTACATTTAAAATTGTTATATCTTTCTGATGAATTGGCCCTTTTGTCATTATAAAATGTCCTTTGCATCTAGCAATAATTTTTGTCTTAAAGTCTATTTTATTTGATGTTAGTATAGACACTTCAGCTTTCTTTTGGTTATTGTTTGCATGATATTTTTTCTGTCCTTTTACTTTTGACCTATTTGTATCTTTGAGTCTATAGTGTGTCTATTGTAAATAGCATGTAGTTGGATTTTTTTTTAATTCATTCTGCCAGTTACTCACCTTCGGACTCATTTATACTCAATATAATTGCTAAGATAGGATTTATGAATGTTATTTTGCTCTTTGTTTTATGTATTTTTTATGATGGTTTAGTCCCTCTATTCTATTACTGCCTTGTTTTGTATAAGTAGATGTTTTCTGGTGTACCACTGGCAATTCTTTTATTACATATTTCTTGAGTTATTTCCTTAATTGTTGCCCTGGCAATTACAGTTAACATTTTAGCAATCTTGTTTGGATTAATAACAACTTAATTTTGATAACGTACAAATAACTTTGCTCCTATGTAGCTCTGTTCCTTTCCCCTTCTTTTGTGCTATTAAAATCATATAAATTACATCTTTATAATAGTAGACCCATCAATACAGATTAGTCATTATTGTTTTTTGCTGGTGTCTTTGAAATACAATAGGAGGGGAAAAAGTTACAGATAAAAAAGTGACTTTAGGGGCGCCTGAGTGGCTCAGTCGGTTAAGCGGCTGGCCTTCAGCTCAGGTCACGATCCCGGGTCCTGGGATCGAGCCCTGCATTGGTCTCCCGGCTCGGGGGGAAGCCTGCTTCTCCCTCTCCCATCCCCCTGCTTGTGTTCCCTGTCTGGCTGTCTCTCTCTGTCAAATAAATAAATAAAATCTTTAAAAAAAATGAGTTTATACTATCTTTTATAGCTACATAGTTATTTTTACTAGTGCTGTTTATTATATGTTTTATTGAAACTTGTCTAGTTTCCTTTCTTTTCAGCTAGAAAAAGTCCCTTTATCTTTCCTTGTAGGGCCCATCTGCTAGCTATGAAGTCTCTTAATTTTTGTTTATCTGGGACTATCCTAATTTCTCCTTGATTTTTGAAGGGTAGCTTTGCTGGGTGTATAATTTTTGATTGATAGTTTTTTTTCCTCTCAGTACTTTGAGTATGTTATCCTTCTGCCATGGCTCCTAATGAGAAATCAGCTGGTAATCTTTTATTTTGTTTGTTTTTGTGTTTTTTTTAAATTTCATTTTATTATGTTATGTTAGTCACCATACAATACATCATTAGTTTTTGATGTAGTGATCCATGATTCATTGTTTTCTTATAATGCCCAGTGCTCCATGCAGTACGTGCCCTCCTTAATACCCATCACCTGGCTAACCCCGCCCCCCAAGCCCTGTTTGTTTCTGAGTCCATAGTCTCTAATGGTTCATCTCTCCCTCCGATTTCCCCCCCTTCATTTTTCCCTTCCTTCTCCTAATGTCCTCCATGCTATTCCTTATGTTCCACAAATAAGTGAAACCATGTGGTAATTGACTCTGCTTGACTTATTGCACTTAGCATAATCTCCTTCAGTCCCATCCATGTTGATGTAAAAGTTGGGTATTCATCCTTTCTGATGTATATATGGACCACATCTTCTTTATCCATTCATCTGTTGAAGAGTATCTCAGCTCTTTCCACAGTTTGGCTATTGCAGACATTGCTGCTATGAACATTGGGGTGCATATGGCCCTTCTTTTCACTACCCAGTAGTGCAATTGCTGGGTCATAGGGTCAGCTGGTAATCTTTTATTAGGAATCCTCGATGAGGCATATCTTCTCATGGTGCTTTGAAAATTTGTCTTTGTTTTTCAGTAGTTTTGATTTATCTAAGTGTGGATCTCTTTAAGTTTTTCTCCCTTAGAGTTTGTTGAGTTTCTTGAATGTGCAGATTGTTTTTTCATCAAATTTAAGGAGTTTTTGGTCATTATTTTTTTCAAATATTCTTTTTGCTCCTTTCCTCTCCTTTTGGGACTCCTATTGTGCCACAGATATCTGAGATCTGTTCAGTTGTCTTCATTCATTTTTCTTTGTCTTCAGACTAGTTTCAAGACCTGTCTTAAGGTTCACTGATGCCTTCTTCTACCCACTCGGATCTGTTGTTGAGTGCCTCTAGATAGTTTTTCATTTTAGTTATTATATTTTTCAACTCTAGAATTCCTTTTTGATTATTTTTTAATAAGTTCTATATGTTTATTGATAGTCTCTATTTGATAAGACATCATTCTCATACTTTAGTTGTTTAAACATGGTTTCATTTAGTTCTTTGAACATATTTAAAAATCTTGTGTACTAAGTAATGCCTGGGCTTCCTCAAGGATGGTTACTACTGATTGTGCCTTTTCCTTTGTATGTACTATACTTTGTTTCTTTAATGCCTCATAAATTTTTGTTGAAAATTGGACATTTTAAATAATAATTGGACATTTAAAATAATCATGTGGCTGCTCTGGAAATGAGATTCTCCCTTTCCCAGGGTTTGTGGTTGTTTGTGTTTCTGTTATATCATGACTTTTTGGAACTAATTTTGTTAGATCTGTGTTCTGTTTCAAGTGTGGCCATTCTCGTATCTGCTTGGTTAGCTTAGTTGTCAGCTAATGATTGAACAGGGATTTGCTTAAATGCTTGGAAACAGTAAATCTCCTAGTCTTTGCCTCAGGGCTTTCTGTGTGTATTGGGCCATGCCTTTAACACTCAGGTAGGCATTTTATAATTCTGCCTTCACCTCAACTTCCTGCTCCTGCATTCCTTCAAGGTCAGCCAGGGGTGAGAGTTTAGTACCTTCTCTGGTCTCTGCTGAGAAGGCGTGAAGCCCTGGGTGCCTGCACAATCTTATGCATGCGCATGGCCTTCTAGATTCCCAGGAATATATTGGAGCTTTTAAAACCCTGTGTGGCGATCACATTTCCCTTTAAATTTTTTGGTTAGCCTGTTGTTTGCCCTAACATTTATCCATTGCTTCACGTAGCTGACATGTTAAAAAATTGCCTGTAGTTTTTCATACCTGCGCCTGGGGAAAAGGTTTTCACACTGGGCTAACTCTGAGTCAGGTCAATAAAGACAGTTTTGAGCATAGCGTCTTCCAGGGACCCACCAGATAGTTCAGGTAATGATATTTCTCAGGGAATGAGGTTCTGAACAAGCTCCAACCCTCTTCTGCCTTCTTGTGATGACTGCCACGCTTCTGGTGTCCATCATGATTGTAACCTATTGGTTTTGATGGCTAACCTGGACTTGGTGAACAGGAGATGGAATAGGGCAAGTTAAAAGGCTACAAAGTTTGCATTTTTTACTGAGTTTGAGCTGTTTTTGTTATGTAAACACTCCTTGGGTTGCTCTAAGCTTTTGGTTAATTTTCAGAGTTCTGAAAAGGTTGATTCTGACAAATTTGCCAGTTTTCTAATTGTTTTTATGGAGGAGAGAATTTTCAGAGGTCTTAACCTTTGCCGTAGCTGCCTTCATGCCTCTCTTTTGAATTTAGCATCCAAAACATCATTTTATTTTATAGTACCTAAAATATTGAACTTACCACTTTTGTATTAAAAAATGAAACAAAGTTGAAACATTTTACTAATTAATGTTTGCTCATTTTTCTGTTAAATGATAACCATAGATCATGTTCATTATAAAGCCATACTCTTTGTTTTCAACAGGAACTATCATGTATTTTATTACCTCCTGGCAGGAGCAAGTGAAGAAGAAAGATTAGCATTCCATCTTAAACAACCGGAAGAATATCATTATCTCAATCAGGTGAGAGTTCATGAAATGTATTTTGAAATGTAGGGCATTATTAAATTTTACTTCTTGAGAAAAATTTTTTCCCCAAACCTAGTAATGGATATTAACTAGACTTTTCATACATGCAGTCTAAAAATTTATGTGATGTGCTTCTCAAATTTGAAAATTATTATTACTCATATGGTTGGGAGAGGTTAGTTATATGTGTGCCCTTTGCTTTTTGTGAAACTCTTTCAGAGAACAACAATTTATATATGTACCTACATGTTAGAAAAATGGATTGGTCTTTTCAAAGTGATTTACCTTTTAAAGACAAGAGCATGTTCAGTGTTACTAATAATGTTTACCCTTTGCATGGGATTACTTGAAACCTTTTTTGTATGTTTTGAAGTCTAATACTTATACCTCTTTGCATGATATTATGATACTAACAGAGTATGATTATTTTTATAATTTAGCAAATGATCCTATTCAGTATGAAATTCATCGTATCTTTCGTGAAACTAAAAATTCACTCCTAAATTTCCATAATTAAGGGATAATTTCTTGTAGTTTTTCATTACAATGGTTTCTCCAATTTTACTATTTCTCATATTAATAAAAATTCTAGAATCAATATTAATGGAATTGGTATGACAGTAGATCACTTAAATAACAGATTGTCTTTTCTTGTTTTTTTTTTTGATTGAGGCGAGATGTAATATACATGGACATAAATGCCTTTATGGTAATTTAAAAAATCCTTGTGAGGGTTTTGTAAGGAAATTGACATTTTGATGATGGTTCAAAGGTTGTAGTATGTATTTAAGGTTATGGAAGTAAGATCTTAGACTTTTCCCAAGATACACATGATGCTATGTAACTGATATTTCTTAATTTTGAAACTACATATTTATATAAACTAATAAAACTTTGTATTAATATATTGATTTCAAAATTATTTAAAATATCACTTCTTGATATAATACTAGGCATTTGTACTGTATAAAATTAAGTAGATTTAAAAAAAATCATTGATTTAGCTTCTGAGCTTTTTCTTTTCCCTGTTAAACTCTTTGCAGATATTTGGGTGATTAAATATATCCTTTTTAAAAACTAATAATTGCTCATAAATGAGCTGATAGTCCCGAGCTTTTTACTCTTCTTCCAGATACTTTTTTGTTATCAGTGGCCATACCATACATATTCTTGTTATAAAGTGGTCATTATTCATAGAATATGAGACTGAGCAGTTAATACAAATCTCAGAGTCACTGGAAAACAGCAGGTATGGATTGGTTGTAATAATATATGATCTCCCAGAATCTGAATGTTTACCTAGTTGTTTCTTGTTTTATGCTGCTACATAAAATAACTTTCTTTGCGTAGCAGCAGTGCTAACTGAATACTACATCTAAGAGATGATTAGAGAAGAGTGATAACCATTACTTCTACCTAACTAATCTGCCTTACTTTCAGATAACAAAGAAACCTCTCAGACAGAGCTGGGATGATTATTGCTATGACTCTGAGCCGGTCAGTACAAGTACCTAAATACTCTGTGTTCCTGTTAAAGGACCCTTACTCACCTTGCTCATTTGTACCTATCTCATGACTTAGAAAGAAAATCAGCTGAAATACAAAGAACCTAGGAAAGAAGTTAAATTAATGTTTAATTTCTTTGAATTGATTTTGTATGTGTATGGTCTGTGGATCAAAAACCAGTCAATTTACTTTTTAAAAAATTTATTTTTTTGTTGCTCATGTTTAGTCTATATTTATTTTGACAATAAATTGATTGTATTCCTGTCTTCAGCATTGATATGGATTCTTATGAACTACAGGTTTTTTTCTTGAGGTGTATTTTTTTTCAATTATTTTTTTGGTGGTTTCATTACTCACATGCTATGAGTAGTATGTAATGTTTATCTTTTTTTTTTTTTTGTAATGTTTATCTTAAAAAGGTATAGCCTTACTGTTTTATGTGTCATTTAACAGTCTTTTCACATGATGAATGCATGTACATTTTTTCTTTGATCTTTATATAATTTTCTAAAAAGAATTGAAATTCGTATAAATAAGATTATTTTGTTTTTAATTGAGTGATTTAAGGGCATATATAATGTAATATAAAATGAGTAGGTAAATTTAGCTTTATTTTTATATTTTATAAGGACAAGTTTGTGATCAAAAAAGAACACAAAAAATCTTTTTCCTTTCCTTTTAATGAGGTCATATGTAAAGGCTGAAAACATGCACTCATCTATATCTATTAATTAACTAATGAACTAATTTATTAATTATTCCTTCTGGAAACATAACATGTCTTAGTTCTAGCTTTAAATAACTACGACTTTAATTTTGACTGTGTGTGATTACATACTCCACTAATTACAAAACTAGACTGTTTCAGAGTTGAGGAGGATCAGGAATTATGGTCATTAATTTTTTCCTTCATATAAAAGTTAATTGCATTACCTTTTTATAATATATCAAGTAATTTATGGTTTCAGATTTAACATTTTGGAAAATTTTAGACATTTAAGTTTATAGATTCTGATACATTTTAGTAGAAAAAATTTACACTGTTTTGCCACTCTTGAGAAGCTTCCATCTTTCACCTATTAACATCAAGTGACTGAGTCTCATTGGGAAGTAGGTAGGAGACTGGTAAAACTCACATGCCAAGTGTAAGAATTGATTGCCTGTACAGAGCTTATCATGACTTTATGAACTGATCTGCTGTTATTTAGACAGTCTAAGTTATGCTTCAGAATTTGGGCTCTGAAGCAGACAGACCTGACTTGAATACTGGCTTATCCACTTACTAGTTTTTGAGAACCTGAGCAGGTCACGTAATTCTTTTGTTTCCACCATCTTATATTTAATGGGATAAAAATGGTCTTTAACTTTTGTGAGAATTAAATTAGACAATGCATCTAAATAGCTTGATAGAGTGTTTAATATTTAGTAAGTATACAGTACATGTTCCCAGATCTGCTGCCACCATCAAAATCATCATTATCCATCTTTTCCTTATAGAATTTTGTACCCATACTCCTCTCCTCCCTTTATGTCTTTCATCACTAGCCTCTCACTTACTGTGTTTTCAATCTATTATTGTTTGAACTTTGAATAATTTCTGTTGCTTTTTCTCACAAGTTAATTAATGAAAGCAAGCAGTTAATCTGAGGATCTTTTGGTTTGTTTTTTCCTCTTAGGTCCTCAGAGTATATTTGGGGGCAAACTAAACTTTGTTTCCCTCTGAATTATGAGAACTCATGTGACTTAGCATTATAAGAAGAGAGGATTGTTAGGTACTGTTTTGTAATTTGACCTATATTATCATACATATAATGGAATTGTATAGATGATCCCAAGGGGAACTGTGGTGAGAAAATTGCTTTTAACAAGGGACCTCTTGTTGCCCATTGTATGTTGATTTAATTCCTATTAAGGGTTATCCTATTAAATAAATAAGCTTAAGCAACTGGTATTGCCTGGGAGAGTGCAGAGGATTCAGAACTGGGTAGATTTTCGTTTTGCCACCCCTGCCATTTAGGTGAATTATTTAACCTCTGAGCCTGTTTTCTTTCCTATTGAATGTATATATAATTATATATATGTACACATAATTATCCCCTTGTGTTTATATCGAATTTTAAACTTTATATCTACATTAGTAGTTTAAAAAAGATAAATGAGTACTTTCTCAAAAAGGAATGTTTCATTTAATTCAGTACTTATTCAGTAATTTATTACATATTTACTTTAGTAATTACTCTCTTCTTGGCACTGATTTGATGCTGGAGATCAGCAGTGAATAAAACAGATAACAGTTAAGGCATTTATTGAGTACTTGATGCAACATTCCACAGTAAGAGATAGACATTAAAAAAGTATATACATGTGAGGAGGTTTTTGAAAATGTAGGTGTAAGGGACTGTGAGAACAAATAGTAAAGGGCTTTAAAAACTTACTTGTTATTTTAAAGATAAAGATTATATATATGTTTGACTTTTTTGGGAGCTGGAATACAAGGGTTACTCTATTTTTTATTTTTTTAATTTTTTAAAGATTTTATTTATTTATTCATGAGAGAGAGAGAGAGAGAGGGGCAGAGGGAGAAGCAGGCTCCCAAGGAGAAGGGAGCCCAATGCGGTACTCGATCCCAGGACCCTGGGATCATGACCTGAGCCGAAGGCAGATGCTTAACCATCTGAGCCACCCAGGCGCCCCAATACAAGCGTTACTCTAAAAATATTTTTTTTATTTGGTAGTTCACAGCTATCTTTACTAACTAATGTGTGTATTTTGCAGATTTTTAATTTTCACGTATACTTTCTTTTGCTGATTGATAATCATGTTGTTTATATAATTTCATTAGGAACTATATTATATCTAATATTGATATAAACATCTTTATATTATATAAATCTAGGCTCCGTTTCTCAACTAAATTACTGCCTCTTCTAAAATTTATTTTTGTGTCTCAGGATCTAGTTCAGCGCCTTGCATAAGCGTAGGCATTTATTAAATATTTGTTGAATAAATAACATTTGTTTGTGGAATTCAGCTCTCTTTAATGCTTTGGATCTTCAGAACTCTTCAGCACCACTCAGAATCAAACTTTGTATCAGAACATTTTATAATATTGTTAGCTCTTTATCTTAAGTTACTTTGAGATCCTTGCCTTGGTGATTGTGAAAGGGAGAAAAAAAAGGTAACTTACTGGTATTTTGGTAGGTATGTGTTTAGTATGCATACCTGTAATAAGAATTCTCTAAATATTTCACCAGCTCTAATTTTTATACACAGGTATACTTATGTAGAATTACTCTATTTCTGAGTGGCTTACCTTACTTTTCAATAGATAATCTTGATTTCTTTTCCCTTTTTCTTAAATAAGCAGGATTGCTTCTCGGTGGAGGGGGAAGATTTGAGGCATGACTTTGAACGCTTACAACTGGCCATGGAAATGGTAGGATTTCTTCCCAAGACACGAAGACAGTGAGTTTGTTTATTGTATTCTTACACCTTTGGTAGAGAACAAATCACAATGTGTGTTTCACAAGTTCCTCTTCCTTGGTCCTTTGAAAGAATTTTCTAACAGATATTCCCGATCTAGTGCCTCCTCCTTCCTTGTTAAGCATTGCTTTGAAAATTTATTTTTCTAGAAGACTTGCTTTGAATTGCTTTTTTTATTATAAATTCTTTGAGAATCTCTTGAAAGTTGGAACTCTTCTTCCTGTAAACTGTGCATGCATAAATATTTGCATATAGTTGCAGGAGTTCATTTTGCTCCTGAAGCCTGTCCATAGACCTTTCTTAGAAACTTGCTTTATAACACTATTTTTATAGCTTTATTTTCTGTATCATTGATCTCTAATCTTATTAAGTCATGCATACCTATCAGTAAAACATAATTTTCCCTGTATTTCCTCTGTAAATTTATGTCTGTACTATTATACTAAACATATTTTGTTTATTATAAACAAAATAGAAATGTAAAAAGGTTGAGGGATGAAGATGAAGGAACTTATATTTAAAATAAAACTATTTAAAATTAAAGCCCAATGATGGGTATTAAGGAGGCCAGGTATCACAATGAGCACTGGGTGTTAACGCGCAAACAATGATTCATGGAACACTACATCAAAAACTAATGAAGTACTGTGTGGTGACTAACATACATAATAAAAAAAAAAAAATAACACAAATAACCTTGACTCTCACCAGAAAAAAATAGTAACAACTATTTTTTTGGGAAGGGAATTAGTTATGTCAGATCTGATTATATTGTCAACTTTTAATGTCATACTAAAAGTAGAAGAATAACAGCTCTGCTGTTTTCTTGTTTGCTTGTGATTACTATGGAATCTTGAGTTAGCAGATTATTTGCCACTCTTTTTTTTGAAAGATAAATTAAGGGACGCCTGGGTGGCTCAGTTGGTTAAGCGGCTGCTTTCCACTCAGGTCATGATCCCATAGTCCTGGGATTGAGTTCCACATCGGGCTCCTTGCTCAGTGGGGAGCCTACTTCTCCCTCTGCCTGTAGCTTCCCCTGCTTGTGCTCTCTCTCTCTCTCTGACAAATAAAATCTTAAAAAAAAAAGAAAGATAAAACCAAATGTAAATATGCAAGTCCATTTAATTGGTCGCATAAACTGCAATTCACTGAAAGTTACGAAGTAAATTAGAGTAACCCTATAGTTCCTCCATGCTATATTATTTATATTCTTTCTTCAACATACCTCCTTTACCTCATGTGACACACCTGACTAATTGACATACATGGATCAAAGTGTCAATCTATATATTAAATGATAGTGAAACATAATTTCATTTTTTTAGATAACATAAGTTGGAAATAAAATATGTACTTCTCATACACCAAGGGGTTATGTGTCTTTCATACTTTCTGATATCACTGTATCCCATATTGGAAGCCACTGGAAAATATAGGTAATATATTTAATAGCTTGGCCTATAATTTGACCTTTCTCTATTTTAGATATTATCATCAGATATTCCCTAACACAAGTTTTGCATTTTAACTAGACTGATAGTATCCTCTAAAACATGTTGTATTCTGCATGTCCAGTATTTTCCCCATTTCTTGAAGGACCCATCTTTATCTCTTTTTTACTCATTGAAATACTTCCAGGTTTGTTTTTTTTTATAACATATCATATATACTGCTATTCCCCTCTTCTTTGACCATGATTGACTGTGCTAATAAATCACAGCATTCTTTTCAACTGCACTCAGATTTAACCCAGAATTCCTCCTAACACAACCTTGCAGGCATCCCAAAATTTGGTATGTCAATGGAAACATGTTTGCTTTAGAGTACTGTTCATGTCCTCCCTTTTTATTTTTTAAGCTCTTTATTTATTTAAGTAATTTCTACACCTAATGTGGGGCTTGAACTCATGACTCCGAAATCAAGAGTTTCACTCTTCCTACTGAGCCAACCATGCGCCCCATGTCCTATCTTTTTAATGAAATTTTTCTTAACTGTGCATTGTTTCTATCTTTAGTATTTTGAGATACCCTGCCTTATAGTATAGGGTTTTTTTGTTGTTGTTGTTTTTATCTCCTAATGCAAGATTTTAAGCTTTTTGAGAATAGGGATTTTTTATTCATATTTGTAAATCTTTTTTATATTGAGTTATTATAGTATATTAGATTGTTTATATAACATTTATTGTTGGAGAATATGTATCACATATTTGTGTGTACTGATTGTTGAACCCCAGATTCTGAAATGATATAATTAACAACCGTATAACTACTACTAAAAATAGTTTTTAATAAGTGGCCCATGAATTTGCGTTTTTATATCTTTTGGCTTCCATTAGTCTTTATAATGATTCAGTTGATACTGCATTTCCTCTCATTTACCCAGAGTACTTTTATGAATTATTCCTTTATGATTGACTTGTATTTTGTTTGAGTCATGTCAATGATTCAAACATTTACAATTTTAAATTATTTGAAAAATTAGATCTATCAATTAGATGTTGATTCAAGACCTTTGAAAGTGTGGCTGTTTGGTTCCTAAAGCAGTGTCTTTATTTTATTTAGAATACTTCCTAATTGTCAGAAAACACATAGTTAAAATTTTATAGGTAGAACAGGTTTATCATAAGGAAATAATCGGAAAAGACACAAAGATGTGTGTGTGTGTGTATGTGTGTGTATATATATATATATATATATAGGTTTCCAGGAAGGGCTTTTAGATGCTGTGTTAAATGCCTTTGAGAAGTCAGATAAGCTAGGGTGTAACATACTTTTCTTAGTTATGTGGTGGTCCTTGGTAACTTCTCTGAGATATTTTAATGGGGTCAGATGTCAGGATATGATAGTAAATAAGGAATGACAAAGTGAAGAAAAGGAGTATAAATTAACAGTTTAATAAGCTTGTTTGTGAAGGTAAGGAGAAGATATGGGATCTAGGATGGGTTGTTTAAAGTAAGAGAAAAGTGAAGATAATATTATTTTGATAGAAAGTTCTTGTAGATTCAGGTAAGAGATAGGAAATATGTATAATAAAGTTCCTGAGTAAACTGGAGTTCATGGGATGTTGTAGAGCACAAGTAGGGGTCTAGTTTGACTAAAGGAAGGTCATGTTTTCCTCTAAGACAGAAGGGAAGAATGGAAGGGAGGGTCCAGTTGTAGATGTTTTATAGGTGGGGCCTGATATTAGGTAATACATCCCAATGGCCTCATACTGTTTATTTTAAAAGCATTTATCAGGGCTTTTGTAGGAAACCATTTCTTAAATATAACTAATCATAAAAAATCACCTAGGCTATTTGGTTAAGAAAATACAGATACCAAGGCCTTGCCTTTAAAGATTCTGATTAAGTAGATCTGAAATAGACAATGTAGGGAAAGGGCATTCCAGGCAGGATGAAAAGCATTTGGAAAGACTTTGAAACACTGTACAGATTCAGGCAATGGCAAATCCTCTTCAAACAACTCTGTCCAGTGGTACAGTACTGAAAGTAAGGTTATGTAAAGCACTTTGCATAGTGTCTGACATAGTACACATAAATTTTAGTTATTATAGTTATTATTCCCATATTTTTTATTCTTATGAAGACTGAATACATCATTTGTACTGGTTTATTTGCTTGGTTAGAATTTTGCAGTGAAATAAGTTTGGAGACTGCACATAAGCAAGCTATAATTTATGGTTTTATTTTCACAGGATTTTCTCTCTTCTCTCAGCGATACTACATTTGGGTAATATCTGTTATAAAAAGAAGACATATCGGGATGACTCCATAGATATCTGTAATCCTGAAGTTCTGCCTATTGTATCAGAATTATTAGAAGTGAGTGATTATATTTTCAGTTATCATTTCTCAAATACTGGGTAACTTCTCACTTTTAATTTTGTGTAATTATTTGGTTAGGTGTAAATGGGTTAATGCTTTTTATTAATAGTGTTTCTCCAAAAGATGGAATTTTTGCTGTTGATCGTACCTGAATCTTTGGAAGGCTTGGGTTTTCTTGTCTGCCTCCCTTTGGCCTCGATATCCATAATCCCTCAATTTGCTGGATAGGAGCAGTATTTCATTCTAGACTGTACCATATTCTAAGCCGTTAATAGTTTTTCTCCTTCTGTATTTGAGATTTCTTCTCATACTAAGATTTTGATTGGATTATTTATCTGAAGATGGGGTATCTGGATGAGTGGAGAGAAAAAGGTACTAACTTTTTATCTTCATGTCTAAATAAGAGCCAGAGGTCTTCATCTACTATGCTTCTTCCTATCAAGGTCTTTATTACCTCATTCTTTCTTCCTGGAGTGATGATTTCTCATGTTTTCCCAGCTCACTTCTCACCTTGCTAGATTCATCTCGAAAGGGGCATCATTTTTTATAGGCCTTCTCCTCTCACAGAGCAAGGAAATATATGTGTGTTTACTAACCTGTGTGTATTCACATACTACAGATGTTTTTATATATCCATCTATAGCTATATAAAGATAAACTTGAGGTACTAATGATGTTCCTAACTAATGCATTATCACATGTATCATTCTAGGCTTCTCTCCTTATCTGTAAACTCCCATTTTAACAGTGAGGAAAGTATCTCCTACCTTCTGCCGTTCATTTACTTAATTATTCAATTTTAGTGTTCAGTTGACCCTTGAACAATGCAGGGGCTAGGGGTACCAACCCCTCTGGCAGTCAAAAATCTGTGTATAACTTTTGACCCCCCTGAAACTTAATAGCTTAATGTTGACCAGCAGCCTTACTGATAACATAAACAGTTGATGGAAACATATTTTGTATGTTAGATGCATTGTATACTGTGTTCTTACAATAAAGTAAGCTAGGAAAAGAAAATGTTAAGAAAATCATAAGGAAGAGGGGCACCTGGGTGGCTCAGTTGTTAAGCGTCTGCCTTCGGCTCAGGTCATGATCCCAGGGTCCTGGGGTAGAGCCCCACATCAGGTTCCCTGCTCAGCGGGAAGCCTGCTTCTCCCTCTCCCACTCCCCCTGCTTGTGTTCCCTCTGTCACTGTCTCTTTGTCAAATAAATAAATAAAATCTTAAAAAAAAAAAGAAAATCATAAGGAGAAAATACATTTACAGAACTGTATTTATCAAAAAACCCCACAGGTAAGTGGACCTGTGTAGTTAAAACCCGTGTTGTTCAAGGATCAACTGTTCATGTATGGGAATGTACATGTATTGATGTATGTGTGCACTGCTATGGGAAATGACTTTATCAACTAGAGTATAGAGTATAATGTTCCTTTTGTCTTTAGTTTTTCAGACTCCATTAATTTTCAGAATTACTTAGGTTAGCACCTTTTCCTTCCACTCCCTTCACTGAGGTTGTTTCATATATTTGTCATACAGTTAGATTCTCTTGTCATGGTCTGCATTCTTTCCTAGGATCCCCCAATGTCTGAAATAATTTTCTAAAAGATCCGTTCTTTGTGCTGTATGGTTTATGACAAATGAATAATGTCATGTTCCTCCATTACAGTATCATATAGAATAGTTCAGTCCTAAAAATCCCCTGTGCTTCACCTCTTCAATCCCTATCCTCATACCCTTGGCAACCACTGATCTTTTACTACCTCTGTAGATTTGCCTTTTTCAGAATGTAGCATAATTGAAATTATATAGTATACAGCCTTTTTTCAGACTGACTTGTTTCATTTAGCGACATGCGTTTGAGATTCATTCATGTCTTTTTGTGGCTTGATAGCTCATTTCTCTTTATTGCTGGGTAATATGCCATTGTATGGATGTACCATTGTTTATTCATTCACCTATTGACAGACATCTTGGTTGTTTCCAATTTTTTTTTGCAGTTAGGAGTAGCCTACCTTTTTTCTGTTAAAATATTACTCATCTTTCAAATCTTGGTTCATTTGCCACTTTAATAGGGTTTAACCTTATTAAAGGATCTAAACTGACTCCATTAGGTAGAACATTTGCGTCTACTTAGCGTAATTTAATTTTGATTTTGTAGCAGAAAGTTAATTGTTTACTAGTTTGTGTCCATTATAAGGCAGCAATGCTCTTTGAGAGCAATAGATGCCTCTTTCTTATTTATCTAACCTTACAGTGCTTATTATTTTGCACATGCCTGGGTGTTGCTTATTAACTTTAATGAAATGAATTAGTCTGGCAGACGGGGCAGGAGAAGGGGATACATTAAATTGAAACTAGACTCACTCATTGGAAAGAAGTTCTACCAGGAGGTGGATGGAATGTGGTATCTGAAGGTGGTAATTTTCAAGGTCATGAGGATCAGGGAACAGATGGTATTTCAGTCAGGCATTTTAGGTGATATTTTAGTCAACAGAAACACTTGGTATTGTGGTAATAATAGTGCATTGTAGCTAGTGGTTTTATTTATAAGTTCAGGCATTCAGCAAATTCCAAGGATTCTGGTCCTAGTGCAGTATTGTTTCTTTGGTTAGAGACTGGTAAGAGCAATTCAGGTAATTCTAAAAGGAACCAAGTATTGGTGAAAAAGGAGAAATCTTGTTCTGAGAATTGGGCTTACCAGTGTCATAGTTAGACTAACTGCAAATGTGATTGGTTACCAAATCTCACTTTTGAACCCAAGCTTCTTAACTTCTTTCTTTTTTATTTTAAGCATTTTATTTATTTGAGAGAGAGAGAGAGACAGAACATGTGAGTGGGGGGTGGGGCAGAGGGAGAGAGAGAATCCCAAGCAGACTCCCTGCTGAGCAAGGAGCCCGTTGTGGGGCTTGATCCCACCAACCCTGAGATCATGACCTGAGCTGAAATCAAGAGTCAGATGCTTAACTGACTGAGCCAGCCAGGCACCCGTTAACTTCCTTCTTGTTGTGTTTAGTCTGGACTGGTTCTAGGAATGGAGGTTTGGTAATAAGTAGGAAGAAGTTATCTTCAAAGTTGAGGAGCTAGACAAGTACTGACAGGACCTATCGAATAGTATCCTGCTTGTATTTAGTTCTTAGAAATTATTTTTAAAAATGATTCCTAAACAGGGTTGTTGGGGGGGGGATGGGGTAACTGGGTGATGGACATTAAGGAGGGCACGTGATGTAATGAGCACTGGGTGTTATATAAGATTGATGAATCACTGACCTCTATCTCTGAAACTAATAATACATTTTATGTTAATTGAATTTAAATAAAAAATAAAATTAAAAAATTAAAAAATTAAATGATTTCCTGTAATTGGTTAAAATTAATAATAATAATTGCAACCTTAAGGCTTTTGTTGAGATAGAATTCAAAGATAGGAGCAATAACTGGTTTAATTAAAATGTAAACTCTTTATTATTATTTTTTTAAGATTTTATTTATTTGACAGAGGGAGAGACAGTGAGAGCAGGAACACAAGCAGGGGGAGTGGGAGAGGGAGAACAGGCTTTCCCTCCAAGCAGGGAGCCCGATGTGGGGCTCCATCCCAGGACCCTGGGATCATGACCTGAGCCAAAGGCAGACGCTTAATGACTGAGCCACCCTGGCGCCCCAAAATGTAAACTCTTTACTTAAGATTTAATTTAATTCCTCTCCTTCTTAAAGTGATTCAGTTCAATGATAAATATAGATTTAGTTTTTAAGAACAAATGTTTCTGAAATAATTTTATTTTATTTTTTCAATTATTTTTATAATTTTGTAGTTACCTCAGGCATTAGTGAATATTTTGAGTATTCTGTTCACTGAATTCTATTTGAGATATATACTTGTGAAATTATTGAAAGATGAACAAGCTCCAGTAGACTTAATTGTGGGCAATTGTGGAACGTATTTTTCTTGCATATTTTGGAGCATATTAGAACCATCATCATTATCAAAAACTGTTCAGTTTTTAGCAGATTTATGTATTTTGAATATATTTTAACATCTGTTGAAACAATATAAAGAATGGGTTTTTAACACACATATCAGTTTCTCAAGTAAATATGAGAAACATTGTAGACTTGGATATTGAATCATTCTTAGTTATTTTGTGTTAATAAAATTTATTTTTTTAATTTTAAAAGTCATATATGTACAACTAAGGACATTTGGGAAATTATAGAGGTAGTTGATTAAAATATGAATTTACTAATATTTTCTTCAGGATGTTTATCAAAGATAAGCAAGATTAGTTTGTTTTGTATATAGATCTTTGTGTGATCATTATTAGGTTTTAGTGCCAGCATTAAGCCAACTCAAAATGAGTTGGGTAGTTTTTTATCTTTTCAAAATTTTTTCTCCGTTTAAGAGAAGAATCATTAGCAAAGAAAAACATGTTCCTTAAAGATTTGGGAGATATCAACCTTATGTTCAACTTTATTTGATGTCCTTCCAGTTTGTTTTGTATTAACTAATTTTTTAGGATTTTCAAGTCTGGCTTGAGTTCATTTTTCTTTTTTTTTTAAAGATTTTGTTTATTTACTTGACACAGAGAGAACGACAGCAAGAGAGGGAACGCAAACAGGGGGAGTGGGAGAGGGAGAAGTAGGCTTCCCGCTGAGCAGGGAGCCCGATGCGGGGCTCGATCCCAGGACCCTGGGATCATGACCTGAGCCGAAGGCAGATGCTTAAGGACTGAGCCACCTAGGCGCCCCTTGAGTTCATTTTGATGATTTTTGTTTATCTAGGAAATCATGTGTTGATTAAATGTTCAAAATTTATTATTTGGCATTCTTTGTAAATATTCTGTTAATGTTTAAAACCTTTTTCTTATGGTGTTAGCTTTCTGTTTGTATTTCTTAATTTTTTTGATTTGGTGAGAGTCGTGTTTCATTTCTTGTTTTCAAGTAAGTGGCCTTTAGATTTATCATTTCTACCATTTTACTTAATATGTTTTAATTTCTGTTTTAACATATTTTCTTCATTTTTCTCTTTGTTAAATTATGAGTTGTTCTCAGTACACAATATATATAGAAAACAATATAATAAACACCTATGTACTCACAACCCCACTCATGTAATAAAATATTGCATATAATTGTAGCTCACTTTTTACTCTGCTACAGCAGAAGTAAATACTATTATGAGTTTGGTGTTTATCATTTTCATTCTTGTTTTTCTATTTTCAGAATAGGTAGATGTTTACATAAGAATATATCGGTTTCTATATATTTTCCTACTTTATGTAAATGTTTTACTGTATCATTCTAAAACTTGAATTTTTCATTCCATACTGTGTTTTTGAGATTTTTCAATACTTTTATTTAAACATTTACATGATTCTTTTTAGTTGCTTTATAAAATTTCATTATATGAATAAAACATTTTTTTTAGGGGGGTTTGAGGTCATTTGTAATTTCTCATTTATTGGTAGTACTCGGATAGGCATTTTTTGTACATGTCTCTCTGCTGACATGTGTGAGAATTATTCTAGAGTATAAATAGTTTACTGATACTGACAGATTACTGTCTATAGTGGTTGTACCAGTCTATACAAGTGTATGGAAGTGACTTTTTCTCCACATTGTTGCCAGCTTATATTTGTTTGTTCCTTTAAAAAAATTTCTTGAGTCTACTGCCTAGATATTTTATTTTTTAAAAATTTCATTTATTTGACAGAGAGAGGGGGGCAGAGAGAGAGAGAGAGAGAGGGAGCGCACAAGCAGGGGGAGCGGAAGAGGGAGAAGCAGGCTTCCCACTGAGCAAGGAGCCCGATGCAGGGCTCTGATCCTAGGACCCTGGGATCACGACCCAAGCCGAAGATAGTCGCTTAACCAACTGAGCCACCCAAGCACCCTAGATCATTTATTTTTAAATATTCACTTTTAATAATAATTGCTTAATCTCACAATATAACAGTGGTTTTTATCACTTAAGTTTTTTCTTAGTTTTATTAGTTTTGTCATATTTCTGTAATCTGGTATTATTTAATTTTTGTTTTTCAAAATATTTTAAATATATGTGAAAGCTTGAGGTCTTATATTTAAACTTTGGCTATTTATTTTTAGTTTTACTGAAGTTGAAATTTTTTCCAATTTGTTTTGAATTTGAAGATTGAGCAGTGAATGCTCCAAAAGAAGGTATATTTCCTTTATGGTACCATATTTTAAAAAATGATTGATCTGTCATGAATTGCTGGTGGCAAGGTAATGCTTCACTCTTGTTTTGTAACTCAATTTCTCCTTATAATTGAATCTTTTTTGCTTGCTATACTTCATATCATATTATGTACTTAAAATTTTGAGTGTTATATCTTTATTTGTATGGATGCTTTTATAAAATGCCCTTGTTTTACCATTTCATGCCCCTCGGTGTGGCAAAAGTCAGTAGTCTGATAAGTAGTAGTAGTCTACTTAGGTAAATAGTAAGTAGTCAAGGTTTGAAGAAATAGGAATGCTCAGGGCTGATGAGAGAGCAGATTGGTGAGAACTATGTACAGTAGTTTGGCAGTATCCTTTAAAGATGAAAATGTGTATGCTATAACCTAGTAATTCCACTTTTAGATTTGTACTTCAGAGAAATTCTTGAACTCATATGTAAGAATATTCAGTTTACTTCCTAATAGTATAAATGCCTACACATAGGAGAATGGATTACACACTGCAGTAATTTATATACTGGGAAGCTATATAGTAGTTAAAATGAATAAGCTTGATGATCAACATAGTTAAATCTCAGAAACATACGGGCAATATGATTCCATACAGATAAGAGTTAAATACACTTGGAAGTGTAATGTAGTGTTTACAAATACATCTAATATATATATTATATATGTAGAAAAACCCAAACTGAGATGATAACATGTCAAATTCATGATAGTATTTACCTTTAGAGAGAATGAGAACAAAGGAAACATCAACTTTATTTTAAAATTAACATATGCAAATAAATATAAACCATCTGAAACAAAAATTAGTACTCATTGTAATGTTCCTGGAATTCAAGAAGTATTGTCACTTTTTAGTCCTTGTCTGCTAGTTGTGGGATTATGGTTGATCTTAAAATGTTTTTTGCACTATTCTATATTTTCCATATTTTGCACAAAGAAACATGTTTCTCCATTATGATCAGAAAGAAAACTTTTAACTAAAAAGACCCATCTGTCTTACTTACCCTCTCTTTTTTTGGGGGGGGGTGGGAAGTAGGGTGAGTGGAACATTTAACTTTCACCTTGGCCAATATTTAAATGGCTAAATGTACTGTCTTTGCTTTTTTCTATTGTATATTTGCTAATCTCATTAAACATTTTTTTCTTTATTTGGATTTTCAATAAATAATTCAGCTCGTTGTCATAAATCTTATACACTGAATTTACTTTTCTGTTGTATAGGTTAAAGAAGAAATGCTATTTGAAGCGTTAGTTACAAGGAAGACTGTGACAGTGGGAGAAAAGCTTATTTTGCCATACAAGCTGGCAGAGGTATGAATAGATTTTCTTGAGACCAAAGTACTCCAAACAGTTTTATAAGTTTGAATTTGTGTTCTTTCTTTTAACAGAATGAAAATAACATCAAAAAGAGTGTTGATTGAAATATTTTCTGGACCCTTGAAATTCAACTGTGAACTTTTCATCAACCTGAAAATTTAAAGTCGAATGTGATTTTAAGCAATAGGCATACATTTTTCTTCTGAGATCTTAATCTGTTCACCATTCTTAAGTTTTATATTATTGATATGGGGTGAACAGGTAGTAGATGGATTTACAAATGAGCAGTGTTTGATCCAGTTGATTATTTCTTCTTCAGGCAGTTTCTTATCTTCCAGAACGTCATACTCTTCTGGTTCACTTTCTCATTGTTGGCCACTCATTTGTAATTCTTTTTGTTTGCTCTTTCTTTTCCACCTGACCTCTAAAAAATGTAGTTCTCCAGTACATAGTCTTTGTATTTTCTTCTCTATATTCCTTATCTAGATTACCTCACACAGTTCATTGCTTTAAGTATCATCTGTATACTGAGGCATCCAGATGAGATGGCATTGCCATTATTATTATTATAATATACCACTCAGGTGTATATGAATGGGAAAATTATTGAAAAGCCTACTGTTCTGTAGTGTAATGACAGTGATGATAAATCAAACTATGACAGTTATTATAAAAATAGGACAGGAATGTGAGATTAGAAGACACAGAGGTGGGGAAATAGTGATAGAACTGTAGAGAATGCTTTTTAGGCTGACCACTGATGCATTTTTCCTATTTTTGGGGGTTCTTCCTAACTGCCATCAAGTCTACATTTCTTATGTCATGTGTCTTATGTCATAATCTCCAAATTTGAGAACTCCTTTCTAAACAGAAAAGCCAAACATTTTTAAAAGTTTTGCCCTTCTTATACATAAAGTTTCAGTATTTTATATTTTCTTTTATAACTTTTTTCAATATAAAATATTTCCCGGGGCACCTAGGTGGCTTAGTCGGTTAAGTGTCCGACTCTTTGGTTTCAGCTCAGGTCATGATCTCAGAGTTGTGAGATCAAGCCCTTGTCAGGCTCTGCGCTGGGCAGCGTGCAACCTGCTTGAGATTCTCTCCCTTTGCCCCTCCCCTCTCCCACTCTCTCTTAAAAAAAAAATTTCCTTATGTTTATTTATATTATTTTATTTTATTTGAGAGAGAGAGAGTGAGAGAGAGAGAGAGCGCAAGACGGGGTAGGGTCAGAGGGAGGAGCAGACTCCCTGCTGAGCAGGGAGCCCGATGTGTGGGACTCAATCCCGGGACTCTGGGATCGTGACCTGAGCCGAAGGCAGTTGCTTAACCAACTGAGCCACCCAGATGCCCTATTTATATTTTTAACTTTAAATTCAACTTTCTGAGATGATTTTTGTAGATCCTGATTTATTTTTGTTTATATCTGTTTGGTGTATTTATTTATTTGTGTAGTAAATATTTGAAAACCTTTTTTGTATCCAGAAATGTACTAGGCATTGGGGTAAAATAACGAGCAGCCCTTAGGGATTTTAATATTTTATCTGATGAGCAATGGAAGAGCCTTAAAATGTTTTAAGCAAAAATGGTGTCTTAGATTTTTTTTTTTAAAGGATCACTCTCACAACAGTGTACAAGAATCAATTAGAGGAGAGTGTATTGGTTTTCTATAAATGTGTAACAAACATAGTGACTTAATATTTTCTGACACTTTCCATGGATCAGTCTGGGCACAGGTTTGTTGGGTCCTCTGCTCAGGGTTTCGCCAGGCTGAAGTCAAGATGTCTGAAAAGTCTGTGATCTCATCTGAGACTCGCATCCTCTTTCTAGTTCACAGGTTGTTGATAGGATTCAGTTGCTTGCAGTTATAGGATTGAGAGCCCTAATTTCTTTTTTTTTTCAATTTTATTTTAGTATGTTATGTTAATCACCATACATTACATCATTAGTTTTTGATGTAGTGTTCCATGATTCATTGTTTGCTTATAACACCCAGTGCTCCATTCAATACATGCCGTCTTTAATACCCATCACCAGGCTAACCCATCGCCCCACCCCCTCCCCTCTAGAACCCTCAGTTTGTTTCTCAGAGTCCATAGTCTCTCATGGTTTGTCTCCCCCTCCAATTTCCCCCCCTTCATTTTTCCCTTCCTACTCTCTTCTCTTTTTTTTTTTTTAACATGTAACGTATTATTTGTTTCAGAGGTGCAGGTCTGTGATTCATCAGTCTTACACAATTCACAGCACTCACCATAGCACATACCCTCCCCAATGTCTATCACCCAGCCACCCCATCCCTCCCACCCCCACCGCTCCAGCAACCCTCAGTTTGTTTCCTGAGATTAAGAATTACTCATATCAGTGAGATCATATGATACATGTCTTTCTCTGATTGACTTATTTCGCTCAGCATAATACCCTCTAGTTCCATCCACATCATTACAAATGGCAAGATTTCTTTTTTTTTTTTGATGGCTGCATAATATTCCTGTGTGTGTGTGTGTGTGTGTGTGTGTGTGTGTGTGTGTATATATATATACACACACATATATATATATACACCACATCTTCTTTATCCATTCATCTGTCGACGGACATCTTGGCTCTTTCCATAGTTTGGCTATTGTGGACATTGCTGCTATAAACATCGGGGTGCATGTATCCCTTCGGATCACTGCATTTGTATCTTTGGGGTAAATACCCAGTAATGCAATTGCTGGGTCATACGGTAGCTCTATTTTCAACTTTTTGAGGAACGTCCATACTGTTTTCCAGAGTGGCTGCACCAGCTTGCATTCCCACCAACAGTGTAGGAGGGTTCCCCTTTCTCCGCATCCCCGCCAACATCTGTTGTTTCCTGACTTGTTAATTTTAGCCATTCTGACTGGTGTGAGGTGGTATCTCATTGAGGTTTTGATTTGGATTTCCCTGATGCTGAGTGATGTTGAGCACTTTTTCATGTGTCTGTTGGCCATTTGGATGTCTTCTTTGGAAAAATGTCTGTTCATGTCTTCTGCCTGTTTCTTGATTAGATTATTTGTTCTTTGGGTTTGAGTTTGATAAGTTCTTTATAGATTTTGGATACTAGCCCTTTATCTGATTTGTCATTTGCAAATATCTTCTCCCATTCTGTCGGTTGTCTTTGGGTTTTGTTGACTGTTTCCTTTGCTGTGCAAAAGCTTTTTATCTTGATGAAGTCCCGATAGTTCATTTTTGCCTTTGCTTCCCTTGCCTTTGGCGATGTTTCTAGGAAGAAGTTGCTGCGGCTGAGGTCGAAGAGGTTGCTACCTGTGTTCTCCTCTAGGATTTTGATGGACTCCTGTCTCACATTTAGGTCTTTCATCCATTTTGAGTTTATTTTTGTGTGTGGTGTAAGGAAATGGTCCAGTTTCATTCTTCTGCATGTGGCTGTCCAATTTTCCCAACACCATTTGTTGAAGAGACTTTTTTCCATTGGACATTCTTTCCTGCTTTGTCGAAGATTAGTTGACCATAGAGTTGAGGGTCCATTTCTGGAGAGCACTAATTTCTTGTTAGCTGTCAGGGGCCATGCTCAGCAGAGTTTGCTTGTGGTCCTGTACACAACATGGCAGTTTGTTTCTTCAAAGGCCAGCAGGGGACTCTCTAATGGAAAGGCTTAGTCTCTTTTAAGAGATTTCTCTGATTAAGTCAGCTCTACCCATATAATCTTCCTTTGGTTAATTAAAAAAATCAGCTGATTTTGGGCCATAATTATATCTTTAAAATCCTTTGTCATATAATGTAAGATAGTTACTGGAGTGAAATTCATCATATTTACAGTCCTGCTCACACTTAACAGGAGGGGGTTATACAGAACATGTATACAAGGGAATGGGAATCTTGGCGACCATCTTAGGGTTCTAATATAGAGGGCAAGAGTGAATTTGGAGGCTGTAGTAGTACTCCTGAAGAGAAAGAGGTTGGCTGCTTTGTCTAGGATAGTGACATATTGATAGGGAGAAATGGGTATGAAAGAAATTTAGATGGTAAAATCAAAAGGATCTGGCAATGATTTGCTTACTGGGAAGCAAGGAGAAAGAAGGAAATACTAAGGATAAATCCTAATTTTCTGGCTCATACAACTGTAAGAGTATTAGTACCATTCATTGAGATAGGAAACAGTGAGATCTTGTTTGGGTGGGAAAATGTTAATTGGTATTTGGGTTTATTGAGATTAAGCTGTGATAGGACCACATTTCAGAGAAAAGAGGCCAAAAATATAATATTGGAAGTTATGGAGTAAATAAGTATTATTTTGGTATATTTTGTATATCTAGATTCTGTCTGACTGGTTTAAACCATAAGTAGGTGGGTTATAGTTTTTACTTTAATGTGAAGATCTGTCTTTTCACTAAAAAATTCAACCCATTTGTATTTTTTATGCTACTATGTTTTCTTTTTCTGTGTTTTTTTTTTTCTCTTGTCTATGCTTGTGTATTTAGTTTTAAAATCTTTTACTTTTGCTGAACTAGATCAGATTGTATTCATTCTTCCCTCTGGAGAAAAATAGAATGGTTATTCTCGCTATATATTCTATTAATTGATTTTTTTGAATTTTAAAGATACTTTGTTGATAACTTGCCTAAGTATAGAATTCTAGGGTCACATTCCTTTTTTTCTCAGAACTTGTGAACATTTTCCAATTATGTTCAGGTTTCTGGTGTTGAAGATAGAGAATTTGATAGCATCTTCTCTTTCCTGTGCAGGTAATGGTTTAGGTAGTTAATTTTTTGGTCTAGAAACTTGAAGCTTTCGTTTTTTTTATTCACTGAAATTCAGAAATTCATCATTCATGTGGTAGATTGTGGTATTATCTACATTTTACAAATGTATAAGCTGTAGCTTAAGAGTTAAAGTATCTTGGGCCAAGGTTACATACCTAGAATAAGTAGAGGAACTGGGATTGGAGGAGAGCCTAGCTTTTAATCATTATTCTCTATTTCCTCTAAACTGTAGGACAGATACATAAGTATGTACCTGAATATAAAGCTTAAGTAATTAGGACTTATATTCTCTAAGTGCTAGGACTCAATTATCTAAAATATGTACCCCTTCTTTTTTAGGTTGTAGTATTCTAAATGTTGATTGTTTTTTTAACTAATAGATTTTATTTTTTAGAACAATTTCAGATTTACAGAAATTTTGAGCAGTTATTACAGAGAGTTTCCATAAACTGGGAAAAGCTTGAGGTGAGGGGGAAAAAAGAAATTGTATTACTCCATAATGAAAGAATTATTACTCTATCTGGGGATGGAGAAATCCTTGAGGTTATGGTGGATGACAAGTTGAAGACAACCAGGAATGTAATTGTGGTGGTATTATGATTATTATTATTATTATTATTTTTTTTTTTAAAGAGAGAGAGAGCATGAGAGGGGCAGGGTCAGAGGGAGAAGC
The DNA here is from genome assembly GCF_004348235.1 of Phoca vitulina. Taxonomy (NCBI): domain Eukaryota; kingdom Metazoa; phylum Chordata; class Mammalia; order Carnivora; family Phocidae; genus Phoca; species Phoca vitulina. The sequence continues at coordinate 36,965,983 of NW_022589723.1, read as the reverse complement.
AGACTCCCTGCTGAGCAGGGAGCCCGATGCGGCACTCGATCCCGGGACTCCAGGATCATGACCTGAGCCGAAGGCAGTTGCCCAACCAACTGAGCCACCCAGGCGCCCCTATGATTATTTTTTAAGAGTCTAACTAGGATTCCACAGATAACTGATGCCTGTTTGCCAACAGATTTATTCCTCTGCCTGGAATAGTCTTCCCCACTTTTGCTGGCAAGTTTGATTTGTTTGTAAACCTCCTATTATACCTTCTTTACTAGGTAAAATGTATACCCCAATTTTCAGTCAAAGTGTTTTGAACTGAGTGACCTACATTTTGTTTTTCTTACCTTATAGCCTAGATTAGAATTGAGACTAGATTAATGAGTATGGGTATATGGAAAACTTCAGTTATAGGCTATTTAAATTGAGAGAAAATTAAATTTCTAATTCAGGATAGTAAGCTTTCTTTATTAGTTGAGCGCAAAATACACTTTGTTATAGTATCTTAGATTATTGCCATTTTCATTTGTTCTCCAACCCTTTTCTTTTTTTTTTTTCAGGCTGTGACAGTGAGGAACTCCATGGCTAAGTCTTTATATAGTGCCCTGTTTGACTGGATAGTTTTTCGGATTAATCATGCACTTCTGAATAGTAAAGATTTGGAGCAAAATACAAAGGTAGACATACATTGGATTATTATATATTTTTCCTGGAAAATTTTTATTAAAATAATAAATGAAATTTAAAAACACAGAATTATGTAGAGTAATAAATAAGAATCACCTTTTGTTTGTATTCTGTGCTGTTTCCCTCCTTATGTATGTTATGTTTTTATTACCCTGATATTCAGGGATACTTGTTCTATGTGTCTTTCCAGACCTTTTTCTTATGTACATTTCTATGGATGTACATATACAGAGTTGCTTTTAAGCTTAAAAATAGAATTATGTTATCTGTATTGTTTCTAACTTGTATTTTTTATTTTACCTGATATGTCTTGAAGTAGGTTTGGACCTCATTATTTTTAATAACTTTGTAATATTATATAGTATGCCTGTATACCATAAATTTCCCCATAAAAATATATTGCTTTTGTTTTATTGTTATAAATGATGATGTAACAAATATTCTTTGTGTACATTTCTTTAGGATAAAATCCTTAAAATGAATTGCTGGATTTAAGAATATATACATTTTAGAATTTTGTTAGCTACTGCTAAATTGCTAAAGTGCTCAGAAAAGACTGCACTTCCACTGGTAGTGTATGAAAATGCCTATTTCCCTACACCTTTACTCACATTGGATATTATCAGTCTTTTCATCTACTAATCTGATTAGGAGGACTATCGCATTTTATTGTCCGTTTTTTCAATGATAGATGAAAGTCGAGTATCTTCTCATGGTTTTTCATCATTTCATTATATATTCTGCTATTTTTATGTTGTTCATTTTGTCTTTTTGTTACGTTCTTGGAGTCATTGTGGATATTGCAGAGATTCATAGTTTGATATATATTGCATATATTTTCTCTTGACTTTTAAGTTTTGTTTATGTTGTGTTTTAGGGCCCATATGTTTTAAATTTTTGTGCAGTTAATTCTGCCATTCTTTTCCTTTATTTTCCTGGGTTTTATTTATTTATTTTTCTTATGTAGGAAGGCCTCTTTCAGCCTAAGATTATAAAAATATTTATTCTCATGCTTTTAGACTTTTTTTATATTCAGGGTTTTTTTTTTTTTTCCATTGGAATTTATTTAAGATTTTATTTTTAAGTAATCTCTACACTCAATATGGGGCTCGAATTCACAACCCTGAAATCGAGTCACATGTTCCACTGATTGAGCCAGCCAGGCGCCCCTGGAATTTATTTTTTAATATGGCAGATCTTAGATATTTAAATCATTTCAAATCCGTTTTTATTTCCCAGCAGCTTTCTGTGGAGTAGTCTGCATCTTTAGGGTGATTAAGATACGTCATCTTTATCACTTAATCCTCCTGTCTTAAATGTAAAATGGTTCTAACATTTATTTTTCATGGTTTGAGTAAGCCTACAGTTAGAAAATTGTAATAGGAATCTTATTCACCAAAGTGACTTATTTTTGGAGGTCATTACTTTTACTGTTTTTCATAAGGGTTTAGAATTAACAGAATCAATCAAAAAATACTCTTATTTTTATTTTTATTTTATTTTATTTTATTTTATTTATTTTTTTTTTTAAAGATTTTATTTATTTATCTGAGAGAGAGAATGGGAGACAGAGAGCATGAGAGGGGAAGGGTCAGAGGGAGAAGCAGACCCCCTGCTGAGCAGGGAGCCCGATGTGGGACTCGATCCCGGGACTCCAGAATCATGACCTGAGCCGAAGGCAGTTGCTTAACCAACTGAGCCACCCAGGCGCCCCAAAAAATACTCTTATTTTTAAAAGATTTATTTGAGAGAGAGAAAGAGTGAGAGTGCAGGCAGGGGGAGGGGCAGAGGGGGAGAGAGAGAGAATCTCAAGCAGACTCGCTGCTGAGTGCAAAGCCCCCACGTGGGGCTTGATCTCATTACCCATGAGATCATGACCTGAGCAGAAATCACTTCAGTCAGAGGCTTAACTGACTGAACCACCCAGGTACCTCAAAGAAAATACTCTTAATGGAGACTTTAAAAAATCTCTTACTATTGGGGCACCTGAGTGGCTCAGTCAGTTGGGGGGCCGACTCTTGGTTTCAGCTTGGGTCATAGTCTTAGGGTCCTGGGGTTGAGCCCCGCGTCAGGCTCCACAGTCCCTCTGCTTGAGGATTCTCTCTCCCCCTCTTCCTCTGCCCCTCTCCCTGCTCATGCTCTCCCTCTCTCTCTCTCAAATAAATAAATAAATCTTAAAAAAAAATCTCTTAGTATTTATTACTCATTACATTAGTTTGCCCAGTATCTCTCTTAGTACTAGTGGAGAAAGATTGTTTTCATTTAACCAAAATTGTCATGTAACTGTATTTTAAGAATGAGGTGAGGTGGTGAGAAGAATGCTGGTTTGGGGGTATTAGAGCTGAATCCTTGTTATCTATAGTAAGAAGTTAGAATATAGTATGTAGAAGCAAAATAATCAAGACATAGAAGAATAAGCATTTGTATACTATACTGTACTATTTTATACCAAATAGATAAAAGATTTGAGTGTTGACTTTAGGGAGCAGAAATTGATAATGAAAAAGGGATTATTGTTTTTTGTTATAATTTTTTAGAACTATTTAACATCGTAAACTTTGTATAGTTTTTTTTAATAAAAATTAAAAAAAAATTGGGGGCACCTGGGTGGCTCAGTCAATTGAGCATCTGTATCTGACTCTTGGTTTTAGCTCAGGTCATGATCTCATGGGTTGTGGGATCAAGCCCTGTGTCAGGCTCCACACTCAGCAGGGAGTCTGCTTGAGGATTCTTCCCTCTGCCCCTCCTCGCACTCTCTTTCTCTAAAATAAATAAATGAATCTTTAAAAAGATTGTTTTAAAAATTGAAGAAACCACATATTCTTTTTTTTTTTTTAATTTTATTATGTTATGTTAGTCACCGTACAATACATCATTAGTTTTTGATGTAATGATCCACGATCCATTGTTTTCGTATAACACCCAGTGCTCCATGCAGTACGTGCCCTCCTTAATACCCATCACCGGGCTAACCAATCCCCCCTCCCCCCTCCCCTCTAAAACCCTGTTTGTTTCTCAGGTCCATAGTCTCTCATGGTTCATCTCTCCCTCCAATTCCCCCCGCCCATTTTTCCCTTCCTTCTCTTAATGTCCTCCATGCTATTCCTTATGTTCCACAAATAAGTGAAACCATATGATAATTGACTTTCTCTGCTTGACTTATTTCACTTAGCATAATCTCCTCCAGTCCCATCCATGTTGATGTAAAAGTTGGGTATTCATCTTTTCTGATGGCTGAGTAATATTCCATTGTATATATGGACCACATCTTCTTTATCCATTCATCTGTTGAAGGGCATCTCGGCTCTTTCCACAGTTTGGCTATTGCGGACATTGCTGCTATGAACATTGGGGTGCATATGGCCCTTCTTTTCACTACATCTGTGTCTTTGGGGTAAATACCCAGTAGTGCAATTGCTGGGTCATAGGGTAGCTCTATTTTTAAATTTTTGAGGCACCTCCACACTGTTTTCCAAAGTGGCTGTACCAACTTGCATTCCCACCAACAGTGGAAGAGGGTTCCCCTTTCACCACAACCTCTTCAACATTTGTTGTTTCTTTCCCTGTGAAACCACATATTCTGATATCCAGTTTCATCCTTAGCTTGCACAAGGCTGATTAAACATACTAATTAGCTTGGTTTGCAAAGCAGAATTCTGTTGGGCTATAAAAGTGAAAATAGGAAAACTTGCATGGTGTTCTTTGCGTAACCTGGGAGAGCCAGGAAAAATCTAGCTTTAGGTTATTTTTTACTTCCCCATAGGTGATTCTTTCTATTTCCTTGTCTCTTGGAATTTAGGGATTTCTGAGATTGAGATAACAGGTCACTAACCCTGCTTCGAACATTTTTGTAAACAGTGTATTACATGTGTTAAAATTTTGGATGTATTTTTATAATTGGGATAAAAAGAAAAAGGTGAAAATAAAACTAAAATTGTTTTTATTTAGTGGAATATTTTGGTTGAACACTGGCTCCCCAAAATTTCCTGTCCACTGCTATAGAAGAACTTTGAGCATTTTGTTAACCTATCATTGTGGATATTATTCATGAAATAAATTTGAGGATCATTTTTTAACCATAATAATTTTTTTCCTGTTTTACAGACTTTGTCCATTGGTGTTCTTGATATTTTTGGGTTTGAAGATTATGAAAATAACAGCTTTGAACAGTTCTGTATTAATTTTGCTAATGAACGTTTACAGCACTACTTCAATCAGCATATTTTTAAATTGGAGCAAGTGAGTACTTAAATTCATATACACTTTCCCCCCTCCCATTGTCTCACCCACTTATCTTCCCACACATATTCACATATATAAATTTTTGAGTCATAGTTCCAAGCATTTTAAATCTAATACTTCCATGCAGATATTATAGTCTTCATGTCAGTGTTAGCAAATGAAAAATTAGAGCATAGTTTTTGAGCCATATGATACAGGGTTTCCTTTTTTATTTTTTTAATAGACCTCAAGTAGATTAAAAAATATGTGCTTGCTTGAGTACACCTTTGAATGAAAAGATGCATGAGTTTGGTTTGGGTTTCTGTTGGTGATTTTTTGATTGCTGCCATGTGCTTGGTCACTGTGTGTAATGCTAAATATGCTTGTTTGATTGCTTTGGTCTCTTCGTTCCAATCAAGTTGATTGCTTTGGTGTCTTCTTTATCCGTGGGGTAGAGGAGTTTATTAACAGAATCTTGAATCAATTTAGAGTACGGATATAGGGAAATAGGATAGTGTGGAGAGACCAAAATGGGTAACTAGATATTTCTTGGGAGAAGCTCAAATTGATTTAGAGTCGAAAGAGTGAGCCATCAGTTTCCCTGAGAATGCTTATGGTAAATGCAGGGTCATAGAAAATGTGGGCTCTTTCTCCAAGCTAAGTTTCTTTTTTTTTTTTTTTTAAGATTATTTATTTATTTATTTGACAGAGACAGAGATAGCGAGAGCAGGAGCACAAGCAGCGGGAGTGGGAGAGGGAGAGCAGGCTTCCCGCCGAGCAGGGAGCCTGATGCGGGGCTTGATCCCAGGACCCTGAGATCATGACCTGAGCTGAAGGCAGATGCTTAACGACTGAGCCACTCAGGGAGCCACTCAGGCACCCCTCAGGATTTTATTTATTTGACAGAGCACAAGCAGAGGGAGAGGGAGAAGCAGGCTCCCACTGAGCAGGGAGATGCGGGGCTTGATCCCAGGACCCTGAGATCATGACCTGAGCTGAAGGCAGCCGCTTAACCGACTGAGCCACCCAGGCGTCCCTCTGCAAGCTAAGTTTCAAGTTAGTAACAAGTTGAGATTGTAGCCCACAATTTCAGTTTGTATAGGAGGATATAAACAGAAGCAGGATTCACATTTATCTCAAGGGAAATGGTGAAGAAATGAAATGAACAGGAGGAGCACAACAGGTCTACAAAACAAAAACAAAAAAAAGATCTTACTTATCACTAGGGCTTGTTGCCCTCTATCCTAGCTTAAGCACATCTGTCTTGCTTAAAGGGTTCTGAGGACTGATTAACAGTAGCACAAGCAGCGCTAGTTTTGGCCATCTTGATGATGCTTACAATTTTTAACACATAACCTTTTAGCTAGACTCTCTGATGGAGCTATTAAAAGATAATGCAGTATTATTTGTTATATTAGCTAACATTTATGTGGTACTTACTATTTATCAGGCAGGTGCTATTTTTATTCTAGTTTTACAGATGGTAACTAAAGCCAGTATTCAGACCTTAACACTCTGCCTCCATAATTCTTGTTTTAACCAAAAAGCTGGGCTGGGATTGGTCTGCTTGACTCATTGTAGTGTTTTTTTTAGCTAGCTCATGCTAAACTAGTATTTTTTATCTCTTGCAAATGGATATATATATTGGAGGGGTGGAGAAATGCATTTTGTTGACTGTGTGCTGTGTTTTACTAAGTGACGTGTCAGTTACTCTCTGGGTCATTAGAAGAGTAAGTAAATTGCTTTTGAAGAGAAAAGGTATTATCTGACTATTACTGAAATTATTTTTACCTTTTCTAGAAGTGTAGATTAGACATTGAGGAGCCATAAGAAATAGCCTAAAAACATGTATTAAAAAAAACCTTACAGTTTATGGAAAATGTGTTCGGAACTATTTGGGCGTGGGTGATCTTTATTTATTTGCTACCTGAATATCATAATTTTGGGCAGTGTGGTGGAATTATGGATCAGAAGACTTAGAGTCTAAGATACATCTTGTTTTTCCTTTCAAGTTTCAGTATTCTCTTCTGTAATTTAATGTGGCGGGTACGCTTTTGCTATAATTTATAGAAGGTTTAGAGACCTTACACCTCTTTGCCATCTCATCTGTTTTATTCTTCCTTTCTCTCCCTTGTCATGTTTTTTCACTTAAAATGGATTTGCTGGGAATAATAGATTTAAGGCAGTTTAAATATTAACTGTTTTATTTATTTGTCTATCTCTGGTACTTGAGATGGGTATTTGTTAAATTCAGCTGAATACAAAATCGGTTAAGTAGATAAAACTTTTTGAAAAAGAAGATAGAAATAAAAAGTTATCAAATATGCTTTGGGAGGAAACATCTTGAAAATTTTGAATACTAAAATAAATTTTGTCCAAAAATGTCCCATCCTGTCTGACAGGATGGGGGAGAGGTGTAATAATTGCCCTGCAGGATGATGAGTGCCAAAATCGTATAGCAGGTTAAAAGTAGTGATATAAAGGATGAAGTTGATTAGAACTTCCTAAAAGTCTACTAAGATTTCCCAGGGGTGATTCTGGAATATAGTTTTAAATAGAAGATTGAGTTTACCAGATTGTCAATGGGGAGAAGATATTTTAAACAAAGGTAACAATATCCTTAAAATTGTGAGGCATAAAACAGCATGACACTTTTGAGGAACTGAAAATAGCATAGCTAAAATACATGATATAAGAATGGAGACAGGGAGAGAGATAAGTTTATGAAATATCCTCGGGTCATATAGTTGTGGGCTTTATATGTCATGTAAAGGAGATTGGAATTTTTCTTTTAGAAAATGAGGAGCAATTTGAAGTATATTTAGCAGAGGATTTGAACTCTGGAAGATGGACTGAAGAGAGGGTAAAATACCTGGAGGGAAGGACATAATCCATAAGCCAGTTGAAGTAGTGTGACTGTGTGATTCTGAGTCCTGAATTAAGTTATATGTAAAGATAATGTGGAATAAGAGACAGACCAGAAGTTTCTGTGATTTGAAAATATATTTAATGTTGTCATTTATAATACTGCTCTCTTATTTCCTTTACTTGCTCAGAATTATTCTTCAAGGCATTGGTTCATCACTAAATTGAATAACAGTTGTGTGTCACGCACTGTGCTAGGCATTGAAGAAGAAAATTTGGAGTGCAGGGATCTTATCTGAGGCATTTATAATCTAGTGAGGTTTTTTTGTTTGTTTGTTTCTGTCACTTCTGGGGATGTCAGACTAGGAAATTTTGACCAAATTGCCTTGCAGAACACCTAAAAAGAATGAACAAAATATATTTGAAGGCATTGGGGTACATCTAAATAAGTGAAGTTCTACAGGGCTTATATCTGCAAGAAGGAAACCCAGGGAGATGAGCCCAGCATTTTTGGACTGCTTTGTTGCTAAAGACATTTCTTTATTCTGGTAGAGAGGTGCTGATTCTGAAAGAGCCAGGCTTGAGAATCTGAGAAGATGAGCAGGGTTTTCTCCAGATTCAAGAACAAGGAAGAACCCGCTGGTAACTCCTACAGGTTTTCTGCTTGAGACCTTAAAGGGTTACATCTTAGAAGTAAAGATAAACCAGAAATAGATCAGGCATCTGAGGGACTGAAGCCCAGTTTAAAATTTTCTCAGTTCCAGTTGGGTTAAAAGAAGATAGAATTCCTAATGTTCTTAGCCACCTGCCAAGAGCAAATTCACTGTCCAGTGGAGGAAGAGATCATCCTAGTGCTAAAATTATCTGTATGATTTTTCATATACAGGACCTAGCATTCAATATTTTCCTTTCCTTTTTTTTTTTTTTTTAAGATTTTATTTATCTGTCAGAGAGGGAGAGCACAAACGGGGAGCAGCAGGTAGAGGGAGAAGCAGTCTGCCCACTGAGCGAGGAGCCCGATGCGGGACTTGATCCCAGGACCCTGGGATCGTGATCTGAGCCGAAGGCAGACACTTAACTGACTGAACCACCTAGGCTTCCCTAAGAGATTTTTAAAGCAAATACTTATTTGACATATATAGATAACTGCAAATTTACAAAATGTGTAAGATTTGTTTGTATACTGGACCATAACACAAGGGTCAAATTTCAGGGATTGAAACCATACATATTTAAATACCATAAAGAAATTATGCCTGAAACCAACAATCAAAAGATAACTGGAAAGTACCTTTATGGGTAAAAATTAATTAATGCACTTCTACATAGTATAGAGGTTGAAGAAAATATACTGAACTGGATGAAAATGTTGCATCTTAAAACTTGTAGCACAGTCGTTAAGCGTCTGCCTTTGGCTCAGGTCATGGTCCCAGGATCCTGGGATAGAACCTCGCATTGGGCTCCCTGCTCAGCAGGAAGCCTGCTTCTCCCTCTCCCACTCCCCCTGCTTGTGTTCCCTCTCTCGCTGTGTCTGTCTCTGTCAAATAAATAAATAAAATCTTAAAAAAAACCCAAAAACTTGTGGGATGTAACCAAAGGTGTATTTAGAGGAAAATTTTATAGCTGTTAGAAGATTTTAAAATTGAAGAGCAATGATAAATATAAATATCCATCCCAACAAATTGGAAAAAGATCTGCAGACTAAACCAAAGGAAAGTATAAAGAAGGAAATAATGAAGATAAGAGAGGAAATTAAGTAAGAGTGAAAACAAATATGCCATGGAAGATCAACAAAGTCAAAAGTATTACTTTGAAATGACTAATAAGACCCCTCAAGAAATTCATCCAAATGAGTGACAGAGAAAGACAGAGTGATATAAATAATCAGAATTCCAGTTATAAAGAGGACTTCACTGTGGATCCTACACATATTAAAAATAAAAAGATAATAGTATACACTAAACAGCTTTATGTCCATAAGTACACTTATGAAATGATAGGAAAAAAATATTTTCAAAACTGACACAGAATACAAAATCTGATTCTATTAAAAATATTGAATGTGTAATTAAAAGCCTTTCCATAAAGAACATTGTAAACCAAGATGGCTCCATTGGTGAATTTTGCCAACATTGAAAGAATTAGTATCAGTTTGACATATATTCTTATGTGGAATAGCAAAAGAGGGGACAATTCACAGTGCATTTTAGGAGGCTAAGATAACACTGATATCCAAATCTTTTAGGGATATTATTAGAAGTGAAAATTAAAGTGAATTTCACTCATAAGCATAGATTAAAAAATTCTAAACAAATATTAGCAAACTAAATCCAGCAAGATTTGTAAAAGGATAATATATGAGAACCAAGTGGAGTTTTTTTCTGGTGTGTGTTACATCTAATCATCAGTCGATTTAATTCATTTATTAACAAAACGGGGAAAAAACTTACTGTTATTTCAATAGAAGCATTTGATAAAATTGCATAACCATTCATGTTAAAAAAAAATCCTCAGCAAACTAGGTATAGAAGGGAACTTCCTGATAAAGGGCATTTACAAAAATCTATAAATAATATCCAACTTAATGGAAATAGACTGAATCCCTATGACTAAAGCAGAGATTTTTCCTCAGAGTTTTTATTATGAACATAGACATGTGAGGACATCCAAATGGAGGGTAAACATAGGAAAAGATTTTTCACTTATTAGTCATCAGAGAATTAAAATTAAAACCACAGTGAGATACCCCTAGGCATTCATGAGAATGACAAAATGAAAAAAACTGATAATACAAATATTAGAGATACTGTACATGGGAAAGTCCCATACACGGGTGATGGTTGCATAAATTGGTACACGTACTTTAGCAAGCTGCTTGGCAGTATCTGTTGAGGTTATTATACATGTGTAGTTTATAAGCCTGTGTTTTCAGTTTCAAAATGCATATAAATGCACACTAAAACTTTTGTGCACAAATGTTAATAATGGCATTTTTAATTGCTAAAAATTAGAAATAACTGTAATGTCTATCAGTAGTGCAGTGGGTGAATAAATTGCATATAAATACTGCACAGCATTGGTTTTCAAAGTATTGTTCTCCTATCCCTACTGGTAGCATCACCTAAGAACTTGTTAGAAATGCAAATATTGGACCCCACTCTGTACCTACTTATTCAGAAATTTTGGGCCTGGGGCCCAGTGGTCTGTGTTTTAATAAGTCCTTTATGTGATTCTGTTGAGTATTAATGTTTGAGAACTAATGCTCTTTCATAGATTTGGCATACTTTTTCTGTAAAGGACCGAATAAGTCTTTTAAGATTTTGGGGCCATGTGGTCTCAATCCTGCTAGAACACTGAGAAAGCAGCTGTAGATGAAGCATAAATGAGTGAATATGATGTTCCACAACCCCTGCCCTACAGCAATTAAAATGGATGCTAAGCAAAATCATTAAGTCAGAGAAAGACAAATACCATATGATTTCACTCATATGTGGAATTTAAGAAACAAAACAGATGAACATAGGGGAAAGGAAGGCAAAATGAAATAAGATGAAAATGAGAGGGAGGCAAACCGTAAGAGATGCTTAATTCTAGGAAACAAACTGAGGGTTGCTGGAGGGGAGGTGGTTGGGGGGATGGGGTAACTGGGTGATGGACATTAAGGAGGGCACTTGATTGAATGAGCACTGGGTGTTCTGTGCAACTGATGAATCACTAAATTCTACCCCTGAAACCAGTAATACAGTATATGCTAACTAACTTGAATTTAAATAAAGGATTAAAAAAATAGATGAACTTTAGGGTATTATGCTGAGCGAAATAAGTCAATCAGAGAAAGACATGTATCATATGATCTCACTGATATGAGGGATTCTTAATCTCAGGAAACAAACTGAGGGTTGCTGGAGTGGTGGGGGGTGGGAGGCATGGGGTGGCTGGGTGATGGACATTGGGGAGGGTATGTGCTATGGTGAGTGCTGTGAATTGTGTAAGACTGTTGAATCACAGACCTATACCTCTGAAACAAATAATACATTATATGTTAAAAAAAAGATGAAAGGGAGAAATGAAGGGGGGAAATTGGAGGGGGAGACGAACCATGAGAGACTATGGACTCTGAGAAACAAACTGAGGGTTCTAGAGGGGAGGGGGTGGGGGAGATGGGTTAGCCTGGTGATGGGTATTAAAGAGGGCACGTATTGAATGGAGCACTGGGTGTTATACGCAAACTATGAATCATGGAACACTACATCAAAAACTAATGATGTAATGTATGGTGATATAACATAATAAAATAAAAAATGCAAAAAAAAAATAAATGAACTTTAGATGCATCCTACAACCTGGATGTGTTTCTGAAACTAATGTTGAGTGAAAAAAAAAAGCAAAGTGAAAAGAATATATATTGTATGGCTCTGTTTATATTAGATTTATAAACAGATGAGTCTTATCAGTTTTTTTTTTTTTTTAAGATTTTATTTACTTGACAGAGATAGAGACAGCGAGAGAGGGAACACAGGCAGGCAGAGGGAGAGGGAAAAGCAGGCTCTCCGTTGAGCAGGGAGCCCGATGTGGGGCTCAATCCCAGAACCCTGGGACCATGACCTGAGCTGAAAGCAGACGCTTAACGACTGAGTCACCCAGGCGACCCTTATCAGTGTTATTAGAAGTTAGGATAATAGTTAACTTTGGCAAGGGGGTGTGAATTGTCATTGGGAAGAGGAGATGAGGGGAGGATTTTGGACTGCTATATTAACGTTTATAAGAATCCATATGCTTGTTAACCATGCTACAAAAAAGAAACAGGACAAAAAAAAACTTGCTTACTACTGTGCAGGGTGACCTTTATATAGCAATTACTTTCTTGTGAAATTATTAATTAAAAGGAGAGAACTAAGCATTTACCTTTCCCAAATTTTCGTGTCATCCCTGCACAGGTGCCCTGCTAATCTTCCAGCTTTAACATATGTGCTGCTGAAGTGAGCACAGACATTTACTTTTCCCAAGTAGAGTAACTACAGTTTATAGTATACCAGTCTTATTTATAGGTTAATAATAATAATAATAATACCCAAAGAATGATAAAAATTAAAAAATCCCTAATTTGCAAAACCATTATATTTGTAGAGAAGTGTGTGAACGTTATCAGTGCATACTAAAGTCATCAGCCGACTGGGGTATTTACTTGGTGCCTAAATATTCTTGCAGTGTAGAAACTTACCTTCTTTAGATTGTCAGGGGCCTTGTTTTGAAAAACAGTTTAAAAGCATCACAAGGATGAATATAAGATTATTTCCCAGTACAGAGAAAAAATAAACAACAATAGGGGCCTAATAGTTGAATAGTTGTTCAATGCCTGAGCTTTGACTTTTTAAAATCTTGGATTTGAAACTTTTTTTTTTTAACATATTCTAAGGGTTTTTTTTTTTTTTTTTAACCCCTAAGGGTTTTATTTTACCGAATGAAGTATGTATGAATTCCATATGATATCAGTGATCACTGGAGGTGATGGTTTTTACTTTTCCCAGACATTGTTTCATTAAATTCATTATTGATAATCCAACAAATACTCAGTCCTTTTTGTTGGTTTAGGGTCATGTGGGAGAAATTAGGCTTCTTATATTTTATATTTTTCTTTAGTGCAGTCCTTACATAGTGCGGCTAAAACAAATCCAGCCCTAAATTTTCACCTGAGTGGCATACACATAGCATTGTAACAAAAAAATTTGATTGTATGTACTTTTTAATGAAAATAGACATATACTGTATGAAGGTTTCATATAACCAAAATTATACATTCTTCCATTGTGTAGATTTAGTGATTTAAAAGGGAAAAGTTTAGTTCTTTTAAGCCTGGCAAAAGCTTTTCAGTCTTTATTATCATATACCTATTATTTTCTGCAAGATGAATAAATTGTGAATTTATTTCCTAGGAGGAGTATAGAACTGAAGGTATCAGCTGGCACAATATAGATTATATTGATAATACCTGTTGCATAAATCTTATTAGCAAGAAACCAACAGGTCTGCTCCATCTTTTGGATGAAGAAAGCAAGTGAGTATGATTCTTTCAGCAAGTACTTTTCAATCAAAAGTATGATTCTTTTCATTTGGGCTTTTCATGTCTTTTTAAGTCTTAAATTTTCTTCTTACATAATCAATAAGGAGCCAAAGTTTCCCTTGTGTGCATTTTATTGTGTGTGTATGTTTCTAGGAAAATTGGGTAAACTATAATATTGAATGCATTTTTTCCTTGAGTCTTTCCAGATTTTTCTACAGAGTTACTTTGATGTTAAATTTGTTGGCATATTTTTTTATTGTTGCATATTCCTCTCTTCTTGAATTGAGTTTTATATGAGATGTGTTTGTAGTTTTCATGTTCAGTAGAAAAGAATATCATGATAGATTAGTGATGTCTGCCACAGCTGTGCAGGTGGAAAGTAGCAACATATGCCAAGTATTTGACATCCTTGTGTAGTATACCAAATATAAGCTGAATAAGCTTCAGAAATAAAACTTCATATAGCATCCTCCAGAGTGTTTTTAGTACTCTGTAAAGTATTATTTATAGTTATCCTATAAGATGGCAAATCTAGAACTGGAGAAACTGAAGTGATGGAGAGTATGTGAGTTTTCTGTCACTCTTCACTAAAATATTAAGTAACTAAATTAGGTCACTTGATTTCTAGCTATAACCATTATACCCACTGAAGTAAGATATAAAATATTGGGGATTAACTATCATAGGTGGGATGACCATACATCATCTGGTTTGAATGGGACAATCTAAAGTTTATGCCTGTTGTCCAGTTTAGTTATTAAAGGTGCCTACTTTAACTCCCAAATATCCTGGTTTGTATGGTAAGTTGTATGTCACCCTGTTAATATGCCATAAACATATAGACTATTTCCATTAATCTAAATGAATTAAAATGCAATTAATACAAAAATATTTTATGTACAAAGTTGTGTAAAAGTTTTTTTTGCATTGCTCTATATGCCCTACAACATATATTATCTTTTATAAAATTGTAAGGTTAGTGGTTCTTAACTGCTCACATACCTTACCTCTGGTGTATTTTATTTTGGAAAGCTTCATAGGTAATTTTGATATTCAGTGTTGAGAACTATTATGGTTGATGTCAAAATATTAAGCAGTTTTATTTGTTTGAGGTATTTTATGATAACAAAAAGAACACAGTTTAAGCAAGTCTTAAGCAAGTAAGAAGAAGATCATATAGATAGTAAGTGATGGACTTGAAGACACTCCAGGCATTTCTGACTAATTAGCTTGTGCATTGAAGTATTGTCCTATAATGTTTCTCCATAATAGGCTATAGAGTCAGAAGTTCAGGGTTGCATTCCATCTCTATTAGCTACCTTTGGCAAATCTCTGAATAGTCTTCGTTCTTAGTTTTTTGCATGTAAAAAGGAAATGATGAGAAATGATAATGCTGTCTGCTATATATCTTAAGGTGGTTGTGAGCAGCAATTGAGATAGCCGAGTATGTAATTAAAACATGAGTAGAGGAAAGGGTTTTTGTTTGGCCTGTCATTCCTTACGTAAAATATTTTTAGTTCACATCTTATTATACAAAGACTATATTTCCCTGGTCACTTGCTACCTCACATAGATATAAATATTGCCCAATAAGAGAATATTAACTCTGCCATTACCCAGAAGTTCCTGGGGGTAAGCCATGTGGCCGGAAATTACACAGAGACAGATTCTGGCTCAGTGTAAGAAAGAACTTTCTAATCATTAGAGCTGATTAGCAGCTGCTTTATAAAGTAATAAAATTTTCCATTATAGTAATTCTTTTGCATCATCTGTCAGGGTATTGTTGTTGGTAGGAGACTAGAGTGAATAACCTCTTTTTTTTTTTTAATTTTATTTATTTATTTGAGAGAGAGAGAGCAAGCATGAGTGGTGGGGAGGGGCAGAGGGAGAGGGAGAAGCAGACTCCCTGCTGACCAGGGAGCCCTACTTGGGGCTCTATCCCAGGACCCTGGGATCATGACCTGAGCTGAAGGCAGATGCTTAACTGACTGAGACACCCAGGTACCCCTGGACTGAATAACTTTTTAATTGTCCCTTCAATTATGCTTCTATATTCAGTCCTCCACAAAAACTTTTTATAAATTCTATTATTATTTTCTTCTCTTTATGTATCAGTCCTGTTGTTTTTACCTCCTCTTGTAAATGGACCACTTTGCTCTGTGCTTTAACATCCCAGAAGATGCAAAGGCATGAAATGTTTTCTCTCTGCCAGAGCTGGATTGAAAATAAGTTAGACACATTTAGGAAGGCTGTTTGGGGAACTACTTTGAGTAAGTTTCCTCTAAAAACTGTTTTGTTCTATAGGGAATATATAACATGAAATATATCCTTAGCGGTGTTCCTACCTCATTCAGTGTTGTTTATAGTGCTTTAGATGCATGGGTCAGAAGTCTTGTTTAATCTTTCCTCTGTTATCTCTTGGCTGTTTGACCTCGGGCAAGTTATTTAAGCTTGACTGTAAAGGATGCAGCATGAAATTTAGAAAGGAGTAGAATAAGCAAAGTTAGGTGTGAGCAGGATGTTAGGAGTGTTACCAGTCTTTCCTTCGGTATTCAAAGTGTGATCTGTTGACAGCAGGACTGGCAGCCCCTTGACGCTTGTTAGAAATGCAGAATCTTTGACTTCCACCCCAGTCTTCTTTTAACAAATGAAATTAAGATCAGAGCATTCATTTAGGACAGCATTTTGTCATTCTTGCCTGCTCATAAGAATTACCTGGAGTACTTGGAAATAGTACTGGTCATCATGACCCTAGCATCACTTCAGTAAAATCACAGGAATGGGGTCTAGGTATTGGTATTTTTGAGAGCTAAAGAAACACAGAAAGAAGCATGGAAACACTAATCTAAGGCTTCCTGGCAGATAGCCTTTGGGGAACACTAGATGGAAGAGCTTTGAAATGCACAATAATGTCTGATTTGTCTCTGTTCCAAGCTCTTTTACTTGATATTGCAGTGTGTATCCACAAGTGTAGATAGTTTTTCTCATATGGAGAGCTTTTCTTTCCATCTTTCCTTGTTTGGAATAAAAACTGTTCTCATATATGTCTTCCTTTGAAAATTTATTTTCTCCATTTGAAAGTAAGAGAAAAATAAATCACAAGCTTTTTGATTACTCAGAGGATTACTTAGAGACAATGAGATGAGTATCCAAAAGCATCCTGCTGTGAAGTAGTGAGGCATAAGTTTGCAGAGGTTGAGTTTGTGTCTAGGCTTATGAGCTTGGATTTGGTCTCTTTGCCTTGGTGATCCATAAATTTTACTGAGTAGGGGAGGCACATGATTAAAGGAGTATTACAGGAAAATTTTGATATTTTGATTTGGTGACTTGAAACAAGGTAAGATTAGAGTACTGAGACTACTGTAGAGGCTGTCGCTGTACTCTCTGTTTCAAATTGCAAGAGTTATAGTCCATTCTAGAATGGCTTTAGAGTTCTGGAATGGACAGGGAGAGCTGGATGGTGAAGGTGTTTTGAGGAAGGGGTAGTGTTTGAATGCAAAAGCAGGCCTAGATGAATAGGACAATGGCAGTGTTGGCAACGTTAGAAAGTAGGTAACATTTATGTCTTCCCTATAGGATGCCAGCTAGTGTTAGATGTTTTTACCAGTGTTATTTAATTCTGTTAACATTGCGATACCTCACTGTACTCATTTATGGAAACTAGTTCTTAAAGCTTGCCGTAGGTCACATACAGAACTGGTAATCTGAACTGTTACTGTCTGACACCAAAAGCCATTCTCCTTCCTGATTCTAATACATATAACAAAATTAACTATTTCTGTTGTAATTTTGGAATCATTTCTACACATTAGATTTTGTATTCAGCATCTTTGCAACCTCATGTCACATTATTTCTCATTATTTCAATTATGATTAAAGGAAACTTTTCTGAAAGATACTTGCTTTCTCCTTTTTCTGTCAATGATATTTCCTCTATATGAAACTCCTACCCAACCTTTAACATTAGCTCATAATTGCCTCCTATATCTTCTTTGAATCTTCCCATTATTCCCACCACTAGTGATTTTTTTCTTTTCTGAACTTTTTAAAAAAAATATTTATTTATTATTTGAGAGAGATTGAGGGAGAGTGAGAGAGGAGAAGAGGGAGAAGGACAAGCAGACGGTGCTGAGAGCAGAGCTGACATGGAGCTCAATCCCAGGACCCCGAGATCATGACCCAAGCTGAAACCAAGAGTTGGAAATTAATTAATTAATTTTTAAAGATTTTATTTATTTGAGAGAGAGACAGAGATAGTGGCAGAGCATGAGTGGGGAGGAGAGGGAGAAGCAGGCTCCCCGCTGAGCAGGGAGCCTGATGAGGGGCTCGATCCCAGGCCCCTGGGATCATGACCTGAGTGGAAGGCAGCCGCCTAACCAACTGAGCCACCCAGGTGCCCTCTAAACTTTGATATTCCTGTATTTGCTATCATGTAATTATTTCTTAATAAGTAGATATGAAATGTTCATCAATGAGTATAAACCATTGAGACATATTTGAGATAATAATAGATATAGTATAAAATTATGTAGTTACTGGTATAGGTAAGAAAATTGCTGCTTAATTTGTATATGAAGAAATAGGAAAACAGAAGATGACTATGGACTTAAGACCTGTCCAAATTGAGAGATCATTTTCTGTTTGGAAGTTCTTGGCCCCAACAATGTATCATTTGAGTTTTATTATCCTATGGGTATTACAGAAGTGGCACACAATGCAACCTGAGCTAAATATCTAAAGACCTGAGTTAATTTCTTAGTTCTCCTACTTGCAAAGTGTGAGTTTGGGCAAATCGTGACTTTTGATCTCTTATCTATAAAACACCAGTCCTGGGGCGCCTGGGTGGCTCAGTTGGTTAGGCGACTGCCTTCGGCTCAGGTCATGATCCTGGAGTTCCTAGATCGAGTTCCGCATCGGGCTCC
This sequence comes from Phoca vitulina, assembly GCF_004348235.1. Classification (NCBI taxonomy): domain Eukaryota; kingdom Metazoa; phylum Chordata; class Mammalia; order Carnivora; family Phocidae; genus Phoca; species Phoca vitulina. The sequence goes on along the minus strand of NW_022589723.1, from coordinate 36,947,245 downwards.
CTGCTCGGCGGGGAGTCTGCTTCTCCCTCTGACCCTAACCCCTCTCATGTGCTCTCTCTCTCGCATTCTCGCTCTCTCAAATAAATAAATAAAATCTTTAAAAAAAAAATAAATAAATAAAACACCAGTCCTTCTTATACTCACTTTTTAGCTTGTTAAGAGAATCAGATTAGATAATATAAGTGAAAACTCATTGTAATTTGCTATAAATGTGTTAGATGGCAATGTAATTATAATGTATTAAAAAAAAAGACTGTATTGACAGCTGCATCTTTTTTGTGTGTGTGTGTGTTTTTGTTTTTTGTTTTTAATTCAGCTTTCCACAGGCTACAAATCAAACATTGCTAGATAAATTTAAGCATCAGCATGAAGAGAATTCTTACATTGAATTTCCAGCCGTGATGGAGCCTGCTTTCATCATAAAGCATTATGCTGGGAAAGTAAAATATGGGGTAAAGGTCAGTAAATTTCTCATTAATATGCCTTCAGGGTAAAAGTGTTTTCTTTACTGTATGTATTATCATCCCTGTCACACTGCCTTCTCTGTAATTTATGGAGGCTCTTGATCAGTAACAGTTGGAGACATTTTATAAAGATACTACTAACAGATTCTACCTTGCAACACATTACTGTTTTATGTGATATTTTTGTTGTTTTCCTCCTATAGATAAACTCAGTATCAGTCCCTTCCAATACTTTTTTTCAATCTGAAGAATAGATAGCATCAGTATATCTTGAACCTAGTATTTCATTATGTAGTTTGTTGAATTTTTCTCTTCTCTGCACCCATGAGGCTTAACAGAGGCTTCATGTCTTTATGCACCATTAGGTATTTGTGAGCTTGCACTCCAATGAATAGATTGAAACTTTTCACTCCTGTGGAGGGGAATCTTCATAATTGTGGCCATTTCTTATTTGTAATTAGTGAGCCTGTTACCCTTCAACCACTTGGTGTTAAGTCTGTCATTTAAGATAATTTCCCAGGCAAGGCAGTGATGGTGTGGAGAATAGTGGAGCAATATATTTTCTCTTGGGTCTTGAGGTGAGAGTCACAACTAAAATCACTCATTCATTTGCAAATGATTGACTTATTCACGAAGTACCTGTTAAATACAGACTATGTGTCAGACTCTGTGCTTGGTGTTTGGAATGATTTAGTGATAAACCAGGCAGACATGTTCTTGGCTCAGTATGTACAAGCACGTGCGCATGTGTGTATAATATGGATAAATGGGATATTGCTATAAATAAATGAATGGGTTCTAGGAAAGAAAGTAGTGAAATAGTGGACTTTGAATTTGGAGATCCATGAATATCCCTCTGAGAGCTTAAATTTTGAGAGTTAACCTGAAGCAAGTGTCACCTTGGTGAGGAGTTGGGATGATGAATATTCCAGGCCATGAGATAGGAAAGAATTAATATGTTAAAATAATTGAGAACAGGTCAGTGTTACTAGATTATGGTAAGCAAGGGAGATAGTGAATGAAACGAATTTAGAGAATGAATAGCAATTTAATTCTTCATGGCTTTTAGATCAAGTTAAATGAGTTTGGTTTTTATTGAAATGATTATGAGGAACCATGAAAAGATTTTAAACAGGTTGTGATTTGTGTTTTTAAAAGATTGCTTTGATTACTTTGAGGAGAAGAAACAGCAGAGGATGAAGAATGGAAGCTGGGAGATCAATTAGGAGCTTTTTTTAATAGTTGAGGTGAAATGTTAAGGTAAACTGAACCGCAGCGGTGGCAGTAGAGATGGAGGAAATGTAGATGATTATGAGATATATTTTGGAGGTATAATTGGTAGAACCTGATTGATGGATCCTAGCTAAGTAAGTGACTTCTGGCTCTAGCTGATGGGTGAATTTGAGGTGTTATTTCGAGATGGAAAAGGCAGAAAGGAACAGATTTTAGAACAAACATTAAGAATAATAGAGTGAAATCATGATACTCAGGGGCTGGGGGCTGGGGAAATTGAGATATTGGGCAAAAGATACAAACTTGCAGTTAGAAGATGAATAAGTTCTGGAGATCTAATGCACAGCATTATGATTATAATTAACATTGTGATAATAGCATTGTCTTCAAAGTTCTTAAGAGACCAGATTTTATTTTTTATTTTTTATTTTTTTTAAAGATTTTATTTATTTGACAGAGAGAGACACAGCGAGAGAGGGAACACAAGCAAGGGGAGTGGGAGAGGGAGAAGCAGGCTTCCCGTGGAGCAGGGAGCCCGATGCGGGGCTCGATCCCAGGACCCTGGGATCATGACCTGAGACAAAGGCAGACGCTTAACGACTGAGCCACCCAGGCGCCCCAAGAGACCAGATTTTAGATGTTCTTACCACAGAAAAGAAATTATAGTTCTGTGACCTGATGGAGGTATTAGCTAATGCTATAGTAGTAGTCATATTGCAGTATATAAATGTATCAAATCAACACATTGTATACCTTATACATTATATGTTAGTTATTATCTCAATTTAAAAAAAGGATTTTAAAATGCAGTTTAAAACAAAAACAAGAAAACGAGCTGTAAAATCATACAGTTAGGTGCATAAATCTAAAGTGTACAGATTTCTGTCATGCCCCTTCCCTACTCATTCTCCCCCACTTAGTAATAACCACTATCCTCATTTTTTGTCCTTAGATTTACTTGTTATTACAATATTTCAGGTAAATGGAATCATACAATATATACACTTGTGCCTGTGATTAATCATCCTTAGATAGGTTGAAAGTAAATTAATGGAAAAAATATATATATAGAAAAAATATATATAGAAAGTAAAAGGATAGAAAAATGTATACCACCCAAACCCTAACTAAAAGAAATTATTATCAGACAGGTAGACTTTAAGGCAAGAAGTATTACTAAAGATAAAGAGGCACATTTCATACCAATAAAAGGGGCCAGTTTGATAGGAAGACACAATCATCAAAAGTTGTATGTACTTAATGATTTGATTCAATATATAAAGCCCAAAGGGAGGACAAAAATGAACTAGAAAAATCCATCTAGTTGTAGCTTTTAATACATATCTCTTAGTAACTAACAGAATAAAACACAAAATCAGTAAAACTAAAAAATTGAATAGGATTATTAAAAACTGACCTACTTGGCATATCATAAGGATAGCTAGACAGTCTTTAAGTGTTTAAACACAATTCTTCTATGTAACCCATGAATCAAAAAAGAAATCACAATTACAATGCTAATTTTACTATTTATTTTTTTATATTTAAAGATTTTATTTATTTATTTGAGAGAGAGAGAGAGAGACAGAGATAACGAAAGTGAGCACCAGCGGGGAGGAGAGGGAGAGGCAGACTCCCCACTGGGCAGGGAGCCTAACGAGGGGCTTGATCCCAGGACGCTGGGATCATGACCTGAGCCGAAGGCAGACGCTTAACCAACTGAGTCACCTAGGTGCCCCTACAATGCTAATTTTAAACTGAGCATTAATGAAAATACAACATATTAAAATTTGCAGAATCTGTAGCAATTGGTAGGATGCATTTAAAGCAATAATTTATAATTTTAAATGCATATATTAGGAAAAATGGTTGAAAGTAATTATCTAAGCTTCCATTTCAAGAAACTGAAAAAAGAACAGCAGATTAACCCCCCCACCCAAATTAGAGGGAAATAATAAAGGGAAGACTAGAAATTAATGCAGTAGAAAGCAGACATGCAATAGAGAAATTAACAAAGTCAAAAATTGGTTCCTTGAAAAGATAACAGAAGATAATAAAAGGTAATAGAAAATAATCTGTAATAGAAAAAAAGATTTTAAAAATACAGATATCGGAAAAGAAAACTACGTACTCAGCAGATATTAAAAAGGGTCTGAACATATTTACCAATAAATTTGACAACATAGATAAAATGGAGAATTCCATGAAAAACACACATCAAAACTGACACCAGAAATATAGGAAAACCTGAGACTCCTATTTCTGTTAAATAATTTGAATCAGCAGTTTAAATTTCCCCTCAGAGAAAATTCCACGCCTATATGGTTTCACTGGCAAATGCTTCCAAACATTTAAGTAATACTAGTCTTACGCGTTCTCTTTCAAGTTTGAGGTACCTTTAAGATGTATAAATGGATCTCAGACATAACAAGAAAGGTCTGAGCTGGAAATATAGATTGGGCCTCATCATATAGATAGTGTTTAAAGCCATTACTATGGTAGCGATCACCTGATGTTAGATGATTGAGTGAAAATTGTAAGAGTACGTAAGAGCAAACCCTAAGAATTTCAAATATGGAACCAGCAATAGGGTAAGTAGTAAATCACAAAATGTATTGTTAATAGAAACTAAGAGAAAATTTTCAATAAGAATGATGGGATTAGTTTATGAAATGTACTTAGAAATACAGAACTATGAAGACAGATGAGATCATTACATTTGGAAAATAAAGGTTTCCATCAACATTTGACACTCATCATGGGAAAGAATTCTAGAATTTTACTTTGTACGGTATAGTTGTTAATAGGATGCGCTGGTCTTCAGTGTAGAACAGACACATGTTTCAGTTCCTGTAGTACTTATTATGTTTGACCTTTGTCAAGCTTCTTTATCTTTCTGTTTATTTATCTAAAGTATGGTTTGTAATTATTCTGCTTTATTAAGTAATTGTTAGAATTGAATAAGTTATGTATAGTGCTTAACTTTGTGCCTGACATCTTGTTTGCCCTTGGTAGGTATTAGCTGCTGATGGTGGTGGTGGTGATTTGGATTTGAAAATTTTTAATCAGTTTTATTAACTTTTATAATACATAACTTTTGCTCAAAGGGTGTTTAGGGACAAGCCAAGGACCAAGATTTCTGGCTTGTTTCTCCTTTTCCCCTGTTCTTAGGAGAACAAAGAGTAGGAAAGGAAACCCCTAAAGGACTCCAAACTGCCTTCTGGAAAACATCATACTAGGCATGCTCCTCATAGAATTCTGAGTTAGAGCTGTTCTGTGAAGTTGCACCAACTCTGAGTGATTTACTTACCAAGTTTTAATCCTTTTATCTGGGTTTGGTTACAGCCGAATGCCAAGACTACACATATCAGTCTGGAACCTTCTTCCACAAATGTAAACTTTTTGTTCTCCTTTTCGTTCTGTGGGATATTTTAACCCATTTTCTTCTGTTATATCCCCTCCATCCCCCATTGGCAGGTGGTTTGTACTGCCTATTTATAGTCCTTAGGTAATACATATATTTTCTGAAGCCCCTGTAGGACTCATAGGCACATATATTCGTCTGCCTACTTGATGTCTGTATGCAGATATAGTATAGTGGTAATGAGTGGCTGTCTTTGAACCCCTGTTCTACTTACTGTGTGATAGGGGCCAAGATAGTTAATCTCTCTGTGACTGAGTTTCTTCAAGTGTAAAATAGGAATAATGATAATAATATCTGTCTCAAGCAGTTATTAGGTGGATGAAATGAGTTTAAATGAGATAACACATGTAAAATGCTTAGAAGAGTGCCACACGCATATTAACCTTTCAATAAATGTTGCTTGCTACTATCGATATCCTCACCATCTCAGACTTCACTTGCACAAAACTGATCTCTTGATCTCATTTCCTATCTGTAAACCTTCTCTTTTCTCTAGACTTCTCTCCATATCAATATGGCACCTCTACCTAGTTCCCTAAACCCAAAATATAGGTGTTAACCTTATTCCCTCATTTTCTCACCATGCTCTAATACACCAGCAAATTCTTTGCCTTACTTCCAAAACGTATCCCAAATATAATAATTATTTTCCCTTTATGCTGTTACCACCAATGTAATCTAGGTCACCTTCACCTTTTATTTGGAATATTGCAATAGTTAGTCTCCCTTTTTCCATTCTTTCAATAAATTCATTCCCTCTGCGGCATCCATGGTATTTATAAAACATCATTTAGCTTCCATTGGCTTTCCTTTATACTTGAATAAAATCTACAAACTCCTAACTCAGGCTTGCATAGCCTATTTATTTGCCAAATCTTCCACCACTCTCACCCTTGCCCAGAATGTTCCAGCCCCTGGTCTTACTGCTTGTCTCCTAACTTGTCCTACCACCTATAGGTAGTAGGTGTTGTGTTCTCTTTGTTTGGAACGCTGTTCCTTGTCTTCTCATGTCTGGTCATTTTATGTGATACCCCTTCAGAGAGGCTCTCTGTTTAACAAGTTGCAATAAAATTGTGGAATATTCACTGTCATTTAAATGTATTACAGAATTCAATAGTTTTAGGGTTGGCTGGGACTTTATAAAAGGTATCTGGTCCAGTTAGCTACCTAGAACAGAAATCACTTCTATAGTCCTTGTTAAGCCACTTTTCAAACATGTCACCCATTATCTTCTTGGTTCAATAATTTTTTCAAAAATAACACTGGTACTTTTTTCATGTAGGATTTCCGGGAAAAAAATACTGATCACATGCGCCCTGACATTGTAGCTCTTCTAAGAAGTAGCAAGAATGCATTTATCTCTGGGATGATTGGAATTGATCCCGTAGCTGTTTTCCGATGGGCAGTTCTCAGAGCTTTTTTCAGAGCCATGGTTGCTTTCAGGGAAGCTGGGAAAAGACACATTCAGAGAAAAACTGGTAAGCAGTAGATATTAGTATTCTACCATACTTCATCTTTTAGTTTTTTACCTCTCTTAAGGAGTAGAGACATAATTTTGTTCTCTTCTGTTTTCTTACCATATCCTAACATCATTTTCAGATCTGATTAGTTCCAGTGTACTTTATATGATTGAGTTAAATGAATATATGGTGTTTGTGTATATATATGTGTTGGTACATTTTTATTAATAAATAATGAGAGGAGTAATGTATGTAAAGCACCTGATATTTAATAGACAGTAAGACATTGGTAAAATTTTTAAACAAAATGATACTTTACCATTTACTTATAGAATTAAACATTGATACCTTTCTTTATTTTCTTCTTATGCAATAGTTTTTATGCAGATGAAACATAATTAATGTGGAAGCATAAATCAGGAGATAGAAAAATTGGGATGGGAGGTACGGCAGTCTAGTGGAGATAACCTGACTTCAGTAATCAGTCAAGTGTCATTTCTTCTCTTGACTGATTTTGTGACTATTAGCAGTTTTTCTTCAAAATTCAAAATTGTGGGGTAAAGCCAGGTAATAATACATGTATCTGTTTGTGAATGTTAATTTTTTCTTCCTACCCTTAATTCAGTTCATTGGATTTTACTTTGAAATTTAGAAACAAATGGAGCAGGATACTTTTTTTGTGTCTCTTCCCCTTAAATCATGAAATACTGTAGTTCACAATCTGTGGGAAGGCATCTTATCTTCATAAGCACTTGTTACCTAATGGAAACCGCACTGTTGCTTGCTGTAGCTCTGGCCTTAGATAGACCATTGCTGCATAGTGAGGATTTACTAATATATATGTAGCCATTTAAAATAAAGTGTTCTGTCCAGAGAAGCTTCAGTAGAAGTATGCTAGGACACATCTGTACTTTCAGGACTCCCAGATTTACTTATATGGCGTTTTGGCATGTGCACTAGCAGTAAAACTTTTAAGTTCAGCTTTTACATATTTCAAATGAATACATGTATTTGGGAGATTGTATTTCTAAAATGAGAGGGAAAAGCTAATTGAACTTAGCTTCTGTTTTTCAGATTATAATATGTACAAACTGGCCTTTGTAGATAGGGAGAAATATAGTTTTTTGGAAAATAAAACGAATATCTTAAACCTGCTTTACCTTTTACAAAATTATTTCTAAGAGGCTCTCTGTAAAAAGCTTTAAGGAAAAGTTTTTTCTTTTAACTTAAGATACATTATTACTCATTACAATGGATTTACCAATTTTGAAAATTTTAAAAATTGATAAGTATCCTGCTAAGATGTAACTGACTCTGAGAAGAAACTTTTCTTGTATTTACTATTGAAAATACTGCTTTCTGTAAAGATCATTCACATTGTTTTTGTGTTCCTTTGGCATTTAAAATATTATTTGTGAAAGCTGTTTGTGTGTTTATTATTATCAATTGGTACAAAGATACACAATGTTATTAATGATCAACAAAATGGTACTGTATCATTTCTACTTTGATCATTTCTAGATTCTTCTTGTTTTGTAATCTAATTTTTTCTTTCTGGCCAGCACAGAGCATCCATATAATAAACTTTTTGAATACTGTTTTATTTTGGGATATAACATGCATACAGAAAAGTGTGCCCCCCAAAATGTATAGCTCAGTTAATTATCACAAAGTGAAAACACCATTAAACTACCACCTAGATTAAGAAGTAGAATATTACCAACAACCCAGAAGTCTCAGTTAGACTTTTAAAAAGAAACTTTTTAAATTTCACTTTTTATCAAGAAAAAGAAAAACTGTAGTTGATTTGTATTTTGAGGCACTGAGCAGATTCGTTACAGGAAATAATTGTATGGCAGTATATTACTGTCAGTGCCAGTATTTAGCATTTTTGCTCTTTCTGTATGGATTTAGGATAAAAGGGTGCCATAAAATTAGAACATTGTAGCATTGTAAAATAAAAACTAACAGAGTAACTGAAAATGGATAAATAGTAGATTTAGAACTTTTAAAATGACCATAAATAGTATGAAGACAAAATGAAAATGAAATATAGGAATTAGAGATTATTTAAGTAGAAGTGGGATATATGGAAGGCAGAAGGTAATCAAGTTCAGATTTTGAATGAGAATAAGAGTTCAAAGATAATACTTTAGGGAAGAAAGAAGGTGTAGACTACAGATGTACAATATATCTTCACTTCCTTTGAGAGTATCTTTATAAAAAAATTTTAGTGTCTCTTAGCTAAATTGCTAATAAATACCCTCACAGTAAACTAAAAAATACTGGATTTTCTTATGGACTTCCCTGACATTCTTTTTCTTCATCAAGCCATCCAAGCACAAATAATATCAAATTAAAATCTATTTGACTGTTTTTTTATAGACTTCAAGATTGAGGGACACAATGCCATTTAAGGCTTTTAAATAAAAATTCAATTTAACTATTTAAGAATAAATTTGTTATAATTGCGTATTATGGTGATCAGGAAACCATGCAGTGTTCTTAGTGGAATTATAAGTAGGCAGTGTGAGTGAAGCTACATATTGGCCTGGCTGGGATGTAGAACGAGAAATAGTAATGATTTGTCTGGTCAGCAAACAGACTTTACAGAATTAGTTCAGGGAAGTCCTAAACAGTAGCAACAATTATGTGAAACAGCAAATCCTGGGAAGAAGGGAGAATCTGATTTCGAGAGTTGCCATGTTAAATTATTTAAAATATCTGGTGTTCTACACAAAATTATGAAACATGCAAAAAAAAATATGACCTGTATATGTGAAAAAAGGAATCAGTAGAAAGTATTGCTGAGGAGAGCCAGACCTTGAATTTATTAAAGTCCTTAAGCTATTTTAAATATGTCCAAAGACAACCATATCTGAAGAACTAAAGGAAAGTATGAGAACAATGTCTCACCAAATACAGAATATTAATTTATATATGCATGAGAAATTCACTAGAAGAGTTCAGCAACAGATTTGAACAGGCAGAGGCCAGAATCAGTGAACTTGACTACAGATCAGTTGAGATTATCCATTCTAAGGAACAGAAAGAAAAAATAATAAGAATGAACAGAGCATTTAGACCCGTGGGACACAATAAAGTACCCCAATTTCTGGCAGTTTAGAAGGACAGAGAAAGGGGTAGTAAGAATATTTCAAGAAATAATGGCCAAAAACTCCTTGATGAGAAGACTACATACCCAAGAAGTTCAACAACGTACAAGGGATCCAAACTTAGATACATCATAATTAAATTGTCCTGAGATAGAAAATATTGAAAGCATCAGGAGAGAGGTAATTCATGTACAAAGTGTCCTCAGCAAGATTGACAGTTGATTCATCATCAGGAACCATTGAGGCTAAAGGGCACTACTTGACATATTCAAAGTGCTGAAAGAAAAAAGAAAGTCAATCAAGAATTCTGTATTCACAAATCAAAACATCAATGAGATACCACCTCACACCAGTCATAATGGCTGAAATTAACAAGTCAGGAAATGACAGATGTTGGCAAGGATATGGAGAAAGGGGAACCCTCTTACACTGTTGGTGGGAATGCAAGCTGGTGCACCCACTCTGGAAAACAATATGGAGGTTTCTCCAAAAGTTGAAAATAGAGTTATCCTACGACCCAGCAATTGCACTATGAGGTATTTAGCCCAAAGATACAAATGTAGTGATCTGATTGGGCACTTGCACTCCAATGTTTATAGCAGCAATGTCCACAATAACCAAATTATGGAAAGAGCCCAGATGTCCATTGACAGATGAATGGATAAAGATGTGGTATATATACACAATGGAATACTACTCAACCATCAGAAAAATTGAAATCTTGCCATTTGCAACGATGTGGATGAACTAGAGGGTATTAGTCTAAGCGAAATAAGTCAATCAGAGAAAGACAATTATCATTTGATCTCATATGTGGAATTTAAGAAACAAAACAGAGGATCATAGGGGAAGGGAGGGAAAAATAAAACAAGACAAAATCTGAGAGGGGGACAAACCAGAAGAGATCATAGGAAACAAACTGAGGTTGCTAGAGGGGAGGTGGGTGGGGTGATTGGGTAACTGGGTGATGGACATTAAGGAAGGCACGTGATGTAATGAGAACTGGGTATTATATAAGACTGATGAATCACTGAACTCTACCTCTGAAACTAATACTATATGTTAATTAATTGAATTTAAATTAAAATAAATAATTCTGTATTCAGCAAAACTGCTCTCCAGAGTGATGGTGAAATTAAGACGTTTGTGGATAAACAAATCCTGAGCTAGTATTATTATCAGATCTGCCCCACAAGAAATACTTCAGTGAGTTCTTCTGGCTGAAATGAAAGGAAGCTAGATAGTAACTTGAAAGCACATGAAATAATAAAGAGCGCCATTAAAGGCAACTATAGAATTAAGTATAAAGTATAGTATGAATATATTTTTTTACATTTTGTAACTTTTTTTCTCCAATCTGATTTAAAAGACAACCATACAAAGCAATAATTATAAATCTCCGTTGATGGGCATGACATTTTAAGGGTGTAATTTGTATGACAGTAACAGCATAAAGGAAGAGGAAGAGAATGGAACTATATAAGAGAAACATTTTTATATACTGTTGGAATTAAGTAATTTTAAATCCAGACTTGATTGTAATAAGATGCAAATTATAATTCCCTTGGCATTTGTTAAGGAAATAACTAAAAAATAATATGGTAACGTAAATGACAAAAAAGTAAGATATACTGGAAAACATCTGTTTAATACAAGAGAAGAAAGTAATAAAAGAGGAACAAAAATAATACGTAATAAGACATATATGGAAACTCAACAACACAGTTTTTTAAAAAAGATTTTATTAATTTGACACAGAGATAGAGCACAAGTAAGGGGAGCGGGGAGGGGTCAGGGAGCCTGACGTAGAGCTCTATCCCTGGACCCTGGGATCATAACCTGAGCTGAAAGCAGATGCTTTAACCGACTGAGCAACAGGTACACCAACAGCACACTTCTTTTTTTTTTTTTTTTTTAAAGATTTAATTTATTTGACAGAGACAGCGAGAGGGAACACAAGCAGGGGGAGTGGGAGAGGGAGAAGCAGGCTTCCTGGAGAGCAGGGAGCCCGATGCGGGGCACCATCCCAGGACCCTGAGATCATGACCTGAGCTGAAGGCAGTCGCTTACCGACTGAGCCACCCAGGCGCCCCTCAACAGCACACTTCTTAATTACCAGTGGATCAAGGAAGAAATCACAAGGGAAATTAGGAAACAGTTTTGAGATGAATGGAAGAAAATATACTGACCAAAACTTAATGGGATGCAGCTGAAACAATGCTTAGAGGGAAATTTATAGCTTCAAATAGCTCTATTAAAAAAGAAGAAAGATCTCAAATCAATAACCTAATGCGTTACCCTAAGACTTTAAGAAAAAAAAAAAAAAAGAGCAAAATAAACCCAAAGCAAGGAATAGGAAGGATATAGTAAAGAGTGGATCTGAAATAGAGAATATAAGTCAATAAAGAAAAGAAATAAAACCAAAGGTAGGTTCTTTGAAAAGATAAATGAAATTGATAAACCTTGAGGTAGACTGATGAAGAAAAGGAGAAGACTCAAATTACTAGTTTTTGGAATGAATGGGGGATGTTGCTACTGATCTGATTGAAATAAAAAGGATTATAATACTTGTATGGCAACAAATTAGAAGCTAGTTGAAATGGACAAATTCCTAGAAAGATGCAAACAACCAACACTGACTCCAGAAGAAATAGAAAATGTGAATAGCCTATAACAAAAGAGACTGAATTAGTAACAAAAAAAACTTCCACAAAGCAAAGCCAAGGAACAGTGAATTCACGGATGAATCCTATCAAAAACTTAAAGAAGAATTAAAATGCAAACTTTATAAACTCTTCCAAAGAATAAGATAAGGGAATACTTTAATTCTCATTCTGTGAGGCCTATATTACCTGGATACCAGACAAGACATCACAAAAATGAAAACCACAAACCAATAACCCCCAACCTAAATGTCCCTCAGCTATTGAATGGATAAGCAAAATGTGGTATACTCAAACAGTGGAATGTAATTTTGCCGTATAAAGGAATGAAATATTAGTACATGCTACAACATGGATGAACCTTGAAAGCATTTTGTTAACTGAAAGAAATCAGGCACAAAAGGCCACATTAAGCATGTATCACAAATAACAAATATATGATTGCATTTATGAAATGTCTAGAATAGGCAAATCTGTAGAGGTAGAATGTAGATTAGTGTTTGCCTAGGGCTGGAGTAGGCAAGCTGGGAGATGAGGGAAAGGATAATTAAAAAGGATGGGGTTTCTTTTGGGTATATTGAAGGTATTCTAAAATTGATGTTGGTGATGGTTCAAAAACCATTGAATTGTACACTTTAATTAGGTGAATTGTATAGTATGTGGTTTATATTTCAATGGAACTATTATACACAAAACACAAAAAAAGAATGTTCATAGTGTCTTTATTCTTAATAGCCCCCAGTTGGAAACACCTAAAAATCTATCAGTGGAAGAAAAGATAACCAAGTTGTGATACATTCCTACCATGTAACATTATTCTGCAGTAAAAAAGAACAAATTACTGATTCTCGTAATGAGTATCATAATGAGTCACAAAAAAATATTGAGCAAAAAAGCCAGACATGAAAGGATACATAGTGCATGCTTTCATTTAGTTTAAGAACAGGCAAAATAATATATAGTGAAAGAAATCATAACTTGATTGCTTCTGCAAAGGCAAGGGTGGTATTGATAGGAAGGGGATGAAATAACTTGCTGAGATAATGGAAATGTTCTATATCTTGATTGAGGATTAGATGGATGTAAATATTTTTTAAGCTCATCAAATTTATACTTAAGATTGGTGGGTTACTATGTTTGAGATATACCTTTAATGGCTATGAGGCCTGGAAGCTGGCATTACAGAAGCTGCTTTAGGATCAGAGACATGGCTTCGGGTTTGAATGATCAACTAGGATTGAGTTCCGTTATGTGGTGTGGTATCTTCAAAGAGCTTGGACTTTTCTGTCACTGAAAAGATGATTGAAAAATTCTGTCCGTTGGCCTTGAGCAGAGAAATAAGAAGGACTTTAGCAATCTGTGTTAGGCCTTAGATAAGGTTTTTCTTAAACTACCTTTAAAAAAATCAGTGCCCCATATGTTTACCATGCATACATATGGGGTCTGAACTTACGTTGTATTTTGGTGCATAATCTCAAGGTAAGAAATTAACAAAACTAGACCAGGGACTAGCATAAACCAACACTAAATAAACATGTTTTAAGAGTTTATGAGACTCCTTAGACAATAACTGTCTCTGAAAATGTACTTATAAACCATCCTAGGAAACTTAACCACCTTAACAGGGCATTGTTAAGCAAATGAGAGGAAGATCAATTTAAGGTTTGGAAATAGTATTTTAGTCTAAAATAATAAAGAGTTACAAGAAGGCATAGAAAGCAGAATGAAAGAAGTTAAAAAAAATAAGATAGGTGTGATGGTGAGACATAAAACAGTCACAAATACAAAATTACCCATATCCAAACGTCATTGCCACAATTTATTAGATAAAAGAGTGCAGTGGCTGTAGTAATGTCAAGTGATTTCTTCAAACTGCTTACTAATTTAGTATATTTAATATCCTGAACTTTTACATAAAACACTTTAATACCATAATCTCCTTAAAATTATTTCTGACTGGCAGATTATCAAGATAGCCTGAAAGTCTAGTGATAACTTTTTAAAATTACAGTTTGGTTAGAGTAGAAATAGAACTTTACAGGCATTTTTTTTTTCCCCCTCAAATGGTCCCCCTCAACTGATATCTACCTTCCAGCACCACCAACTAACCAAGTATATAGGCTAGTCTGAGCCTAAGCGTTCTTTCTTCAAGCAGCCTATCAAAAGTGGTGGGGAGGATTATTGATAATGGGCATAGAATATTTTTACTGAGGTATTCTTCAACTAAGAAATGATGGGTAACTTGATATTTGTCTCTTTTTGAAACATTGAACATTTGCAGCTATGGGCTCTCCACATTGGATGAATGAGATAGTGTTTTATTAGTTTACTTTTTCATTATTGGATATGAAAATAATTTTCAAATCTATTTTATTTTTAAAAACCTGCTATTTGTAAGTATATTATTATCTGATATAAGATTCCATCTCCTGGATAAAATGTGGATGCTTGCTCTCTGGATCCAGTAATGGATCCATCTGGATCCAATGATTCTGCATTGAGAACTGTTCATAGATAGTATCTCATTCCTAATTATACAGTAAATATGCACTAATGAAACTTTATTCATTGTGTTGCTTACTTTGTCTCTATCTATTGTTAAACTGTTCCCTTTTGTTTTTTAAAAGGCAAATCTACACCGATTTGAACTAAATGTCCTAACTCTAGAGATGTTCTTTGAGTAAATAAATGATAGTCAACACCTTCCCCCACCCCAACCTGGAGATGCCTATTCTCTTTTAAATCCATCTCTTGCTAATATTAATGGTACTGACCTCCCCCCAACCCCCTTCATTGTTAGAGTGACTCACTGTAACACTAATCAGTAACACTAATTTGGGGCTTTGGTCCTTACTTGAACATGCTCTCTTCCCTTTCCAACAAGTAGTTGATTCTGTCTCACTTGACTAAGTGGTGGTGAGGTACATTTTCCAACTTTCTTTTCAGATTTGTAAATACCAAAGTGCTGCTGGGTTTTCCTGCTCTATGGTGCTTTTCTTCCTGCTCTTTAAACATTGACATACTTGTTGGAATTCTTACAAGTGTGGTTAATTGCAAGATTTGTGAAGGAATTATTTAACTTTTGGCAAATTGTTTTGGGTATATTTCTCTTTGGGGTTCCATCATTGTTCCTTGCATTGTTGCCAACTATATGCTAATTATTTTTCAGACCTGATAAAAATGGGTCTGTTAAAAAAAATAAACATACAAATTGTTTTGAAATTTCCCATATATTTTAAATTAGAATTTTTTAGTATAATAATAACTCAGCACTTTCCGTACTGAAAGGGATACTTGGAATACCTAAAAAAAGACCTTTATATTTTCCTTTTATTTTTGTGTAATTTCCTCAAATCAATTTAGAAAATTTATTCACATTTAACCCATATTACTTGATATATTTTTATATATTCTTAAGATAGTTGGCAGCATTGTCCTTGATTCTCTGTTTGTTTGGGCTTATATAATATCTTTTTCTTTTCTCCATTTTTTGTTTTTCTTTTGCTTCCTAAGGACATGATGATACAGCGCCATGTGCAATTTTGAAAAGTATGGATAGTTTTAGCTTTCTCCAACACCCAGTCCACCAGAGGAGCTTAGAGATTCTGCAGAGGTGCAAGGAAGAGAAGTACAGTAAGGCTGCAAATCCTGATAAACTCTATATCATCACATATCTGTTTGGAAATGGAAACCAGGAGCATTCTGCACCAGGGTGGGACATAAATTGCATAGGCAATGTGACCTCCATAATCCTTTGACCAGTCTCAGGATACTTCCATTGATTGAGACTTTATTTCTTCTTTCTTTTGAAAGAGTTGATATACCTCTTCTTTGAATCTGGATGACTATTTGCCTGTGATCCTTGAGTTGTTAATTATACTTGGTTTTAGAATCTGAATTGGTTTTCAGTTTTGTCTTTAAAGTAGCTGAATGATGGTTAAAAATGAGTAATGATGTTTTTTCCTGCTAATTTTTTTAAAAAGCTTTATTGAAACCTAATTGAGGTAAAATTGCATGCAAAGGCATAGAGTTTGGTAAGTTTTGACATATATATGCACTTGTGAAATCATTAGCACAATCTAGTTAATTACCATACCCAATACTGCCAAAAGTTTCCTCTGCCCCTTTCTGTTTTGGCTGATTTTTATGCTTGCTTATGCTTGAATTTCAGCATCAGCAATGTTGCTTTTGTGTATCATTATTTAATCCATTTTGTTTGATTGCATTTCTATCAGACCTTTCTGTGTCTGGTTTAGAGCAAAGCCACCACATTAATGTTTTGGCTTAAGGAAGAATGAGAATCATGGTGGATATTCTTTTTTATTTTTTTATTTTTTTTATAAAATTGGTGTGAAAAGATGCCCTTGGTCTCCATTTCCTCCTTTCTATTTGTTATACTCATTCTGAATGAAAATGGATTCTTTTGCCTATTGTGGGATTATAGTTATTTGGCTATTGCTATAGTGAGAATAAAGAGATCCTGTAGAATACTCAAAGCCTAACTCAGCAATTTGCATATAATGGACTTAAATTACTTATATATTCTGAGCTTTTTACAAATCACCACAGATTTACTTTATTAATTTCAGTTTGTGATTGAAATTCCATGAAATTTTAGAATCCAGTTATCAGTGAAAGGAGAATGTAAGTAGAATTTCTAAAAGCAATGTTGTGGGTTCTTCAGTTCTTCTTTGGCTGTTTTGGTATAGGAAAATGTGTAATGCATTTTGAAAAATACTATTAAAAATGTTTTCTCATTTTAGAAAGAACAACGGTAAGTATTTCATTTTAAAAAGACTATCCTTAAGTGTTACTATTAATTATTACTGTTGTTTCTAAAAGGTATACAATAAGTCTTCATTTCAATTACCTATCTTCCTTTTCTAAATCTTTTAATCCATGGGACATTATTTAAAACAGCCTACAAATCTTTTTTGGGAGTTTAAAAATTGTTTTGAATTTTTAAATAGTTGCAAGTAGTTTATTTGTTTTGTTGATTTTCATGACCCTCAGTGCATTCCAGCTTAGTAGATATGGGTTCAGAATAGGAGGGCACCACCATGTACAGCACAGGCTGCATGAGGAAATTATATATTTATATTTACATGCAAATTTATGGAAGTTGGAGCTTTTCCATTATCTTAGGTAGTATATTCCATTTTCTATTATAGTACTACCAGTAATTAGAATTTTATAATATATAAAATTGCAAATTCAAGTCTAGGAGACGGTTTTTAAAAAAACAGGGGACTACCAGCTTTAGGTAATGAATAATTGGCAAGGTGAATGAACCCTTCCACAGGTAACAATGATAAAACCTGGAGAAAATTTAAAAATAACAAAATGATTTGAAAGCACTGGAAAAAGACAAAGCAAAAAACACACACAAAAAACCACACACAACACAAAAAAACACTGAAAGACCAAAAAGAAGCAGAAACCAGAGGAGAGTTTATTCTTTGAAGTAAGTTAAGTAGTGGATAAGAATTGTGAATCTGTGGCTTTTTAAACAAGGTGCTCCCCAACTCTCATAGCCCCAGAGACAGCAGACTACAACCATACTGACTTGAGGTATCAGAGAACAAAGTTGAGGATTGGCAAAACAACTTAGAATTTAGGAGGAAAATCCTGGAACTGATGAGTAAGCTGCCAAAGGGCTAAAACCCCATGTTAGAGTATAAATTCTGCCAACCATACCTGGATGACAGCTGTGAGTACTAAGGGAAGCTGGTCAACAAAGCAATGCAAACCAAATAGGACATGACCTTTGAAAGCTACAACTGCAATAGGTGAGATTTGCAAGTTTGCTGCTTTTTTGACAGAGGGCTGCATAGCTCCTGTGGGAGAAAAGCTGAAGTCTTGCTATCTTAGTCCCATAAATAGAGGGGAGAGAGAAGGAGGCAGAGAAATATTTGAAGAAATAGTGGCAAAAACATTTCATGTTTGGTTAAAAAGAAAAAACAAAACTGACTTAGAGATCCCAAGAAGTTTAGTGACTTCCAAGTAGAATAAATAAAAAAGAAAACCATTATTAGGCACATTATTTGCCAAATGTCAAAGATAAAGAGAAAATCTTGAAAGCAGCCAAGAGAAAATATGGCACATTAAATACAAGGGGATAATGATAATGATTAACACCTGACTTATTAAAGCAGTGGAGACAGAAAGATATCCAAAAGTCATATTAAAATATTGCCCCCCCCCAAACAAACAAAACACCCCCCCAACAAAACCCAACTTTCAGGCAAAATTTCTATATTTTTAGTTTGGGTCTAGACAGTTAACTACCTGTTAGAAGAAAAATAAACAGTTTTCAGAAAAATGTAACAGAATTTAGTGTTCCTACAATGTATTTTCCACAGTCTATTAGCAAAATATTCTTTAAAAATGAACCTGAGGGGTGCCTGGGTGGCTCAGTTCGGCTCAGGTCATGATCCTGGAGTCCCAGGATCGAGTCCCGCATGGGGTTCCCTTCTCAGCAGGGAGTCTGCTTCTCCCTCTGACCCTCCCCCCTCTCATGCTCTCTCTCTCTATCTCATTCTCTCTCTCAAATAAATAAATAAAATCTTAAAAAAAAAAATGAACCTGAGATAAAAGTGTTTTCAGATAAGAGGAATCTGAGAGAATTTGTCACCATAATATATATTCTACAAGAAATGATAATGGAAAATTTTTTTTAATCAGAAAGTTCAACTTTATTTTTTTATTTATTTAATTTTTTTTTAGAGAGAGAGAAGATGTGTGAGCAGTGGGGGGGAGGGGAAGAGGGAGAGAGAGAAAGAGAGACTCTTAAGCAGGCTCCACACTCAGCACTGAGCCCAACATGGGGCTCAATCTCATGACCCTGAGATCAGGACCTGAGCCGAAATCAAGATTCGGATGCTTAACCAACTGAGCCACCCAGGCATCCTGATAATGGAAGTTCTTTAAGCTGAAGGCTAAAGTTACCATCAGATGATAACTTGGATGAATAGTAAGTGTTGGTATACTTTTCTGCAAAAGGCCAGATATTAAATATTTTAGGCTTTGTGGGTCTTATGGTCTCTGTTGAAACATCTCAGTTCTACTGTGAAAGGAGCCATAGACAATACATAAATAAATAAGCATGGCTGTGTTCCAGTAAAACTTTATAATGGACACTGAAATTTAAATTTCATATAATTTTCACATGTCACAAAAACATTCTTCCATTGATTTTTTTTTCCCCTCAACCATTTAAAAGATGTAAAAGCCATTCTTTGTGTTCAGGCCGTACAAAAACAGGCCGTGGGTTTGATTTGGCCCAGGGGCTTAGTTTGCTGATTCATTAATTATTTCTATTATCATAGAAATAATAACTGTGTATAAAAATAAATGACTATACATATTTCCTTTCCTTCTCTTAATTTCTTTTAAAAAGATATATGACTATTTAAAGTAAAAACTATGAGATTGTTCTGGTGGTATAAAATATGTCCACAAATTCTTTGATACTCCTCTCTTCAAGAGGCATGTGCTGTACTTAATGACTCACTTCTAACAAATGGAATATGGCAGAAGTGACAAGAGACAGTGTGTGACCTTAACGATTAAGACATAAAAGGTACTGTGGTTCTTCCTTTTCATTTCTGTTGCTCCCACCTTCTCTCTCTAGTGACTGTTCTCTAAGATTTGGTCGGGAGGAAATTAGAGGAGAGGGGAGGGGAGAAATTGGGGTTCTTGGAAGCATGACCTCCAGTCCCACTTCTGCAAAGGTCAAGAGCCCTGGTAAGGAAAAAGAATAAGATGGTAGGAGGAAGAGAGAGAGAAAGGGTAGAAGAGAAGAATCTCACTTGAATTTGAACCCATACTTTTGACCTTAAGTCTATACTCAGGACATGTTTATGAAGAAGATGAAGGGTCAGCAATTGTCAGAGAAATGCTGTGGGCTTGATATAACTTATTACTCTCACCTTGCTGACAATGCCTGCCTTAATGTCCCTGACCTTAGGCCTCAGTATGGTCCCACAAATGATTGAAAATTTAATCTGACCAAATGCAATTAATGGAATTCCATTGTAGAAATCCAAATGTAATTTAAGTCTGACCTAAATGGAATAAAATAGAAATCAGTAACAGAAAGATATCTGAGAAATCCTCCAATTTTTTTTTTTTTTAAGTAATCTGTACACCTAACATTTCTTGAACTTACAACTCATTAAGAGTTGCTTGCTCTTCTGACTGAGCCAGCCAGGTGCCCCTTGAGAAATACTCAGATATTTTGAAAATAAACCACATGTGTAAATAACTCATGAGTTAAAGAAGAATTTATAAGGGCAACTTGAAACTATTTTGATCTGAATGAGAATGGAAATAACATACTTGCATAATGCAACTAAAGAAGTGCTTATAAGAAAATTGATAGCTTTTAATTCCTTATATTAGAAAAAGGTCAAAATCAATGCTTTTACCTTATGAAGCTACAAGAGCACTTTAGACCCAAAATAAGTAGAAGTGAAGTGCTACAATCTGTGGATACAAAGCAGACCAACAGTAGAGAAAATCAGTGAACACCAAAAGCTGATTTTTCAAAAAGAGCAATGAAATTGACAATGCTCCAGTTCTGTCCAGTACAACTTTCTCTGAAGATGAAAATATTATCCAGCTATGCTCTCTAAAACTGTAACCATTAGTCAATATGGCTGTTAAGCACCTGAAATTTATTGAAAATTTGAAAACTGAAGTTTTAATTTGATTCAATCAAATAAAATTTGAAAGCCATGTGTGGCCAGTGGCTGCTGTATTATTAGACAGTACAGTTCTAGCCATTCTGATGGAGAAATATGAGAGAAGACACAAATACTGTTATCGGGAATGAGCAAGTGGACACAGTTACATATGGTATAGACATCAAAAGATTGAGGAGAGATTATGAACACTTATGTCAATAAATTCAACAAAGATGAAATGGACAAATTCCTTGAATGTCAATCTAATTTGACCCAAGGGAAAATAGAAAATTTGATCACTCCTGTATCTATTAATGATGATGGATTCATAAGTAAAATCTTCCCCCACACCCAAAAAGGCCAGGTAGCTTCCATAGTAAATTTTATTTAAGAAACGTTTAAGGAAAGAATAATAGCAGTTCTCTTCAACTCGTTCAGAAAATACAGGAGCAAGGAACCCTATGCAAATCATATCATGAGGCCAGTATTATTAAACAAAAACATTTCAAGAAAACTACAGACCAACATACCTCACAATGATAGTCGTAAAAAGCCTTAACAAAATAAGGGCTAACTGAATTCACCAATATATTAAAGGAGAATACATGAAAACCAGTGGAATTTATTCCAGGAATGAAAGGTTGTTTGATAATAGAAAATCAATCAATATAAATCACTATATTTTTTTAATAGATTTTATTTATTTGTCAGAGCACAAGCAGGGGGAGCAGTTCCCTGCTGAGCAGGGAGCCCGATGCAGGACTCGATCCCAGGACCCTGTGATCATGACCTGAGCCAAAGGCAGACGCTTAACCTACTGAGCCACCCACGCATCCCTATAACTCATTATATTATCCATCTAAAAAAAAGAAAAAGCTTATGATAGATATCTCAGTAGTTGGATAAAAAGATTTTGTCATAATTCTTCACTCATTCCTATTTAAAAACTTTTAGAGCCTAGGACTAGAAGGCAGCCTCCTCATTTTAAAGAATATGCATGAAAATCCTACAGTAGACTTCATACTTAATGATCAAAGATTGAATACTACTCTCTCACATTGAGAAAAGGCACAGATACCTGATTTTGCCACTCAGATTTAACACTGTGCTGAAGGTCATACACAGTGCTCTAAGTCAACAAAAAGAAATAAAAGGTGCATAGATTGAAAAGGAAGATGTAGACAACATGATCACCTGTATAAAAAGTGTTAAGGAGGGGCACCTGGGTGGCTCTTGGTTAAGCGACTGCCTTTGGCTCAGGTCATGATCCTAGGGTCCTTGGGTCGAGCCCCACATCCAGCTCCTTGCTCAGTGGGGAGCCTGCTTCTCCCTCTCCCTCTGCCTGCTACTCTGTCTGCTTGTGGTCTCTCTCTCTCTGTGTCAAATGAATAAATAAAATCTTTTTTTTTTTAAAAAAAGGAAATATCTCTATATCCAAGGAAATTAAAAAAAAAAAAAAAGAAGGTGCTAAGGAGTTTAAAATATGCTATTTAGATGATCTAGAAAGTAAATTCCAACAATCTCACAGGATACCAGGTAAATTTACAAAATTAAGTTATAATATTTTAGCCATGAACATGTGGAAAATGAAATTTATGAATTTCATTTGTACATCTTTGGCAGTCAGCCTCCTAGATACTCTTCAGTTATCCTCATACTCTGTTATTCACAACCTGTGTAGTCTCCTGCATTCTACCAGTCTTGGTCTGTGTGACTTATAGGACATGGCAGAAGTGATAGTTTGTCAATTCCAAAATTAAGTTATGAAAAACTACAGTTTCCATCTTAGGTAATTTCTCACTTGCTAGCTCTCTCTTGGATCACTGTTTCTGGGAGAAGTAAGCTGCCATTTGTGAGTAGCCCTGCTGAGAATCCCACTGAAGCCTGTAGTCAACAGTTAGGAACTGATCCTTGCTACTAACTATGTGAGTGACCTTGGAAACAAATCCTTTAGTTCCGCTTGAGATGACCACAGCTTTGGCCAGCAGGTTGACTATAACCTCATGAGAAGCCCTATCTCAACCACGCAGCTAAGCAGCTCTGGAAACCTGTTTCTGTAGAAACTCTGTGATTATGATAACTGTCATTTTTAAATGCTAGGGTTTTTTGTTTTTTTTTTTTAAGATTTTTTAATTTATATTTTGACAGAGAGAGAGAGAGACAGTGAGAGAGGGAACACAAGCAGGGGGAATGGGAGAGGGAGAAGCAGGCTTCCTGCCGAGCAGGGAGCCCAAGGGGAGAGGGAGAAGCAGGCTTCCTGCCAAGCAGGGAGCCCAATGCAGGGCTTGATCCCAGGACCCTGGGATCATGACCTGAGCCGAATGCAGGCGCTTAACGACTGAGCCAACCAGGCGCCCCTAAGTGCTAGGTTTTGAAGTGCTTTAATATGCAGTGGGTAATAATATACCAAACATGAAATGCTTAGGGATAATTTTTATTTTATTTATTAATTAATTTGGAAGGGGGCGGAGAGGGGGAGAGAGAGAGAGAATCTTAAGCAGGCTCCACGCCCAGCACAGAGCCCGATGGGAGGCTCCATCTCACAACCCTGAGATCATGACCTGAGCTGAAATCAGGAGTCAGATGCTTAGCTGACTGAGCCACCCACACGCCTCACGTAGGGATAACTTTAATGAAATATGTGTTAGACCTCTATACAACTAAGAGGAATTGAAAAATATCTAAATAAATGAAGAGATTTTTTGGTAGAAATTCACAAGCCAATATCTAAGATTTACACAGAAATATAGAATATCTAGGATGACAAAATTTTGAGAAAGAACAACAAAGCTAGAGAACTTACACGATACGATTTCAAGACTAAAATAATCATGACATTGTTCTCTTAATGTAAAGATCAAGAGATCAATAAAACCAAATAAAAATCCAGGAAAAGATCTACACATATAGGTCAATTGATTTTCCACAAAGGTGCTGAGATAATCCAGTGGGGTTGAGTATAGTCTTTTAAACAAATGACATTGGAACAACTAGGTAGCCTTATATAAGAAGAGGACTTTGACCTTATCTATAAGATTGAACTCAAAGTGGGTCATACAGCTCTTCATAAAGAGTAAAACTATTAAATTTGTAGAAGAAAACCTGAGAGAAAATCTTTACAATCTTGGGACAGGCAAAGATTTCTTAGATGGGACATAAGAGCATGAACTGTTTAAAAAAAGAAAAAGGATAAAATTGAGTTCACCAAAATTGATAATTTCTACTTTAAAAAAGATCTTGCTAAGAAAACTAAAAGCATACCACACCCTGGGAAACAAAACTTGTGTAATAATTTATAATACTGATAACTGATAATGGACTTGAAAACAATATTTTAGGAACTCCTGTAGTTAATAAGATAAGCAATTCAGTTAAAAATAGCTTAAAGATTTAAATGTGTGCTTCAAAAAAGAAGATATATTAATGATCCACAGGTTCATGAAAGATGATCAGTTTCATTAGTCATTAGGGAAATGCAAACTATAATCACAATAAGGTCACATTAAAACCCTGTATCGTGGCTGAATTTTAAGAAGTTGACAATACATAAAAAATTAACACTATTAACTGATGATGAGGTTGTGGAGCAACTGGAATGCTTATATACTCTACTGCAGTATAAAATAGTACAATTATTTCGGGAAAGAATCAGTTTTTTTATAAAGGTGAGCATATACTTTCCATGTATTCCATTAATACCAATCCCAGCTATTTACCTGAGAGAAATGAAAACATATGTTCACCCAAATACTTTTATATATCAGTTGTTAAAATATTATGCTGAATGAAACAAGTACTGCTATTTAAAATTAATAAAAATAGATTAACCTCATCAATTAAATTCTCAAAATGAATTTTGCAAGCAGTTCAATTAAATAATATCTACAAGGTTCTTTTTTTTTTTTTTTAAAGACTTTATTTATTTGAGAGAGAGAGACAGAGAGATCATGAGCAGGGAGCAGAGGGAGAATCGGGGCTCGATTATATAGTTATATAGGTAGTTATATATAACCCTAAGTGAAGGTAGATGCTTAGCTGACTGAGCCACCCAGGCACCCCATATCTACAAGATTCTTAAAAATGATGAAAATAAAAGGATGGACAAAGGTATACCAGGCAAAGGTGGTGAACAATAGCAATAAATAAAGTTAGGTAGTAATCTGAACAGATCTACACTGATAGAACTTTATTAAAAGATTTAGTTGAGGGGCACCTGAGTGGCTCAGTCATTGAGCGTCTGCCTTCGGCTCTGGTCATGATCCCAGGGTCCTGGGATTGAGCCCCGCATCGGGCTCCCTGCTCAGCAGGAAGCCTGCTTCTCCTTCTCCCACCCCCCCCCCCCCCATTGTGTTCCCTCTCTCGCTGTCTCCCTGTCAAATTAAAAAAAAAAAAAAAAGATTTAGTTGAGAAAGACAGAACCTGAACTCACTGGAAAGTTTTGAGATCTGATAAAGAAATGATAAATATGTGTATAAATCTAAATAATTACTTTATAAAACTTAGTAGTAAAGTTTAATTTGCTTGATTAATGGGAAGAAAACAAGGTGGAAATAAGAACTGGGTAACAACATCTGAGATGGGAAGGGGATAACTAGAATCAAAGCATTCAAAGGTTTTTGTACTCTTTAGCAAAAGGGAAGAAAGAATTCAGTTTAGAATTCATGGATATGCTAAAAATTCAAGGATAATCAAAGAGGAGAGTATTTATAACTTCTGAAACAAAAGAAACCAGAATATAAAGAAAATAATTCAGTAGAAATCTGGATGAAAGCATATAATAATTAGGGAAATTCAAGGCATAAAATAAGAAGTCAGAAAAACCAGAAACAACGTAATATAAATAAATTGAAATGAACCAAATTAAATAAAAAACAGCTTATGCAATTAAGAAAAAACTCGATTATAAGATGTTTATTAGAGAAAAACCTAAATCATATGAACACAGATTCAAAATAAAATATTGAATAAAGTTGTATCAGAAAATTTATTCTTGCTCTCTTGTACAGTTTCCCACCAGTTTCCCACTTTAGGCAACTCTTGTTAAGATTTCTGTTACTATAAATGTTTTGCCTTTTCTAAAAATTTTACAGAAATGGAATCATACAGTATGTATTCTTTTGTGTTCCGATTCTCTTATGCAATATAGTGATAAACACATTCATCTATGTTGTTTATATACAATTAATTTGTTGCTGGGTTATTGTATATATATAAACAATTGTATATACAACTTTGTGTTTATCATTTGTTTCTTGATGGATATAAGGGCTGTATACTGTTTTGAGCTATTACGAGGAGCCCTGCTCTAAACATTCTTATTCAAGTCATTTTGTGTACATATGTTTTCATGCCTCAGGTAAAACTTATGGTTGGTTACTGTGTCATTAAAGTAAGACTTGTTTAATGTCATTAGGAACTGTCAAACTTTGGTACCTTAAAGATACTTTGTTTTCTTTTGACATTATTTGTGATGATAAACTCAGATGTCATCTTGTTATAAATTCTTTCATATCTAATGTACCTTTTTCCCCTCTGGCTGCTAGGCATTTTCTCTTTGCTTTTTGGTTTAGTAATTTGTTATTTCCTAGATGTGATTTATATTTATCTTCTTTGGGATTTGCTGTACCTTTTGGACCTGTGATTCAATTGTTTTTCATCAAATTTAGGAAATTTTTGGCTAACATTGTTTCAAAATTTTTTTCTACTGCAATTTCTTTTCTTTCTGGATGTCAGTTATGTGTTTTTAGAATATTTGATATTGTCTCAGAGATTCCTTATACTCTGTTCCTTTTTCTTTTATTTTTATTCTTTTATTCTTGAGATTAGATAGTTTTTATTTATTGATTTCAAGTTCATTCATCCCCCGTTTAAAGTCTTCTTTTAAACCCATAGAATGAATTTTTTATTTTTAGTTCCAGAATATCCATTTGGTTCCTTTTTACAGTTCCCAGTTTTCCCTTGAGTTTTGCTGTCTGTTAACTCATAAGACCATCTTCTACTTTAAGTCCTTGAACATTATGATAACTATTTTAAAGTTTTTTTTTATGCTGATCCTAGCAAGTGGGGGATGATGGGATCTGAAGCTGTTGGAATGGAATCAGGAGAGAGGTACACAGGCCTTCATTTTCTAAGTGATCAGTTACAAACGTTCAGTGTATGACTCCTTATGTCCTCTTAATGTTTAAAATATTTAATAATTGATCTTGAAAATCATCACACAGAGGGGAAAAAAGAAAGTCAAATAATATGCATAAAAGAATTACCCTCAAAGAAACACCCTATTGTGTTTGCAGGGAAGATACTCCAAGAAAGAGAAGAAAATTTCCTGTGAGTACTTTACAGTATGGAAGAATTTAAGAACGTGTATCCAATAAAGCAGTAGCACAAATTTAAGACTATAAAATATCAGAATGATATTGAAAAGAGGTATTGAACTACTAAAGCATTCAGAGGCATAAAGCTACATCTGTATGAACTCAAAAAATGGTGGAAAATAGCTGAAAATTGAATTACTAATATTGAAGAAAGGCCTGAGATGATTATGTTTCAATACACGGAAGAAAAGAATAGATATGGAGGATAGAAAATGATAATTTTTTATAGGGATAATTGGTGCCCATAACTAAGGAACTGATTAAATAAAAACAATGAATTCAGTATATAAGAAAATAAAGTTATTCAAAGTTCTAACTGAATTTGTTGATCACAAGATATATTTCCAGTAACAGTTTACTGGAAATTCTCCTGGGAATTTACTTAGGAGTAGAATTGCTGGGTCATATGGTAATCCTATGTTTACTTTTTCGATGAACTGCTAGATTGCTTTCCAAAGTGACTGTATCATTTCACATTTCAGCAGTGTATAAAAGGTTCTAATTTTTTCATGTCCTTGGCAACAGTTATTATCTGTCTTTTTGATTATAGCCATACTGGTGGGTGGTATCTCATTGTAGTTTTGATTTTCATTTCTCTGTTGACTAATGATGTTGAGCATCATTTCATGAACTTATTAGCCCTTTGCATATCTTCTTTAGAAAAATATCTGTTGTAATCCTGTGTTCATTTTTAAATTGGGTTGTCTTTTTATTATTCACTTGTAAGAGTTCTTTTTATTTTCTGGATTCAAGTTCCTTATCAGATATTTGATTTACAAACATTTTCTATCATTCTGTGGGTTGTCTTTTTTTACTTTCTTGATCTGTTGTCTTTTGAAGCACAGTAGTTTTAAATTTTGATGATGTCCAGTTTATCCATGTTTTTCTTTGGTTGCTCATGCTTTTGGTGACATACCTAAGTAATTTTATTGCCTAATTCAATGTCAGAAAGATTTACTCCTATATTTTCTTTTAAGAGTTTTATACTTTTAGCACTTATTTTGATTTTTGGTCCACCTTCATTCTTGTACATGAGGATGTCTTGTTTTCCCAGCACCATTTTTTGAAAAGATTATTCTTTTCCCATTGAATTGTCTTGACACCTTTGTCAAAATTCATTAGATCATAAATGTAAAGGTCTATTCTGTATTCTCCATTCCTTTCCATTGTTTGTCTTTCTTTATGTAAGTACCATACTGTCTCAATTACTCTATCTTTATAGTAAGTTTCGAATTCAGAAGTGTGAGTCCTCCAACCATGTTCTTCTTTTTCAGCATTGTTCTGGCTATTCTGGGTCCTTTGCATTTCCATATTAATTTTAGGATCAGTTTATTCATCTCTAAAAAAATGATGCTGGAATTTTAATAGAGATTGCATGGACCTGTAGATAAATTTAGGGAGCATCGCTAACTTAACAGTAATTAAGTTTTCCAATCCATGAGTATGAATAGCATTCTTCCATTTATTTAGGTTTCTTTTAATGATGTTTTGTAGTTTTCAATGTTGACATTTTATACTTTTTAAAGTTTATTCTTTTTGTATTATTTTGATGTTATTATTAATGGAATTGTTTCTAATTTTATTTTCTGATTGTTTATTACTACTGTATAGAAATACAATTGATTTTTAAGTATTGATCTTATATCTTATAATTGTGCTGAATTCTTTTATTAGTCCTAGTAGTTTTTTTGTGGGTTACTTAGGATTTTCTACATACAGGATTGTTATCTTGAATAGATACTTTGACTTCCTTTCCAATGTGTCTTAACTATATTAAATGTCCGTGTATATGGTGTTAGTAAATTCATGGCCTTATGTGTATAGCGCTTCGATGTTTATCATATGATTTAAAGTAAATTATAACTTTAAAATATTGGTAATCCTTAGTAAGGAAATAATTTGTTGTTTTTGATTCGCATTGTCTATATGTAAGATTAATTGGCCTCTGAAATCTATAGTCCATGTTAGCAATATATTTATTACTGAAAAATGATGCAAAGGAATCATTAGGAATTTTTTGAATATTAAAATAATGAGCTTATACATTTCTAGACCTTCAACCCAGTTATCCTTCATATTCTGATAATGTTTAAATGAGAGGAGAAATAAGATTTATTATTTAATTCCCTAATTGGGTTCATTGTTGGCTAAGTCAGATTTGTAAGTAACAGTCATGGGACTTGGTTCATGTTATTATTTAGACATTTCTGACATGTTTAGCAAATATTTACTATTGAAGTACATTAATTTTATTTGTCCTTAGAAAAATTGTTTCATGTTTAGTTTCTTTTAGCATTGATTTGAAAATGTCTGCTTTTTGTTTGTTAGGTATAACCCGGAAAAATCCCAGAACACCTCTTTCTGATCTCCAGGGCATGAATACTCTAAATGAAAAACACCAACAGTAAGTATGCTTGGTTTATGTTTTCAAGGAAGTATAGAAGAAATAATTAGAATCCTTAGTAATACTTTTGTGGGTTAAAAAATATGAAGAAAATCAGGCCTAGTTTGTTTTTGTTTCATGATGCTTTTATGAATAGTGTAACAAGGTATGAAACTGGACTAAATATGTGTGTGTAACTAGTCACAGTACTGTTTGCAGTAGCATTAGCTATAGTAAGAGGTAAGACTGAGAGGATTTGAAATAGTACATAATAAGTTTGATAAACATGTTTAGTGGGAAGCTCCTATTCAAGCTTTACACATTAATGTAGCATTTGATATAAGAGAATATACAGAAGACACATGTACATTAGGAAGCATACCAACAAAATGAACCTACTACCCAAGTTCAGAACCAGAAGACTTTAGTATTACTGCAGCCACCTTTATATTACTTTCTGATCACTCCCTCCTCTCTACCCTCAGGTAACTGCTATCCAGAATTTTATGTTTATCATTACTGTGCTCTTAAAAAAAGTTTTACAGTAAATGTATGTTTTTTCTAAGCAATAACTTGTTTGGCTTTTCTAGTTCTTGAGTTTTACAGAAATACTGGTATATAGTATGCTGTCTTCTATGACTTTTTTTTCCCCTTCAACAATATTCATCTAAGATTCATCCATCTTCTTGCAAGTAGTTTATTCTTTTTAGTTGTTGTATAATATTATATACTATGGGGGAGTGGGGAGTTATTGTTTAATGAATACAAAGTTTCAGTTTGGCTAACACTGGAGATGGATAGTGGTGATTTTTGCAGAGCATTGTGAATGTACTCAATGACAGTATACTCAGTGTACATTGAAAATATTAAAATGGACAGAGAACAGATTGGTGGTTGCCCAAGGTTGGGGTAGGGTATGGGCAAAATGGGTGAGGTGGTCAAAAGATACAAACTCCCAGTTCTAAAATAAATAAGTCCTGGGAAAGTAATGTGTAGTATAGTGACCATAGTTAATAATATTGTATTGTATATTTGAAAGTTGCTAAGACAGCAGATCTTAAAAGTTCTCATCACAGAACAAAAATTTGTAACTGTGTGTAGTGATAGTAACTACACATATTCTGGTGATCATTTTGCAGTGTATATAAATATTCAATCGTTCTTTTGTATATCTGAAACTAATGAAATGTTATGTGTCAATTATTTCTCAATAAAAAAGAAAAGTGATAAGTTTTATGTTATTTTTTTTTTTAAAGATTTTATTTATTTGAGAGAGAGAGAGAGAGAGAGGGAGCACTAGCAGGGGAAAGGGGAAGGGGTAGAGGGACAAGCAGACT
The DNA here is from genome assembly GCF_004348235.1 of Phoca vitulina. Lineage (NCBI taxonomy): Eukaryota > Metazoa > Chordata > Mammalia > Carnivora > Phocidae > Phoca > Phoca vitulina. Next base: position 36,916,104 of record NW_022589723.1, on the reverse strand, counting down.
CCCGCTGAGTGTGGAGCAGACTTGGGGCTCCATCCCAGGACCCCGAGATCATGACCTGAGCTGAAGTCAGACGCTTAACCAACTGAGCCACCCAGGCGTCCCATTATGTGTTTTTTTTATCACAATAAAATAATTACATGACATTAATATACCGTAATAGATTTGTCCATCAGTGGATATGTGGGTGGTTCTTTTACCATTACAAATGGTGCTACTTTAAACATGCTCATACCAATCTCCTGGTTCACCTATTATTATATCTCTGGGATATGTACTTAGTAGTGGAACTGTTAGTTCAGTAGGAGTTTATAAGATAATCCCAAATTGTTTTTCAAGGTAGTTGTACTAATGTACACAAACAGTGGCAATTGAAAGTTCCCTTTGCTTCATTCCTTGCCAGCACAACTGATTGTCAGACTTCTTAACTTTTGGTAATCTGGTGGTTATGAAATGGTATCTCATAATTAGCTTTTCCGTGCTTATTAGTGATGCTGAACAGTTTTTATATATTTTATGGCCATTTATGTATTTTGAAATGCTATTTGCCCATATCTCTTCTTTAAAAAGTATTCTTTATAAATTTTATGTACTGATCCCATTTCAGTTATATGTTTCAAATGTGTTCTCCCAATTTGTAGCTTATCTTTTTACTTTAATGGTGCCTTGTGGTGAACAACAATTCTTAAATTTAATGTAGCTAAATATATTTTTTCTCTCGATTTGTCCATTTTACAGCTTATTTTAAAAATTCTTTCCTAGTCCCAAATCATTCAGCCAGATTTTCCTCTAAAATTTTCTAATGTTTATCACCATTTCAACCCCAAGCTAAATTTGTCAGTTGGCTGAGTTTGTCAGTTGGCTGAATTTCCTCTGGTCTTAAACAGATGCATCATGAATCAGTTTTATTTTCCCCTACAAATCTCTCCTGGCATTTTTTTTAATTTGTACTAATCTGGATTTGTCACATTGGTATCTTCCTTTACCTTTGTATTGGGCATTCTTTTTGTCATTCTTTTTGCATCAACTTTTTTCTAACATTTTTTCCTCTTTTATGTCTACTTTGTAAACTTTTATGGAGCATATCCTCTAGTAGCTCCATGTGAAAATATGTATGAGAGGAAAATATTTTGGTTCCTCCATAACTAAACATGCTTTTATTCTGACCTCACACTTGATTGGTAATTTGCCTGTGTATAGAACTCTTGGTCAGAAATAATTTTTCTTCAGAATTTTGAAGACATTGCTACATTGCATTTTAGTTCTAACTTGCTGATTTCTGAGTCCTATTTTTAAATAGCTTTATTGAGATATAATTTACATACCACAGAGTTTCATTCATTTAAAATATATAATTTAGTGGGGTTTGGTGTATTCAAGCGTTAGCTAATCATCCCAAAATCTAAGTTAGAGCATTTTAATCACTCCAAAAAGAAACTTCCTACTCACTAGTTTCTCTCCATTCCTCATATTCTTGCTAATTGTAGGGAAATACTAATATACTTTTGGTCTCTACAGATGTGCCTATTCTGGAAATTTAGTTTAAATAGAATCTTACAATATGTGGCCTTTTGTGTGATACTTTTTTCACTTAGCATGATGTTTTCAAGGATAATCTACATTGTAGCATGTACCAGTATTTCATTCCTTTTTATGGCAGAACATTCCATTGTATGGTTATTTTGTTTATACATTTATCAGTTGACAAACACTCAGGTTTTCCCCTTTTGGCTATTTTTTTTTTTAAAGATTTTATTTATTTATTCGTGAGAGGCAGAGGGAGAAGTAGGCTCCCAAGGAGCAGGGAGCCCGATGCGGGACTTGATCCCAGGACCCTGGGATCATGACCTGAGCCGATGGCAGACGCTTAACCATCTGAGCCACCCAGGCGCCCTTCCCCTTTTGGCTATTAAGAATAATGCTGCTCTGAACATTCATGTACAAGTGTTTGTGTGGATATATGTTTTCCATTATTTTGAGTATGTACTTAGGAATGAAATTTCTGGGTCAAATCTCTGTGTTTTGTTTAACATTTTGAGAAATTGCCAAACTATTTTTCAAAGTGGCTGTGACGTTTTACATTCCCACTGGTAATAGATAAGGGTTCCATTTTCTCTTTTGCCAATATCTGTTATTGACTGTCCTTTTAATTTTAGTGGTGTTAGTGATGGGTGTGAAGTAGTATCTCATTGTGGTTTTGATAATGGATTTCTCTAATGCCTACAAATGTTGAGCATCTTTTCATGTGCTTATTGATCATTTGTATATCTTCTTGGGTGATTCATATATCTTCTTTGAATAAATGTTTGCTTTGCTATGAAAAATTTTTTTGTGGGGGCATATATTCTTCTTTCCAAGTATAAAAATGTAATTGTCTTAAAACTGTTATCAAACAGTATTGTATTTAAATTTAATAATATATGCTAACATCTTTTTATGCTGTTAAATATTATTCTACAACATGATTTTTTTTTAAGATTTATTTATTTATTTAGAGAGAGCAGGGAGAAGGGCAGAGGGAAAGAATCTCAAGCTGACTCCCCCGTGAGCATGGAGACCCCCCCCCCCCCACCCCGCACCGACATGGGCTCGATCTCATGACCCTGAGCTGAAATCAAAGAGTCAGTGCTCAACTGACTGAGCCATCCAGGTGCCTCTACAACATGATTTTTAATGACCTCATAGACTTCCATTGGGTGGTTGTAACATAATTTATTTCACCTGTTTCCAATTCCTGGTTACTTAGGTTGTTTTTTTATATTGATGAAAATTTTTGTAATTAAATTTTTGCATGTTTGATTATCTTCTGTCCTTTTTAATTAAAAGCTTGACCAGAAAGACAGAAGGCAGTTATTACTATAAAATTTTAAAGGTATTGTCCCAGCTATCCAAAAAGCATAGTTTAAAAAGAACTAATGGAAAAATATTTTAAGGTTACATTCCATTTTTCAAAAGCAGGAAGTTTCAAAAGTAGTACAAAGGAAAAAATAGTTCATAGAGTCCCATGTACCTACTCTTCACTTAGCTTCCCTGAGTGACATCTTATATAGTGATAATGATAGTGTATTATCAAAACCAGGAAATTTACATTAGCACATTAATATTAACTAGACTACAGTTTTCACCATTTTTAGAAATCTGCAGGTGTGTCTCTATATAGATTTTTGCAATTGTACCCCATCTATACATTTGTGTAACTAATGCCACAATCAGGATACAGAACTCTTTCATCATCACAAAATTCATTCATGCTGCCTATTTGTATTTACCCATGTCCTTGTCCTATCCTGTAGCAACCACTAGTATGTTAGTCATTTTTCTAGTTTTGTTATTTTGATAATGTTATATAAATAGAATCATATAAGATGAAACTGTTAGGGAGAAAAATCTTTTCTTATGTTCAGTAGCTGGGGGCCTGTGAATTAAACTTATGAAAGACAGATTAACAGGAAGAAATGATATAATTTTTATTAGTATTTTATGTGCATGAGTATTCACAGAAAATAAGTGAAACTCAAAAAAGTGGTGTAACACTTGGGGGCTTATATACCCTTTTTATAAAGGAAAGCGGGTTTGGGCTTTAAGGGATGGTAAAATGTGGGGAAGTGACTAGGGAATATGTGGGGGAACTAATGGAAGATGAGGGTTATTTTAGTAAGGTTTATGTAAGTAAACTCATCTCAGTTCCTACTTTCTTATCTCAGGTGATAAAAGTTGCTCTCCTCTTCCTAATAGGGGAGAAGGGAACACTTTCACAAAGGGAAGTTTATGCCCTGCTTTTAGGGGGTTAAGGGGCAGGGATAGAACTGACTCTTCCTCTATCTGTTGGTTCTTCTTAGTTCCCTTATATGAAAGTATCATAATTTAGAGTGATGTGTCCTAATTCCCTTCGTAACTTTGAGATTAGTTCTTTTCACTAAATATGGTGCTTAATTTGTTAGGTTATTAAATGTATCAATAGTTGATTTCTTTTTATTTCTGAGTTATCTATTTTTTAGTTGTGTTGTCTTATTATTGAGGTGTAAGAGTTATTTATATATTCTAGATCTAGATCTCTTATCAGATATAGGACTTGAAAATATTTTCTTTTAGTCTGGGAATTGTCCTTTCACTTTTCTTATGGTGTTGTTCGAAGTGTAAAATTTTTAATTTTAAAGAAGTCTAACTTATCTATTTTTCTTTTTTGTTATACTTTTGTTATATTTAAGAAATCATTACCTAAGCCCATGTCACAAAGGTTGACTGTTTTCTTCTTCTAAGAGTTTTATAGCTTTAGCTTTTGAATTTAGATCTATGATTGATTTTGAGTTGATTCTTTATATGTTGAGAAAGAGAGATCCAGCTTCCTTCTTTTGCAGGTGGATATCTAGTCACCTCAGCACCATTTGTTGAAAATACTGTTTATTCCCTGTTGAATTGTCTTTGATGCCTTTATCAGAACTCAATTGACCCTAAATAGAAGTGTTTATTTCTGGATTCTCAACGCTATTCTCTTGATATATATGTCTTTCCTTATGCCAGTACCATATTGTCTTAATTATTATAGCTTTGTAATAGATTTACAAATCAGGAACTGTAATTCTTCTAGCTTTGTTCTTTTCAACATTGTTTTGGCTATTCTGGGTTCCTTGTATTTCCATATGCACTTAAGGATTATCTTGTTATTTTCTGTAAAAAGGCAGCTGGGGTTTTTGCTAGAGGTTGTGTTGAGTCTATAGATTAATTTTTTTATGTTAATCACCATACATTACATCATTACTTTTTGATGTTGTGTTCCATGATTCATTGTGTATAACACCCAGTGCTCCATTCAGTACGTGCCCTCTTTAATACCCATCACCAGGCTAACCCATCCCCCCAACCCCCTCCCTTAGAACCCTCAGTTTGTTTCTCAGAATCCATAGTCTTTCATGGTTCGTCTCCCCCTTCAATTTCCCCGCCTTCATTTTTCCCTTCCTGCTATCTTCTTCTTCTTCTTCTTCTTTTTTTTTTTTTTAAACATATAATGTATTATTTGTTTCAGAGGTACAGGTCTGTGATTCAACAGTCTTACACAATTCACAGCGCTCACCATAGCACATATCCCCCCAATGTCCATCACCCAGCCACCCCATCCCTCCCACCTGCCACCCCTCCAGCAACCCTCAGTTTGTTCCCTGAGATTAAGAATTCCTCACATCAGTGAGGTCATATGATACTTGTCTTTCTCTGATTGACTTATTTCGCTCAGCATAATACCCTCCAGTTCCATCCACGTCATTGCAAATGGCAAGATTTCATTCCTTTTGATGGCTGCATAACATTCCATTGTATATATATATACACCACATCTTCTTTATCCATTCATCTGTCGATGGACATCTTGGCTCTTTCCATAGTTTGGCTATTGTGGACATTGCTGCTATAAACATCGGGGTACACGTACCCCTTCAGATCCCTATATTTGTATCTTTGGGGTGAATACCCAGTAGTGCAATTGCTGGGTCGTACGGTAGCTCTATTTTCAACTTTTTGAGGAATCTCCATACTGTTTTTCTAGAGTGGCTGCACCAACGGTGCAGGATTGCATTGCATTCCCACCAGCAGTGTAGGAGGGTTCCCCTTTCTCCGCATCCCCGCCAACATCTGTTGTTTCCTGACTTGTTAATTTTAGCCATTCTGACTGGTGTGAGGTGGTATCTCATTGAAGTTTTGATTTGAATTTCCCTGATGCCGAGCAATGTTGAGCACTTTTTCATGTGTCTGTTGGCCATTTGGATGTCTTCTTTGGAAAAATGTCTGTTCATGTCTTCTACCCATTTCTTGATTGGATTATTTGTTCTTTGGGTGTTGAGTTTGAGAAGTTCTTTATAGATTTTGGATACTAGCCTTTTATCTGATATGTCATTTGTGAATATCTTCTCCCATTCTGTCTGTTGTCTTTTGGTTTTTTTTTTTTTTTTTTTTTTTTTTAAAGATTTTATTTATTTTTCAACAGAGAGAGAGCGACAGCGAGAGAGGGAACACAAGCAGGGGGAGTGGGAGAGAGAGAAGCAGGCTTCCCGCTGAGCAGGGAGCCCGATGCGGGACTCGATCCCAGGACCCTGGGATCATGACCTGAGCCGAAGGCAGACGCTTAACGACTGAGCCACCCAGGCGCCCCTGTTGTCTTTTGGTTTTGTTGACTGTTCTTTTGCTGTGCAAAAGCTTTTTATCTTGATGAGGTCCCAATATACAGGTCTCATTTTTGCCTTTGCTTCCCTTGCCTTTGGCGATGTTTCTAGGAAGAAGTTGCTGCGGCTGAGGTCAAAGAGGTTGCTGCCTGTGTTCTTTAGGATTTTGATGGACTCTTGTCTCACATTTAGGTCTTTCAACCATTTTGAGTCTATTTTTATGTGTGGTGTAAGGAAATGGTCCAGTTTCATTCTTCTGCATGTGGCTGTCCAATTTTCCCAACACCATTTGTTGAAGAGACTTTTTTCCATTGGACATTCTTTGTCGAAGATTAGTTGACCATAGAGTTGAGGGTCCATTTCTGGGCTCTCTGTTCTGTTCCATTGATCTATCTGTCTGTTTTTGTGCCAGTACCATACTGTCTTGATGACAGCTTTGTAATAGAGCTTGAAGTCCGGAATTGTGATGCCACCAGCTTTGCTTTTCTTTTTCAACATTCCTCTGGCTATTTGGGGTCTTTTCTGGTTCCTTACAAATTTTAGGATTATTTGTTCAAAAAAAAAAATATATATATCCAAATTAGAAAGAAGTAAATTTGTACTTAGTCACATAAGACATGATCTTACATGGACTACTCAAAGGAATCCACTAAACAACTATTAGAACTAATGAATTAAGCAAGGTTTAAAAATTCAATTATATTTCTATATAATAGCAATGAACAATTGATTATAAAAGCAAAAAACCCACTCATAACAGCATGAAAATAATATAACACTTGGGAGTAAATTTAACAAAGGAAGTGTAAGCCTTGTACACTAAAACTAAAAATATTGTTAAAAGAATGAAAGATCTAAATAAGTGAAAAGATATTCCATGACAGCACTCTTTCATTGGTGTTACATTTTTAATTTTTAGGAGCTTTTCATTACTTTGTTTTCTCAATTTTGAAATTTTTCATAATATCTTACTCTGTAGATGCAATATTTTCTCTCTTCTCTAAACATATTACTGATAGCTTTAAAAATCTTTTTTTACTTCCAAGTTGTTTATGTCATGATTGTTTTGGTCTCTGTTTCATGCTAGGGGCTTTCCTCAGATGTCTAGTGAACCTTGGTCAACTGTTCATATTCGTATTGAAACACTAAAAAGCTAATTGGAATCTGATTAATTGGGTGTGTTGTCAGTGTCTAGAACATATCAGTATATCTTTGGGTCTTTCCTCTTGGGCTGGTCAAATTCCACACAAAAGTTTAATTTTCTTCTTGGAGGATATAGTCCCAGCTGCCATATTTTCAGTATTTTCTTTGACTTTTGTAAAGTATACCCATCCCCATTTGTGCCTGGTGCTGTCTAGTCCATGGACTTTCTCTTTCATCCTCTTGCTTAGATAAAGGAGGGATGGTCATCAGGCTGCATGGAGTTCTAACTGCTTTTAAACTGACTTTCAACTTAGTGCTCTTGTTCTTAACCCATCTTTTCCACCACTTCCATAGGTACATGGTACCACGAGCTCTGGAGCCTTTGGGAGTTTTGTAAATATGGATACTTCTCAGTCTTTTTCCACAGCCAGTTTAAGATTGCTTTCTATAGGGACAGCTGGGTGGCTCAGTTGGTTAAGGGTCTGCCTTCAGCTCAGGTCATGATCCCAGGGTCCTGGGAACGGGTCCCATATCAGGCTCCTTGCTCGACAGGAAGCCTGCTTCTCCCTCTGCTTGTGCTCTCTCTCTCTCTCTCTGACAAATAAATAAAATCTTTTAAAAAAAAAGGTTGTTTCTATATTCATCTGCTTTCCATATTTCAAAACTGTTACTATTTTCTCAGTATATTTTCTTTGTTTATTCCCTTAAAAATTATTTTATTAAATTTTCACAGGTTTCTGGAGGAATCCAAATATGTGGCCAATTTGCTATCTGTACCTGGAAAGCCCCCTATTAATTCTTCATATTTTAATCACTGATAATTTTATCTGTTTTGTTCACTCCTCTATCTCCAGTGGCTAGAATAGTGCTCAGCCCATAGAAGATGCTTAGTAACTTTGGTGGATACGTCGTATGTAGTAAGTGAGTGTGTGATCTTCCAGGAAGAAATTAAATATTCCATAGAATGGGGTAGCCTATTAGGATTGTAAATTCCTTCAGTAGTATTTGGAAGTTCTAATATCTAACAAAGACAAAAAAAATCACATTACATGTAATACCTTATATTATTTACTGATTATAAATAATTTAATAGATTTAAAGATATTAGCTGTATTAGGGGCGCCTGGGTGGCTCAGTCATTAAGCATCTGCCTTCGGCTCGGGTTGTGATCCCAGGGTCCTGGGATCGAGCCCCGCATCAGGCTCCCTACTCCGCGGGAAGCCTGCTTCTCCCTCTCCCACTCCCCCTGCTTGTGTCCCTCTCTAGCTGTGTCTCTCTCTGTCAAATAAATAAATAAAATCTTTAAAAAAAAAGATAGTAGCTGTATTATATGTGCACATTGGTATTTGAATGTACCATAATCCATAGAAATTCTTCATTCTGAACGAGGAAAAGATTAGTTCAAATTGATTGGTAATCTCTGTGATAATATAATTTTCTGTTGGTTTAGCTTTTTTCCTTATTTAAGCAATTTGGAGATTGTTAGATATGTCTCAGTTAACTAAAGCAAATTGTACTGTATTTGATTTTTGCAGAGATACATTTGATATTGCGTGGAATGGCAGAACTGGGATTCGTCAGAGCAGACTATCAAGTAGCACCTCTTTGCTTGATAAAGACGGGATATTTGCTAATTCAGCTAGCAGCAAACTCTTGGAGAGAGCCCATGGAATTCTCATGTTAGTATTGATCAGAAATGTGGATTGCTTTTTATGACTGGTTTAAAATTTCTGGCTGAAAAAGAAGAGGGGTGATGGTGAATCATTTTCATGAGTAGAATTTTGAGTGAAACAAGTGAATCAGAAGTTGTATTTAGAGCTGTGAATCTCATGCATTAAGAAGCTGGTGATTTGTTTGTTTTCATCTCACCGGGAGAATCGTGGTTGGATGTACTCATGGAGATGATTATTACTCTTTGACAGACCCTACCTCCAGATAGAGAAAAAACTTTTAGCTCTTTTTAGGATTCCCAATCTTGAACTGCAAATGTCCTTTAATTTGGACAGTCCTAGCAAATTGGGCAGTAAAATCCCGTATAAAATGGTGACTGGGCCTTCCAGAATATTAGGTACAACAGCTCCTGTTTCTATTACGGTGACTTGAATGTCAGATTTAAGGGCCCCATCTCAAAGAAAATTTGCTTTGACTTTTTGTAATCTAGAAGAAGCACTTTGTGAGATGTTTATACAGCATTCAAGAGCCTGTCTTTCTACCAAACAATAAACTAGAAAGAACCATGGAAAAAAAAAAAAAATGGTGACTGGGATCGTATATAGTGCAATATAACCTTTATCCAGCCTGCCGTTCTTCATTACCTGATTATAGGACTGGTTTGAAGGCATGGATATAACTATGCAGGGTGGACCAGTAAAAAGTTCTTAGTTCCCTGTATCCACATATTTCAGACACTATTTCAAAGCATATTTTTGGGCCACTAGCTAGATGTATGACTGAATTGGATTCTTTAATCCCTGTCTAAGTCAATGCTTAACAGTGCTGATGGGCTCAATTTATATAAGTCTTGCTATACTTCAGAATTGTAAATTAACTCATTTAATCCTCACAATAACTTTTAAGAGGTTGATGGTATTATCATCCTCATTTTACATTATTATATTCTACATTATTTTACATTATCACGTTGGTGAAACTGAGACTTAAAGAAAAATCCTACCCTAGTAGGATTTAGATTTAGGTAGAGTTTAGATTCAAGCTCAGGTCTTTCTGACTCCCCAGCTCATGTTCATAAGCCTTGGGCATTATTCCTTTTCTTTCTTTATCTATTAAAAAAATCTTGATGTAAATATAATACTGAATTATAAGAAAAAAAAGAACAAGAGAATTTTTAATTTCTTTTTTTTTTTTAAAGATTTTATTTATTTATTTGTCAGAGAGCACAAACGGGGAGTGGCAGGCAGAGGGAGAAGCAGACTCCCCACTGAGCAAGGAGCCCAATGTGGGACTCGATCCCAGGACCTCGGGATCATGACCTGAGCTGAAGGCAGACGCTTAACCGGCTCAGCCACCCAGGCATCCCGAGAATTTTTAATTTCTAAAAGGGGACAGTCATTAAGTTTTTTAATAAGTACATTTTAAAAATCCATGAAATTAGGCCTCTATTTAAAGTCTTAAAATGACAGAAACAAAGTTTCTATAGGTATAAGAAAGTAGAACTTTATTATAATGTCAAAAGAAAACGATATTTTAGTTTTGAATGTACAACATTACATTACTGATTATCAGACTTAAATGTATTTATAGCAATATTACAGAGCAGGCATTTCTTTTCTTGTTCTTTTCCTTGCTTTTTTTCATTCCCAAAGGTGCCTGCTTAGTTGAATCAGTCAGTGTTTTCATATAGGGGACCTATATCTTGGAAATGGGAATATAAATCTACTATTTTAGTAGAGACTTGGAAATCATTCATCTGTATAATAGTTTTTTGTAATAATTTCTAATTTTTCAAATGTAATGGTTTGTCTGTATAGGAGAAACAAAAATTTCAAGTCCAAGCCTGGCCTTCCAAAGGTGAGTATTATGAAAAACTTTTTTCTATTGGTGCCCTACACCATAATTATTTTTTTATTACTCATGCAAACAGTCTTTATAAATAATCAAAGATAAGCAATACCTTATTTGTACCCAAAAGGGGGATTAATTTGTGTAATTAATTAAATCCATTTTAGAAATAACACTGGATATTAGGTAATGGTTTAATGGTTCAGGTAAATATTTGTGATATATCTCATATTCTAGTGTTTGAAAAGCATCTGAAGTATAAATGTTAATTTTTGTTGAGTAATTGCATCTTTACATAAGATTTTTTCTTTTATCCTTAAGCCAGGTTAAGGTCAAATTTTGAATTTTACCTGATTTTAAATAATTTCTAATTAGTGCTTATCTAACTCATTATCATTTAGCACTAGTCAGACAAGTTTCTATAAAGGTCCAGATAGGCTCTCAAGCCTATAGTCTCTGTTAACTACTTAGCTATGCTATTGTAGCACAAGTGCAGCTATAGACAATATGTAACTAAATAAGTGTGACTGTATTTCACTAAACTTTATTTTTAGACATTGAAATTTGGATTTCACATAATTTTTCACATGTCATTAAATACTATTTTAATGTTTTTTTCAACCATATAAGCCATATAAAAACAGTGGATAGGATTTGGCCCATGGCTATAATTTTCCTACAGTGATCTACATAGTAGATTTTTGGGTGGCATTCCAAAAATATTTATTGAATTTACTAAAGGAAGAAAAATCTGTTTCTTTCTCTTGTACTGTCCCAAAGAAGGAATCCTGTCACTTGTCACCTTTTTGATGAATTCCAAAATTAAAAAAAAAAAACTGAGAAGGAGCTGTTTATTCTCACAATTCTCTAGTTCAAAAAACAACAAAAAATATATGAGGTTATTATTTCTTCTACTTAAGCCTCTTAGGCTTCTAAGGAAAATGTAATGCACTGCTTATGTGGTTTCTGGTAGTGGTAAATATTGTTTTAAACCACAAAGCACAAAGAAAATTTATGTTAAGTGGTTTGTAATTATATTCTTATCACGAAAAGATTTTATGTAGAGAAAAAGGGTATCACTTGCATTATCAAACATCTTATCTTTTCATTTGTGTTTCTTTTTTCCTTCACTGTCTCTTTAGTCTTTTGTTTTTGTTTCAAGTTTTTATTTAAATTCTAGTTAGTTAACATGTAGTGTAATATTGGTTTCAGGAGTAGAAAGTAGTGATTCATCACTTACATAGAACACCCAGTGCTTATCACAAGTGCCCTCCTTAATACCCATCATCCATCTAGCCCCTCCCCCACTCATCTCCCTCCATCAACCCTCAGTTCTCTGTAGTTAATAGTGTCTTATGGTTTGCCTCCCCCCACCTATTTTTTTCTTCTTCCCCTATGCTGTTTTGTTTCTTAAGTTACACATATGAGTGAAATTGTATGGTATTTGTCTTTCTCTGACTGACTTATTTTGTGTAGTGTAATACACTCTAGCTCTATCCATGTCTTGCTAGTGGCTAGATTCTTTTTGATGGCTGAGTAATATCTGTGTGTGTGTGTGTGTGTGTGTGTGTGTATACACATATATATATATCTCACATTTTCTTTATCCATTCATCGGTTGATGGACATTTGGACTCTTCCCCTAATTAGCCTTTTAGTATTTTGAATGCCACCGCTGGGTCTAGCTATTTGTACCATTCTTTTTACTCTCCTCAAGTGAATAACTTCTCTTAAAACTTCATATGGTTTAAAAATATTCATGTTGGCTACACCTGAAGTAACAAATTCTATTCAGTTATCAGTCACAGAAATCCCATCTATTTCTCTATTTATTTTTATTGATGTATAATTAATATACAGTGTTGTACTAGTTTCAGGTGTACAACATGTTGATTCATTGATTCTCAGTGCTCACCACCTGTCAGCAACAATGTTATTACAGTATTACTGACTATATTCCCTATGCTGTGTCATCTCTGTGACTTTTTTATTTTATAACTGGAAGTTTGTATTTCTTAATCCCCTTTATCTATTTCACCCCTCCCCTCTAGCAACTACCACTTTTTTTTCTGTATGAGTCTGTTTATTCATTTGTTTTGTTTTCTGGATTCCACATTATAAGTGAAATCATATGGTATTTGTCTTTCTCTGTCTTATTTCACTTAGCATAATACCCTCTTGATCTATCCGTGTTGTCACGAAATGCCAAGATCTCATTCTTTTTTATGGCTGAGTAATAGCCCTATTGTGTATATGTGTGTGTTTGAATACATATACCTCACCTCTTCTTTATCCATTCGTTAATTGATACTTGGATTGCTTCCATATCTTGGCTGTTGTAAATAATGTTGCAGTAAACATAGGGGTGCGTATATCTCTTTGAATTAGTGTTTTTTCTTTGGGTAAATACCCAGTAGTGGAATTATTGGATCGTATGGTATTTCTATTTTTAATTTTTTGAGGAACCTGCATACTATTGTTCATAGTGGCTGTACCAATTTAGGTTCCACCAGTAGTGCATGAGGGTTCCTTTTTCTCCACATCCTCACCAACACTTGTTATTTCTTGTCTTTCTGATGCTAGCCATTCTGATAGGTATAAGGTGCTATCTCACTGTGGTTTTGATTTGTATTTCCCTGATAATGAGTGATGTTGAACAGTTTTTTCTTGTGTCTGTTGATCATCTCTGTGTCTTCTTTGGAAAATGTCTCTTTGGTTCTCTGCCCATTTTTTAATTGCATCATTTTTATTAACCCCTTATTGGATATATCATTTGCAGATATCTTCTCCCATTTACTTTGTTGCCTTTCATTTTGTTGATGGTTTCCTTTGCTGTGCAAAAGCTTTTATTTTGATGTAGTCCCAGTAGTTTATTTTTGCTTTTGTTTCCCTTGCCTAAGGAGACATATCTAGAAAAATGTTGCTAAGGCTGATGTTCAAAGGGATTACTGATTATGTTTTTTTCCTAGAGTTTTCATGGTTTCAGGTCTCACATTTAGGTCTTTACTCCAATTTGAGTTTATTTTTGAGTATAGTGTGAGAAAGTGGTCAGGTTGAATGATTGTCATTATGTTGTCATTTATACTTTGAGAATTGCCTGTTTCCGATCTTTTGTTCATTTGTTAATTGTGGGATGAGTTTTTAAAGGAATTTTTATAGTTTTTATGTACAGATAGTAAGTCTTTGTCATTGTTGGGAAAATTTTATTGAGTTGCATTTGTTAAAATATGTATTGTACTTATCACTTGAAGGTTTGTATTTTTAAGTGTTTATATTGTCAAAATTAATATTTTTTAAAAAGACTTTTAAATTTGTCATGTTTTTAACTCAGTTCTGTGCTTCTCATATAATAAAATTTTTAGTACTTTTTGAGTAACATTATATAGTTTACATATGTGTAGATATATTCTTTCCATGGACAGACTCGCTGCCATAAATATGGTATGGTTTTAAAAATTGTGATTGGCTACAAAAGCTCTCAAATACTTTATTAATATCCTATTTTGTATTCTTTAAGTGCTTTATGTATAACTCCAATCTTATTAAGATTAGTAATTAGTATATCAGGATCACGGTTGATAGGGTTGATGTTTTGTTTTCTTTTTCTGTATACATTTCTGGCTTACATGCTGTAGCCCTAGGATTGAATTTAATTTATTGTCTCTGTGAGTCAGGTTTCAGTTACAGATAACAGTAATAACTGTGGATATTTTTAAGTAGAAAAGGACTTAATTCAAAGAGGCACTTACAAAATCATTAGAAGTCTTAGAGTTTCAGAGTATTAAAACAGCAGTGCAGAACTGACCCCAGCTGTAATCAGCTAGGAAAACAGGAAACTGCCATTCTAGCTTCTGTGTTCAGGCACATACTATCTGTGGTATGATCCAGGAATCAGAAAGGAGCTGCTACAACTATTGGCTCCAGGGCTAAGGTGCATTTATTAGAGTTTCAGTGACAACACAAATTCCGTGTACTCTGCCTCTCAACTCATAAAGGTAGTACCTGGACATTGGGATCACAAAAAGCTAAAGTGCTTTGATGTGCGTGCTCGTCAGAAGAAACAGAACCTAGTAGTCAAAGTCTCTGCTTCAGTTATACCTTCCTAGCTTCACGTGTGGGATTTTAAATGATAAACTTAAATTGCATCTGGAACCCAAATGCAAGAGTTTGAGAAATGCAGTTTTCTTTTTAGCTGGAAAGCTTCTGCTGGAAAGCAGGAGGGGTAAGATGGATGTTGAATATCCAATCTCTCATATTCACCACAGTCATTATACATAGGTGATAATGAAAACTGGCTTGTAATTTTGTTTTTCCTGTTCTTTGATTAATTTATGTGAGGAATTTGATTTTTCTCCCTTCTTTTCAGCACTTGCTGGAGGTAAATTCTTTAAAGCATCTGACAAGACTGACGCTACAGGATCGCATCACCAAGTCTCTTCTTCATTTGCACAAGAAGAAAAAACCTCCCAGCATCAGTGCCCAGTTTCAGGTTATTTCTTATTTTACCTTTTTATATAAAAAGGTTTTTTAGAGGAATCTGTTTCATTCAGATTGGCATTGAAAAGTCAAGATGATCTGCAAGATACGTGAATGGAAGATGATACATATACTTAAAAGCCATATTATAGTGGTCATTTTGAAGAGAAGTAACAGGGGTGGAAAAAGTCAGCTGCCTTTCTTTTTCATCCTTTTATGTGTGGGTAGTGGATATCCCAAAGAGTAATTCATTGTTTTCAGTGTGAGGAGACAGGCAGCAGAAAATTGATACTATAAACAAAACCTGCCTTTAAGCCCTATTGTCCAGATATAGTCACTGTTAACATAATGTGTATGTTTTTTTTCTATATATATTTTAAACTTCATGCTACTGCCATCTATATTTAAATGGGATTGTAGGTATTTTCTGGTTTTATTTTAGTTTTATATACATAGAAATCCATTTCTTTTTGTTGTGACCGGGCATTTGGCAATAAATGAGATCATAATAAATTAAATAACAATTATATAACTGTCACGCTGACTTTTATTCTCTGAACATATATCTATGTCTTAAGTTTTTTACAATACCTACGTATTGGCTTTATAATCAGAGGAAAAGATACCTAAAAAGGATTATTTTTTCAAAGATAGTTTGTTTATAGCAGCAGGAAGCAGATTGGTGGTTTCCTGGGGCTGTGAGCAGGAGCAGTTATTATTGCATATGGGCAGGAGGGAAATTTCTGGGGTGATGGAAGATTTCTACATCTCACTTGTGGTGATGTTTGTACAATTATATAAACTTACTAAAAATCATTGATGTGTAGACTATAATGGGTACATTTTTATATTATTTAAATTGTATTTCAATAAATTGTTAAAAACAAACTGTCACTATTAAGAGAATGAAAGGGCAAGCTGCAAGGTATGAAAATATACTGGCAATACATCTGAAAAAGACCTTGTGTATGGAATATATGAAGAACCAGAAATCAATTTTTAGAAAGACAGATACCCTAATTGAAATGGGCAAAAGTCTTGAACAGCCAAAACTTGTCTGATATCAAAAGATGTAATCCAGAAGGCCAGTGAGCCTATTAAATACCTGCCCAACATTATTAGTCATCAGAGAAATGCAAATTAACTACACATTTGCCTGCATGGCTGAAATAAAAAAGACTGATTATACAAAGTGTTTGCAGGGATGTGGAGCAACCAGAACTTTTATACACTGCTGTTGGAATACAAACTGATGCAGGTATTTGGAAAACAGTTGAAAGATATGTAGAAGAACGCCCATAGCAACTTTATTCATAATAGCCCAAACTGGAACAAATAAATATCCATCTTCAATGGATTATTTAGTTGTGGTATAGTCATATAGTGGATCACTATTATATAGTCCTGAAAATGTACAAAATATAATTATGTGCAACAAATACAAACGAGTATATAGTATATCTTTGGTTTTATATGAAGTCATAGAACAGGCAAAACTAACTTACCATCTTAGAAGTCAGGGTAATTGTTACCCTTGGTTCAGGTGTGGCGGTGGGTAACTTATGTACAGTGACCTTGCTAAATTCAATGGGATGGGGTAAAGATGGGCTTCTGAGGTTCTGGTAATATTTTATTGAGTTGGGCTTTGGTTACAAGAGTGTGTTCCTTTTGGGAAAATTCATCACACTGTGTACTTGTGATTTAAGCATTTTATTTTATGTATTTTATAATACAATAAACATTTCTGACAAAAAAGAGCACTTAAAAGTAAAAAAATTATATGTTGCTGTAATATATATGACAATAATAATAGGAGTCTATATGGTTATAAGGCTTCTAAGTTTTACTGGAAGTCACAAAATATTAACTCTGAGTAGACTGTGACAAGTTTGCATATTATAATCTGTAGAGCAGCCACTAAAAAATACTACAAAGAAATGTAACAGAGAAGCCAATAGATAAATAGAATACTAGAAAACAAAATATGTTATCTGACCATAAAATAGAATTAAACCAGAAATCAATAAAGAAAAGATAACAATCCCCAGATATTTGGAAAATAAAAAGCAGACATCTAAATAATGCATGAGTCAAAGAGGAAGGAAGATTTTAAAAATATTTTAAATGAAAGTAAAATATCAAAGTTTGTGCAGTGTAGCTAAAGCAGTTTTCCAAGGTTCATTGATAACATTAAATGCTTTTAATGAAAGGAAAAAGGCCTCAAATCAAAAACGTAAGCTTCTCTCTTAGGAAACTAGCAAAAGAAAAACATACTAATTCCAAAGCAAGCAAATAGAATGAAATGATAAAGATAAAAGCAGAAATCAATGAAATTGAAAACAAAAATAATAGGGAAAAATCAATGAAACCAAAAAGTTGGTACTTTGAAAAGATAAAAAAAATTATAAACCTCTAGCTAGACTACTCAGAAAAAAAAGAGGTAAAGTACAAATTATCAATATCAGGAATGAAAGAGGGGGACATCACTAGCATGAACACTGAAAGTGGGGGACTACTAGCTAGTGGATACCCTACAGGAAATTTTCAAAGTTGTTCTAGGAACGCATGAGTTTGGGTAAATTGTTTCATGAAATGTGAAGAAAAGTGAAAAATTTATTCTAGACGTTATTCTTTAATATATCTGCAATATATACTGTTGCCAAACTATCAGCTTTAAGATTAAACTACCATCCTTCTCCTTAATTTAATCAGTATGGGAATATACACAACTTGCTTTTGAGAAAGAAAGCTATTTCTGTGTATACCATTGTTTCAGCATAGTTTGCCAACATTATTGTTTGTATTTATAAATTGTTTTCTGCCAGTTTAGAATGGGAGAAAATGCTAATTATATTGCTCTGTATTGCAGGCCTCGTTAAGCAAGCTGATGGAGACACTTGGTCAAGCAGAACCCTATTTTGTAAAATGCATTCGTTCTAATGCTGAAAAGGTAAAAATGTCCTTTAAATGAGAGCTTCTAGCTCCGCTTACTTCAAATCAGGCTTTACATTTTTTTTAAGGAGAGTAAGTAGAGGGGAAGAGCTTTTATAATCTTTTTAAGGAAAACAGTGTTCTGTATTTTCTGTAGATATCCTTCTGTTTCTGTACTTACCTGCCTTTTTGGTATTTAAATGGGCTTGATTTAGTGTTTCCTAAGAATCTGAGAAACAAATATGTTATGAAATTCCATCATAAAAAAGAGTTTTATGCAACTTTTGTTACCCTGAGATTTAATCTTATTTGCATATAAGCTGTCATTCTTAAAGAATTTGCTTAGCATTTTTTATGTTTAGAGCTTTTTATCTCTGCTAAATAAGGAAGGTGCTGTGGACATTCTTGATTCCTTCCTGTTTTCTATGATAGGTCTCCTAATTAGAGTTTTGCAAAATATATCTAATAAGTATAAACATTTGTCATATTTCTTTATGTTCATCATAGGAAAAAATAGTTCCCAGCCTGAATAGCTAAAATGTATAGTTCTCTAGTACTGTAAATATGTAGTGTGAATTAGGTCCAGCTTTCTTAATTTTTAGGAAGCAGTCTTCAACTCTGCAGTTTACAAACTTTGTGAACTTACCGTTTCTGTGGCTTTTATGTTTTCATCTTTGTAAGAATATACTATAATTATAGGACCAGCCTAATAGTGTGTTGGTAGTATACATGGGTCAATACCTGCAAAGTACTTAGAATGTTCCTGGCCCTGTACTAATTATTTAGTATTTTGCTAGCTATTCTTTTAGAGTAACAAAAAAGGAAACCTTTTTATTTACAGTTAAATAGAAGTTTGAGTCCTATTCATTGAGACCTTGTTATACAGAGAGTTTAATTAGTGAAGTGTATTTCAGGGCATAGAATAAGTACTAAATAAACATTGACTGCTATTATTACTATTTTTTTATTTTTATTTCTTAAAGATTTTATTTATTTGAGAGAGAGAGAACACAGGAGGGGCAGAGGGAGAGGGAGAAGCAGGCTCTCCGCTGAGCAGGGACCCCAATGTGGGGCTCAATCCCAGGACCCTGGGATCATGACCTGAGCCAAAGGCAGATGCCTAACTGACTGAGCCACCCAGGTGCCCTGACTGCTATTACTATTTAACATAAGTTGCCCATTTGATTTTTTTTCCTTGATAGTTGGTATGTCCCATCTCTCTGCAGGAAAATGTTTGGGATTGCCTTAGGGGGTCATTAAAAATAGTATTTAGAGAATAGGAAGAAATCTCAGAAGCCCCAAATAAATCTTTGGAATAGCTAAAAACATGCCTACTGAGATACCTACAAGTGACAGGGTGTTGTGACTGGTGATGAATGACTACCTCCCATTAGCTTCTTCCTCATCAATGCCTAAGCAGTGAGGAGATCAGTTCTCAGGAACTATAGCAATTTTTTGTTTTTCAGTGTGTCCTACCAGTATCATCAGCAAAAAGCATTTAGGGAAATAAGCTACTTCTCTATTTTTTTTTAAAGATATATTTATTTGAGAGCAAGAGAGAGAGTGGGGGGGGTGAGGGGCAGAGGGGGAGAAAGAGAGAATCTCAACCCATCTCCCTGCTGAGGGCAGAGCTGGAGGCGGGGCTTGATCTCATGACCCTGAGATCATGGACTTGAGCCAAAACCAAGAGTCGGATGCTTAACCAACTGAGCCCCCCAGGTGCCACGGGAAATAAGCTACTCTTAAACTTGTACTAGTCATTGAAAGAAGAATCTGTCAGCTCTCAGTTAACCAAGGCAACTGGTAGAGTGGGTGGGGTAGGTGGTTTCTGAGTGAGATTATAGAGAAAATCTTAATTAAAAACAAAAATACAGACACTATTGACTATATATAAGTAGGTTATAGATTTCTGTAGTGGCTAGACTATGTGGCCTCCTCCTCTGGGCAACTACATTTCTTTTTAGCTTTGAAGGTCCTCTCCCTCTGCAACTAGAGCAGCCTGGAAGCTTGGTTTCTTTTTCCCTAGGGTCAGGCAGTTAGACCTTTTTTGAAGCTACTAGCTGGGGAGGTAAGATTTTCCCGTCACCTCTGCTGTGTCTTAACCAGACAATCTCCAGTCAATTTTTAGACATTCAAAAGCTAACCATACTTATAGGAGAAACATTAATTTGGGGATCTCTTAGTCTGGGTTAATTTTTTTCCATTTGCTTTGTTTTAGCTGCCGTTAAGATTCAATGATGCCTTGGTACTTCGACAGCTTCGGTACACTGGGATGCTGGAGACAGTTCGAATTCGCCAATCCGGATACAGCTGCAAATATTCTTTCCAGGTTATGTTTTTATAGTGATATTTAAATGTATATACACTGAAGTAAGTTATTCCTGTGTCTTGCTTATTTTTTATTTGGGTCTCACTTGTTTATTTCTCCTATTTCTTCGTTTGCATTCCATCTTTTGTATACAGAATTGAAGAGGGGTAGAGAGTACTCACTTCCATTGAATGGCAGCAATCTTATTAAACTTGTGGTGTGATAGAATCCAGTTCCTGGCTATTCTCATTTGATCTGAATGTTTGCTAATACTAAGTTTACTCATAACACAGTAGTTCTTCCTACTGATTACTCCAGTAATTGAAAGAGTTCAGTCAGAACTGTCTAGTTCAAAAGATTCCATTTAGTTTTCTGTAAAGTTATCTCAGCAAGATTTTCTTTCATCGTAAGCTGCCAGCAAGGCTTACAGTGATTCTCATCAGCTATTGCTGCTATGGGTATAGAAATTATGTTGAAGCTTTTCAGCAGCTGAGCAAGTTCTTTGCTGTTTCTGGGCGGGAAAGCTTCGTTCTCAGTTATACCGTGACACCTTTGCATATTTTTCTGCTAAAAATTTCAGTTATTAAATAACTTTTTCTTTGGTCGTTAATATTATTGCTTTCTCAAAAGGGATCATTAGTTTCTGCTTTTTTCTTCTTCCATTCCCCTTTGATAACAAAATATGTAGAATTCACTATCTTCTCTCTACCCCCACCCCCATTTTACAAATTAACTGTTTTGTAATTTTTTAAATTAAGTAATTTCTTGGTTTCAGTCTCTAAAAGATGAGGAAAGGATCAATAAAAGGACAATTAGCTAGTTTAGGACCATGTTTACATATAATTTTCTTGTGATTTTACAACATTTTTCTTTTCATTTTTCAGGATTTTGTGAGCCACTTCCACGTACTTCTTCCCCGAAATATTATTCCATCCAAATTTAACATTCAAGATTTCTTCAGGAAAATAAATCTTAATTCAGATAATTATCAAGTTGGAAAATCCATGGTAAATATAACATATACAGTCCTTATCAAATTTGAGTGCATTTTTATATTTAAATAATAATGACGATCATGAGAACATTCATGAAAAAGTTAGTGTACCAGATATCATAAGGAAATTGATTAGGCCAAGATTTTTACTTAATATAGTCAGTATTAACCAAAGAGCTTCTTGCCAATGCTCTAGTTCTGTCTGTAGTTTTAACTGCTTAAAAACAATCTCTTCCCCAGGTATTCTACCATAATTTTCAACTCAACTTGCTCGAAGTGACCTTATCCAGATTCCCCTACTGTCCTTAATTTATCAACTACTCTTTCTCTGTCATCCTCTTCTAGGTTGTTAGGCTAAAAACTGTAATTATATTTGGCCTACCCTTCACTTTAATCCTTTTACAAAGTTCTGTTTCTTTTTTCCCTCACAAATGATTTTCATCTCTCCCTTTTTCTTCATTCCTACTGCTTGCATTTTAGTCTGTTCCTTAGCTCTCACTTCTATTTCTCTTACAGTAAACAGATCCCTCATCTGATTTCAGTCTGTTTGTCATTCCATTTAACTCACTCTACCCATAGTATCAAAATCATCTTAGTACCTCTTTCTTTTATGTTGGCTTCCTGCTTAATAATAATCCCATGATAACCTCCTCATTAAATTCAAACATCTTTCTCTTCAAGAACTTCCATGTCATGACTGCACACCATTTAATATCTTCTTTATGAAGATTAATTGTTCTGTTGACCCCTGTGTATGCTGCCATGTACATGTACATTTATTATTATTTCCAACTCCTTGTTTTGCTCAGGTAGAGGCCTCTGTCTTTTGCCCTTATAGTTTACTGTTTTCCTTTTTGCATATCTAATATCTATCTCTTATTTTTTTTAAATAGTTTTTAATTTTTGACAGACATGGGAGGTGATGGATACATTAATTAGTTTGTGATAATTACTTCACAGTGGATACATATATCAAAATAACCCATTGTACACCTTAAATATATATAATTGTTTCTATCTACCTGCTCTTTTTTTTTTTAAAGATTTTATTTATTTATTTATTCATTTGAGAGAGCGAGAATGAGAGAGAGAGAGAGAGCACATGAGGGGGGGAGGGTCAGAGGGAGAGGCAGACTCCCCGCTGAGCAGGGAGCCCGATGCGGGACTCGATCCCGGGACTCCAGGATCATGACCTGAGCCGAAGGCAGTTGCTTAACCGACTGAGCCACCCAGGCGCCCACTATCTACCTGCTCTTAAGGGTAAAGTGCAAATCCTATTTCCAGAGGGTCTATGTCTAAGTTATATTTGTTTTCCCCTAGATCCCCAAAGATTTATTAATGGAAGGGAAGAGTAAATAAACTGGTTAATAGCCTTGGGTAGCAAGAAACCTTTGATGCATACTGGGTTTCAAAAAGACTTTTATTATTGGTTTATTCATATTATCATCAAACTTGAAGATCTGTGGTTCCCACTTTCCCCCCCACCCTAACATCCTTGAAAATAGGAAAAATGACATGTTACCAGTAGTACGTTGGCTCATGATGGTGGTGAATTTCCCAAGGGAATAATACATCACAATCTCTAAGACTGAGAATTTTATATTCATGTTCATTTTTCCATTTCCCCTTCTATATTTTAATGTCTCTTTTTAAATTTGAGAATGACTTCTTTGGATAAATGGATAGAAATATTTATCAGTACTGCTTTTCACGTCTACCATTGTATTCTTCTTTAAAGAAGCTTACCACAGAAAGGATGATTCATGAAATAAATTTCTCATTTCTTCTTAAGCTGTATTCCTCATCTTTCTCCTTTTTGGTAGGTGTTCCTAAAGGAGCAGGAACGACAGCACCTACAAGATCTGCTTCACCAAGAGGTGCTCCGCAGAATCATATTGTTGCAGCGATGGTTCAGGGTTCTTCTGTGTAGGCAGCATTTCCTCCATCTGAGACAGGCATCCATCATTATCCAGGTTGGAAGCAAAGGATTCCTCATATGAGATTTGCTAATTTATGTGGCCTTTATTTTAGTAACTAGAATTTTACTGTGAAACATTTGAATAAGAATATAAACTTCTTCAGAGATGAGAATGTGTCCTATTCATCTTTTTAAAAAGTTTATTTATTTGAGAGAGAGAAAGAATGGACAGGGGGAGGGGCAAAGGGAGAGGGAGAGAGAGAATCTCAAGCAGACTCCCTGCTGAATGCGGAGCCTGACATAGTGCTCGATCTCATGACCATGAAATCATGACCTGAGCTGAAACCAAGAGTCGGATGCTTTATCGACTGAGCCACCTAGGCGCCACTCCTGTTCATTTGGGTTCATAGCACCCAACAGATTACTTATTATAATAATAGACTACTGATAAATATTGATGGAGTTGAATTTAAATTAAATTGAATTTATAGCTATATTGTCTTATAAGGTATGGTTGGAGCAAAGGAGTTATGTGCCTTAATTTTTGTTGACATAGTTATTTTTATTTGATAGTTTCCTGAGAATATTTGAGAGTTATATTGTTATTGCTCTGTACTCATCTTGGATGATAGGAATCTTATTTTGTATTTTTCTGTTTTATTTTCTCCCTCATTGATATATATGATGACCGTTCTCCTCCATAGGCCCCTTTTTGTTTATATAAGAAAATCTTTAGAATCTTAATCTTTGAAACGTGTGCATGTTGGCCTAAAACCCATTAATATTGGCAAACTGTAGCATGAGAAGATAATGTAATTTGTTAAAGCATCAAAAATTTTTAAATTATTTTAAGTTCTATGTAACTTCATTGAGGTTATATTTTCTAGAAGAGTTGTTTTAGCCAAGCATATCTGGAAAAGAAAAACTTTTTTTTCCCACTTTAATCATGCGGAATTTAACTCTTTAGCCACTTAACCTTTAATTGTGACATAATAAACTTACTCTTTTTTTCTGTGAAAATATGGTATAAGATAAGACAGCAGTTTTTATTGTTTTCCCCACAGCGATTCTGGAGGAATTACCTAAATCAGAAGCAAGTCAGAAATGTAGCTGTGCAGAAGGATGCTTTAGTTATGGCTAGTGCGGCCACTCTTCTCCAGGCTTCCTGGCGTGCTCACTTGGAGAGGCAGCGGTATTTGGAGCTCCGGACTGCAACCATCATCATCCAGCAGAGATGGAAGGAACATTATAGGCGGAGACATATGGCTGCTGTCTACATTCAGGCGAGATGGAAAGGCTACAGGGAAAGTAAGAGATATCAAGAACAAAGGAACAAAATCATCCTTTTGCAATCAATATGTAGAGGATTCAGAGCAAGACAAAGGTAATCTTTGTTGCTATGATAATTACTCCTTCTCTCTTTCCAAGTATTTTGTTTATATCTCTGCGCTAACACTTGCCTAACTTGTATTAGAATAGGTTATATATAATTTTGTCTTCTCCACTAGGCTGTGGTACTCCTAGCAGTTTTAACCCACATTGTGTGGTCTATAATAGAAGCTAAATAGATGTTTATTGCATTAAATTGGATTGAAAACCTACATGGTCCATATGGTTATAACTGCTAAGAGTTAACTTTTACATTTGGTTTAGTCTTTAAAAATTGGCAATATTCAGTTGTTTTTACTTTTAGAAACTTTAATTTCATTTTAAGGTTTATCTTAAAGATATTTTTTAAATGAGAGTTTTGACTAGAATGCCCTATTAGAAATTATGCACTTAATAAAATATCATCTCACTCATAGAAGTGGAATTATGAAATGTGTACCCAAGTTAGCTTAAGAAGAAAAATCTGGAACTCTCGATTTATTTCTTAAATTCTCAGTAAAATGTATTCTCTCCAGTAGTAATTAGAAGATATCTCTAACCCATTTTTCCCTGTTTTTATATAGATTTAAAGTTTTAAAAGAACAAAGACTGAAAGAAACAAAACTAGAACTTGGATTGGCAAATACTGAGCCATCTGGAGCTCTGGAAATTCAGGGTTCAGACCCTTCAGAGTGGGAGGATTGTTCCTTTGACAACAGAGTAAAAGCTATAGAGGAATGTAAATCTGTGATAGAGAGTAATCGAATTAGCCAGGAAATTTCAATGGACCGCTTGAAAGAGTCCCCACACAAGCGACAGGAGAGAGCCAGAAGCCAAAGTGGTGTAGACTTGCAGGAAGAAGTGATTGTAAGAGAGAGACCTAAGTCCTTGGAGGATCTCCACCAAAAAAAAGTAGGTCGGGCCAAAAGAGAAAGTCGGAGAATGAGAGAACTAGAGCAAGCTATATTTAGTTTAGAATTGTTGAAAGTTCGTTCTCTTGGTGGCGTGTCTCCTTCAGAGGAACGTAGATGGTCTACAGAACTGATGCCTGAAGGCCTTCAGTCTCTACAGGGTACACCTGACAGTGAAAGCTCTCAAGGAAGCTTAGAACTTCTGAGTTGTGAGGAAAGCCAAAAGAGCAAACTGGAGTCCATAATTTTAGATGAAGGAGACTTGCAGTTTCAATCACCTAAAATATCTAGCAGTCCAAAATTTGATTCACAGAACAATGCCCTCAGTGCCTCAAGTGAGACTAACTATACATTGATTGAAAAAGGGGCATCCTCTGACTCAGTGTATTTGAAGAATGGGACTATGAAGGAAAAACTGGTTTGCAGTTCTGAATCTATTACCTGTAAGCCGCAGCTGAGAGACCCCTATATTTCAAATAGTTTGCCTACATTTTTTTATATTCCTCAACAAGACCCACTGAAAACAAGTTCCCAACTAGATACTATCCAGAGAAACAAGCTATTAGAAAGTGAAGAAACACTTTCAGCTCTCACTTTGGATATCAACAGGGAAGCCAGAAAGTACCACTTCCCAGGAGAAAATCAAGTTGTTACGTCTTTGAATACAGATTCTTCTAATACTGTGCTGAAGAAGTTAGAAAAGCTAAACATTGAGAAGGAAGAAAGGCAAAAGCAGTTGCAGCAACAGAATGAAAAAGAGATGATGGAACAGATTCGTCAGCAAACAGATATTTTAGAGAAGGAGCGTAAAGCCTTCAAGACAATTGAAAAGCCAAGAACTGGGGAGTCCTTCCTGGCACCATCTTTCCATCCATCAGAGCAAAGAGTAGAGAGGCCATCCTCTCTCCTCATTCTGAATACCCCAAATAAGGAAGAACCGAATGTAGTAGGGCCTCCATCAGTAACTGTAAAAGATGCAGCTCTTCTTCCAAAAGACAGTCCTTCTGCTCACCTACCCCAGAAGGACCGACCTGTCACCTTGTTCTTTGAAAGGAAAGGAGGCCCATGCCAATTTGCTACTACCAAGGAATTATCCAAGACAGACAGAATGTGCACCCAACTGAATGTAGCCTGTAAAGTTTCTAATAATCGTATTTCAAAAAGAGAACACCATAGACCAGCTCAGTCTTATAGCCACAAATCTGATGACCCTTCCAGAGATGGAACTACTAGGGTTATTTTCTTTATGCCAAAGGACAATATGAGTATTTCCCTGTAAGTGAAATGCTTATTTATTTTATGTATAAATGGGAAACTTTTTGGAGAATTTTATTAAGGTGCCTTAATCTACCTCAACTATTTGTATGGGTGCTACTGAAATTAGCCATTTTCTCTGTGTAGAAAAAAAATTCCCTAATTGTTGACTCTAGCAGCTACCTGAAATTGAATAAAATTATACCATAGAAATCTTTGACTAAGCACAGATAGAGTTTTTTGGTTCCTCCTCATTAAGTGAGAAAGCATTTGTGAAGGGCAGTACAGTGCCTGTAAACCCAGTAGGCATTCAGCAAATGCTGGTTGCCCTAGATCTCTCAGGTGTGGCAAGTCCAATCTTGTTAGTGTCAGGCTTTAAAGTTAATGTACTTTGTCCCAGCGATTAGCCTATTTATGGTCTTCATTAAGTACTTTATACTTTCTTTGTGTGGTAAAAAACACAAAAAGAATACAATTTATCATCTTAACCATTCTTAATTGTATAGGACTATGGTGTTAACTATATGCACATTGCTGTGCAGTGGATCTCTAGAACTTTTTCGTAATTGTAAAAGAAACTCTTATTACCCATCAAACAGCTACTCTCCTTTCCCCTTTCTCCAGGCTCCTGGCAACTACCATTCTACTTTCTAAGAGTTTGACTACTTAAATAGATGGCTCATATAAGTGGAAGTTCTTTATACTTTTAAGTTTTCTTAACTAGTGGTCACCATGGAAAAGCACTTTTTAGATGGAACATGAAAACAAAGATTATAAAATTTAAGAAATTTGTATTAAGTCTTTGTATATAGTGGATTCTTTTAGTTCTTGTGGGAGAATGTCAATGTTTAAGTAAAAGGAGGGTATATATCTTAGGGATAAAAAAATTAAATTTCACGTTTACCATGAAAATAACCTTTTCTCTCATCATAGTTTGAGCTTTTAATCTTTCAGTCTTTAAAATTATGTACAGACTTTATAGATCCTTTGTAAATACAAGAAAGAGATCATTGATATTTTTCCATCAGGGATTTTTGTATGGTATTATGAAATGCAGTTGAACTAAATGACAGTGTGAGGTCCTATACTTGCCCATTAACCTAGAGATTGCCCCAAAGTTCAAAGACCTTGTGTAGCATATATAAGCCCATCAGAGTGTTAAAAATATTATTTCCTGTCATTCTGATTAAGTTTAGTGATGTAAGGAGTGTGTGTGTAGCTGTTGGATCCATGAATGTGTTCTGTAGAAGGCTTACTTATAGATTTCAAAAACATTAATCATTCTTGTGAATTCTTGTAAACTCCTTTTATCATTTTCCAAGACAAACAATCTTAGGGCTACTCGATCTAGTTTGCTTTACCTCATTAAGATCTACTTATCTTCAAGATGATTATATATTAGGTTGTTTATGTGAAAGCTTAAGTAACATTCATACTTCAAATCTTCTCTTGTTGCATTTTATAGAATCGTAAATGTTGGTGTTTCTCAATTATTTTGTCCCGTTTCCACATATTATAGATGAGATCACTGAGGCCTACAGAGGTGAAATGACTTGTTCAAGGTCACATACTGAGAAATAGTTGGGAATAGAACTCGAGTTTCATGATTAGGAATCACTGTTGAGTTTCATGATTAGGAAGTAAAGTTAGTATTCTTTCTATGCCATAGATAAGTGCATAGTGGTCTTCATCTGGTTAATGAAGGAGAACAAAAATAGAAATCATGGAGAAATCTAAAGAAAATGCTGTGAGTTTAAAAGTTGACTAGGGTTGTCAAGTGCTGTCAAAGGTCCTGTTAATTGTTTCCCTCTTTTTAGAACAAAGCAAAGGCCAATAGGCTCAACTGTGGCAAGAGATTTTAATAAAAGGGAATCTTTTAGGATAGCATAGCCTAGGATTGCTAGGCTTAATCATACATTGGTCAAAAAGGGAGATCTCAGAAGCCTTTAGCTAGCAAAGATTGCCATCTATTTAGGCTTGTTTTAGGATTCAATGCATAGGGCAAAGGACAAGATAACCTCTTACAGCCCCTAGGTCTTCATTTGTAAAAATTAAATGGAAGATTTTGAATGATAGAGCAATTACAAGCCAACTTATAAGTTATTGTCTACTTTAAACCCAGCCCTATGCTAGAAGGTAAGGTATGATTCTCAGTGAGCTTATAGTTCTGCTAAGGAGAGATTAGCAATATGTTGTTGATAAATTTTAAGAATCATGGTACTGAATTAGTATAGGTAATTGGGGCCATGAAAGCCCTGGGTTCTATTCAGATTTTCATCACATACCCATTTCTACACAGAATTTAATGATAAAGTAGTCACATTTTGTGGTTATTCAAGCAAAGTTAAGTTTTCACAAGGTAACACCTCTGTATGGCACACCTCCTTTAACTTGATAACAATTTGTTATCCTGCTAGTATTGATTTTGTTCTGAATAACAAAGTTTTAAAACTAAGATAGTAGATGAAAGCTGCAGAGAGGTTTCAGAAAGAAAATCTGCTAGCTAATAGTAACCATCTCAGTATAAAACAAAGTGATGGGATCTATATCACTTGATAGCTACTTATCAGGTATTTTATAATGATTAGAATAAAAGGTCTCTTCTAAGACTAATTCTAAGGATTTGGGGATGTGGCGTTTTCCCTTATCATCAAATCCATTTGTTTTCTTGAGCTAATTCTGCTGCTACTATTCTTAAACATATGTCATAGTGGAATATACCCAGTGATTATCGGGGACAGGCCTCTAGTAATCCAGTCAAACATGTCAGTTCTTGATAATACTATTAATTAGGTAAGCACAAAAAAATTGTTTTGGGAATTGAATAAGATCTGGAAGTATTTATGTAATTTGCTAGAATTCTTTGATTTGGCTTGTTAGGCTGTATTTCATGCTGTACTTTAAGACTGCTGCCATGGGATGTCTGCTAGGAGTTGAATTGTAATCCTGTTGTTTATTATCCTAAGTGTCAACAAGGAAGCCTTAAACAGTGGAAATCCTCAACTCCGTAAACAAGGTGAACCAACTTGGAAACCTGTGCAGTTAACTGGGCCGGGCCAAGGAGAGGTAAGTATTGAATTTTATCTATATTTTATGCAAAATAGATGCACCTATTTTGGAAATTATTATTCTTATAGGTAGAGGACCTCATTTATGCATTTACTCCCAAGTGTGTATTCGAAAGAAGCTATGAGTTAAGTCTGTTATACTCAGGGAGGTGTACTTCAGGGAGGGAATGTTGACTAAAATCCCAGATTATGTTTACAAAAAAAGATGTTGCTTAAAAAAGGAAGGCAATTTATGCAAGTGGCTTTGGTGACATATTATGGTAGTGAAAGATGATTTCCTTGGCTGTGGAGAACAGTGTAGATTTAGCTTTCATTTTTGTCCTTTGTCCAGAGTAATGTATATGGATTGCTTTTGGTTATCTCTGTCACTTCTAGTAGAAAGGACACTACTAGTGGGGTGGAGGGATGTTTCAAGAAATTCATGAGCTCTCTGTCTTTCATTGGCATCATCTCCAAAAAAACCAAAACAAAACATTGTTGTGTTATTTGTTTTATCATTTGGTCAAGCAGGTTGCCAGACCGGCCCATAAAAAGAAAGCTCGAATGGCGCGGACGCGCTCCGATTTCTTGACTAGAGGTACTTTTGCTGATGGGGAGGGGGATACAGAGGAAGATGATTACGATGACATTATTGAGCCCCTTCTCTCCCTTGACCAAGCTTCTCACTCTGAGCTAGGGCCTGCACCCAGCCTGGGTCAGGCCTCTCACAGTGACTCCGAAATGGTAATTTTACAGCAATATAAGAAAAATAGGAAACAAACAAATCTGATGGGAATAGTGAATAGCCTTTGCTAATCTAAAGCTAACCTTCACAGCTTCTTCCTCATATAATGGTTTGTACATGGGAAACCTCAGTGAACACAGCAACAAAGCTAAACCTTAATTTAATAGGACTCAGATAAAGGGCACTTTAACAGTGTATGTCAAATCATAAATTAGGGAAAACTAAGGTTACTTAATTTAGCACTAATGTAAAGACTTTCTGTTATATCTTAAAAGGTCTAGAGCAGGGGCCCTCACATTTTTTCTGTAAAGAGCCAGATAGTAAAGTTTTAGATGTTGTGGGTCCTATAGTTTCTGTTGCAACTATTTAACTCTGCCCCTGTAGAGTGAAAACAGCCATAGGCAGTAAGTAAACAAATGGGCAGGGCTTTGTTCCAGTAAAACTATTTTTTTAAAAATTTTATTTATTTGACAGAGAGAGACACAGTGAGAGAGAGAACACAAGCAGGGGGAGTGGGAAAGGGAGAAGCAGGCTTCCCGCTGAGCAGGGAGCCCAATGCGGGGCTCGATCGCAGGACCCTGGGATCATGACCTGAGCCAAAGGCAGACGCTTAATGACTGAGCCACCCAGGCACCCCTCCAGTAAAACTATTTACAAAAACAGGCAGTGGGCTGTATTTGATGTGCTGGCCATAGTTTGCTGATTGACCCTTGGTCTAGTGAATAGGCTATATGTTAAATAATCCAATTGCTTTTAACTGAAATGGGACTATCTTTTCCTTTTTTTTTTGTTTTTGCCTTTAAACTTGTTTTCCCTCCCCCATTTTCTAGTACTAGAAAATAAGCATGAATTAAAAAAAAAAAATTAATGAGCAATGCCAAAAATGTTTTCCTGGACCAACGTAGCCAGGTAGAAGGCTGTATGTAATATGAATTTGTATTAATCACAGATTATAACATTGGAGTTATATTTGAATAAACCTGCACTTAGTCAAAATATTTGACTAAGGACTATAACTTTATCATCATATTTCAACCAACATTAGGAATATATAGTTTGACAAGTATGAATGTATTTATGGACATAAAATGTTTGATTTTAGAATTGTCCTGGAAAATACACAGTATAAGGACTCTGTATGTCTAATATGTACTAAAAACATTATCACTGATGAAGTGGAGTGATATATGCGTTTTATTTCCATGCATATCCTTAATTAAGTTGGGTTTCTAATGTTCTTCCTTAGTATCTGTTCATTATGGCAGGAAAATTTTAGGTTGGTCTTCTTGTGACATTAAGTGTTTTATTTTTGAACTGTTTTAAAATGTGCCAAAGAATTAAATTTTCTGCTGATTTCTAGAATATCCTCATTGTCTTTATCTTCTGTTAGAAATACCCCATTTTTTTTTTTTTTTTTTAAATTTACTCTTCATTTAAAGATTTTATTTATTTTATTTGACAGAGAGAGAGACAGTGAGAGAGGGAACACAAGCAGGGGAAGTGGGAGAGGAAGAAGCAGGCTTCCTGCTGAGCAGGGAGCCCGATGCGGGGCTCGATCCCAGGACCCTGGGATCATGACCTGAGCCGAAGGCAGACACTTAACCGACTGAGCCACCCAGGCGCCCCAGAAATACCCCATTTTTAAATGATAATATTGATAGTCTAAGAAAAAGAAAAAATAAAAACAGAAAAATGCATGACAGGTTCTCTAATTAGATAAATGAGTCATTACCCTGAGCTAAACTGTAGGATTATAAAAATTGGAAATAATCTGTATATCCATTAATATATGCAATTAGAGCCAAAGCCCTCTCTTCAGTGTAGGGTAAAATAACTCCATTTTGGAGGTGCCCTGTTTTTGAGTTATAAATAATGAAATATACTTTACCATATGATTAGTAAAGATGAGATTATATTATGGAACAACTAATTTTAATGAAAAGTATTGCTTTTTTAGTGTAAATAGGGAACATACTTAAATTATTCTCTAAAGTATACATAAATTTTTCATTTGTGGAAGAACTTAGCATTTGTAATTGCTGTTTTGTTCCTGAGAGTTTTCTTTGTTACAAACCTTAGTCCTTTTGGTGGTAGAATTCTTCCTCACTGAAAACTCTTAATGAGATGAACCGGAAGTTGGGTTTTCTGCTTGGAGCATTCCGCCCCTTTAAGGGTTCTAGCTGGTAGCCTCTGCCTGTGATTCTGTTCACCTGCTTGACGGTCACTGCATGCCAGTAGTTGTAGAGCACTCTGCCTCCCTGCACAGTGTATATAGTCTCTTCTCCAGCTTTCTCGCTGTCCTGTTTCATCACTAGCTATTTTAGGAACAGGTGGTGGTGTTTGTTTCTGGTGGACACTTGCATGAAGAAGCTTTGCTTTCTAGAATATGCTGGTAGATACTTATTGGGGATGGGGGTGGAAAGGGTAGGAACAGTTTAAAGTGTGTTTCTGTTTGTTTATCTTGAAAATTTGCCATGTTCTAATGTTCTCTGATATTGTAAAGATAAAGACTAATTGTTTGTAAATGGGATCTACTGAGTTCTCAAAAATTCAAATATCTCAGGATTTTAAATACGTTTGATTTTCTAGGCACATGGATTTTTAAAAACTTGATTTTTTTTTTTTTTTTCTGGACAAAGTGATCCTGTCACTCTGACATTTGCTAAAAAGAGTGTTATTCAATCTTGAAAGAAGCCATCTGACCTTTTCAGTTGTGAAATAACTCATCTAATGGAATAAAGACAGTTACAAATGAATTACCTGAAGAGGATTTGATAAGCATTACCTCCTGAATTCATCAGTCATTAATTAGTTGTTACCTGTTAGGAGGAGTAGAGACAAGAGTAGTCGTTTACTTCCTTATGACTTTGGTGGTGTTTTTTTTTAACTTTCTGTCTTTAATTCTGCCATTTGAATAACTTTAATCTCCAGATGCTGCTCTCACTCAGTTCTTCTATCCACTCTGTTGGCTTTTATCCAAGAAGAATGACATGTTCTGCCATGTAATATTTTTAAGGTGGTTTTCGTATAGTTTTTTAGTCTCTCAGTATTCTAGATGGTAAGTGAGTTAGTCACATCATTTCTTTTCCTTATTAGTAGAATTGGTATAGGTAACATTATAGTTTCCTCTGTCATCCCTAGATAGAAAGCAATCATCTCTTATGGGCATGACTCCCAAGTAGCTCTGCAAAATTTGTCTTCTTTATCTCCAGTATGATAAATTTCTCATTTTATCCCCCAAACTGCTGTCACTTCTTATATTCCTGTTTCTGTTTGTTATTATCTGAAATATTCTCCAATCCTTATCTGTGTTGAATTTTCCTTCTCTCCACTGCTCTCTCCACAAAAAAATGCCAGAAAAACCTGTTGATTGAGCAAGGCTAAGTTTTTTAGCTTATTTTACAGTAAAGGAAAATCTACCTTGGCTAAGTCTTAGGAATTTCTCAGAAAGGGGAAGCCAGGAGAGGATGTTTATAGAATTTTATTTTATTTAAATTATTTTTTTTTAAAGATTTTATTTATTTATTTGACAGAGAGAGACAGCGAGAGAGGGGACACAAGCAGGGAGCAGGAGAGGGAGAAGCAGGCTTCCTGCTGAGCAGAGAGCCCAACGTGGGGCTTGATCCCAGGACCCCGGGATCATGATCTGAGCCGAAGACAGAGACTTAATGACTGAGCCACCCAGGCGCCCCTGTTTATAGAATTTTAGAACCTGAGCTGGTGATTTTGAGATGGTTCTTGCAAATTGGAAATCTGGTTGATATTGAACAGAGTTTATGACATACAAGGTTTGGATTGGCATTTCCAGTGCAGCAGCTATACTGTTGAATATGCTTAGTATCTATCTATCTATTTATTATTAATTGAATTAATTTCTTTTTAAAAGATTTTATTTATTTATTTGAGAGAGAGGGAGAGGGAGAGAGACAAGCAGACTCCCTGCTGAGCGGGGAGCCCAATGTAGAGATTGAACCCAGGACCCTGAGATCATGACCTGAGCTGAAGTCAGATGCTTAACCGACAGAGCCACCCAAGTGCCCCTACACTTAATATTTATATGTGTATTTTATTCTCCCCCCAAAAGTTAGGGACAGTTCATAGCATCACAACTCTCTGCTCTTTAAAGATTTGGTAGAATTTCCCTGTGAAACCATCTGGGATTTTTTTTTTGTGGCATAATTCCTTGATAATTAACTGTATTTCCTCTAGAGAAATTAGTCTTGTAAGCTTTCTACCTAATGGAGTCAATTTTGATAAATAATTTTTTCTTATGAAATCACTCATTTCATCTAACTTTTCAGATTTATTTGCAAAGAAGTCTGGAAATTAGTCTCATGATTTTTTAAAAATTCTGTTTCAATGGTTATTTCCCTTCTGTCATTTCATATTTTGTAGATTTGTGTTCTTTCCTTTTTTTCTTTAAGTCAGCTAGTCACTTGTCTTTGTTGTTACTATTTTCCAAAATAATAGGATTATGATTTATTTATTATGCCTAGTTTCCCCCACCCCCATTCTCCACTGAATTCTGCTTTTACCTTTATTATTTATTTCCTTATTTTTAAAAAATTTACTGTCTTATTTTTCTACCTTTTAAGTGGGGGAATTTAATTCATTTATTTATTTTTATTGATGCAGGTTTTTAAGGCTGTGAATTTTCTTCTGATCACTACTTCAGATGTATCTTGTTTATTGTAATGTGTATTAAGTTTTTAATTATTTTTTAGAAAATCTGTAATTTCAGTTTATATTATTTTTTACCCAAAACCTGTTCAATAAAAATCTTTTCGTTTTCAGAGGAAGAACATTTTTATTTTTTAAAAAAACTTTTTTAACTTCTAGTTTTACTGTGTTGTGATTAAAGAGTATTTATAATGATTTATAATGATCAAATTTCCTGACTATTTTCTTTGTTAGTTAATATGTGGTCAGTTTTTGAGAAAGTAGCATGTGTATTTTTTAGGTAGGTGTATTCTATATTCAGAATGTAAAATTTCAGTATATAACCATAATCTCTTTCTTACTGATTATGTTGTCTTCTGTATCTTTACTATTTTTTGCACATTTGATCTGTCTTATATAGAGAATGTTGTGTTAAAGTTTCCTCTTATTCATTCTGAATTGTGACTATTAAAAAGTGTCCTTTGTTACATTCAGTGCTTTTTCTTGAATTCTACTTAAATCAATGTAATCACAGTCTGTGTTTTCTTAATTATTTCCATTTGCCTGGAATACTTTTTCTCATCCTTTAATTTTTAGCCTTTCTGGATACTTATGTTTTAGATGTGTGTTTTGTATGCAGCATAGTTGCTTCCTACTTTGTGAGCCAAATTAAAAAAAATTTTTGCCTTATAGATAAGTTAAATCTATTCCTATTTATTGATATAACTGATAGATGCAGTCTCAATTATCTTTCTTACAATTTTGTTATTATTTGTTATGTTAAATTTGCTGTGTTTATGTTACTTTTTTGCTGTTTTACTTTTTAAAATTTCTTTTGATATGGGGGGTTTCTTTTTCTGTTGGTTTGTAT
Source organism: Phoca vitulina (assembly GCF_004348235.1). NCBI lineage: Eukaryota > Metazoa > Chordata > Mammalia > Carnivora > Phocidae > Phoca > Phoca vitulina. The sequence continues at coordinate 36,879,811 of NW_022589723.1, read as the reverse complement.
ATGACTTTTAAAAATGCCTTAATTTACTGTATTTTAGTTTAACCAACTATTCTCAAGTTAGTCATTTATAATAATATTTTTTAATTCTCACTTATTTTGGCACAACTATTGATGAATTATTCTTGTCTCTACTTTTCCTCTCCTGTTTTTTAGGATTTTATTTATATTTTGTCAGAACATACAATTTTACATATTCTTCTACATATTCTTATATATATAAATTCTGGTTTCGCCTTATGTTTGAAACACTTTCATGGATTACAGTTTTAAATATTGTGTCCCATTATTTTGTTTTTCTTGTTTAGGGACTCCAGTTATATAAATAAGTTTTTTTTTTTCTTTTCCTGTCTTCCATCTCAGCCACCTTCTCTCTCTTTTCTACTCATTTCTTTATACCACTTTCTATTCTTTATTATCTTCCTGCCTTTGTTCAGCCCCTTTAAATCTGCATTTGCATTTTTTCTCCCTTGGGCATCTTCTAAATTATTCTTCACTATCTTGTTATTTCTTTCCTGAGTTCATTCAACTCCCTTCATTGCTTCCTGGTTTTTATTGAGGTGAGGGGGCTCGTTTCTATTTTTAGTTTTTGAATTTCTGCTTCAGTATGGTGTTTCATATATATGAGGTTTTTCATTTTTTATTTATAGTTTTCTGCTTCATGCTTGGTTTCTGTATGTTTGGTGGGAGATGGGTTAATCATCTAAGTTGTTTTGGTTCTAATTTTCTTTGTTTTCTTATTGTAGCTTGTGTAGATTTTATTTGTCTTAATTTATTCATGTTGTGCATTTGGGATAGTTTATAAGTAACTTGATTTCAAGATTTTCCTCTTCTGTCAGTGTAAAAAAGAAAAGTTTCTTTGCAGGCAGCCTGTTTGGAGTCTGTTAGTTTTGTGTGTGTGTGTGTGTGTGTGTGTGTGTGTGTGTGTGTTGGAGGCAATGTTGTGTCCTCCATTTTTTGCTTCTGTTTTGCCTTGCTAGATTCTAAATTTTCCCCTTCTGCTTCTTCCTCACTACTCAGTCTCCAAAAGGCACCCCTTCTTTCCTTTTTACATTCATTTTCCTCAGAATCAGTGCCTTTAAAAATATGTCACCTTGAATCACATGCAATTTTAAGTCCTTTCCCTTTAGTTAGTTCTCTGATCTAGTGCTCAATATTTGTGTCAGTTTTGAGTCACTATAGATGGATTGACTTTTTCTCCTCCTTGTCAGTCATATATTGTTATTTCTTTGCATGCCTAGTTATTTATTATCAGAAGCCTGACATTGTAAATTTTGTCTTGTTGGGTGCTGGATACTTTTGTATTTGATTAATATTCTTGAGACTGTTTTGTTCCAGTAATATTTCAGAGCTTGGTTCTGGAAGCAATTTGTTCCTAAGCAGTTAGGTCTTCCTTTTAATATTTGTTAGTCTCATTGTATTGAATACTGGAAATTTTCTAAGAGAGTAGATTTCAGGTGCTCTCACCACCAAAAAAAAAAAAAAGAAAGAAGAAGAAGAAAGAAAGAAATAATGGGAAGAGATGATATGTTAATCAGTCTTCAGTAATCATTTTAATATTTATATGTAAATCAAATCATTTTGTACACTTTATATACAATTTTTATTAAATAAAACTAAGATTTGTTAGGTCCAAACAGAGCAGTTGTTCACCTAGGACTTATTTTTGACTATCACTTATTCTTGACTGTTGAGGCAAGATCCTGCTATATACTTCACCCAGTACCCTGGGAATCATAAAGTTACATATTCTGACTCTTGAGCACAGGCACTGTTACTGGCTTTTTGTAAGTGCTGGGCACTGTTACCTTTAATCCTTTCAGGTGGTCCTTTGCCTGGTGTCGGGTAGTTGTCTGACATAGAAGTGTTGATTAGTACTCAGCTAAATACCCTCTGAAGATCTCCAGAGCTCTTTTTTTGTGCAACCCTTTCCTCTTCAGTACCCCCACCCCCCCGCCCCTTTCTTTTGGTCTTTAGTCTCTCTGGACTTTCAACCTCATATGTTCAACTCAGAGAGTCTGCCAGGGCTCACCTGAAACCTCCTCTCTGTGTCACAGTCTGGAAACTGTCTCAAGGCACTAAGCTGGGGCAGATGAAGGACTCACTTCCTTTGTTTCCCATCTCTCAAGGATAACTGTCCATCATCTTGATAAAGGCTGGTTTTTACTATTTTGTCTGGGTTTTTGTTTTGTTTTTGGTTTTGGTTGTTTCAGGCAAGAAGATAAAACAGGTCCCTGTTGTAGCAGACTAAAAGGCTAATGAAAAGATATTATAATTATAGAAAAATGAAATATTAGGAAAGGATTTGAATAGGTAACAAGAAATTTTTTCTTCTGAATGAGATTTTCTTTAAAGGGGCACATTGTGAATAAATGGAACAAGAATTGCCATTTGAAATTCAGGTCCCCGTTTGATAAAGCCATGTTAAGTTGTTTAGTTTAGAACAGTAGTGGTGATAATGATCTTAATTGTTTGGTCCTTTGGTTTTTAATTTTCCTTTCTTAAATCCTTGACTAGGTATAATAAAAATCTACAGTAGCAGGTTAGGCCATAAAAGTAATTATTACTTGTAGGGACACATAAAAGGAGGCATGAAAGGCTATACTTAGTATTCTAGATTTATCAGATCCTGGATCTTTTGTCTGTATCTTTAGTTGGCTTTGATTTTTTCTTACTTTTCCACTTGATATTGTTAAGTTGTCAGAAAACAGGAACTGGTAGGTCCTATTCAGCATTTCATTGACCCAAGTTCTCTTTACTTCAGATCATTCTAGGAAGGTAATAAAGTTTTTAGTAGGTTCTTTTATTTCAATGAATGGCTGAACAATATGAATGTATTTTTATATATTTTTAATAGATGTAATTCTCAATTCTATAACTTGAGTTTTAATTACAGTGTTATGATATAGTTACTTGGTTTTAAAGTCTTTCATATATGTAATTATTACAGACATCACAGCGATTTTCTTCAGTTGATGAAGAAACAAAGCTTCATAAGACTATGTCTCAAGGAGAGATTACAAAATTGGCAGTGAGGCAGAAGGCTTCAGATTCAGACATAAGGTATAATTTGAGATTTATCTATTTTTCAAAAAATATTAAGTACCTGCTGTATGACAGGCACATGATAATTCAGATTTACATGACGAGCTTTATCTTTCTATATGTTTAGCAGTGTGATTTGGGTGAAGTCTAAATCATTATGTCACTTGTGGTTTTTTGTTTTAAGAGAAAGGAGATTAAATCAGATGAGAGTGAAAATATTTCCCAGCTTTGGATTTGGATTCTGTTCTGAGTTAAGTGTTTTACAAATGGAACTGGAAAAAAGACTTTCAGGAAATAATTCTGTTCCCTTGAAGACATTATATGACGTTATTTGTCAAGTAAATGTCTTTGTCTCTTATTTTGTTACATAAGGCAATTGAACCCTCACTGAACACTTGAAGATTACATTGAAATCTTTCTGGTTCTTAATTCTATTTAAGGCCATTTCCTCAATGTCTGTAGTGGCATAATCCATGATAATGCAAATCCAGACCAGATTATGCTAGAGATTAAATTTTGGGGAAAAGATAACCATAGTAGAAAGGCATATATGGCTGGAGATAGCAGATTAAATATATAAATTTAATTTCTACTTCTTCCTCCAAAATTGCTAAAATGACAAAACTTATGCAGGCCAAACAACAACAAACAATAAAACAACTGGAGACAACAATAATAAAACTATTATTCAAAAAGTAAATAGACAAATTTTAAATTGTCTCAGTAGATAGAAGAAAGCTGAATCCTAAACCAACTGGGTAAACCTGGGTAAAGCATCTGGCTGACTGATCTTCCCCAATCCTAGCAGAAACCTGGAGATTTATTCTCTGGAAAGGATAAAATAGAAGATCTCTGTTCTTGGAGGTTCTCAGATACATTTGAGGACATGGGTACATATTTGGAATAAGGAGATTTAATGAATGTTTACATACTGAATGTTAAGATTCCCCTAATTTTTTCTTCCACTCAGTTTCCACATTTCACATTTTCCTAAGCAGATGGTTCAAAAAGTCTTTGGGACTTTTGTACAGCTCTCAAGGGAAGACCTAGAGATATTGGTACCAGGGGTTCTCCCTACAAAATGGACTAGTCAGATAATCATACAAGGAAAACCAGTTTGGAAGCTCCACCAATGCATACTAGAACTTTCAAACAGTGTGTTGTTTTGTTTTTTAACCCTACTTTTTACCACATTTGAAGAAACACTTTATATCAAAGAAACTAAAATTAATGGATATAATACAACTTGGAAGAAATAAACTATGTAGTGTAAAGAAAACTTCCAGACAGACAAATGAAACTAATCAACAGACCTTCTGCATAAATAAATATAACTGCATGAAAGAGAAACATTCATTATAAAAAGAGCCTTTGAAAATTAAAAATATGATAGCATAAAGAAACAACTAGAATAGTTGGAAAGAAAGTTGAGGACATATCTTAGAAGGTTGAGCAAAAAGACAAAGAGATGGAAGAGACAAGAAAAGATAAGAAAAGATAAAAAATTGATTTAGGTAGTATAGACATTTTAACAATATTTGTTCTTCCAGTCCATGAGCATGAAATGTCTTTCCATTTCTTTGTGACATCTTCAGTTTTTTTTGTAAGTTTTTTTATAGTTTCAGAATACAGGTCCTTTCACCTCTTTGATTAGGTTTATTCCTAGATAGCTTATTGTTTTGGGTGCAACTGGAAATGGGATTGATTTCTTAATTTCTCTTTCTGCTGCTTCATTACTGGTGTATAGAAATGCAACAGATTTCTGTACATTGGTTTTGTATCCTTCGACTTTACTGAATTTGTTAGTTCTATCTGAGAGAAGATACTTACAAATGACATATCTGATGAAGGGTTAGTATCCAAAATATATAAAGAACTTATAAAACTCAACACTCAAAAAATGAATAATCCAGTTGAAAAATGGGCAGGAGACATGGATAGACATTTTTCCAAAGAAGACATACAGATGGCCAACAGACACAAGAAAAGATGCTCAACATCACTCATCACCAGGGAAATATAAATCAAGCTACAGTGAGATATCATCTCACACCAGACAGAATGTCTAAAATCAACAACATAGGAAACAACAGGTATTAGTGAGGATGTAGAGAAGGGGGAATCCTCTTACATTGTTAGTGGGAATGGAAACTGGTGGAACCACTCTGAAAAACAGTATGGGGGTTCCTCAAAAAGTTAAAAATAGAACTACCCTATGACCCAGCAAGTGCAGTACTGGGTATTTACTCAAAGCATACAAAAATACTGATTTGAAGGGATACATACACCTTGATGTTTATAGAAGCATTATCTACAATAGCCAAATTATGGAAACAGCCCAAGTGTCCATTGACTGACAAATGGATAAAGAAGATGGTATATATACACAATGGAATATTATTCAGCCATCAAAAAGAATGAAATCCTCCCATTTGCAATGACATGGATGAAGCTAGAAAATACTGTGCATTATAATAAGCAAAATAAGTCCGAGAAAGACAAATGCAATATGATTTCACTCATATGTTGAATTTAAGAAAGAAAACAAATGAGCAAAGGGGAGAAAGAGAGACAAACTAAGAAACAGACTCTTAATTATAGAGAACAAACTGATGGGTACCAGAGGGGAGGTGGGTAGGAGAATGGGTGAAATAAGTGATAGGGATGAAGGAGTGCACTTGTGATGAGCAACAGGTGTTGTATGGAAGTGTTGAATCACTATTCTTGTACACCTGAAACTAATATTACACTGTATGTTAACTGGAATTTGTTTATTTTTTTAATTTAATTTAATTATGTTATGTTAGTTACCATACAGTACATCATTAGTTTTTGATGTAGTGTTCCAGGATTCATTGCTTTCATATAACACCCAGTGCTCCATGCAATACGGGCCCTCCTCAGTACCCATCACCAGGCTAACCCATCCCTCCAGCCCCCGCCTTAAAACCCTCAGTTTGTTTCTCAGAGTCCATAGTCTCTCATGGTTCGTCTCCCCCTCTGATTCCCCCCGTTCATTTTTCCTTTCTTTCTCCTAATGTCCTCCATGCTATTCCTTATGTTCCACAAATAAGTGAAACCATATGGTAATTGACTTTCTCAGCTTATTTCACTTAGCATAATCTCCTCCAATCCCATCCATGTTGATGTAAAAGTTGGGTATTCATCTTTCTGATGGCTGAGTAATATTCCATTGTATATATGGACCACATCTTCTTTTTTTTTTTTTACCTTTTTTTAAATTATTATTATGTTATGTTAATCACCATACATTGCATCATTAGTTTTTGATGTAGTGTTCCATGATTCATTGTTTGTGTGTAACACCCAGTGCTCCATGCAGAACGTGCCCTCTTTAAGACCCATCACCAGGCTAACCCATCCTCCCACCCCCCTCCCCTCTAGAACCCTCAGTTTGTTTTTCAGAGTCCATCATCTCTCATGGTTCATCTCCCCTCCGATTTCCCCCCTTCATTCTTCCCCTCCTGCTATCTTTTTCTTTCTTTTTTTTTTTTTTAACATATAATGTATTATTTGTTTCAGAGGTACAGATCTGTGATTCAACAGTCTTGCACAATTCACAGCGCTCACCTTGGCACATACCCTCCCCAATGTCTATCACCCAGTCACCCCAACCCTCCCACCTCCCACCACTCCAGCAACCCTCAGTTTGTTTCCTGAGATTAAGAATTCCTCATATCAGTGAGGTCATATGATACATGTCTTTCTCTGATTGACTTATTTTGCTCAGCATAATACCCTCCAGTTCCATCCACGTCGTTGCAAATGGCAAGATTTCATTCCTTTTGATGGCTGCATAATATTCCATTGTGTGTGTATATATATATATATATATATATATACCACATCTTCTTTATCCATTCATCTGTGGATGGACATCTTGGCTCTTTCCACAGTTTGGCTATTGTGGACATTGCTGCTATAAACATCAGGGTACACGTACCCCTTCGGATCCCTACATTTGTATCTTTGGGGTAAATACCCAGTAGTGTAATTGCTGGATCATATGGTAGCTCTATTTCAACTTTTTGAGGAACCTCCATACTGTTTTCCAGAGTGGCTGCACCAGCTTGCATTCCCACCAACAGTGTAGGAGGGTTCCCCTTTCTCTGCATCCCCACCAACATCTGTCGTTTCCTGACTTGTTAAGGACCACATCTTCTTTATCCATTCATCTGTTGAAGGGCATCTCGGCTCTTTCCAGAGTTTGGCTATTGCGGACATTGCTGCTATGAACATTGGGGTGCATATGGCCCTTCTTTCCACTACCAGTTAAATTAAAAAAGATAAAAGAGAGGAGCAGTTCAGGAGATCCAGTGAGCCACTAATGGGAGGTCCAGAACGACAGAACAAAGAAAACAGGGAGGACAGATCATTAATAAAGTAATTCAAATAAGTTTCATAGAACTGAAGGACTTGAGTTTCAAGATTCAAAGGGCCCAGTGATTGCCCAATATAATGGATGGAAACAGACCCATACTAAAAGACATTTCATTATAAAACAATAGAGACAAAAGGAATTTCCATGATGATGGTGAAAGTAGCTTTTCAATTACAAGAGAAATAATTAAGATTAGAGCAGAGATCAATGAATTAGAAACCAGAAACCCAGTAGATCAGATCAACGAAACTAGAAGCTGGTTCTTTGAAGGAATTAATAAGATTGATAAACCACTGGCCAGACTTAGCCAAAAGAAAAGAGAAAGGACCCAAATTAATAAAATTATGAATGAAAGGGGAGAGATCACGACTAACACCAAGGAAATAGAAACAATTATTAGAAATTACTATCAACAACTATATGCCAATAAACTGAGCAACCTGGATGAAATGGATGCCTTCCTGGAAACCTATAAACTCCCAAGACTAAAACAGGAAGAAACTGACAACCTGAATAGGCCAATAACCAGTAACGAGATTGAAGCAGTGATCAAAAACCTCCCAAAAAACAAGAGTCCAGGGCCTGATGGATTCCCTGGGGAATTCTACCAAACATTCAAAGAAGAAATAATACCTATTCTCCTGAAGCTGTTTCAAAAAATAGAAACAGAAGGAAAGCTTCCAGACTCATTCTATGAGGCCAGCATTACTTTAATCCCCAAACCAGGCAAAGACCCCATCAAAAAGGAGAATTTCAGACCAATATCCCTGATGAATATGGATTCCAAAATCCTCAACAAAATCCTATCTAATAGGATCCAACAATACATTAAAAGGATCATCCACCACGACCAAGTGGGATTTATCCCCGGGATGCAAGGGTGGTTCAACATTCGCAAATCAATCAATGTGATACAACACATTAATAAGAGGACCATATGGTCCTCCCAATTATGCAGAAAAAGCATTTGACAAAGTACAGCATCCTTTCCTGATTAAAACTCTTCAGACTATAGGGATAGAGGGAACATTCCTCAAGTTCATAAAATCCATCTATGAAAAACCCACAGCGAATATCATCCTCAATGGGGAAAAGCTGAGAGCCTTTGTCTTAAGATCAGGAACACGTCAAGGATGCCCACTCTCGCCACTATTGTTCAACATAGTACTAGAAGTCCTAGCAACAGCAATCAGACAACAAAAAGAAATAAAAGGTATTCACATTGGCAAGGAAGAAGTCAAACTCTTCTCTTTTTGCAGACGACATGATAACTTTATGTGGAAAACCCAAAAGACTCCACCTCCAAATTACTAGAACTCATCCAGCAATTCAGTAATGTGGCAGGATACAAAATCCATGCACAGAAATCAGTTGCTTTCTTATACACTAACAACGCAACTGTAGAAAGAGAAATTAGAGAAACGATTCCATTTACAATAGCACCAAAAACCATAAGATAACCTCGGAATAAACCTAACCAAAAAGGTAAAGGATCTATACTCTAGGAACTACAGAACACTCATGAAAGAAATTGAAGAAGACACAAAAAGGTGGAAAAACATTCCATGCTCATGGATCGGAAGAATAAACATTGTTAAAATGTGTATGCTACCCAGAGTAATCTATACCTTCAGTGCCATCCCAATCAAAATTCCAATGACATTTTTCAAAGTGCTGGAACAAACAGTCCTAAAATTTGTATGGAATCGGAAAAGACCCCGAATCGCCAAGGAAATGTTGAAAAAGAAAAAGCTGGGGGCATCACGTTGCCCGATTTCAAGCTGTATTACAAAGCTGATCACCAAGACACATGGTACTGGTACAAAAACAGACATATAGACCAATGGAACAGAATAGAGAGCCCCAGATATGGACCCTCAACTCTATGGTCAAATAATCTTTGACAAAGCAGGAAAAAATATGCAATGGAAAAAAGACAGTCTCTTCAATAAATGGTGTTGGGAAAATTGGACAGCCACGTGCAGAAGAATGAAACTCGACCATTCTCTAACACCAGACACAAAGATAAACTCAAAATGGATGAAAGACCTCAATGTGAGACAGGAATCCATCAAAATCCTAGAGGAGAACATAGGCAGTAACCTCTTTGACATCAGCCACACCAACTTCTTTCAAGATGCATCTCCAAAAGCTAGTGAAACAAAAGCAAAAATGAACTTTTGGGACTTCATCAAGATAAAAAAACTTCTGTACAGCAAAGGAAACAGTCAACAAAACAAAGAGGCAACCCACAGAATGGGAGAAGATATTTGCAAATGACACTACAGGTAAAAGGCTGGTATCCAAGATCTATAAAGAACTTCTCAAACTCAACACCCAAAAAACAAATAATCAAGTCAAAAAGTGGGCAGAAGAGATGAACAGACACTTCTCTGAAGAAGACATACAAATGGCTAACAGACACATGAAAAAATGTTCATCATTATTAGCCATCAGGGAAATCCAAATCAAAACCACACTGAGATACCACCTTACACCAGTTAGAATGGCCAAAATGGACAGGGAAAGAAACAACAAATGTTGGAGAGGTTGTGGAGAAAGGGGAACCCTCTTACACTGTTGGTGGGAATGCAAGTTGGTACAGCCATTTTGGAAAACAGTGTGGAGGTTCCTCAAAAATTTAAAAATAGAGCTACCCTATGACCCAGCAATTGCACTACTGGGTATTTACCCCAAAGACACAGATGTAGTGAAAAGAAGGGCCATATGCACCCCAGTGTTCATAGCAGCAATGTCCGCAGTAGCCAAACTGTGGAAAGAGCCGAGATGCCCTTCAACAGATGAATGGATATAGAAGATGTGGTCCATATATACAATAGAATATTACTCAGCCATCAGAAAGATGAATACCCAACTTTAACATTAACATGGATGGGACTGGAGGAGATTATGCTAAGTGAAATAAGTCAAGCAGAGAAAGTCAATTATCATATGGTTTCACTTATTTGTGGAACATAAGGAATAGCATGGAGGACATTAGGAGAAGGAAGGGAGAAATGAAGGGGGGGAATCGGAAGGAGAGTCGAACCATGAGAGACTACGGACTCTGAGAAACAAACTGAGGGTTTTAGAGGGGAGGGAGGGTTGGGGGGGGGGATGGGTTAGCCCGGTGATGGGTATTAAGGAGGGCACGTACTGCATGGAGCACTGGGTGTTATACGAAAACAATCGTGGATCACTACATCAAAAACTAATGATGTATTGTATGGTGACTAACATAACAGAATAAAATTTTAAAAAAAAGAAAGAAAGTAGCTTTTCAAATAATGGTTGTATAACCAGCACTGAGGGAAACCATGCCTGTTGGAGCAGGCTGGAAAGCTCTGGGAGAGATTTTTTAAAGAAATGGAGTACAGGGCGCCTGGGTGGCTCAGTTGTTAAGTGTCTGCCTTTGGCTCAGGTCATGATCCCAGGGTCCTGGGATCGAACCCCACTTCGGGCTCCCTGCTCTGTGGGAAGCCTGCTTCTCCCTCTACCAGTCCCTCTGCTTGTGTTCCCTCTCTCTCTGTGTCTCTCTCTGTCAAATAAATAAAATCTTTAAAAAAATAAGAAATGGAGTACCTATTTTGTTTGAACATGTTGAAAGGAGATACACAACTAGTGAAACATTTCAAGGTGAATTGTATGTAGATAAATGAGCAAATGTAAAGCGAAACACTTATTAACTCTAGAAAAAAACACGTTATGCAGGAAACTGCATGCCTCAGTTGAATATTATTTGTATAATGAAAAAGTGACTGTTACTATAAGAAAATACTGTATATTCAGATAACTCAAATTACCATTTGATTCTTTTGGGGATACACCTGTCTTTGTGGAACAGAGTGGAGAACAGAAGTGTTGGAACATGCTTAATCATTACTTGTGGTTGCAAGTACGACAGCAATATAAGTACGGTAGATATTAAAAAGTCAGTTAAATCAATTCAAAAGGGTTGCCTCCAGGGAGTAGAAAAGGAATAAGAATGGCAGAAGGATGCTGTCATTTGTAATAAGCTTTGTAGAACAACTTTTCTTTACAGTCTTGAGATGCATAAGTTTAGTAATAGGCCTTTAAAAAAAAGGAACAACAAAAAAAAGAATGTGGGTTTCAAAACCAGATAGACCTGATTTTAACTTCCAGCTTCATCAGCCCTCTAAGTCTCAGTTTGCTCATGTGTAAAAAGTAAGGATAATAAGAGCTATTTATCATAGTAGGTGTGAAAATTAGGTATATCATAAAGGCATAGTGCCTGGCTCCTGGTAGATGCTCATGGATTTTTTTGATTAAGTGAATATACAAAGGAAAAAACGAATACACAAATAAGCTCCTAGTATAGGGTTAGGATACATGATATATGGTCAGTTTATGTGACCTGTCGTTATTAAGGTTTTTTTTTATTTATGTGATGGGAGAAAGTATATAAACACTAAGAATGAGGCCATATAGCAAAGTAGTTATCAGCTTTGTCACTCACTGTGTAATTTAGGGAAACGTATCTAATGTTTAAGGCTCCAGGTTTTCACACAGATAATGGTTATAGTAGTTTGAAAGTAAACTTTTTTTTTTTTTTTTTTTTTTTTAGTAAACTTGTTTTTATAAATAAATTAAGGTAAGCCAATGTAAGCACTTGTGTCTGGAGCAAAATAACAACTCAAATAAATGGTAGTTTTTGTTAATAATATTGATAACCTCTAAATATAAAATAGTTAAAACCATTATTATATAATGGTAAGTGGAAAGGTTTAAAATTGTATCTTCATCATGATTACAGTGATATAAAAATGGGCATACTTATGGATAAAGAATGGAAGGAAATTACCCCTCCCCAAAAAGGTAAACAAATATGTTTTAGAGTGATGGGATATCAGTGATGTTTTAAAAAGTATTTTCTTTGTTGTTAAGTTGTTTATATGCTAAGTCCAGGCTGGAAGGAGGACAAGAATGAAAAGATAGCAGCTTAGGAACCAGAAAACCTGAATTGGAATTCTAGTTTCACTGCTTTTTAGCCATTTCATTTTGGGGAATTATTTACCATCTCTGAGGCTTATTATTTCTTGTACTCAAGGTGAGGAAACCATCTCCCTTCCAGATTGAAATTTAAATGTGAAATTGAAGATTAAATTTGATTAAACTTAAGTGTGAAGGTTAAATGAAGTAATACACATGAAAGGTCTTTATATAGCTCAAAGTTATGTACAGATATTGTCACTGCAACATACTAATTTCCATTTTTACCTTTATTTTTAAAAATAGACCTCAGAGAGCTAAGATGAGATTCTGGGCCAAAGGGAAACAAGGGGAGAAGAAGACTACCCGAGTGAAAGCTGCCACCCAGTCAGAGGTTTCGGGATTCTTTGCTGGCTCTGATATGATTCCAGCTCATCAGTTTCCAGATGGTAAAATGGACAAAGGATGGAGATTGTCTTATAATTTGTTCACTCTTTCTGAGAGTTCATTATTCCTCTAGTATTTGTAATGGCAATCTATTGGCCAGATAGTCTAATGAAATAGGACCAGAATTGTAAAATCTTTCCTTAAGTAAAAGATAATTATAAAATGACATTGTATAGAAGTTCCAAGGAAGTGTGGTACAAAACGGTGAAGCAGCAACAACTTTAAGAATGATGGTGCATCTTTGGTTAGCCTCACTTTTCTAAAGTGTAAAAATTTAGCTGTCATTCATTCACTTAACAAATATGTATAATTAGTAAAAATTAAAGATAATAGCAGCTAATATTTAAGTGCTTACCATGTGCAAGGCACTGTACTAAGCATGTTGTATGTGTTAACTCAGTTGATCCTCTCAATTTTGGGGGGTTGATATGATTATTATTCCCAGTTTATAGATGAGAAAGCTGAAGCACAGAGAAGTTATTTCCTTACGCACTTATAGTAGTTGGCAGAGCTGAGACCTGAATTTAGGTAGCCTAGCTCCAGAGGCCACATTCTTAACCACTGTGGTACATATTAAATACCTACTATATATTAAGTATTTGCTATACTATACTGACTTTATAATTGTAGCTGTTATTTTCATTTTTGGGGCATCAATCATAACACACTTGAACATACCCAATAGTTAGTTCTTCTGTTGAGAAAATTGGCCTTTCTAAATGCTAGAATTACTAACTCTCTAAGGATTCCAGTAATTCCAGCATTAGATGATTATGCAATTTTCCCCAGCCCTTTGCTCAAACATGTATGAGAATTTTTAATCATTATGCAAAGATGCCAGCTATCTTCAACAGTGATGGGATGGATATACATCAGAGGTGGGTGTGTGGTAATGAGTGGGTAAAATACCAGTGGGTAGGTGAATAAAATAGAAAGTGGGTCTAGGAAGAAAGTTATCTTTAAAGGAAAGATAGAACGGGGCCAGTTACAATAAGTAAACAAAACTTTTCATATCTGGATAAGACAAAGGGACAAGGAGAATAAGATTAAGCTTCACATAGAAATGGATGAGCCAAAGCAGAGGCACCTGTGTGTCAGAGAAAAAAATGGTAGACCTATCGTTAGAGCCCTGTTTTTGTGTCTTGTGGCTTTGCTTCTATGAGTTGGCAAAACGATATAGATAAAATCAATAGTAAATTAAGTGAATACTACAAGTCCAGTTTGGAAATTTGGGAAATCCTTACCATTACATTACTAAGAGGATCGATTTCTTGTATCTAAATCTGGTTTATAGTAATCATTCTAAATTTTTCATTATTTCACAGTTCTATTCTCCTGGTTAATTCTTAAGAAGGAAGCATAAAGCTCTTAAGTTGAAGCATATATTATTAGCAGACTTCATTGTGTGTTGCTTCATAAGGATATATATATATATATATATATATAAAAATAAAGATTGTAGCTTTTTATTTATCTTCGGGTAGTAATTTATTAAGGTATCCCTTGTTTTTAATACTGAAACAGTATTATAATTTCTTTAGTAATCATTATTTCTTTTATTATAGGAAAGATATTTACTTTGCTAAATGAAATTATTAGGTACTTCTATGTCTTGGTTCTATAATGGAATTAAAATCAATTGATACTAATTAGCATATATGTATATTCTATATCTTTATAATTTTTATTCTGGTGACATATCAGAGATTGGGCTTGTCTTCCTTTCTGCCTGACGTGGCATTTAGCATGTAGGAGGCTACTTTTCTCCTTCATTATCAGAGTTAGCTTTTAGAGGGAATGAGGACATAGCATTGGACAGGTGAATGAATACATGTGGGGGAAACAAATAGATATGTGAAGTGAGGAGGGGCCAATATATTTATCAAGCCCCAGGTAGGGCTTTGGTAAACCCACTATAGTTCTAGATTGTGATGGACTTACATGCAGTCAATTTCCCTGTTGTAAACAGAGAAGATTTGTTGTGCTTTCCAATATTATATACAAAGGTAATGCATTCCAGGAATTCTCTGAGAAATTCAGACAGTTATTTGGGAGATGTATAAGAAAATCCTAAATACTAAGGAGACCAAGAAGTGAGCAGGTTGACTTACCTGGCTCCCTAGACAGGTTGCCAGGATAACTACAGGTAATATCACTGAAGCATTTATGGCTTTAGACCCTAGTAATGAAATAATAATTATCAAACTTCACTGGTTTGCTGAATTTGTATATAGCTGAATATTCTTTCAAACAAATATGGTAAAGCTATGATTGGTTTAATGGTCAGCATTTAATGTGCTAGGGTGGTTACATATACTCTTTCTTTTTTTCCTTTGGGACTGAGGTATTTGGGATCCAGGCTTTAGTTCTATAAGATACCTCCATCCAGGTTTTTAGTATCAGACCTTAGCCCCTTCACAGACATAATGGCATTTTCCTTTGAAAAGTGGTAATTTTAAAGTACATTTTCTGTACAGTTGTGCAGTCTGTATTTATTGTTTGCCTCACTGCAAACATTAATATTACTTTGCTTTTCAGATACATATTTTTCCTTCAGTGACTTACTAAAGGAAGTTAAATTTAAAAAGAAGAATGTGGAGATTTCAATATTTTCACTAAAAAAATTTTTTTTTTGGATACTTTATCTTGAATTGTAGAATTAGTTCAGTATCACCCGACACCTCCTTTGAGCCCAGAATTGCCTGGTAGTTGCCGGAAGGAGTTTAAAGAGAACAAAGAACCTTCTCCAAAGGCAAAGCGGAAGCGAAGTGTGAAGATCAGCAATGTGGCTTTGGAGTCTATGCACTGGCAAAATGACTCTGTCCAGATCATAGCAAGTGTCAGTGATTTAAAAAGTATGGATGAATTTCTTCTGAAAAAGGTACACTCTGCATGCTGAGTTAGGCTCATAAGTGGCTTTGACTACGGAATGCTTGTTTTTATCAGAATATGGCCCCTATAGATCAAGTTTACATAAGCTTCAGTAAGTTAGATGGTCTGTTCTTTATGAAAAAGATGTAACTAATAGGATATGCATTACTCAGACTGGGTGGACAGGAGTTAAGGTTTTATGCTTTACTGTTGACTTGCATTTTACCTTAATTGTCACAGTATATTCCATGTGTTAAGGTGAGGCTTGTCATTGCATACTTGGAGTTTTTTCTCTGGTAACAGAATGATAGAATAATACAGTGTTAGAAGGACCTTAGAAATCATCTGGTAGTGATAAAACGTTGACTCTCTAGTCATGCTTTTACCTCGGTCCCATAATAGCAGGGGCTTGCACTTTCAGGACCATAGGGACCATCATTATTGAAGAACCAGTCAATATCACTGTTGTAGTCACCTCTTTTTAATTAGTTGATTGTGTACAAAAACTTTTTGTGGCCCCCAGATGAATGACCTAGATAATGACGACAGCAAGAAAGACACATTAGTGGATGTTGTATTTAAAAAAGCCCTGAAAGAATTTCGGCAGAATATCTTCAGCTTTTATTCATCTGCCTTAGCGGTAAGTTGGACTGTGTTAGGAGATATTCAGTAGTTAACATATGAAAAATTTGTGTATGCTGTAGAAGATAATACGGAGGCTGTGTTCAGTGAGAGATTTCTCAAATTCCTTGTTTTTGTTTTAGGCATAGGTAGGGAAAAGCATACTGACTGGTCTCAGATTAATACCTTCCTTCAGTTTCCTTGAGTAGTTTTTTTTCCTGTCTTATGATGTTGAATCTTCTTATAAGATGATAAATTCACATATTATAAATGTGATTCTATGGCTATTTTGACTTCTCATAATCCTTTAGCTCTGGCTTTAGCTTCTAATTTTCCTATGTGTAGAATTATACATTTTTCCCCAGTGAAATTAGAGCAGTTTATGTTCACTGGTTTATATATATCAGTTTATTTCACTTTCAGATTTACCTTATAATTTTATATGACATTGGTCGTATAAAGTTTATGGTTTTAGAAGGCTAAAGTAGATAATAATGCTTTGATCTCTAGAATCTATGAATTTTCATATTCTATAAAATAATTTGTATTTAATCATTTTTCTTTGTTCAGTCTATAATTCATTGTGAAAAGAGAAGTCAGGAGAACTTTCTTTTGTATCCTTTACTTTTTCTTTCTCAGTGTAAGAGTTTTTGCTTTTTAAAAAACATGAACCATGCAGTCTGAGAGAATAGGAATTTCAAGGCCATGGTAAGAGTGGTAATCAGGCTATAGCAAATGACTAGGTTTGCATAGAGACAACGTTGGCCGTATTTTTCTAATCCTGCTCAACTGCTTATTATGCTCATGTCTTTCTCTGCTTCATACCTGTATTTCCTAGATTAGGGACTCCGGGTTGTTGGGTGCTCCAGTACACTTAAATCACATAGGAAGAGCCAAAATTATGAAGTATAGTTTAATAGTGGTTTTCTAACCCTGATCAAAAATGTTCAACTTATTTTGAGGAAGTGAAGGAGAAACAAATTCTAAATATATATGACACTTTTTGGTCATTTAAAGCGCCCCCCCCCTTTTTTTTCTCTCACAAAAGTTCCAGACCTTATTTAAATAAGTTAAAAGTAATCCCATGTAGATTCCTTTACGAGTAATACAGTGTTATTCAGGACATGTCATTCTTCTTTGGAAAAATAAAATAATGGTTACCTAACATATCATTAGGCAAGGATTCAAGTATTCATTCTTTCAATTTTAGAGTGGAACTATCTAAACAAGTTTCATTTCTGAGGCGATAGGTAATTAAGTGGGATGCAAATAATCTCTGTAGCTAAATATAGTTTAAAAGCCAGACTTGTAGAGAAGTTCCCAGGACTTTCTGAAATTGTTACGTTATTTAAACTGTTAGGTATTTTGCTAAAATTTAATAGGTTTTATTCTGCAGATATTCCACAGTAGGGCATTTACAGATACAACATGACCTCATGGGCTTGCCCATTAGAAAGGATCCTGATCTTTATTCTAAACACTACCCAATACAAGTTGAGTCAATCTTTTATGTTTAGAGAATTTCTTTATATAATACCTTACACGTCTTCTCTTATTGCTCATTAGATAGATGATGGGAAAAGCATACGGTATAAAGACCTCTACGCACTGTTTGAACAGATTCTGGAAAAGACCATGAGGCTTGAGCAGCGTGATTGGAGTGAATCTCCAGTCAGAGTTTGGGTCAACACTTTTAAAGTGTTTTTAGATGAATATATGAATGAATTCAAGACTTTGGATTATATACCCACAAAGGTAAATATTATATGTTTGATTTCTAAAAGGATTCAGTTAAGAATTCTTTTTAAGAGTCTCTTTGGGACAGTGTTTGATATTTGGGAAAAACATTACAGGGAACATGTCAACTTAGCACTACTTTAGATTGAGCAAACTTAATTCTATCTTACAAGTTTATCAGACCATATTATCTAAACCTTCTGCAATTAATATAGTCTTTGCTGAGTTAAAGTATAACATTGTTTCCTCAACATTATACCCTCTACTTTGATAGAGGTCACTACATGAATTTCCTTTTGAAAAACTGTAGTTAAAGATGTAATTCATTGTATCATTTGATGGCCTTTCTGTAAGGAACCACAAATTATATTTCTTCTTGAGTTAGGTTTTAGGAAAATGTGTGCTTCTGGAAATCTATATAACAGTAATAATAACATTTATTTATTGAGTGCCAGGAATTAGATGTTGTATATTTTATTTAATTCTTGCTTCAGCCCTATTAAATAACTATTGTGAAATCCATATTACAGAAGACAAAGTTATGTGTTATATGTTTCCTTTCATACCCCAGCTGAAATAATTAGGTATCTAATTATTAGGTATCAGGAATACTATTAATCCTTTTTATTGATTGGGTCCTATTTTCAGTTATTCTAGTTTATATGTGTTTAAATTTACAAGCCATGTTAACTCACTTTTGAAGTAGTCAGATATAAATTAATCCTTGAAAGTTCTTCTGTTCTAGGTCTAGGTTATACAGAGATTTTTAGTAAGCATATACTGACTTTGTTTATAATCTTAAAGGTTAGATTTGGATTATTCTATACTGTGGTTATTAGGAAATGTCATGTATAAAAGAGCCTTCTGTGTCACAAGTGATACCTTTTTATATTTAGCTCTGGGATGGAGGGTATTTTAGAGCCAAAATATGGAAAGTGCAGTCTTAAAAGTTAGTAATCATTCAGTTAATGACTAAAATAAAATAATCATTTAAATTAATATGGAGTGGCTTCTGAACAGAAATTATGTTTAAAAAGATAAGAATCCCTAAAGTATCCTTTTATTCTATTGGTTTTATGAATATTATGTTTCACTGAATTTAAAAATTTTCTTATATTTGCTTGCTAGAACTGCACATTTTCTTTTGAACAATAAAAAGCAGCTTACACTATTACCTGTGGAGCAAAAATCTCAGCATTCGCAAAGAAGAAAGTATGTTCATCTTTGTTATATCACAGTTTCTGTATTTCTCTCCCATCAGGTACCAAAAACAGAAAGAAAGAAAAGAAGAAAAAAAGAAACTGATTTAGTAAGTTAAAATCTATTTCTTATGTTAGTGAGAAGTAATTTTTAGCAGTGTGAAGTACATTGTACAGTATTTCTGTGGATATATTTAAGGAATATTTATCAGATGTCTACGGGGTTATCATTTATGTCTTTACAAAAATTTACAATGGTAGACACATCTTGAAATCTGTGACTTGTTATCAGTGGTGGCTTCCTAAAATGGCAGAAACTTGAAAATGTTTACTCATGAAAGGTACAAATATGATCTCTTTTCAGACATAGGAGCTTTTTAACTTTCCCTCCTTTCTAAAAAAAAAAAAAATATATTAAGACTATTTAAGATTTTACAAATGTAACTACTTCTAATTCAAAAGACATTCCCAAAGGCATTCCAACATATTTTACCATTGTTTATGTTCTTTTCTATTGTATTATGTATCTCTATTGTGTACTTTATAATACTCTCTGTAATTACTAGGATGACTTAAGCCCTATAGGAGCTCATAATTTGCCAGTGAAGGTAGGCATTTAAAAAGTCATTAGTAGAAAATAGTACAAAGTCTGTTGAATTATGGAAAGGGAAAATGAAGGAAAGCTTTACAAAAGAAAAGACATTTTTGCTCATTCTTGACAAAGGAGTAGTAGCTTAGACAGATAGTATCTAGCTAAGGGGAAAGAGTATAGTAGTCCCCGTTCTCCACCGTTTCACTTACCTGCAGTGTTATTTACCTAAAGTCAGTCTGGAAGCAAATGATCCTCCTTCTACATCAGCCCTTTCTGCTTTACTTTGCACCTTTATGTTATGGAGATGGCTTCTTTCCTTAAACCTCATGAACCAACGTCTGCTAGTGTCAAACTTTTCTTCTGCAGCTTCCTCACCTCTCTCAGCCTTCATAGAATTGAAGAGAGTTAGGGCCATGTTCTGGATTAGGTTTTAGCTTAAGGGAATGTTATGGCTGGTCTGATCTTCTGTCCAGACCACTGAAACTTTCTCCGTAATAGCAATAAAGCTGTTTTGCTCTTTTATCATCCACATGTTCACTGGAAAAGTGCTTTTAGTTTCCTTCAAGAATTTTTCCTTTGCATTCACAACTTAGCTAACTGTTTGGTGCAGGAGGCCTAGCTTTCAGCCTGTTTCGGCTTTTGACATGCCTTCCTCACTAAGTTTAATCATTTCTGGCTTTTGATTTAAAGTGAGAGACATGTAAAAAATAAAATAAAATGAGAGACATGTGACTCTTCCTTTCATGTGAACACTTAGGGCTATTAATCAGCCAGTTTCAATATTATTGTGTCTCAAGGAATAGGGAGGCCTTAGGAGTGGGAGAGAAACAGGAGAACGACTGGTCAGTGGAGCAGTCAGGACACACCCATTTATTGATTACCTTTGTGCTCTTAGATGGGTGCAGTTGTGGTGCCCCAAAACAATTACGAATAGTAACATCAGAGATCACTAATCACAGATCACCCTAACAAATATAATAATAATGAAAACCTTGAAATATTGTCAGAATTACCGAAGTGTGGGGGCGCCTGGGTGGCTCAGTCGTTGGGCGTCTGCCTTCGGCTCAGGTCGTGATCTCAGGGTCCTGGGATTGAGCCCCGCATCGGGCTCCCTGCTCTGCGGGGGGCCTGCTTCTCCCTCTCCCTCTCCCACTCCCCCTGCTTGTGTTCCGTCTCTCGCTGTGCCTCTCTGTCAAATAAATAAATAAAATCTTTAAAAAAAAAAAAAAAAAAAAAAGAATTACCGAAGTGTGACACAGAGACACAAAGTGAGCAAATGCTGTTGGAAAAATGGTGCTGACAGACTTGCTCAATTCAGGGTTGCCACACACCTTCAATCTGTGAAATGCGGTAAAGCACAGCGTAACAAAAGGACATATGCTTGTGTCTAAGCCCTTAGCCTGGCTTACTTTTGTTCTCTGAAGGAGGATTTTCCAATTGAGTAACCTTAGACAGCTTAGTCTCTGAGTTTCAATGTACTTATGTATAAAATAGGAATAATGTCACCCACCACTGAGGATCTTGGTGAAGGTTAAACGAGATTATATACTAAGGAAGGGGTAGAGAAGGTAGAGGGCCTGTTATTAACAGGTAGTGCTTAGGCACTTTATACACTTTAGGCCTTGCAAGAATAGTCTTTTTCATGTCTGTACAGAAAAGAACAGTACCTCAGGATAAAAATGAGCAAAGCATCTGATATTCAAAAAAAGGACAGTAAGGACAATTCATTTATGCAACAACTATTTTATTTCAGGGACTATGACAAATCATAGAAATCTTAAGAAATTGACAAATGTTTATACTTGTTAGTCAAATTAAAATGAACAGTGATTTCCTATTTTGTTCATCAGTGGGCAAAAGTGAAAATGAATTAGTTACCTAATTTGGAAGGATATATAAATACAGATTTTTCTCAGTATTGTGAATTGGAGGGTCATTTGCATAACCTTCTTGGAGAAGGTGCTTTAACAATCATGTATTTAGTTTTAGAAATATTTAAAAACAAAAAATGTTGATCCAGCAATTACACATCTAAGAATTTATCCAGTAGATATATCACACTTGTTCATGCTGCAATGTACAAGTTTTTTTATTGAAGAGGAGTTTGTAATAGGGAGAGACTGAAAACAACGTAAATTTATAAGGAAATGGTTAAATAAACTAGATACACTTATGAAATAGGATGCTGCTTTAACACTAAAGTAAAAGAAGCCATTCTCCAAGGTGTTTTGTTAAGGAGCTAATCACTATATAGAAAGCTACTATTTGTATATTTTTAAAAAACAAAAAGCATTTTTATATCTGTACTCATACACACAAACTATCTGAATTAGACACAAGAAACTAATATCAATGATTATTTTCTACAAAGAGGAACTAGTCAGAATCCAGAGGTAAGGAAAAACTTACCTTTTGTTGAATCTATTTTGTACCTTTTGATCCATTCAGTATAAAATAACTTTTAATAAAAACAACTTTAATATTAGAGTTCCAGTAGAAGAAAATAATACGCATGTGTGTGATTTACAATTTTATGAATAGAGAAATATCTGTGAGATAAAATGTTAGTATCTGGGAATAATTGAAGCATCACAGAACAAGGCCATATTATGAGACTGGGATGAACTGTGAGGTGAATTTTTTTTAATTTAGTTAGTTGGTTATTTGATTAATTTATTAAGGCAAAAATGACTATTAACACTCCACTGCCAGGCACTGTATTTAACTTTTTCTTTTTTAAAAGATTTATTTAAGGGCACCTGGGTGGCTCAGTCGGTTAAGTGGCTGCCCTTGGCTTGGGTCATGATCCCGGTGTCCTGGGATCGAGCCCCGCATCAGGCTTCTTGCTCAGCGGGGAGCCTGCTTCTCCCTCTCCCTCTGCCTGCCGCTCCCCCTGCTTGTGCTCTCTCTCTCTCACTGTTTCTCTCTCTGTGTCAAATAAATAAATAAATAAATAAATAAATAAAATAAAAATAACTAAAAGATTATTTGAGAGAGAGAGAGACTGCCTGCCTGCACCTGTGTGAGAGTGGGGGAGGGGCTGAGGGGGAGGGAGAGACAGAATCTCAAGCAGACTCTGCATTGAGCACAGAGCCCGATGGGGGGCTTGATCTCATGACCCTGAGATCATGACCTGAGCCAAAACCAAGAGTCAGATGCTTAACTGACTGAGCCACCTAGGCGCCCCTATTTAACTTTTAAATTTGAGGCATAATTGACATGAAACATTAGTTTCAAGGTACAACATAATCATTTAGTACTTGTATATATTATGAAATGATCACAAGAAGTTCAGTTAACATCTGTCACTATAGATAGTTACAAAAATTTTTTTTCTTTTGATAAGAACTTTTAAGATGTACTTTCTTAGCAACTTTCAAATATGTGATACAGTATTATTAACTGTAGCCACCATATTCTACATTATATCCTCATGACTTAATTATTTTATAACTGGAAGTTTATGCAACCTTCTCTACAATATATTATAATAACAGGCAGTGTTGCCAGTCATCATCAATGCTGTTCTTGGTCTGGTTCTGTTTTGTCAGCATAATCTCTTAAATTTTTAACTAGTTTTTATTTTTAATTCAGAAATTCATATAAACATAATTTAAAATGATATTCATTATAAAGTAAGCCTCTTTTCCCAGCCCTTCTTCCTAGATATAACCACTGCAACCAGTTTTTTTTTTAAATTCCAGAAATACTCTGTGCCTTTGTTAGCATTTGAATGTATATATATATATTCTCCTTCCTTTTTCAGGATATTCTGAGTGGGATTTTTTATTTTGTTTATAGTTGATTTGTTTATTATAGAAATGTAAATTTGTCAGTTTTCTTTATAGTTGAGGTTTTTCTCTTTCTTAGACAAATAATTATATGTTTATTACAATAATTTTCTTTTACTTTTCCCATGCCTTTCACTATTATATTGTTTGATTTGTTTCCTTTAAAAATAGTAATCATCTGGAATCTATTTTAGTCTCAAGTAAGATAGGGATCAAAGTCTGATTTATTTTTAAAAGCACGTCAATTGTCTGAACACTGTTGATATATTTCTTTTTCACTGAAATATCGCTTTTATAATATACTTGATTCCAAATATATTTGTATTTAATTTTGAATTTTCTATTCTTATTCATTGATCTGTTTATGCATGTATCAAATCTCTTAAATTACTTTTTGTTTTATCAAATATATGTACATGTATACCCCCATATACACATGACTAAAAAGTCTTGAAGGCTATTCTTTTTGTGTATTTGTTTTTATTTTAATTCCAATTAATTAACATACAGTGTTACATTAGTTTCAGGTGTACAATAGAGTGACTCAGCACTTCCATACAATACCCTGTGCTCATCACAGGTGTACTTCTTAATCCCCATCACCTATTTAATCCAACCTCTACCACCCTCTCCTCCAGTAACCATCAGTTTGTTCTCTATAGTTAAGAGTCTGTTTCCTGGTTTGCCTCTTTCTCTTTGTTTTTCCTTTGCTCATTAGTTTTGTGTCTTAAATTCAACATACGAGTGAAATCATATTGCATTTGTCTTTCTCTGACTTATTTTGCTTAGCATAATACCCTCTAGCTCCATCCATATTGTTGCAAATGACAACATTTCATTCTTTTTTATGGCTGAGTAAAAACCACATCTTCTTTACCCATTCATCAGTGGATGGACATTTGGGCTCTTTCCATAATTTGGCTATTGGTTGTAATGCTCCTATAACATCGGTGTGCAAGGTGAATACCTAGTAGTACAATTGCTGGATCACAGGGTAGTTCTATTTTTAACTTTTTGAGGAACCTCCATACTGTTTTCCAGAGTGACTGCACCAGTTTGCATTCCCACCAACAGTGTAAGAGGGTTCCCCTTTCTCTGCATGCTCCCCAAGACTGGCTGTTTCTTGTGTTGTTAATTTTAGCCATTCTGATAGGTGTGAGGTGGTATCTCATTGTGGTTTTGATTTGCATTTCCCTGATGATCAGTGATGATGAGCTCCTTTTCATGTGTCTGTTAGCCATCTATATCTCTTCTTTGGAAAAATGTCTATTCATATCTTCCACCCATTTTTTAACTGGATTATTTGTTTTTTGGGTGTTGAGTTTTAATAAGTTCTTCATATATTTTCCACACTGATCTTTTATTGGATATGTCATTTACAAATATCTTCTCTCCTTCTGTAGGTTGCCTTTTAGTTTTGTTTATTGTTTCCTTTATTATGCAGAAGCTTTTTATTTTGATGTAGTCGCAATAGTTTATTTTTGCTTTTGTTTTCCTTGTTTTAGGAGACATATCTAGAAAAATTTTGCTACGGCTGATGTCAGAGAAATTACTGCCTATACTCTCTTCTAGGATTTTTATGGTTTCGGGTGTCATATTTAGGTTTTTAATCGATTTTGAGTTTGTTTTTATGTGTGGTGTAAGAAAATGGGTCAGTTTCATTCTTTTGCATGCAGCTCTCCAGTTTTCCCAACACTGTTGAAGAGACTGTCCTTTTCCCATTGCATATTCTTAACTGCTTTGTCAAAGATTAATTTACCATATATTTGTGGGTTTTTTTTTCTGGATTTTCTGTTTAGTTCCATTGATATATGTGTCTGTTTTTGTGCCAGTACCATACTGTTCTGATTACTGCGGCTCTGTAAAATAACTTGAAGTCCAGAATTGTGATGCCTCCAGCTTTCCTTTTTCTTTTTCAGGATTGCTTTGTCTATTCAGGGTCTTTCCTGGTTCCTTTAGGATTATTTGTTCCAGCTCTGTGAAGAAAGTTGATGGTATTTTGATAGGGATTGCTGTATAGATTGCTCTAGGTAGTATAGACTTTTTTTTTTTTTTTACATTTTAACAATTTTTGTTCTTCCAATCCATGAGCATGAAATGTTTTTCCATTTCTTTGTGTCTTCTTCAATCTCTATAGTTTTCAGCATACAGGTCTTTTACCTCTTTGGTTAAGTTTATTCCTGGGTATCTTAAGGTTTTTGGTGCAATTGTAAATGAGATTGATCCTTGATTTCTTTTTCTGCTGCTTCATTATTGGTGTATAGAAATGCAACAGATTTCTGTATGTTGATTTTATATCCTGTGACTTTGCTGGATTCATGTACCAGTTCTCTAAGTTTTTTGGTGGAGTCTTTTGGGTTTTCTTTCTTTCTTTCTTTTTTTTTAAGATTTATTTATTTGACAGAGAGAGACACAGCGAGAGAGGGAACACAAGCAGGGGGAGTGGGAGAGGGAGAAACAGGCTTTCTGCTGAGCAGGGAGTCTGATGTAGGGCTCAATCCCAGGACCCTAGGATCATGACCTGAGCCAAAGGCAGACGCTTAACGACTGAGCCACCCAGGCACCCCTCTTTTGGGTTTTCTACGTGGAGAATCATGTCTTCTGCGAATAGTGGAAGTTTGACTTCTTCCTTGACAATATGGATGCCTTTTATTTCTTTTTGTTTTCTGATTGCTGAGGCTAGGACTTCCAGTTCTATGTTGAACAACAGTGGTGAGAGTAGACATCCCTGTCATGTTCCTGACCTTAGGTAAAAAGCTCTCAGTCTTTCCCCCTGAGTATGATATAGCTGTGAGGTCCTACGTATTATGGCCTTTATGATGTTGAGGTATGTTCCTTCTATCCCTCCTTTCTTGAGGGTTTTAATCAAGAAAGGATGCTATATTTTGTCAAATGCTTTTCTGCATCTGTTGAGAGTATCATATGGTTCTTATCCTTTGTTTTATTAATGTGGTGTCATGTTGACTGATTTGTGGATATTGAACCCCCCTGTAGCCCAGGAATAAATCCCACTTGATCATGGTGAATAATCCTTTTAATGTACTGTTGGATTCAGTTAACTAGTATCTTGTTGAGAATTTTTGCATCCATGTTCATCAGGGATATTTGTCTGTAATTTTCCTTTTTTTTACTGGGGTCTTTGGTTTTAGAATCAAGGTAATGATGGCCTCATAGAACGAGATTGGAAGTTTAACTTCCATTTCTATTTTTTGAAACAGCTTCAGAAGAATAGGTATTAATTCTTCTTTAAATGTTTGGTAGAATCCCCTGGGAAGCCATCCGGCCCTGGAGTCTTGTTTATTTGGAGATTTTTGACTACTGATTCAATTTCTTTGCTGGTTATAGGTCTGTTCAGGTTTTCTGCTTTTTCCTGTGTCAGTTTTGGTAGTTTATATGTTTCTTAGGAATTTATCCATTTCTTCCAGATTGCCCAATTTGTTGGCATATAATTGCTCATAATCTTTTTTTTTTTTTTTTTTTAAGTAGGCTCCACACCCAGCATGGAGCCCAGCATGGCGCTTGATCTCACGGCCTTGATATCAAGACCTGAGCTGAGATCTAGAGTTGGACGCCCAACCAACTGAGCCACCCAGGCGCCCCCATAACATTCTCTTAGAATTGTTTGTATTTCTGTGGTATTGGTTGTGATCTCTCCTCTTTCATTCGTGATTTTATTTATTTGGGTACTTTCTCTTTTCTTTTTGATAAGTTTGGCTAGGGGTTTATCAATTTTGTTAATTCTTTCAAAGAACCAGTTCCTGGTTTTGTTGATCTTTTCTACTTTTTTTTTTTTTTTTTAATTTTTGTATCATTTATTTCTGCTCTCATCTTAATAATTGCTGGTTTTAGGCTTTAGGCTTTATTTGCTGTTCTTTTTCTGGCTCCTTTAAGTGTAAAGTTAGGTTTTGTATTTGAGACTTTTCTTGCTTCTTGAGGTAGGCCTGTATTACTGTCTTGTTTCAAGTTTCATGGCATTGTGGTCAGAAAATATGCATGGTATGATCTCTGTCTTTTCATACTGGTTGAGGCCTGATTTGTGACCCAGTGTTCCATGTGCACTTGATATGAATGTGTATTCTGATGCTTTAGGTCCATCTCCTCACTTTCAATCTGGAGGTGTCTTTAGGTCTAAAATGAGTCTGTTGTATGCAGCATATAGATGAGTCTTGTTTTTTTTATCCATTCTGACACTCTGTGTCTTTTGATTGGAGCTTTTAGTCTATTTACATACAAAGTAATTATTGATAGACACATACTTATTGCCATTTTATTACTTGTTTTGTGCTTGTTTCTGAAGATTTTCCCTGATCCTTTCTTGTCTTTCTCACTTTCATGGTTTGCTGATTTTCTTTAGTGATTTATTTGGATTTCTTTCTCTTTATTCTTTGCATGTTTATTAGTTGTTTTTGATACATGGTTACCATTAGGTTTGTACATAAAGTCTTCTTCACATAGCAGTCTATATTAAGCAGATGGTCTTCTAGGTTTCACCCCATTCTTTTCTCCTCTTCTCCCCCATGTTTTAGGTGTATGTTATATTTTGTGTCCTTTTTTTGGTGAGTTCCTTGACTGATTTTTTACAGAAATATTCATTTTTACTGCTTTTGTGTTTCTTAGTTTTATGCTGTCACTTTTGATCTCTCCTTTCCACACAAAGTGTCTCCTTCAATGTTTCTTGCAGGGCTGGTTTAGTGGTCACAAACTCCTTTATTTTTTGTTTGTCTGGGAAACTCTTTATCTCTCCTTCTATTCTGAATCATAGCCTTGCTGGATAGGGTATTCTTGGCTGCAGATCTTTCCCATGCAGTACTTTGAATATATCATGCCACTTCCTTCTGGCTTATAAAGTTCCTGTTGAAAAATCTGCTAGCTAGTCATGGGTTTTCACTTGTAAGTTACTGACTTTTCTTGCTGCTTTTGAGAGTTTTTTCATTATCACTATATTTTGTAAATTTAATTACAATATGGTTTGGTGTGGGTCTGCTTTTGTAGATTTTGATGGGAGTTGTGTGTGCCTCCTGTGGATCTCAATATCTCTTTCCTTCCCCAGGTTAGTAAAGTTTCCCACTGTTATTTCTTCAAATAAATTTTCTGCCCTCTTTTCTCTCTCTTCTTCTGGAATTGTGGTAATACGAATGTTACTGTGTTTTATGGGGTCACTCATTTCCCTAGAATAAGTCTATTCTCGTTTTGCATAATTCTTTTCTCTCTCTTTTGTTCAGCTTGATTACTTTACATTACTCTGTTTTCTAGGTCATTAATTTGGTTCTCTGCTTCTTCCATTCTGCTGTTCATTCCATCAGGTGTGTTTCTCATTTCGTTTAATGAGCCCTTTACTTCTGCTGTGTTGTTCCTTATCTCTGTGGTAAGGGCCTCACTGATGTCTTCCACTCTTTTCTCAAGTCCAGTGAGTATCCTTATAATCATTGCTTTAAATTCTCTATCAGACATGTTACTTATATCTGTTTTGCTTAGATCTCTGGCCATGGCATTGTCCTGTTCTTTCATTTGGGATAAATTTCTCTGTCTCCTCATTTTGTCTGCCTCTCTGTGTCCGTTTCTTTGTGTCTAGAATGTCACCTATGTTTTCTGCTCTTGAAAGTAGTGACTTAACAAAGAGGAGGTGCCAGAGTGCCCTGCAGTGCAGTGTCCCCTGTTCACCAGAACCTGACACTTCAGGAGAGTATCCTTGCTGTTGTGTCTGGGTCACTTTTTCTTTCAGTGCAGTCATCTGCGCTGACTCCCTCCCTGTTGTGGGCCGTGCTTACTCTCTGTGGTGTTAGTGGGACCCAGACAGGCCAGCTCTGACAGGATATGTCCACCAGGGAACTTGGGAGCAGGGCACATTGTCAGCAAAAGTGGCATTGGGCCACGAGTTTTATGATGGATCCGTGACATGCCGCAATGGCTGGGGGCGTGAGGCTGGCTGTGACCATGCAGTGACGGCTGGGTTTCATTGGGCCTGGTACGTGACGGTGGCTGGGGGTGCGTGGCGGGGCAGTGCTACTTGCTGTGGGGCAAGGCAGCAGCAGTGCACCTGGTGGCTGGGCAGGGTGCATGCAGCTTTAACAGAATTTTCCCTGCAGGGCGCCTGGGTGGCTCAGATTTGGTTAAGCATCTGCCTTCGGCTCAGGTCATGATCCCAGGGTCCTGGGTTGGAGCCCCACATCAGGCTCCCTGCTCAGTGGGGAGTCTTCTTGTCCCTCTCCCTCTGCCTCTTCCCCGGCTCATGTGGGGTCTCTCTCTCTCTTTCTGTCTGTCTCAAGTAAATAAATAAAAACATCTAAAGAAAACTTTTTTTCCTCTGATCCCTGGGCCAAGGCTACAAGTGTCTGTGCAGCCCCACCTCCCCCAGGTGGCTCTGTGTTTTTGCTGGGGGGCGGGGGGAGAAAAATGGTGATTGCGGGCTCCTTCGTTTTCAAAGAAGTCTCCCAAAAGGCTCCCAAAGCATAATTAACATATGGGTCTCCTGTTTGCCCCCAGCATTGTGTAAACTGCCATTTTTATGTTGCCTCTCCAGGCAAGCTGCTGTCTCTTTGAGGGCGGTGACCCAGCTATCACTTGCCCTCCCAGCTCACCCAGTGCTGAGTCAGCTGACTTTTAAAGCTCCAGGCTCCAAGTCCCATTGGTTTTCCAAACTCACTGAATTCAGCTCCTTTGGGTGTTAAAGCCAAACGTTATGGGGGTTATTCTTCCCCATGTGAGCTACCTGGTGCCAGGACCCATCTCTTTGCCTTCTCTGCACATGTAGCTCCTTCCCTCCTGTGGGAAGCCTCCCTTTACTTTTCTGATTTTCCTAACCTTTCAGATGCAGCTTGTTCTCTATATTTAGTTGTGGAGTTTGTTCTGCCTGTCTTCAGTTCACTGTCTGGTTTATTGATTTGGATATGGGTGATACCTACTTGTAAACATGGGACAGGATGAGCTCAGACTCCTCCTACATTTGTATTTTTAAATTAATACATATTTATTAAGAAACATTGGAAATACAGAGAAAATAGTAAAGAATAAAACACAATCATTGCTAGAAATAGTCACTATTAAAATCTTGTTCCTTTTTAATTTTTTTCTCTGATTTGTATTGGTACCGATTAACATCAGAAGAAAAAATCAGGGATTCATTCTTGTGAACTGGCTGTCATTTGCCTCTAGACGATGTTAGACAAAAAGCCCAATTCTAGCCAAGCTTTCCTTTTATAGACTTCATGCAGATTATCCTGTTAATATATCATTTCTTGAGATAGAATGAATATAGTTACTAATATATAAGCTTTCTGAATTAAACTATAATTCAGTTATGCTTCCCTAAGTTTTACCAATTGGATTTTGAATGATCACAGAACATTTCTTGCATAATTTCTAAAGATGGTTGAGTATTTCTTTTGCAATTTGTTGGAGGCTGTTTTTGTGTATTTCCCAGCTTAAATAGAAGTACTTACTTTGGGGCACCTTGGTGGCTCAGTCGGTTAAGTGGCTGCCTTCAGCTCAGGTCATGATCTCAGGTTCCTAGGATTGAGCCCCGCATTGGGCTCCCTGCTCAGCAGGGGGTCTGCTTCTCTCTCTCTCCCTCTGCCCCTCCTCCCTGCTCGTTCTCTCTCTGTCTCTCTCTCTCTCTCAAATAAATATCTTTAAAAAAAAGTACTTACTTTTCCTTAAGCATACTATTCTTTTTTGTGCCTTTGCTCAATTCTGTGGATTCAACTCAATCATTACCTCCTCCCCTCTCCATGATACCTTTTCATATATAGAAACAGTTACTTTTTTCTTTTTGTTTCCATTGTACTGTGGAACTTTTACCATCTGCTATCAATACCTGTTTTCAAAGTCACTGCTTCACGTCTCAATCTCTTGGTCTGCATCTCAGCCAGCAGAGACAGAGAAAAGGCAACAGAGCCCATAACTCTAGGCATGAACTACAAGTGCCACGCATCACTTATATTCACATTTCATTGTCCAGAACCACTCATGTGGCTGTTCATAGATGCAAAAGAAGCTGGAATATATAAACTTTAGATAGACAGTCATGTGCCCAGCTAGAGCTTTGCAACTCTATATTAAAATAAATTCTTTCTAATGGATATTGTTAGCATTCTTTTCTATAAGCAAATACTTATTCCAGTTCCTAACAGATGGTAAGCATCTATAAATATTTAACTGAATGAGTGAATGCATGAGTGATTTGAAAGGGCTGCATGGTCTCTCCTGTATTCTTGTCCAGCCTATTTCTCACTATTCTCTACTTGTCTTCTCACTGACCTAGATCAGTTCTTGTTTCATTTTTGTTTCTTTCCCCTCTCCTCTCCTCTCCATGGCCCTCCTATCCTTCTCCTCTACCCTGCCCCCTTTTCATTTTGACATAATTGTAGTTACAGAAAATTTGCAGGAAAAGTAAAAAAAACCCTATGTTTCTTCACCCAGATTTATTCAGATTTCACCAATTGTACCAATATTGTCTCTTTATAGCAAAAGATCTTTGTTATATTCAGTTGTCATGCCTTTTTAGGCTGTTTTAATCTGGAACAATTCCTCAGTCTTAGGTTTTCATTGCATTGACATTGTTGAGGAACATATACCAGTTATTCAGAATTGTTCCTCAGTTTGAGTTTGTCTTATATTTCTTCATGATTAGATTCAGGTTATGTGTTTTGGGCATGGAATACCACAGAAGAGATGCTGTGTTTTTTTTCAGTGTTTGATATCAGGAGATATGATATCTATCTGCCCCATTACATTTGATGTCCATAAGGATGTTTCTTAAAAAAAAAAAAAAAAACCCTACCAAATTTACTATTATTTTCCTTTGTAATTGAGTATCTTTTGGGAAGATACTTGAGACTGTGTAAATATCCTTATATTCCTTCAAACTCTCACCCACTAGTTTTAATATCCCTTGATGATTCTTGCCTAAATCAGTTATTACTATGATGGTTGCCAAATAGTGTTTTTTAAAATTCCATCATTCATTCTGTATTCATTGTTGAATTTTTGCCATAAAGATGAGTTTTTCCTTCTAATTTATAGCCTCAAGGGACTCCCACTGAACAAATTTGTGACATTTGGAGCATTGGAATAAAGGACAGGAAAAGATTATAATCCATTGAATAAAATAAGAATCTCTGAGTCTGTACTGATATAAATAATTTCTTTTTGAAGAGTATTTTTTCTAATAGATAATACATTTATATTATTAAAACATCTTTTGAAAAGTGTGTATACTGAGAAGTCTTAACTGCCCCTTTCCCTTCTTTGTCCTGTACAGGTATATATTGTTGTTAGTTTCTTATTTATTTTCCCAATGTTTCTTTATCCAATATAAGAAATAAGGCATATGCTTATTTTCAATCCTTTCTCACACAAAATTTAGCATATTATATAATAGTATAATACTCTTTCGTGTCTTGTTTTTATCATTGAACAATATATTTAGGAAATCACTCTGTGTCTCTGGTAGACAGAATCTTTAAGAAGTCCTGCTAAAGGTTCTTGTGCCCTGGTTATTCAACCAAGCACTAATCTAGGCACTGCAGTTGGAATTAACATAGCTAATCACCTCACTGTTTTTAACATAAAAAGTTTATCCTGGATTGTGCAGATGAGCCAAATATAATCAGAAGAGGAAGTCAGAAGAGTCAGAGAGATGTAGTTGAAGAAAGATGCAGAAGACATAGGTAGAAGTCAGAGAAAATGGAAGCATGAGAAGGATGCAGTCCGCTGTTGGTAGCTTTGAAGATGGAGAAAGGGAAACCGTTAGCCATGGAATGTGAATGGCCTATTAGAAACTGAGAACAGCAACAGCCAGCTAACAGCCAGCAAGGAAATGGGACTTCCATCCTACAACTGCATGGAGCTGAATTTTGTCAACAATATGAATGAAATTGTATTCTCCAGAGCTTCCTGAAAGGCACATAGCCCTGACAATACCTGATTTTAGCTTGGTGAGAGTTGTGTCTGACTTCTAGCCTTCATAACTTCATAACTGGGAGGTTATGAATGGGTGTTTTAAACTGCCAAGTTTATGGTAAATTGTTACAACAACAATAGAAAACAATATAATAATTGTGCCTAGAAATCTAGTATTCCTTTCTGTACCATTGGTTTGTTTCTCTTCTGTTATAAACAATAATGGCATGAGGGATAACTCATGTGTGTGTGAGAGAATGGACAGGGATTCCTAGGATTGGACTTCCTGGTTATAGATAATATAGGGTCCTGCCTTTATTACCTGAAGGAGTAATCGCATTTCTCAGTTTCAGCTATGAAAGTGGGTTGTTAAATTTTTAGATTTGCCAGTTTGGTAGATAAGGAGTATTGTATTTCCCTGTAGTTTCAGTTTGCTTTTCTCTTATTATTGGTGAGTTTGAGTATCTTCTTATGCTTCAGTATCATTTAGATTTTTTTTTTTTCCTGTAGCATGTATATTTATGTTCATTGCTTGTTTTTTTGTTGGGGTTTGGTCTTCTTTCTCAATTTCTGGGAACTTCATGTATGAGGGAGATTACTTTTTGTCTGTGATATGAGTTGTAAATATGTTTCCCCAGTTTGTCTCTCGATGCTGCCTTTTAATATTATTTGTTATGTAGAAAATTTTTACTTTTATGAAATTAGACTTACCAATCTTTTCTTTCATAGCTTCTGAATTTTGAGTCACAGACTTTCCCCCCACCTAAAGGTTATAAAGAAATTTTCAGTTTTTTTACTTCTAATACTTTAATGGCCACATTTTTTACATTTAAATTCTGGTCTTTATGGAGTTATCCTAGTGTATTGTATGAATTACAAATCTAATTTTACCTCTTACCAAACCCATCATCATTTATTTTGAAGTCCAGCTGTAGCTATCTACTTTGAGATGTCACCCTTTTTTCATTCTGATTTCCCCTTTATCTTGGATCTTTTTGGCCTGTTCCATTAATTGATCTGAGTATTCATGAGTCAGTTCCACACTACTGTAACTGTTGAGCTTTTATTATCTGGCTAAGTCCTCCCTAGTTTTCTTTTTCTTTTTTTTAAACATTGATTTTATTTATTTGAGAGAGAGAGCACACACAAACATTCTCTCTCTCTCTGTCTCTCTCTCTCTCTCCCTGTGGGGGAGCCCGCTGAGCCAGGGAGTCTCATGCAGGGCTCCATCCCAGGAACCCAAGACCATGACCTGAGGCAAAGGCAGATGCTTAACTGACTGAGCCACCCAGGCGTCCCCCCTAATTTTCTTTTTCAGATCTTTTCTAGCTATTTTTACTTGTTTTTCCATAGTAGCTTTGAATTCAGTTGTCTCTTTGAGGGGAAGAAATCTAGTAGTACTTTTACTTGGATTACCTTATATTTATAAATTAACATACAGAGAACTGACATCTTTATGATTTTGTATCTTTTCATCTGTGCAAGTCTATTTTTGTGTCCATTAAGTGGGTTTTAAAGCTTTTCACATATAGTTTTTAATTATTTCATGCTATATTTATTACTGGGTGTTTTATCTCAGCAGAGATAATCATTGTAGTTAACAGTATGGTATATATCCTTCTATGCTTTTTCTGTACTTATATAAACTCTTTAGTAGTTTTCAAAGTGATATGCAGGAGTTTCTGGGCTACTTTCAGGGATTTTGCAAAATTAAAGCTATTTTCATAATAATAATGACATTATTTTCCTTTTTCACTGAGTTGAACAAAAGGAATCATGAGTGAACTGCTGACAACTTAGCACAAATCAAGGCAGTTTCTCCAGATGGGAATGGGAAGTATGCTATAGCTGCATGATGGTTGTCTCAAAAAAAAAAAAAAATCACTTGTATAATGGAACTGTAAACTGATCTAGTTTTAAAAAACTTTTAAAGTTTTAGAAAACTGTGACAAAATTCATATGACCTAAAATCCACCATTTCAACCATTTAAAGTATATACTTTAGTGGGTTTTAGTATATTGACTATATTGGGCAACTACCACCACTATATAATTCTAGAACATTTTCATTACTTGCAAAAGAAAGTCCCTACTCAATAAGCAGTCATTCCCATTCTCTCTTCCTCCAGTCCTGACAACTACCAATCACCTTCTGTCTCAATGGATTTTCTTTTTATGGACATTTCATATTGGTAAAAAAAAAATAATCATAAAATATTGGCCTTTTGTATGTGTCTTCTTTCACTTAGCATACTGTTCTCAGGATTCATTCATGTTGTAGCATGTGTAGTATTTCATTCCTTTTTATAACCAAATAATATTCCACTGTATAGATACACTTCATTTTATTTACCCATTGGTCAATTTATGGACTTTGGGGTTTTTCCACTTTTTGACTCTTAGGAGTAATGCTGCTATGAACATTTGTGTACAAGTTTTTGTATCAACGTGTTTCTAGCAACTTTTTTCATAGAACATCACTTTTACTTTATTGACAAGGCTATACTCATTTAGACTTTGGTACTTGGCAGACATTTTTTGAAAATGAATTAAGTGACTCTGTCACTTCAAGGAAAACACCTAACAATATTTGTTAATATTTGTAAAATTTAAGCTTTCAAGCAAAAATTAGAATTGTAGAAAACTTGTGAGTGTGACAACTTTCCAGTAAAGAATTTTCTGATGAGATTGGTGGTAATATGAAGGAATGTCACCTTTTGATAGAGTATAATGAAATGTGTCAACATTTAGAAGAGTTGCATAACTCTGTGAACCAGTATTTTCCAGATGATCAATGCCTAACACTATAAAATCATGTATAGGTAAAATGTCCATTTGAAGTACAGAATAGACTAAAAGGTTTTTTCAAACAGCTTGAGGCAAATGTACTTCCAATGTAGTATATCTCTTCTGAGTATACAATTCAATGATTTTTAGTAAATTTATACAGTCATAACCATCATCTCAGTCCCATTTTCCAATTTTATGTCTGTATGAAGGTGGATTTTCTTCTAAACATCTTGGTGCCAACAGATTGAATGCAGAAATGGATACCTAGGATCTAGTTTTCTTTCATTAAGCCAGACATAAAAGAAATTTACAAAAATGTAAAACAATAAATACCCCTTTTGTCACCACTTTGGTTTAAATATATAGTTGTTTTTCATGAAAATGTTACTTATGTTAGCATGTAATATGTTTAATGTTAATGTTAAGTGAATTGGATAAATACTCAAAATTTATTTCAGTTTTAATTTCTAATACAGTATTTATCAATAGGTATGACTCATATAAACTGAAGTTCTTTGAGAGCAATAATAATTTTCAAAAATGTAAAAGGCTCTTGAGGCTAAAATAAAATTTGAGGACCATTTCTTTTATTATTTTACATGCTAATTCAGAGTCGCATAAGACAGTTCTCTTATGTTTATAGCATTGCTTTCTAATTTTCATACAAGTTGGTCTTGTTTCCCTACCAGATTGTTAGCTTTTTGAAAGCAGGGACCAAATGTATTGCTTTTGTTTATTTTCTCAGAAGATCGTGTTTATTCCTGGAATAAGTGTCCATTGAAGACTTAACAAGGGATTGGAGGATTCCCCACTGGCTGACCGTGTTAGGGCAGCATTTACTATGTTGGCTTTAACATAAATAGCTATATTTTTTCATTCAGGTGGAAGAGCACAATGGTCACATCTTTAAGGCTACCCAGTATAGCATCCCTACATACTGTGAGTACTGTTCTTCTTTGATATGGATAATGGACCGAGCCTCTGTTTGCAAATGTAAGTATGAGTGATTTTTTTTTTTTTAAGGAATTCATTGCAGCAATTGCAGACATTTCACCATGAACCTTCTTTTTGCTATAAAATCTTGTCACATCTGGCAGAACCCATGTACTTTGTGAGATCCCCATATATCCATTCTTTGAAGCGCAAAATAAAGTCCAGAGACCTGAACTGACTTCCCAGGTTCCCAGGGGTCCCACTTTAAGCTTGTGGCTAAGAAGGGTCCTGTCCCTGCCCTCTGGACTCACGGCCAAGCAACTCTTCTAGAAGCTTTTTATCCACATCTAATAACCTGAGGACTCAGTCTGAACTTCTCTGAAGCCAGAGGAAGAGCTGCTCTGAGGGAAGACACCTACCCTCTCACCATACCGTTACTGTATTTATTAGCCAGTATGAGTGATCTTTGAGGAGTTTTTTAAACCACTTAACATCTCTGCTTTTTAAGTTTACTCATATCTTTTTTAACATAAAGGGGTAATTTACATTTCCTGATTCTTTGGCCTCCTCTCACTATCCTCTTTGACCTACTCTCTAGCCAAACTAGTTATTTTGCTGTTGTTTGCTCTTTGTACTTGCAGCTTACTTTATCTGAAATGCTCTTCTCCCAGATATTAGTTTGACTATTTCAGTTAATCTATGTCTCCATCCAAATGTTACCTCTTGGAGAACTCTTTCCTTACTGTCATGTCTAAAATGCCACTTGGTCCCCTAATTCTCTGTCCCCTTACTCAGCTTAATAGTCTTCATAGCACTTATCACTACACAAAATTATATTAAGTATTTGTTTTCTTGTTTTCACTCTGTCCACTAGAATGTATGCTCTGTAAGGTCAGGAAACTTAATTGTTTCTTCTGTATCACCATTGCCTAGAACAGTTCTGGTATTACAAGTTTTGATAAGTTTTTGTTGGGTAGATGGATGGATGAATTAATGAAAAAATTATTAGATTATAACCAAAAAGATACTTTTTTCTACTCTTATCTTTTCATTAGAATATGTAAGTCCTAGAATGTGAGTTGAAATTTTTTTTTAGGTCACCTTCGTTCTGGTTTACAGAGGACCTTTAGCTTCCACTTCTGTCATGCCATACATCTACTCTGGTGCTTTCAGTAATTCTGTGAGGTTTTGCTTACTAGTGGGCCAGAATTGAATGAATGAAATATTAGGAAGGGTTTGTCCAGTAGGACAAGGATGAAAGTCAGGTTTGCCGTGGTGAAATCACCACTATTGGTAGATATGTTCACTTGTTCTATCGTTCAACAATGGTTTCTTTTTTGTTTTATTATTAGTAGTCTAAAAATTATAGTGAGAACAAAATGGGAAGTAGTTTGCCATTAACTTGACTGTTGAATGTTAGTTTGAATCTTGTAGGTTTGGCATAATTTTCTCTGTGTTTTGAAACTGAAAATGTAAAAAATCTGCTTTTTTTATGACTTGGGTGAGCTTGGTTTGATTTCTTAATAGAATTAACTAACTTTCTTTGTGATTATACTGGTGATTTCATCAGCAGAATGATATGGCCTCCCTCTCAGCTTTGAAAACCCCACATGTTACACTTTAGAAGCTCAAGAAGGATTTTAGGTGTTGATATCCAGGAGCTAGAGCTGGTGTAGCAAAATGACTTAGTTCAAATACATTTCAGTATTCTCCTCTCACTGCTTCTTCCCACCTATCAACTGCCTAGCCACCCTGTTCTCTGTTGCTCCAAGGAATAATTTCTCTTCTGAACATTTTCTTTATCTTGTCTTCCCAGTCACAACTGATACTGTTTATGTTCTGGTTCCTCAGAGCTCTGTTCTGGACTTTCTAAGATAATAAGGCTTTTGTTCTATCTTAATGTGCTATGTACCTTGTTTTCATTTTAGTAAGGGTCTTTGGCAGTAATGCCTTTCTTACCCATTGGAATGATTCTTAATCGGTATTTCTGGCACTTCAACAGATTGTAGAGCAGGCATATTAGGGGAGCATAAAGACTAATTTGTGAATCAAGTCAGAAAGAAAGTATTCTGTAGGAATATAGTGGGAGCAGGGGGAGAAGCAGGCAGTCTTGAAAGATTCAAAGCTTTTTCATAGATAGTAGTTAGAAATTTTAGGCATGTTTTTCAACTTCATTTTTCTAAATAGAATGGGTTAAATCCTTTTTTATTCTAATACCCTACCAAGTATGTATATGATATTACAGCAGTATCAGATTTAAAGAAAAAATTTATGTCCAAAATAAAGCTGTAAACTTTTTAAGTTCTTGTCATTGATGTACAGACTTCTAAAAGTGCTGCATTCCTATCCTGTTTTTCAGTATGCAAATATGCTTGCCATAAGAAATGCTGTCTGAAAACCACAGCCAAGTGCTCTAAAAAGGTAAGAAATTATCACCTATGAGTAATAAATAACAGATCTGTTGATCTTTTCTGCCTTGTGAAAGAAATCAAGTCCTCTTTGATGGTTTTATAGAGCAGTGGTTTTTAAACTTTTTGACCACAAATCACAGAAATATATTTTATGTCATGATCTAGCATATATATAAATGTATATATAAGGATATATTTGTATAATTGAATTGATTTTCCTGGAACTATATTTACCTTTACTACTTGGGAGAGCTACTAAACTGGTTTCACTGCTGACAGTTTATTAAAACACTGCTTTTAAAGATTTCCTACCTCATTAAATACTCATAAGCCTTCCTAGGAATTGTCTTAAAAGTGGTAGGCTATAACTAAAGATTTTAACATTACAGCAAAATCCACCAGCTCATTGGTGTTTTTACATATTTCTACTTGGATATACAGAGATCTAAAAGATACTAAACATGTACTCTGATACTTTATCTTCAAGGAGGCAATGAGTTTTGAAAGATTTCAGGCTTTTATTGATATATAATCGTATTTTTTTTACTTATTAGTCATATATTGACAGTCGTGACAATACTGTGCAAATCTGAACTGTAATATAAATGTGTGTGTGTGTGTGTGTGTTGTTTACAGTCCATGTACAGAATTTGCATCTGTACATGGACATTTGCTTCCAACTAAGATGGAATAGCTTGTGGCAAACTAATATCCATGCTGAGAACATCCGAAGAAAATGTTACTGAACATCAGAGAGCTGCCCAGGCAGATTGGACTTTTGGGGTGTAGATCCAGGAGAGAAGATAATTGCAGAGTGATGAATCTGTGTCTGTGGGATGTTTTTCTCCTAGTGGGAGTTTGTCAATTTTTGTTGTAGGACAAGAAACCAAGGTTCCGAGCAGAGGGCCACATTCAAGACTTAGAAAAGTCAGCAAAACTTTTAGGAATCTCATAGAGCTATGGAGACAAAAGTTGGAGTTTGGGATTGCCGGGACTTGAGGGACCATGATCCAGACATAACCCTGAAATTTAGAGGTTTTTCCCTCAAGGCATTTTTTGAGTTCTTAAGCTACATGGGGTAAAAGGCTAAGAAGCTAAACAGGAAAAAAAGATTAGATTTTTCTGTAGTTTCACATTGCTAAGGAAAGAAAAATTGGAGTTGGAAATACAGAAATAAACATGAGAAACATACAGGAAAGGATGAAAGGTTCTTAAATGTAAACAAAGACAAGAAATGAGAGAAACAAACATAAATTAGGTCAGTAAAGAAAATACATAGATTGGTAGGTATAAGTCCAAATGTATTGGTGATTACTTTAAATGTTAATAGGCAAGATACTTCCAATTAAAAGACTAGGTTAAAACCAACTGAAAATTCTCAAATGATATGCTGTTAACAAGCAACATACTTAAATATAAAGATACAGAAAGGTTAAAAGCAAAAGGATAGATATAGCATGCAAAGACTAACCAGTAGAAAGGTGGTGTAGCTATACTAATATTAAGGTGTATTTTAGGGCAGAGAAACATTACTTCAGATAAAGGTATTTCATAATGATAAAATGGTCAACCTGTCAGGGAGATATGAAAATTCTAACTTTAGAAGAGTCTTAACATTATTGCTTCAATACCTGACGGACAAAAATTTAGTAAGGATGTAAATGATACGAAAAACAGGATGAAAAAACTTGAACTAGTTGATGTGTATT
Organism: Phoca vitulina; assembly: GCF_004348235.1. Lineage (NCBI taxonomy): Eukaryota > Metazoa > Chordata > Mammalia > Carnivora > Phocidae > Phoca > Phoca vitulina. The sequence goes on along the minus strand of NW_022589723.1, from coordinate 36,838,416 downwards.
GAACCCTGCATCTTACAGCTGCCTGAATCGTCTTTTCAAGTGCACATGGAACATTTGAGAAAATTGATCATATGTTGGGTCAAAAAGCAAGTCCCTACAAATTTCAGAGGATTGAAAATATTGAGAGTACAGTTTTTGACCAGAGTGGGATTAAGCTCTAAATCAACATAAAGATAACTAGACAATCCTCAAGTACTTGGAAATTTAAGGTTGGCTCTGGGGGAACCAGGAGGGTAGAGCCCTCACATTCAAAGAGATAGAATAACAAACAGTCCTGCTGAGATACAGCATAGAAACAGCAGTTTTTGAAAAATGCCTGGGATATATGGGAAGGAGATTTATTTCCTAATCTCAGAACATGTGCTGGAGAGGCAGGGATATTTGGGGGACTTCTTCAAGAATAGAAGAGTTGATGGGTATCATTTCCTTCCCTGCCTCCAGCCTAGATACACAGGCATCTACAAGGACTAGGGTGCTGCAACAACACTCTCCTCCTAGCTTGCTATTGGTGCACCTGCCTCCATGTTCTCCTGTGGAAATGCCCCCTCCAATACACCGTTGGCCAGAGCCCATCCAAAGTGGTATCATGAGACTGGTAGTGTGCAAGTGGCCCGGACAGGAGCCAGCACCACTCCAAAGTGTTTCCTGCTCCGGAGAGAGTGAAACACAACCATACACACCAGTACAGTTGCAGCCCCAACAGTGGGCTGGAGGCAGATATCATGTCCAACTGCAGGCCTTGCCCACCAGCAAAAGCTTCTCAGGGGACAACACAGGGAAAGTGCCCTGTACTTCAGTGCTACTGCATCTCTGGCAAACTCTTGGTCTGTTTCAACTTAAGTCCATGGTGGCCCCAGACTGGCCCACTAACAACACAGGGACCAACCCTGCCCACAACAGGCAGAGAGAGCCATTGTAGATGGCTGGACTGAAGACTCAGTCACAATAGCAGGGTGCATAAAACACACATAGGAGACACCCCTGAAGTACCAGGTTCTGGTGAACAGGGGACATTGCATTATAGGCCATTATAAGACCTCTCTTTCATTTTTGTTTTTTAAAGATTTTATTTATTTATTTGACACAGAGAGACACAGTGAGAGAGGGAACACAAGCAGGGGGAGTGGGAGAGGGAGAAGCAGGCTTCCCTCTGAGGAGGGAGCCTGATGTGGGCCTTGATCCCAGGACCTGGGATCATGACCTGAGCTGAAGGCAGACACTTAATGACTGAGCCACCCAGGTGCCCCAAGACCTCTCTTTCATAAAGCCACCACGTTCAAGAGCAGGAGATGTAGCTGACTTTCCTAACACATAGAAACAGACACAGAGAGTTAGACAAAATGAGGAGACAGAGGAATATGTCCCAGATGAAAGAACAGGACAAAATCCCAGCAAGAGAACTAAATGAAACGGAGGTAAGTAATATGCCTGATAGGGAATTTAAAGTAATGGTCATAAAGATACTCACTGGACTTGAGACAAGAGTAGAGGACCTCAGTGAGACTCTCAAAAGAAAACATGAAAAAGAACCAATCAGAAATTAAGTACCTAATAACTGAAATTAAAATACATTAGATGGAATAAATAGGAGACTAGAGGAAGCAGAAGAACAGGTCAGCAGCCTGGAGGACAGAGTCATGGAAAGCTAACTGAACAGGGGAGAGAAAAAAAAAATAGTAAATGAAAATAGACTAAGGGAACTCACAACACCATCAAGCATAATGACATTCACACAATAGGGACCCCAGAAGGCGAAGAGAGAGAAAAGGGGGCAGAAAATCTATTTGAAGAAATAACAGTTGAAAACTTCCCTAATATGGAGAAGGAAACAAATCCAGATCCAGGAAGCACAGAGAGGCCCCAACAAAATCAACCCTAGGAGGTACACACGAAGACAGATAGTAACTAAAATGGCCAAAATTATTGATAAAGAGATTATTTTAAAAAAAGCAAGAGAAAACAGATACATACAAGAGAACCCCTTTAAGGCTAACAGCTGATTTTTCAGTAGAAACTTTGAAGGCCAGAATGGAGTGGCATGACGTATTGAAAATGCTGAAAGAAAAAACCTGCAACCAAGAATACTCTATCCAGCAAGGCTATGAGTCAGAATAGAAGGAGAGATAAAGAGTTTCACAGACAAACAGAAGTTAAAGGAATTCATCACCACTACACTAGCCCTACAAAAATGTTAAAGGGGACTGTGACTGGAAAGGAAAGACTGACCATAAGTAGGAGTAGTAAGAAAAATAGGAAGCATAAAAGCAGTAAAAATAAGTGTACCTATAAAAATCAGCCAAGGGACTAACAAAAGGTGTAAAATGTGACACTATATACCTAAAACATGGGGAGTGGTGAGGAGTAAAGAATGGGGTCAAATTTCAGTGACCACCAACTTAATATAGACTGCTAAATGCGTAAGATGTTATATATAAACCTAATGGTAACCACAAATTACAGACCGGTAATAGATACACAAAAAGTAAAGAAAAAGGAATACAAGCATATCACTAAAGAAAGCTAGCAAACCGTGAGAGAAGAGAGCAAGAGAAAAAAGGAACAGAAAAGAACTATAAAAGCAACCATAAAACAATTAACAAAATGACAGTAAATACATACCTGTCAGTATTTACTTAGAATGCAAATGGACTAAATGCTCCAATCAAAAAACTTGGTGTGATGGAATGGATTAAAAAAAAAGACAAAACCAAGTTCCATGTGTATGCTTCCTACAGCAGACTCATTTCCAACTTAAAGACACTTGCAGATTGAAAGTGAAAGGATAGAAAAGCATTTATCATGCAAATGGAAGTGAAAAGAAAGCCAGGGTAGAGCAATACTTATATTGGACAAAATGAACTTTAAAACAGACTGTTAGGGGCATCTGGCTTGCTCATTTGGAGAAGCGTGCGACTCTTGATCTCGGGTCATGAGTTGGAACCCCATGTTGGGTATAAAGAGTACAAAAAAAATAAATAAGTAAAAACTTTTTAAAAAATTAAAAAAAACAAAGACTGTTGAGAGACAAAGAAGAACACTATATAATCATAAAGGGAACAATCCGACAAGAAGATATAACAATTGTAAATATTTATGCACCCAACATGGGAGCACCCAAAATACATAAAGCAGCTGGTAACAAACATAAAGTAATCAATAGTAATACAATAATAGAAAGGGACTTGATATCCCATTACATTAATAGATAGATCATACAGACAGAAAATCAAGAAGGAAACAGTGACTTTCAATGACACATTGGACCAGATGGATCTAAAAGATATATTCAGAATATTCCATCCCTAAAACAGCAGAATACATATTCCTTTCAAGTGCACATGGAACATTCTGCAGAATAGATCACATATTAGACCACAAAATAAGTCTCAACAAATTCAAAAAGATTGAAGTTCTACTGTGTATCTTTTCTGAACACAGCAATATGAAACTAGCAATCAACAACAAGAAAAAATCTGGAAAGAACACAAATACATGGAGGTTAAATGAATGGGTCAACATTTCTTCTTGATGAAGAAATCAAAGGGGAAATTTAAAAAAATACATGGAGATAAATGAAAATGAAAACCAAACGGTCCAAAATCTTTAGGATGCAGCAAAACCTGTTCTGAGAAAGAAGTTTAGAGCAGTACAGGCCTACTTCAGGAAGCAAGAAACATGTCAAATAAACAAACTATCCTTATACCTAAAAGAACTAAAAAAGAACAACAAACAAAACCCAAGACTAGTAGATAGAAAGATAGATTAGAGCAGAAATAAATGAAATAGAAACTAAAAAAAAAAAACAATAGAACAGTTCAATGAAACCAGTATCTGGTTCCTTGAAAAGATCAACAAAATTGATAAACCTTTAGCCAGACTCATAAAAAAATAAAAAAGGACTCAAATAAACAAAATCAGAAATGAAAGAGTAGAAATAACCACTAACACCACAGAAATATAAAGGATTATAAGAGAACATTGTGAAAAATTGTATGCCAACAAATTGGGCAACTAGAGAAATGGATAAATCGTAGAAATGTATAGCCTCCCAAAACTGAATCAGGAAGAAATAGAAAATTTGAATAGACCAGTTACCAGCAACGAAACTGAATCAGTAATTAAAAACAAAACAAAACAAAAAAACTTCCAACAAAATAATCCAGGACCAGGCAGCTTCACAGGTGAAATATACCAAACATCTAAAGAATAATTAATACCTATTCTTCCAAACTATTCTAAACAAGAAGAAGGAAAGCTTTCATATTCATTCTGTGAGGGCAGCATTATCCTCATACCAAAACCAGATAAAGACAGTACAGAAAAAGAGAACTACAGGCTAATATCTCTGATAAATATAGATGCAGACATCCTCAACAAAATATTAGCAAAGTGAATTCAGCAATGCATTAAAAAAATCATTCACCATGATCAAGTGGGAATTATTCCTGGGATACAAGGGTGGTTCAGTATTTGCAAATCAATATGATGTATCACATCAGCAAGAGAAAGTATAAAAAACCATATGATCATTGCAATAGTCCAGAAAAAATTTGACAAAGTATCCCATCCATTCATGATAAAAACACTTCAGTAAAGTAGGTTTGGGGGGTACATACCTCAACATAATAAAGGCCATATATGAAAACCCCACAGCTAACGTCATACTCAGTGGGGAAAAATTGAGAGCTTTTCCCCTAAGGTCAGGAACAAGACAAGAATGTCCACTCTTGCCGCTTTTATTCAACATAGTATTGGAAGTCCTAGCCATAGCAATCAGACAAAAACAGACATGAAAGGCATTTTTCCAAAGAAGACATGCAGATGGCCATCAGATATAGGAAAAGATGTTCAACATCACTCACTATTAGGGAAATATCACCTCATTCCTGTCAGAATGGCTAAAACTGAAAAACGCAAGAAATAAGTGTTGGCGAGGATATGGATAAGAAGAAATCCTTGTGCGGTGTTGGTGGGAATGCAAACTTGGTGCAGCCACTGTGGAAAACAGTATGGAGGTTCCTCAAAAAGCTAAAAATAAAATTACCACATGATCCTGTAATTGCCCTACTTTGTGTTTACCCAATGAATATGAAAACATCAATTCAAAAAGACATATGCACCCCTATGTTTATTGCAGCATTATTTTCAATAGCCAAATTATGGAAGTGACCCAAGTACTTGTCCATCGATAGGTGAACGGATAAAGAATATGTGGTATATATAAACAATGGAATATTACTCAGCCATAAAAATGAAATCTTGCCATTTGCAACAACATGGGTGGGTCTAGAAGGTATAATGCTAACTCTGAAGTAAGAAAAATTCAAGTACCATATGATCTTACTCATATGTGGAATTTCAGAAATAAAACAAAGAAAGAAAAAAATAGACAAACCAAAAAAACAGACTCTTAAATATACAGAACAAACTGATGGCTACCAGAAGGGAGATTGGTTGGGGTATGGGTGAGATAGGTGAAGAGGTTTAAGTGTACACTTACCATGATGAGCATTGAGTAATGTATAGAATCGTTGAATCACTATACTGTACACCTAAAAGTAATATAGCAGTGTATGTTAACTATACTATAATTAAGATTAATAAAAATTTTCTCCCTGAAAAAAATAAACATCAAGTGATATAATTCACATTGAACAAATATAACAATATGATTATCTTAAAGAGGAAAAACATTAGATAAAATTCAAAACTCACTCATTATTCAAACAAACCAACAAAAAATAATCTACCACAGAGTGGGAGAATGCATTTGCAATTCGTACATCCATCTTGGATCTACAATATCTAAAAAGCATCTAAAAATCATTAAGAAAGATGGTCAGCTCTGTAGAAAAATGAGCACATGGCTTAAGCAAGCACTTGACAAAAGACCAATAAACATGAAAAGTTGTCCACCTTCACTAATCATCAGGGAAATACAGGTTGAAACCATAGTGAAATATATACCCACTTGAATGGCTAAAATGAAAAACATCCTAACAAGGTTATAGAGCAGCTTGGACTTTAATACATTACTGGTAGGAGTATAAGTTGACATAAGTTATCTTGAAGTTATTTGGCAGTCCTTATCAAATCTGAGCATAAGCATTTCTAATGACTCAGCAGTACCACTCCAAGATACATACCCAACAAATATACACAGATGTTTGTGCCAAAAGACAAATAAAAGAACATTCATATCAGCACTGAGATATCCCCAAACTAGAAGAAACCTAAATGTCCCTCAGCAGTAGAATGTATAAATAAATTATGGTATACAGTTGACTCTTGAAAAACATTCCTCCCGCACAGTGGAAAATCTGTGTATAGCTTTTGACTCCCCCATAACTTAACTACTTATAGCCTACTGTTGTTGATTAACACATATTTTGTAAGTTATATGTATTATATACTGTATTCTTACAATAAAGTAAGTTAGGGAAAAGAAAATGTTATTAAGAGAATTATAAGGAAAGAAAATACATTTGCAGGGCTTTATTTATTTAGTTTTAAAGCTTTATTTATTTGAGAGGGAGAGAGTACGAAGTAGGGTGGGGAAGAGCAGAGGGAGAGGGATAAGCAGACTCCCGCTGAGCAGGGAGTCCGACACGGGGCTCCATCCCTGGACCCTGTGATCATGACCTGAACCAAAGGCAGATGCTTAACCAATTGAGCCACCCAGGTGCCCTGTACTGTATTTATTGGAAAAAAAACCCCACATATTTATAATTGGACCTGCATGGTTCAACCCTTGTTCAAGGGTCAACTATTTATATTATGGAATACTATATGATCTTAAATTATTTTTACTCACAGACATGATACTGAAGCCAGAAACAAAAGAGCACATACCATATTATTTTATTTATATAAAGTTCAAGAATGGATGAAGGTAACTCATGGTCTACATATTATATGATACCATTAATATAATGTTCAAAAGTAGGTAAAACTAATTTATATTGATAGAAGTACATATGCTGGTTATTTGTGAAAATACATAGTGGCTGGGATGGTTTTGAAGAGAATTTTATACTGCTGGTTGTATTCTATTTCCTGACTTGGGTCCTGATAACAAGTGTGCATCAACTTTGTCAAAGTCTATCAAACTGTACACTTATAGTTTGTACACCTTTATGTATGTATGTCATACTTCAATGAATTTTTATTTAAAATATATAAAGTAGTTTGGAGGGAAAATAACTATAAAAACATATTTTTTTGTTTTTTTTAAAGATTATTTATTTATTTATTTGACAGAGAGATAGAGTGCACAGTAGGCAGAGCAAGCAGGCAGAGGGAGGAGGAGAAGCAGGCTCTCCGCTAAGCAGGGAGCCCAACGGGGGGCTCGATCCCAGGACGCTGGGACCTGACCTGAGCCGAAGGCAGCCACTTAACCAACTGAGCCACCCAGGCGCCCCATATATGTTGTTTTTACAAAGAAGACTCAGTTAAATTTTTTTCAGTTGAAAATAGTGAAATTAATTTCTCTTAATTTCAAGAAATAGAATTTTTTAGCATGTTTGCTTTAAATTAGTTGGTTTCAAATCAAACGATTAAAATTTTTTTTTAATACCCTCAAGTATTCTGGTTTTTTTTTTGCTTTCACAGATCTTTATTAACATTCCTAATGCTCTGGGGATAGCCATAACATTTAAATAAATAGATTATATATGTGTGTGTGTATACATGTTTGTGTCACAGTAATAGCAAGAAGTTGGACTAAAGTTTATTTTAATCATTGCAGTGAGCAGTATTTCTTTAACAGTTTATTGAGTATTTGCCAGATATCAGATACTGTGCTATGTATGTTCATCTGTTACTTAATCTTCATAATAACGCTTTGAGGTAGAAAAGTGATATTTCTATTGCAAATATGAAATTATGTAAATAACCTAATATAGTGACAAGGCAAATTTTAATTTGCATCCTCTAAATATTTTAAGATTAAGTGTCCTTTCTCTTCTACCTCAGACCTGGAGAAACTTTTCAGAGATACTGCCTAAATATTAAGATAACTTAGCATGCTTCAAAGTAGACATACTGTTAATTCTCTTAAGAATTAAGTGCTGGACTGATAGGAGGAATTCTTAATCTCAGGAAACAAACTGAGGGTTGCTGGAGTGGTGGGGGGTGGGAGGGATAGGGTGGCTGGGTGATAGACATTGGGGAGGGTATGTGCTATGGTGAGCACTGTGAATTGTGTAAGACTGATGAATCACAGACCTGTACCTCTGAAACAAATAATACATTATAGTTAAAAAAAAAAAAAGTTAAAAAAAAAAAAGATAGTAGGAAGGGAAAAATGAAGGGGGGCATCAGAGGGGGAGACGAACCATGAGAGGCTATGGACTCTGAGAAACAAACTGAGGGTTCTAGAGGGGAGGGGAGTGGGGGGATGGGTTAGCCTGGTGATGGGTATTAAAGAGGGCACGTATTGAATGGAGCACTGGGTGTTAATACACAAACAATGAATCATGGAACACTACATCAAAAACTAATGATGTAATGTATGGTGATTAACATAACATAATAAAATTAAATTAAAAAAAAGAATTATGTGCTGGAGGGCACCTGGGTGGCTTATTCAGTTAAGCGGCTGCCTTCGGCTCAGGTCATGATCCCCAGAGTCCTGGGATCGAGCCCCGAATCGGGCTCCCTGCTCAGCATGGAGTCTGCTTGTCCCTCTCCCTCTGCTCCTCCCCCTGCTTGTTCTCGCTCTCTCTCTCAAATAAATAAAATCTTTTTGAACAAAAAGGAACTAAATGCTAGAATGCAGAGTAGATATAGGTGAAAACGTACGTCTTCCCTACTTAAAATTTTCTGTTGCCTTTTGTTAGCTGTCAGGACAAGACCCAAAGTCTGTGCCTTAGTACCTGAAGCCCTTTGTAATCTCTCTGCCTAGTGTTTTCTCATTTTTAGTTCGGCCATATCAGATTACTTTGTTTGTTTTGCCCAACTTTGTTCTGTGTTTTCTGTGCCTAAAAGCTTCTTCCCTTTTCTTCTTAAGTACTATTTGCTTTCCAGTAGTTAGGTTAAGCATCAGGTCTTCTCAAGGTCATTAGTTGTTACCCAGCCCAATCCTTCCCAATCTAGTTGTTTTATTTCCATGGTTCCATATTACCTAATAAATCTGTTGTTACTGTTTACTTACCGCCACACATTAACACTACTAGTCTTAGCACTAGTCTTAGGGTAGATACTTTTACTTGATTTTGTTTTCCTGTTACCTAGCACATAAATGACAAATGTATTAACATAAGACTGGAAGGGGAAATTAGGATCAATTCAAGCAATATCTTGAATGTTAGACTCAAGAATGTTTGTACCTTATTTTGATATATACTAGTTAACCACTGAAGGTTTTTTAGGATACTAAAGTAGATTATATACACTATGCAATATATTAAAAGGGGAGAAAATGGATGTGGGGAAATTCACCAAGAAGCTGTTGGAAATAGTCCCAAGTGGGCAGTCATATAGGTTTTGAAATAGGTTGGTGGCAATAGAATAGAAAAGAAAAAATAGGGTGTGCTGACTGACCACAAGAACTTGGCACTGATGCGGACTGAAGGAGAGAATGCCTGTTTTGTTAGAAAAGGAGAGTGATGCAAGAGAAGGAAGAGACAAAAAAGATTTACAAAAAAGACTTACAAAAAAGTTTTCAGTCTCAGAAGTAATACCTGGCATTTTTCTTTTCTGTGAATTACTTCAAATAATCTTCAGGGTAAGTATTTTGCAGTTGCATAAACTATAGTTAGTTTATGATATCAGATACACTATTGAAGTAAATAAGAAAGGGCTCGAACACCAATCATGGGCCAATCTGTGTGTGCCTCTGCCTTTAGCTATGATATCATTGTTCAGTTGAAGGTCCCTAAAGTTTACATGAACATTGAAGCATTCTTAAGCATCAGAAATTACTGACAACTCTAATTCATATCAAATCAGACTTTCTAGTAGTACTTGGTACATGTTTAGCATACAAAGTCTCTCCCCTTTCTCCCTTGTCCAAATCCCAGCTTTACATGAAGGGCTTTTTAACAGGAAGGGAAACAGTACCTGTTGCCACTGCCTTCATTCTCTACCCTATTATATTTTGAGGAGATTCCTAGTGGGAAAGGATTGAAGCTAACGTGTGACTTGATATATATTGTCAATGTTAACCATAATTCCCTTTCCCTCCAACTCTTATAACTGTGCTCATGAAACTTCAGGGAAATAAAAAGTAGTTTCTCATAAATAACTGGTTAAACACATTTAAAGATGTTTGAATGTATTTGGAAACAAAAATTTATCTTCCATTTAGTATGATCCAGAGCTGTCATCTCGACAATTTGGGGTTGAATTGTCCCGTTTGACCAGTGAAGAACGAACTGTTCCTTTAGTGGTGGAAAAACTCATAAGCTACATTGAAATGCATGGACTGTACACAGAAGGTATTTACCGAAAGTCTGGTTCAACTAATAAAATCAAGGAGCTTCGACAAGGTCTAGATACAGGTAAGATGGTGCTCTCCAAATCAAGACCAAATGGTTTTATTTAAATAGATCATTTCATGCTTTTAAAGTTTTCATTACATGTTAATCTTTTTCTTGCAGCCAGAAGAATGCCATCTTTTCTGTGGTGCTTGTTAATCATTTTGTGGCTTTCTAGAAGTCTTTGTTTTTGTGTGGTCAATTCAGCAAATATATATTGAGTGTATCATTTGTACAAGGCACTGTTAGGTACTTGACACAGCTCTCATTTAAAATCTTAACAATTTGGTAAGATCATGGTATCTGTAATTAACAAAGAAGAAATTTTAGGTTCAGGGAAATTAAATGATGATCTGTTGATGATGTAGAGCAGTGTGCTGATGGTTTTATGCTAATTTTCACAACAGTCCTATGAATTAGGGATTATCATCCCTGTTTACAGAGAAAGAAACTGAGGCTTACAGAGGATCTTGCCCAAAGACTCACCACCAATAAGTGATCCAGCGGGGATTTAACCCCAGATGTTCTGAATTCATAATCTAAACTATTGCCCGTTAGTCTCCATTACTCTGACTTGAAGTGTCTTTCTGATGCATGTTCTCACCTTCTTACATTCATGACATAGTTATTTAAACTGTTAATTAGTGGATTGAACATGTACCTGTGTAGAGCTATAGCCTCAGTCCTAGAATATATATGCAGGAGTTGGACTTTGGTTTCATTGTCAACTTCTACTCTTTACCACTATAGGGAAGGAATAGATTGTTGTTGTTGTTGTTGTTTAAAGATTTTAGTTCTTTATTTGAGAGAGAGAGAGAGAGAGAGAGAGAGCGAGCACGAGCAGGGGGAGGGGCAGAGGGAGAAGCAAACTCCCTGCTGAGCAGAACTCCGGGATCATGACCTGAGCCGAAGGCAGAGGCTTAATTGACTGAGCCACCCAGGTGCCCTGAAATAGATTGTTTTGAATCACACTTAGATACAAAGCTTATCTCTGTGTCTCCAAGAACCTACCCACATGCTTTTTCTTTATAGTTTTTTTGTTTTGGTTTTTTTTAATGAGCAAATCAGGGAGAGATTAGTCAGTATGGAAATAACAACAGAAAATGCTTGGTAAAACTCAAGCAGGACAACCTGCCTACCAGAGATTCTGTCTACTCCAGGTTAAAGGCAGTTGACAATTGATCTCTTGTACCTTGGGTCAGCACAAGTGAAAAATCATTCATCCTGTATCCTCCCAGTCATTTCATTTGTATAACCTTGCGGAGTTTATAAGTGAAACAGAGTAAGGGTATGTTCATTACATTTCCTATGGTCACTTATTACTGTCCTTTCACCTTTAAAAATGACTTAAAATTAGGGCCTTTTTCCCATCTGCCATCCAAAACATTGCTACTCAAAGTGTGGCTCACAGATCAATCCACAATGTAAGTACGGAAATTGAGAGCAAGCATTTAGAAACATCTGTAGTGGTATTTAACAGTTCTTTAACACGAAAGCATGTGGTATTTTATTTTACATATCTGTCAGTCTGCAAGAGATTTGGAAAACAAAAAGCTGTTCCTTTACCAAGGTTAGAAGTGCTATTCCAAAGCGTGGAATTAGATCATAGAAGATATTAGTTTGATTAAGAACATGAAGGCTTCTTTTGGTGCTCATAGTTTCTAAAGTGAATTATTTGAAACTCTTTGCATGTTTTGGCTTTGTTGTCTAACTCTTGTCTCTAAATAGATGCTGAGAGTGTAAACCTGGATGACTATAACATACATGTCATTGCAAGTGTATTCAAACAATGGCTTCGTGATTTGCCCAATCCACTCATGACCTTTGAACTCTATGAGGAATTTCTTCGAGCTATGGGTAAGCACAGACTTCCTGGATTTGAGGGAAGGCTTATACACTTGGGAAAGGAATGCTGTCTTCATTATAGATTATTTAGCCATCCTCTAATGGTTTAGTCCATAGAGATCCAAAAGTAAGCTTTTGACAGTCAATACAGAACTGCTGGTGTACTCTCACCTACTCAAATATTGACTTTTGAGAGAGTCATTAAAATGTCAGTATCCTGAAAGTTTTCTGAGTAAGTCACTTTGTTGCTTCTCACAAAGAGATTTCAAGACTAAGATTATAAATAAATTAAAAGACTAAATAGATTTAAGGGCTGGCTTATATTCATTTACATTGTGAATCTAGGCAAGAACTCTGCTATTTTATGCCAAACCTCCCAGGTGATGGAGTTTAGTTTTTCAGTGCTACAGTTGTGTAGAATGTTGCTGGAGGCCTGCCTAAAAGTATTTAGGCCCTGAGGCATGACTCCTCCAATTTCCATAAGACTGATTTTATAAACTATATGGCAATTAATTAATTTTAATAGGGAATCAGTCTGCCACAAATTGCCTAAAAAACAGGGCATCTCTTTCCCTTTGCTCTAATAAGGATTACTGGGATATAGATTAAAACTCACGGACTGCTTAGTGAATATAGAACTCAAGCAAAGGAAGATTAGTGGTAACTAAGCTGCTCTTTTCCTGCCATACAGGTACACCTGCCTCTCTTTAAAATTTTGAGCCAGGTTCCCCTGCTACCTACTATCTGTTCAGGAGGAAGATGTAGCATACGAGAGGGGATATTCAATCTTACTGGCTATCCTTAATCTTTTTAGGCCTTCAGGAGAGGAAAGAAACAATCCGTGGTGTATACTCTGTGATTGACCAGCTCTCCCGAACTCATCTCAATACACTGGAACGCCTCATCTTTCATCTAGTCAGGTAATTTCAAGGAACAAGGGAATGTATAATAGTTTTTCCTGAATTCTTTTCGATCAGTGAAGAACTTCTTCGTTTGGAAAACTGACAGACCTTTTTTTTCCTGTTTATAAAGCTAATGCCTGAAACAGATGCTTACAATTCCCTGGAGCAGAAATCCTCAGCTAAGTTGGGCTGCAGAGTAGGAACTTCTCTGCCCTATTTGAGCCGTGTAACAATTTCAGCTAATGGTGGCACTGTGTAGCCTAGCCTGTTCTCATTCCTGAACTAGAAAGTAGAAAGGAGGTATATGTCTTGACGTAACCTAATTCATAGGAGGTGGGTTTAGGTGGGGCTCAAGAACTGACTGACTGAGTATAAATATCTGCAGTGGTTGGGAAGAAAGCCATCTTTATTTTGATTAGATAAATCTCTGGTAAATATTACATAAATGTTAGATGAATATCTGATATGACTGTCTGAGAATGCCTTTAAGTCTCTACTCTGCATTCTTCAGACACGTTCATCAGGTGTATGGCAGTGGGTCAGAAATTTCCCTTGATAAGCTATCTGCTGGCCTGTATTGCTTCAAGTAAGGACCAGAGTGGAAGTGCATTTTCCAGAGGCAAAGGAACAGCTTTGGGAAAAGTCTACAAGTGTCTCCTTTCACCGGATATGAATATCCTTCCAGTACTCTGCGGTTGATGTCATACGTATTCTTTCTCTCATGTCCTTTGTCTATGTCCTTACTATTTTCCCTTTTAATCCCCACTTCGCCTGGTTTTTTTTATTCCTTAGGATTGCTCTACAGGAAGAAACGAATCGAATGTCTGCTAATGCTTTGGCGATTGTATTTGCCCCCTGCATTCTTCGATGCCCTGACACCATTGACCCACTACAAAGCGTGCAGGACATCAGTAAGACTACCACGTAAGGCCAGTTACCATCATCTCCACAAGATCCCAGGGACTTCTGAGTCAGTGTAGCCACTTTATCCAGATATCAAACATAGTGAATGATTTCATAAGTTCAGATGTTTTTAAGAAGATTACTAGACACTGTTGGGTTTTCTTATGCTGAGTATGAAAAATTTCTTTAGATTCTCTTCAACTGGACATCATTTGTTTTGAAGGGTCGTTTTAAATTTAGCTTTTCCTTAGGAATGTTTATATTCTCTAAAAATATTTTAAAAATTCCATTTTATCAAATTACATATACTTTGTCTCTTCCTGTAATCTAGTCTAACTGGCTCTGAATCCCTTTGGCCATAGTACTTCAGTATTTCTATATTTCACTTTAGCCTTTTTTTATGGCCCTCTGCTTTCCTTCTAGATTAATGATTCTTAACCTTGGCTACAAAAGGAGCTTTAAAAAAATCCTGGTGTTTGTGTCCTATCCCTAGAGAGTCTAATTTAGTTAGTCTGGGGTGTGGCCTGGGCGTTGCAACTTATAATTGCTTCTCAGATGGATACTGAAGTGCAGCCAAAGTTGTGAACCACCATTATATAAATCTTGTCTTAGAGCTCATAAAATAAGGAATGTTGATTTTTCTTTCATCCTCCAAACGTCTGCCACATTTAGCTGAAAAGCAGTGTGGGAGGGCTACACTTTATTTGACTTACTTCAGCTCTTAACGGTTTTCTCTTTTTCCTCCTATTTCAGCTGTGTGGAGCTGATTGTTGTAGAACAGATGAATAAATACAAGGCTCGTCTCAAAGACATCAGTAGCCTGGAATTTGCTGAGAATAAGGCAAAGACCAGGCTGTCACTGATTCGTAGATCAATGGTAAGAAGTCAGATGTGGAGTCCAGGGGAAAATGAGAGCCTTCCTGATGTTTTAAGTGTGCATTTATGGTGTAAAGAGAGATTATTCTCCAAATCTTTTTTACATGGAACAAGTAAAAAGAAACCACTTTATCTCAGGGTACTATGGATGCCTCATGTTTGATCTTTTAGCCCTCTTTAGTTATATGTACAGAATATATGCAGTTAAATGTGTAGAATTTTTTAAATCAAGTATTTGGATAAAATGTTGGTGGTTCATTAATCTGTCCTGTTTTCTTTTTCTGTCCTTTGTATGAAAATTTAACCTATCCTAACTTTTTCTCTACTTCTTCCGCCATCTGTTCCCACCCTCAGCCATGTCACCTTTGATGTTCCTGGCAGTACTTCTGCGATGTAGAGAACTTAATCATATGCAAGAATGTGATTCATAAGGAAATGGAATTCCATCTATGAGTCTACTATTATCAAATAAAGATTTTTAAGGGTTTATTAGGTTTTGGGAAAAGCCTTGCAAAAATGATCATTTATTTTCTCCATTTGCCCATTTTTCTGTTTAATATCTTCCTTTGTAACTAGTAACAATCAGTTCTTACTGACCAACAATCAGTAGGGTCTGGATAACTGGAAAACTGCTGCATTAAAGTTTAATCATTTGCTACCCCTCCCCTCAACTGTAAAACAAAACTTTAGTAATGAGACCCAGTCAGATTCCCAGTAAAGCTCTAAAGAGAAGCAGGCTTCCCTGTCATCATGTGCGTGCTTTTCCAGGGACACAGCAATACTTCATCCATATCTTCATGATTTATACTTAGATTAAAATAACTCTCTTTCTTTGTTTAATACTTAAACTGCCTGGCACAGAATAAATCCTAACAAATATGTCAGTTGATTAAATTAGTGAAGGGTCTTCTCTAAGAACAAGCATAAACATAGACTTTTTCAGGCAGTAAAGGTATTAATTGTAGGACACTATTTGAAAATCTTTTCCCTAGAAAATGAAAACAGAAACCCCATTTAAAAGTGAAACCCTTTCTGGTAGTCTGAATTTTCAGGAGCTCAGTTCTTAGAGGCCCAATTTAGAAGAAGAAAGAGAAGAGACCTTTTACTCTAAAGCTACTTTTCAAAGTAGCTAGACACACTGTGCTTTTTTTTTTTTTAATTTTTTTTGTAAACTGATGCTGCAGAAGATGGATATATTCAGTCCACTGAAAGATTAAACCTTCTCTTTTAATGGGGCAATGACATGTACATTCTAACCTTCTGCTTTCCTTTTCATGTCCTTCCTAATCCAGAAACCTGTACTAATTGCAGTTAGATTTATGAGCATTACCCGCAATTCAGTCTCGGTATGTATTAATATTGCAATGTGTCACAACCACTTTACATTATTGTCTCTCATCCATCTAGGAGTTGTTCTGCTCTGTCTATCATCCATGCCTGTCCACCCTCCATGTACAGCCCCAGTTCAGGTCCCACTTCCTGACCAGCCTTCACTTGTTTTTTCTCTTACTCTCTTTCTGTAGAACCTTCACTTGTCTTCCTCTGTATCATGCAATTGAACAGTGTCCATTTACAATATACTAGTTTTTGCTCTTTGTCAGATAAGCCACTTAGTGGATTTCTTCTTTGGTTGGATCATTAAAAGGTGAACATTGAAAGCATTGAGGTATCAAATTAATTTCTGCTCAAGAACTTTGTTCTTATCAGTCTCCTTCACTTTATTACTTGAAATACCTGTTACTACTTTTAGCATCCTCCATCATTAGTAATGCTTATTTGTCCATTCATATCTGTGACTTTGATGGTGACTTCCCAAACATAGAAGTGTATAGCTCTTATCTGCTTACCATTTTTCAGAAAGAACAGCAAATTGTAGTGAGAAAATTGATGGACTGGTTCTAGACTTAAATATCATAGTAATAGAGCTCATACCAGGATTTCATTTATTATATAAAAAAAGGAATGGAGAGATGGAAAGCTGAGAACACCAGTATATATGGAAACTAATTTCAGAGGCTATCCATCTGTGGGTAACCAGTTCATTCAGGATCCCAATATAAACACAGATTAGTTTTGCTTTTTACCTAGTAACTGCCTGCCAACTCTACCATGTCTGACTCCCCTTTCTGATTGGATGTCAATCGCCTTCGCAGCATCTTGTCACTATTCTGCAATGTTTAAACACTCTAGTTTCCTGCCAGTATTTAAGAATTAGTTCTCTTTGTATTATAACTTGAGTCACAGAATTGATTCAGTACTCTTATCACTTTTTCCTAGGACAGAATAGACCTTAATCTGGGGCTGAAAACTTTAGGGGTGGGTGAGTAGGTTCTTTTTGTCACACACGTCTGCCCTCCCTTTTTCTTGTCATTTTTCTTCCTGGGTTGAAACTAGGAGGAGTGATAGTGGAGGCAGAATTCTACATGCTATCCCACTGTTGAGGTAGCAGTCAGTCCTCTTTCTTGGTTGTTCAACACTGCTGTAGTGTCAGTAGCCTAAATGTAGGTGAGTGGTAGCTTCCATTTACCCTGCTAAAAGTGAGGTCAGTCCTGTCCCATTTTATAGGCATTGGCAATCCCTTGGAAGATTTGGTTACATCTTTGGACTAAACCTTTTAATGGCATTCACACCATGGGACTCTAATATGTATGTCTTTTTTTGCCTCAAGACTTTACAATCAAATCTACCTACCGGGGCGCCTGGGTGGCTCAGTTGGTTAAGCGACTGCCTTCAGCTCAGGTCGTGATCCTGGAGTCCCGGGATCGAGTCCCGCATCGGGCTCCCTGCTCAGCGGGGAGTATGCTTCTCCCTCTGACCCTTTCCCCTTCATGCTCTCTCTCTCTCATTCTCTCTCTCAAATAAATAAAATCCTTAAAAAAAAAATCTACCTCCCAGTGCCAATTTTAGGGGAAAGGTTACATTTTTCATACTTCTTGGAACCAGGCCCCAGGAACCAGGCCATAGTCTTGCCTATCTCTCTACCTGACACTTCCCTACCATACTTTTCTCCCTATTTCTCTTTTCCCTTATGTATATAACAGAGGGGCAGATCAGTAAGTCATTTGCCTATACAGGTAACCAAATACGGGTCTGTCTTTTAGATAACCTCAAACTTTGATTCTTACCCTCTGGATTCAAGTATGACAACTTTTTTCTCCAGAGGAGAAGGGAATATCCTATTTTCATAAACTCTGTGTTCCCCTTAAAGTCCAATAACCTCCTCTTTCTTTTTAACCTTTTCAGATTCACCTTGAGGGGAAAGTGTTATGATCATTGTTACGATAGGAGCTGGTTCAGTAAACTAGTGCTTCTCACTAAACCCTGAGAGAATAGGTTGGTACCAACTACAGTTGGCTTCTTAAGCTAAAAGAAGGGGTACTTAATTATCCTCAGCTTTTGGCCTTAGCCACAATTTTAAAACAGGAGGAAGAACTCCACTTAACGTACTGTTGCTTTTGCATTTGCCTGTAGTAAAGGCTGTGGGCTCAGTCTTAAGAACAAGACTTTGTCTAGCACATATATAGTATTTAGTAAGCATCTGTGGAATTGAATCTAAGAATTAAATCTATGAGAGATAGCAGTGAGTTTTTAGCATATCCACTACAAATAGACTAATCAAAGTCAATAGTGTTCATGTATTCATAGATGAAAAACATTACTATTCCATAATTAAATACAGTAGTGACTTTTCTGAAATGTAGAGTGAAATGCATTTATGAAAAGTATGTTGTATTATTGCCAATGTGAAAAGTCATTTGAGTTGGGTGTTGAAAGATGAGTAGTAATCTAAAAAATGGAGGAAAGAAAGAGGGGAAAGAGAATTCCAGAGGGAAGGAAGCATGAAATAACAATCTGTGAATAATAACTACCTTGTGTAGCTAGAACTGGGACAGGTAGTATGAAAGTAGCAGAATAATTTGGAAAAGTAGATGGGAACCAGATGTGCAACATTAAGAATTTTGAATTTGCTGCTTTGAAAGAAAATTTAGGAACTATGGAAAGGTATTTTAAGTAGGGGAGTGTCACCATCAGTGTGTCTTTTGGAAGATAACTGGTAGCATTCTGAAGAACAGATTTGAGATAGGCAAGACTGGCAGTCGTATATCAGTTAGGAGGCTCTTGACTCATAAATCACTGAAATAGGTTGAATCCTGATCAATTCATTTTGAAATGATTTTGAAAATACCTGTTCTGCCACCATGCAGAAAGAAGGTCATTAGGTTTATGGAGCATAATCTTTGACTAGGATACCCCCAGACTAGGATTTCAGAATATGATATGCTCATAGTCTCATCCAGTTATGCCTTTCCTGTAACAAATGGTTTTTTATTTATATATGGTATAATTCTAGGCATAAATGTTGATTTAGCACTATTTAAGCTAATATAATATGAAGAATATCATTTGAAAGAAATTTTACTAATCTGTAAAACCTTCACAGATTACTCTCTTGAAAGATGTTATACACAAAGGTTTCCATAGCCAAACAAAGTTTAGGATATAGTGTGTAGCACTTCCAAAACTTTGACCATGGAATGCTTTTCTTCATAACATATCTAGTTGAACAAGCATTCTAAGAAAGGCATTTAAAAAAAAACAACATTCTAATTTTTTAAACAGTATCAGTTGCTACTTTATTTACTTAATTGGAATTTATAAATTGCTCTAAGTCTTTTCAAGATTTTACTGCTGTGCTTAAGTGCTTGTGAATTTTGCATGTTGTAAGCTTACTAAAGAACTTACCTGCATGCCTCTGTTAGAAATGAGCATACCTTCAATTCTGTATTAACGCGGATAGGTAGATCTGCAGGGTTAAGCTTTGCAGTTGACTACACCAAAAAGATGCTAGAAATGTCCCTCCAAAAGTTAAGTATTAATAATTGGAAAACCAAGAATCAGTTGAAAAGTGGCAGCTCATCATTAGTTTTTGATGTCACTAATGATGTACTATATGTTGGCTAACTGAACATAAAAAAAAAGCCTGTAAAAATAAATTAATAAATAAATAACAAATAAAGGACACCATCAAGAAAGTGAGAAGAAAATCCACAAAAGCAAAAAAAAAAAAAAAAAAAAAAAGGAACCCTAAAAAAAAAAAAAAAAAAAAAAAAAAAAGCGGCAGCTCTAAATAGCTCCAAAGGAAAGAGATATTACAAGTGTGGATTTACTTGACTCTAGCAAAGGGTTTTGTCATTTCCTTACATTACTGTATGGTATCTAAGTCTATCATTGACATTCAGGTGACTTAACAAGAATCAGATTCAGAGAGTGAAGATTTTCTCAAATTATAGAAGCATTCTTATTGTTTCTGGTACTGACCAGCAGGTATTTTTGTAGTGTTACTTTTTTTTTTTTTTTTAAGATATAATTGACATCTAACGTTGTATTAGCTTTAGACATACAACATAATGATTTGCTATATGTATATATTGCAAAATGGTTACCACAATAAGTTTAGGTAACATCACCACACAGAGTTACAATTTTTTTTGTTGTGGTGAGAACTTGGAGTGTTATCTTTGATAACACCACAACCAGAAGAACCCTACTCTTTCTATTTCTCCCTAAGCCCTTTCCAGAGATCATTATAGTATGCAAGAGGTGTTACTTACATCTGTATGCAGTAAATGTGCAAGGCCAATGGCAAGGAGGATTAGGCACAGGACCTTTTTGGAAGAGTAGGCAAAAGGGGAACAGTATTTGTGAAAGAAGCACCTCTTTCAAAGCCTTGGAATATTCTTACTCTCTCAGATGGGAACAAATAAAAAGAAAAATTATGTAGGGAATTCTTATAGATAGAATTGCATAGGAATGGCAGAAGTACAGTAATATCTGGGAAAGGAACTTAACCCTTTTCAGGAAGCCTAACAATTAGGTTTGAAGAAAAAAAGGCAGAAGGTAGGAAGTGAGAAAATATTAAGGATTACTGTGGTTTGGGGATGATGGGATTATATGTCAGAGATGAGAAGGTGAAGAGTTTATGAACAGTAGAGTGATCCTGGGAGGTTGTGTGTTTAGAGAATAAAAAGTACAGAATATTAGACGAAAATGATTGCTGTTGGCTTCCTATGTAATTTTTGCTGCTAGAAGATGTCATGATTTTGACATTGCAGACCCTTTTTTTTTTTTTTAAGATTTTATTTATTTATCAGAGAGAGAGAGCATGAGCAGGGGGAGCAGCAGGCAGAGGGAGAAGCAGGCTCCCTGCTGAGCAAGGAGCCCGATGTGGGACTCGTTCCTAGGACCCTGGAATCATGACCTGGGCTGAAGGCAGATGCTTAACCGACAGAGCCACCCAGGCGTCCCATTGCAGACCCTTTTTAAATGGGCTTGGAGATACAACATAACCCCTGCCAGGAATCCACAGTCTGCTACACTTTGGGAACCACTACTCTGCAGTACTATAATACTACTGGCTCACTGCATTGTACAGAAATGTATGATGTGGATAATTCCTTTTCATGTGCAAGACATAAATACACACAAACACATACTGGTTGTGTTTAAAGTACTTACTAATTCTCATTATCTGATGAACCATAATTACAAGCATTAGAATTTTTTAAATCAAGCCTGGTAACGTAATTATAACACCATTCAAAACAACCCATATTCTAGAAAGCCTTGGATATAGGACCTGTCCTTACCAGGAAAGGAGGCTCCTCAGGAAGAGGTCTGATAATCCAATTCCTTGATTCCTATTTTTGTGACTTAACAAGAGACACGATAGTGATCTTCCATCTTGGCCCAAAGTACTATTTTGGGGTAAAATTTCTTCGTGAGGAATCTGAAATTTTTGCTTTAGCTAGTTATATACAGTCCTGTCTAGATGATGCATATTTTCTTCTCCTTATGTATTCAGCCCGTGGGCAACCTAGTTGCATATACTTTCCTTGGATCTTCATAAAGTATCATGACTCCCTGGTGAGGGTAGTACATGTTTTTCCCTATATAACCATCAGGTTTTTTAAGGGCGATGCAATCCAGTCCTTATATAACCACCACAAGTATCTCTATCTTCATTTGTCTTTAACTCTTTGGGCTTACTTTGACTCATAGTGTTGAATTTATTTGTGTCCCATTGATTGTGCCTTGCCAGTCTTTATCACATCCTTCCTCCATCGTGATCCTTAAAGCATTTTCAGAAGAAATCGAAACTCTCTCATAGGCCTTATTCATTTTAACACTTTGGTATGCCTTCTACTCATATTGTTATCTCTCCAAGCCTTAGGAGAAAATGGAAATGTTGGGCCCAACTGAAGATTACCTCAAAGAGGGTATCTTCATTTAGATCCTCCACAATAAAGCATTTGGTTCCCAATGTTTTTGTTATGGTAAGAAGCCTTTTTACAGACTGGTCTCACAGAACAGGGAAGTCTAATACAGAGTCACAGAATTCTGACCCAAATCAAATAATTAAGGATCTTTGTTTTAGAATATCATTCTTAGAAAAAGTAGATAGTAGAATCATATAGACTTTCTCAGATAAAATATGGCAAATTTATACGATTAGATGACTGGATTTGTGGGTATTAGAATGTTCTAAAAGGAAGGGAGGGAGGGATCAGATAGTACTTGTATTGCATGGTGAGAGTACTCAGGAAGAAGTACTAAATTCTGCCTCGGCGTACTGGGAAGGCCTGTAGAAAAGGTGACACATGAGCTAGATCTTAAGGGAGGAGTCTGAACTAACCAGATGAAACTCATGTTGGTACGAAACATACATGGTTTAATTCTGGAAAAAGCTATATAACTAAGAATGCTAGAAACTTGGATATGTATTTACACAGAAGGGAGGCCTTAAGTTAAAACCAAAATAGGCTTTATTCTATAGCATACTGAGACATTAGCACTGTGGGGCCATGAGGTTACGCACAAGGTCTTTTTTTTTTTTTAAGATTTTATTTATTTATTTGCCAGAGAGGGAGAGTACAAGCAGGGGGGGGAGTGGCAGGCAGAGGGAGAAGCAGGCTCCTTGCTAAGCAAGGAGCCCGATGTGGGACTCGATCCCAGGACCCTGAGATCATGACCTGAGCCAAAGGCAGATGCTTAACCATCTGAGCCACCCAGGCGCCCCGGACTCACAAGGTCTTATACTGTAGATAGTTTAGTACGTAACATAAGTTCTGGTGCTTTAAATCTTATTTTATATTTGTGGGAATGAGAGGTAATGTTAGTTTTATTTTTCAACCATTATATTAAAATTTCCTCCTGGATCTCCTTCAGGTTTCTCAATAATTATTACTAAAGAGTACCCTAAGATTTCAGGGCAGTCTGTTGGAATGGAATGGAAATTTCATTTTTAGCCACAGAATGTCCTCCTTTTTAGGGAATAATTGGTACTAGGAAAAGATTGTTTAAAGTGAATGTGCTTAAATAACATAAATAATGACTGGTCTAATGTGTATATGCAGTAGTTCGTGCTTACCTATGGTTTGCATTTTCTGGGGTTGTTACTCATGGTCAACCATGGTCCAGAAGCAGGTGATCCTCCTTCTGACATACACCAGAAGGTAGTAGTAGCCTAATGCTGCAGTGTCTACATCATTCACATAGGCATTTTATCATCTCCCATCATCACAAGAAGAAGGAGGAGTACAGTACAATAAGATATTTTGAGAGAGAGAAAGACCACATTCATATAACTTTATTACAGTATATTGTTATAATTGTTGTTGATCACTTATTGTGCCTAATTTATAAACTTTATTATTGTAATGTATGTATGGTAAAAATATAGTGTATACAGGGTTCAGTATTATCCATGGTTCAGGCCTCCACTGGTGGCATTGGAACGTATCCCCCACAGATAAGGGGGGACAACAATACGTGTAATTATATATCCACAAAGAGAAAATGTACACTTTTTTGGCTGCCCATGGAATATTCTCAAAATGAGGCCACAACACTTCAGTATCTGGGTAGTAGCCACACAAGTATTTGTTTTATTATCTTTGAAACTATACTTGTGAATTTTGTATTATCTTTAAGTATAAAATATTTCATAATAAAATTTAAATAAAATAATAAGTCTGTGGGAAAAAAATCAGGCCACAAGAAAAACCTTAAAGGCAAAGAGGAAATTATTGAGTGATTTAAAAATTACTGTAAAAACACTATCTTGAGTTTCTGGGATATGTAGCTAAAGCAGTGTTTGAAACTTAACAAGAAAAAATAAACTTCTAATCAAGAAGTTAGAATAACAAAATAAACCTGAGGAAAGGAGAAAGAAAGAGTTAATGAAGGTAACAGCACGAAATACATTAGAAACAACAAAAAATGGTGAAACTAATAAAGTTGATTCTCTGACAAATCATTAGCTAATCTAGCTAATCTAGCTAATCTTTTGCACACAAAAAATTTAAAGGCAGCAGAGTACAGGATGGGCTCTGGACTAGACTTTTGTGTATAAATCCCAGTGCCAATTTACTAGCTATTTTGTGATGGGCAAGTCATTTAATCTCCATGCCTCAGTTTTCTCATCTATAAATTGGGGTTAATAATACCAAACTCACAGAGTTAAATGAGTTAATATTCACAAAGTCATAGGAACAGCACTTGACACATTGATTTATATGTATGTGTGTGTGTATATATATATCAGTAAAATACTTGATATATAAATTTAGAACTGTCTCATCTATTACAAGTTAATTGCAAGTTAAAATAGTAGCAAGCATAATTCAGTAGCCCATAAACATAAACCTTGACCAAGTGGGATATAACCTAGGAATGAAAGGATGATTCTATATCAGGGTAACTATTAACATAATTCACCATGTTAATTGATCCTCATAGATATTTAAAAGGCATTCAATATAATTATATATGTATTATTTTTTTTAATTCTTATTAAAATAGGGGTATACCTGTAATTCCTTAGCATGGTACAGTTTATCTGTCTCAACCCCAAAGCCAGCATATTACTTAATAGAGAAACACTGGAAACATTCTGATTAAAATCAGAAAAAGGCAAGGATGTCCATTATCCCCACTGTTATTTGACGTTGATTAGAGGTACTAGCTACTGCAATTAGATGATGAAAAGGACTCAGGTACAAAACTTAAGAGTTATAATTATCACTATTTCTATTCTGATTGTATGTAAGACTCAAGAAAACTAAAAAACAATTTATAGATTTTAAGAGAATTCAATAGGGTGTCTGGGCACAATTAATAGTTAATAACTTTATTTTTTTTAAAGATTTTATTTATTTGAGAGAAAGAGAATGAGAGAGAGAGAACACATGAGAGGCGGGAGTGTCAGAGGGAGAAGCAGACTCCCCGCCGAGCAGGGAGCCCGATGTGGGACTCGATCCCGGGACTCCAGGATTATGACCTGAGCCGAAGGCAGTCACCCAACCAACTGAGCCACCCAGGCACCCCAGTAGTTAATAACTTTAATAAATGCAACCAGTTGGATGATATAATGGAAAAAAATGCCCATTTGTATTTGTGTGTGCCTGTGCATGTGCCTAATTTATAAATTAAACTTTATTATTGTATGTATGGAAAAAAATACAATATATACAGGGTTCATAAAACCAACATAAAATACCAAGAAATACTCTTAACAAAGAAATGTGGAAGAAGAAATATGAAAGATAAAAAGACCCCAAGAATTATAAAAGCAGGCTTTAACAATTGCATTTGGAAAAGAAGACTAAATTTTATGGGGGTGTCAGTTCTTCCTGTTCTATTTTAGTTCTATTATTGTTGTAATACCCAATAGCATGGAAAAGGGGTATCTTCTTAGACTTAAATTTCAGACTTATAAGGCTACCATGGGCTACATTTGGCATCGGAATCACTTAGAAGGATGTGGGACAGGAAGCACAGCATGCCAGCAGACAGCATAAGGTCTTTCTCTTCTGCCAGAGTCCTTGTTGCAGTCCATGCTGCCATACAGCCATCAAGGACTTAGTTATCTTTAGCCTCTTTAGCACCTCACAGCTCAGGTGCAAAAAAAGAGACCCAAATTTAGTGAGTGCAGATCCATTCTGCCTTACAAGTTTCATGCCTCCATGGGAATCAGTGTCTTTTATAAAATTCCATAGACATAGTTTCCAAGGTCCCTGTAAGGAATTTTTCTAATTACAACAGACTGCACACTCAGGAAAGTCCAAATATATGGCTTTTGACCAGATATTTATAACTTATTTATCACTGCTTCTTCTCTAGATGAATTTACCAATCAAGGTAATTTTTGTCAGAGGCAGTGTATTTAATAACATCGTTTTCGTGCTACCTTTACCAGGTTTCTAGGGATCCTGCAGCTAGAACATTGACCAAAGATCAAATTTTCATAAACAAGGAAGGAGGCTTATCTTTTTTTAAGTTTTCATTTTAATCATCCAGTGCTCATCATGTTAAGTGCACTCCTTAACCCCCATCACCTATTTCATCCATTCACCCCACCCACCTCCCCTCTGGTAACCATCTATAGTTAAGAGTCTGTTTCTTGGTTTGTGTGTGTGTGTCTCTTTTTTTCACCTTTGCTGGTTTGTTTTGTTTCTTAAATTCCACATATGAGTGAAATCAGTTGGTATTTGTCTTTCTCTGACTTATTTCACTTAGCATTAAATTCTCTAGCTCCATCCAAGTCTTTGCAAATGGCTAGATTTCATTCTTTTAAATGGCTATTCCATTGTATTTATATACCACGTCTTCCTTATCCATTCATCAGTCAGTGGATACTTGGACTGATTCCATATCTGGGCTATTGTAAATAATGCTGCTATAAACATAGGGACGCATGTTTCCCTTTGAATTAGTGTTTCCGTATTCTTTGGGTAAATACCCAGTAATGCGATTGCTGGATCATAGCGTAGTTCTATTTTTAAGTTCTTGAGGAAGCTCCATACTGTCTTCCACAGTGGCTGCACCAGTTTGCATTCCCACCAACACTGCACGAGCGTTTCTTTTGCTCCACATCCTTGCCAACACCTGTTGTTTCTTGTGTTTTTGAGTTTAGCTATACTGACAGGTTTGAGGTAATATCTCATTTGTAGTTTTGATTTGCATTTCCCCGATGATAAGTGATGATGAGCATCTTCTCATTTGTCTGTTGGCCTTCTGTTTGTCTTCTTTGAAGAAATGTCTGTTCATGTCTTCTTCCATTTTTTAATTGGATTCTTTGTTTTTGGGGTGTTGAATTGTACTAAATTCTTTTTTTTATTTGTATAAGTTCTGTATATATTTTGGATACTAACCCTTTATCAGATAATGTCATTTGCAAATATCTCCTCCCATTCCATAGGTTGCCTTTTAGTTTTATTGTTTCCTCTACTGTGCAGAAGTTTTTTATTTTGATGAAGTTTCAATAGTTTATTTTTGCTTTTGTTTCCCTTGCCTCAGGAGACATATCTAGGAAGAAGTTACTATGGCTGAAGTCAGAGAGGTTGCTGTCTGCTCTCCTCTAGGATTTTTATGGTTTCAGGGCTCACATTTAGGTTTTCAGTCCATTTTGAATTTATTTTTGTGTATGGTATAAGAAAGCGGTCCAGTTTCATTCTTTTGCATGTTGCAGTCCAGTTTTCCCAACACCATTTGTTGAAGAGACTTTTTCCCACCTGATATTGTTTCCTGCTTTGTTGAAGATTAATTGACCATATAGTTGTGGTTTTTTTCTGGATTTTTCTATTCTGTTCTATTGATTTATGTGTTTT
The DNA here is from genome assembly GCF_004348235.1 of Phoca vitulina. Lineage (NCBI taxonomy): Eukaryota > Metazoa > Chordata > Mammalia > Carnivora > Phocidae > Phoca > Phoca vitulina. The sequence goes on along the minus strand of NW_022589723.1, from coordinate 36,810,744 downwards.
TGTGACAGTACCATATGTTTTGATGACTATAGCTCTGTAATATAACTTGAAGTCCAGAATTGTGATCCCTCCTGCTTTTCTTTTCTTTTTCAGGGTTGCTTTGGCTATTCAGGGTCTTTTGTGCTTCCATACAAATTTTAGGATTGTTTGTTCTAGTTCTGTGAAAAATGCTATTGGTATTTTGGTAGGGATTGCATTAAATGTGTAGATTGCTTTGGGTAGTGTAGACATTTTAACAATATTTGTTCTTAAAATCCATGAGCATGGAATATCTTTCCATTTCTTTGTGTCATCTTCCATTTCTTTCATCAGTGTTTTATAGTTTTCATAGTACAAGATCTTTTACATCTTTGGTTAGGTTTATTCTTAGGTATCTTACTATTTTTGGTACAATTATAAATGGGATTGTTTTCTTAATTTCTCTTTCTGCTCCATTATTGGTTTATAGAAATACAACAGATTTCTGTACATTGATTTTGTATCTTCTGACTTCACTGAATTTATCAGTTCTAGCAGTTTTTTGGGGGAGTCTTTAGGGTTTTCTATATTTGGTATCATGTCATCTGCAAACAGTGAAAGTTACTTCTTCCTTACTGATTTGGATACCTTTTATATATTTTTGTTGTCTGATTGCTGTGGCTAGGTAGGACTTCCATTACTTTGTTGAATAAAAGTGGTGAGAGTGGACATCCTTCCCTTGTTCCTGATCTTAGGGGAAAGGCTCTCAGTTTTTCCCCATTGAGTATGATGTTAGCTGTGGGTTTTTCATATATGGCCTTTCTTATGTTGAGGTATATACCCGCCAAACCTACTTTGTTGAGGGTTTTTCTCATGAATGGATACGTTGTACTTTGTCAGATGCTTTTTCTGCATCTATGGATATGATCATTTGGTTCTTATCCTTTCTCTCATTGATGTGATTTCTCATGTTGATTGTATTGAACCACCTTGCAGGGGAATAAATCCCATGTGATCATGGTGAATGATTTTCTTGATGTATTGTTGGATTTGGTTTGCCTGTATTTTGTTGAGGATTTTTGCATCTGTGTTCATCAGAGAAACTGGCCTGTAGTTCTCTTTCTTAGTGGTGTCTTTATCTGGTTTTGATATCAGGGTAATGCTGGCCTCATAGAATGAATTTGGAAGTTTTCTTTCCTTTTCTATTTTTTGGAATGGTTTGAGAAGAATAGGTATGAACTATTATTTAAATGTTTGGTAGAATTCGCCTGTGAATTCTGTGAAGTCATCTGGTCCTGGGCTTTTGTTGGGAGTTTTTTTTATTACTGATTCGGTTTCTTTGCTGGTAATCGGTGTGTTCAAATTTTCTGTTTCTTCCTGTTTCAGTTTTGGTAGGTTACATGTTTCTAGGAAGTTACCCATTTCTTCTAGGTTGCCCGATTTGTTGGCATATAGTTTTTCATAATTACCTCTCATAATCCTTTGTATTTCTGTGGTGTTGGTTGTTATTTCTCCTCTCTCATTTGTGATTTATTTATTTGAGTCCTTTCTCTTTCTTTTTTCTTGATAAGTCTGGCTAGAGTTTTATCAGGTTTATTGATTTTTTTCAAAGAACCAGCTCCTGGTTTCATCCATCGTATTGTTTTTTTAGTTTCTATATAAATTATTTCTGCTCTAATCTTTATTATTTCCTTCCTTTTGCTTATTTTAGGTTTTGTTTGTTTTTCTTTCTCGGTTAGGTTGAGATTTTTCTTTTTCTTGCTTCTTGAGATAGGCCTGTATTGCTATAAACTTCCCTCTTAAAACCGCTTTTGGTGCATCCCAAAGGTTTTGAACTGTTTTGTTTTCACTTACATTTGTTGCCATGTACATTTTAATTCTTTTATTTTTTATTCTTATTAATTTTCTTTTATTTCCTGGTTGACCGATTCATTGTTTAGTAGTATGTTATTTAACCTACACATACTTGGTCTTTCCAGATTTTCTCTTAAGGCTGACTTCAGTTTTCTAGCATTGTGGTCAGAAAAGATGCATATGACTTCAGTCTTTTTGAATTTGTTGAGGTTGTCTTTTTTTTTTTTAAGTTTTTATTTAAATTCCAGTTAGTTAACAGGACAGTGTGATATTAGCTTCAGGTGTACAATATAGTAATTCAGCACTTCGATTTAACAGCTGGTACTCATCACAACAAGTACACTTGTTGAGGCTTGTTTTGTGGCTTATATGTGATCTGTTCTGGAGAATGTTCCATGTGCACTTGAGAAGAATATGTATTCTTCTGTTTTTGTATGGAATATTCTGAATATGTCTGTTAAATCCATTTGTTCCAGTGTGTCATTCAAAGCCATTATTTCCTTGTTGTTTTTCTATTTTAGGTGATCTGTCCATTGATGTAAGTAGGGTGTTAAAGTCCCCAACTATTATTGTATTAGTATCTATTAATTCCTTTATGTTTGCTATTCGCTGCTTTATGTATTTGGGTGCTCCTGTGTTGGGTGCATAAATATTTACAATTGTTTTATCTTCTTTTTGGATTGTCCCCTTTATTATTATATAGTGTCCTTCTTTGTCTCTTATACTGTCTTTGTTTTAAAGTCTATTTTGCTTGTTAGAAGTATTGCTACTTCTTTTGACATCCATTTGCACACTAGATGTTTCTCCATCCCCTCACTTTCAATCTGCAGGTATCTTTAGGTCTAAAATGAGTCTCTTGTAGGCAGCATAGAGATGAGCCTTGTTTTTTTAATGCATTCCCTCACCTTATGTCTTTTGATTGGAGCATTTAGTCCATTTACATTCAAAGTAATTATTGATAGATATGTGTATATTGCCATCTTATTAATTGTTTTGTGATTATTTCTGAAGGTTTTCTCTGATCCTTGTCTTTCTCTCTTTCATGATTTGCTGATTTTCTTTAGTGATATATTTGGAGTTATTTCTCTTTACTCTTTGCATGTTTATTAGTTGTTTTTGATTTGTCTTTACCATTAGGTTTGTATATAACCTCTTCTGCATATAAGTTGATGGTCATTAAGTTTGAACACATTCTTTACTCCTCCCCATGTTTTAGGTATATGGTGTCATATTTTACATCCTTTTATTTTGTGAGTTCCTTGACTGATTTTTTTAAAGAAATACTCTTTTTTCTTTGCTTTTGTGTTTCTTGCCTTCTCACTGTCTTTTTTGTCTTTCCTTTCCACTCAAAGCGTCCCCTTTAATATTTCTTGTGGGGCTGGTTTAGTGGTCATGAACTTCTTTAGTTTTTGTTTGTCTGGGAAACTCTTTATCTCTCCTTCTATTCTGAATGATAACCTTGCTGGATAGAGTATTCTTGGCTGCAGGTTTTTCCCATTCAGCACTTTGAATATATTATGCCACTCCTTTCTGGCTTGGAGTTTCTGCTGAAAAAGTCACTGATAGCCTTAGAGGGGTTTCCTTTGTATGTAACTGTCTTCTTTTGTCTTGATACTTTTAATATTTTTTCTTTATCATTATATTTTGCCATTTTAATTACAATATGTCTTTATGAGGAAGAGGTCCTTTAGTGCCCTGCAGTATAATGTCCCCTGTTCCCAAGGGCCTCGTACTTCTAGGAGTGTCTCCAGTGTGTGCTGCATGCGCTCTCTTATTGTGTCCTGTCTGCTTTATCCTTCAGGCCAGTTGTCTACAGAGGCTGTGTTTGCCTATTATGGGCAGTATTTGGTCCCTGACCTGAATATGGTATGTTTTAACTAGGTGTGCTCTGGTCTGCTTGTGAAATGAGATGTATAGCCACCACCACTGGAACCAAGGCGTTGCAAAACTCCCGGGTCAGGAGATGCAGTATTGGCAGGGGTTTGAGGGTTTGGATCAGTCTTCTGGGGGAGAAGGCCTGCTGTGCTGGGACTGAGGCACATGTGACTGGGAAGGGCAGTTCTTCTGGAGCATGGAATGCAGGGACAGGGGAGAGGGGACTTGGTGTAGGCAAGTTGGGTAGCAACTGTCGGTGCTGTGCTGGTTCCTGCAAGTTGCCCTGTGCTTATGCTGAGTGGTAGGGAGGCAAATGGCATCTGCCAGTTCCTTTGTTCCTAGAGGGGTCTCTCTGAGATCGCTGCCCCTCTAGGACATGCTCAGAAATGAACAACTAACCTCCCCACTGTGTGCGCTAGGCACTCTTCAGATTGCTGTCCCCACTGTATGTTCATGGGCTGTTTGCCCTGCCTTTTCTCCAAGTATACCCCCAGTGTCTTCAGAGCTCTCCCACAGGCAAGCATGCTGACCTTTAAAGCCAGGCTTTAAGCCTCACTTGGTTGCAAGAACTCTCAAAACTCCGGCCCTTTCTCTTTCCAGACCAGTTGCTATGGGAATCATTTTCCCTGTGCACTCTCCTGTGTGTTAGTCTATCTCTCAGCCTTCTTCACAAACTCAGATCCTCCCCAGTGCAGCAGCCACAGTCCGTTTCTCTCCCAAGCTGTGTTTCCTGCACTTCCTACCTCCTTCAGTGTGGCCTCTTCTCTTCCTGTGGAATTTGTTCTGCCAGTCTTCAGGTCAATTTTTGGGGTATTTAGGATGATTTGATAGTTGTCTAGTTGTATTTGTGGGACGAAGCAAGCCTAGGGTCCTTCTACTCTGCTGCCATCTTCCCTCCAAGGTCAAAGAAAGTTTTGTAACCCTTTACCTACAAATGTGATCTCAGTAAAAATAGCAAAATAATATTTGGAGGGACTCTTGACAAGTTGATACTAAAATTTATAAGAAGAAAATAAGAAAAATTTGGGAAATCCTTAAAAAAAAAAGATTATAAAACATTAAAGCGAGTGGCATTTTAAAGGTATTAATTCCACCACCAATTAATGGTGAAGGAAAAATGGATAGCCATGTAGGGAAAAAACAAGAATTCAAATACTGATCCAAGTGAATCAAAGACTGGAAAAACTAATTAATAAATTAATTAATTATTAGTAAATTAATTAATTCCACCACCAATTAATGGTGAAGGAAAAATGGATAGCCATGTAGGGAAAAAACAAGAATTCAAATACTGATCCAAGTGAATCAAAGACTGGAAAAACAGAATGAAAGTACAGCTCAGGCATTCTAGCTTTTCAGAGCTCTCACTGCCCTGCATCCTGCAGTCACTCAAGCATCCCACTCTTCACCTTCGCACTGCCAAAATATCCAAGAGGAAGCTTAGTTTAGCTGAAAGGGCAGTTATGGAAGAGCCCAAGAGGAAATCAGCAAGGTGGTCAACTAAAACCTTTTTCTACACAAGTTGAAACCAAGCTATGAAAAGTGGCAGTAAAGGATCAATCTTTAGGGGGAAAAAAGCAAACAAAAGGGAAAGGGGGAGCAAAAGGTAAACAGACTGAAGTGACTACTAACCAGGAAACTAAAAACATCTTCAGAAAACAGAAACTAAGGCTAAGTGTTATTAAACTGATATCACTTATCAAGTCAGTGATCCCTGTATTACACTTATTGTACAATCTGGAAGAATTTTTTTTATCACCGTTTTGTATATGTGACTTTTTTTAAAGCTCTAAAAAACATGTGTTTTGGTTTTTTTCTCTTATTCCGCCAGCTTTATTGAGCAATAATTGACATATAACATTGTGTAAATTTAAGATTACATGTGATATTTTGATGATATATTTGTATATCATGAAATGATTACCACAATACAGTTAGTTAGCACATCCATCACCCCACATAGTTACCTTTTTTTTTTTTTTTGGTGGTGGTGGTGAGAACATTTAGTATCTACTCTCTTAGCATCTTTCAAATATACAGTATAGTATTGTTAACTATAGTCAGCATGTTGTACATTATATCCCCGTAATTTATTCATCTTATAACTGGGAATTTTTACCCTTTAACCACTATCATCCATTTCCCCTATATCCCCACCCCAGCCCCTGCAACCATCAATGAATCTACTCTGTTTCTATGAGTTTGATTAAAAATACAATTTTTAAGAAGACAGGTGCCTGACTAGGACAGTGTATTTTCAAAACACGTATCTGAAGAAAGATTTGCATGCAAAATATTCAAATAACTAGGAAGATTCCACAATAAGAAAACAAGCTCTCCAAATTAAGATAAATAGGGCAATATGAGTAGATACTTTACCAAATAATATAAATAAATGGGAAATAAGCATGTGTAAATTGCTCAACTTGGGGAATTAGTGGAAAATGATACACATTGTGCATTAAGGAAAAGCAAATTAAAACACCAGTGAGATACTCTCTCCATCCATTAGAAGGCTAAATACCAAAACTGACAATACCAATTGCTGGTGAGGATGTGGGAGAAGAAGAAATCTCATTCATTGCTGATGGGAATACAAATGGTACAACCTCTTAAGAAGACATCTTGCCAGATTCTTTTGAAGCTAAGCATAGTGTCACCATATGGTATAGCAACTGTGTCCCCAGTGCATTTACCCAACTAGTGTGAAAAACATACATCCACATAAAAACCACTAAGAACATATATAGAGCAGATTTATGAAAAGAAGAAGGGAATCCCACTTCCTTCCATTTTGAAAGTGTGAAATCAAGTGCTAGTTTATTTTTTCTGTACAAACTAATAATCATGGTGAACATGGAGTAATGTATAGAATTGTTGAATCAATATGTTGTACACTTGAAACTAATATAAAATTGTATGTCAATTATACTTCAAAAATAAAAAATATATCGTGTAAGAGGGTTTCCCTTTCTCCACATCCTTGCCAACACCTGTTGTTTCCTGTGTTGTTAATTTTAGCCATTCTGAAAGGTGTGAGGTGATATCTCATTGTAGTTTTGATTTGCATTTCCTTAATGATGAGGGATGTTGGGCATCTTTTCATGTGTCTGTTAGCCATCTGTATGTCTTCTTTGGAAAAATGTCTCTTTATGTCTTCTGCCCAGTTTTTAACTGGATTATTTGTTTTTTCGGGTGTCGAGTAAATTTTAAGTTCTTCATACATTTTGGATATTAACCCTTTATCAGAAATGTCATTTGCAGATATCTTCTCCCATTCCATAGGTTGCCTTATAGTTTTGTTGATTGTTCATTATGCAAAAGCATTTTATTTTGATGAAGTCCAATAGTTCATTTTTGCTTTTGTTTCCCTTGCCTCAGGAGACGTATCTAGTAAGAAGTTGCTATGACTGATTTTAAAGAGGTTGCTGCCTGTGTTCTCTTCCTTAGGTCTTTAACCCATTTTGAATTAATTTTTGCATGTAAGAAAGTGGTCCAGTTTCATTTTCATTCTTTTGTATGTTGCTGTCCAGTTTTCCCAACATCATTTGTTGAGGAAACTCTTTTTAACATCGGATATTCTTTCCTGCTTTGTCGAATATTAGTAGACCATACAGTTGTGGGTCCATTTCTGGATTTTCTGTTCTGTTCCATTGATCTGTGTGTCTGTCTTTGTGCCAGTATCATATGCTGTCTTGATCACTACAGCTTTGTAATATAACTTGAGGTCTGGAATTGTAATGCCTCCAGCTTTGCTTTTCTTTTTCAAGATTGCTTTGGCTGTTTGGGGTCTTCTGTGGTTCTATACAAATTTTAGGATTATTTGTCTAGCTCTGTGAAAAATGCTGTTGGTATTTTGGTAGGGATTGCATTAAATGTGTAGATTGCTTTCGGTAATATAGACATTTTAACAATATTTGTCCTTGTAATCCATGCACATGAAATGTTTTTCCATTTCTTTTTGTCACCTTCGATTTCTTTCATCAGTGTTTTACACTGTTGGTGGGAATGCAAACAGGTGTAGCCACTCTGGAAAACAGTATGGAGATTCCTCAAAAAGTTAAGAATAGAGCTACCCAACAATCCAGCAATTGTAGTACTAAGTATTTACCCAAAGGATGCAAAGATATTGATTCAAAGGGACGCATACACCCTGATGTTTATAGCAGCATTATCTACGATAGCCAAATTATGGAAACAGCCCTAATGTTCATTGACTGAGGGATGGATAAAGAGCATGTGGTGTGTCATACACACACACAATGGAATATTACTCAGCCATAAAAAAGAATGCAGTCTTACCATTTGCAATACATGGATGGAGCTAGAGAGTATTATGCTAAGTGAAATTAGTCAGTCAGAGAAAGACAAATACCATATGATTTCACTCATATGTGGATTTTAAGAGACAAAACAAATGAGTATTGGGGGGGAAAAGAGAGGCAAACCCAAGAAACAGATTCTTACTATAGAGAACAAAAGTGATACTTATTGTAGAGGTGGGGGAGAGGGGGAACTGCGTAGGTGATGGGTATTAAGGAGGGCACTTGTTGTAATGAGCACCAGGTGTTATATGTAAGTGATGAATTACTGAATTCTATATCTGAAACTATATTACATTGTATGTTAATTGGGATATAAATAAAAAGTTGGGGAAAAAATAAAAAATTTTTTTTAAAAATTGAAAATAGTTAACCCTCCATAATGTCTTAAACTGCTCCCTGATCTATGAGAATTGTGTGTTATCTGTGACATCTTTGGTAGTGGTAGTCCAGCTTTTCCTAGTGACTTGGATTGGAAATCTGAGTATTATTTATGATATTGAAACCTGGATTAGTCAGACTTCAGATCTGCACTTAACCAACATTTGCGATAATTATAGTTGATACCTTGCTTTTAGGAATAATTTATCTCTGAAGTTTAAGCTGGAAAATCACTGAATTAAGTTCTCAGAAAAGGACTACAATTTGACTTTATATTTGGTATTTGCCTGAAGAATTGGGTATAAATTGTTCATAAAGTGTGTGATAAATCCAAACCAATAAAATCCCTATTATGATAGAAAAATATACTGTAATCTTGGAGTAGAGAAGGTTTTTGTATTATAGAAAACATTAAAAGAAAAGTTGGTAGGTTCATCAGCATAGATATAAAGTATTATTGTACGATAGAAATGATCGTAAGCAAGGCAAAAGGGAAATGACACATCCTAAGAAAATATCTACAATTCATATCACAAGGTCTAATTTTCCCTAAATTAATAAGGAGAAGCTCATATAAATAAATAGGGAAAGACCTCCTACCTAGTGAAAAATGAACGAAGGATTCACCAACCACTGCTCAACGTGTTAACTGCTGGCTCTTCAGAGAGTCCATGAGGTCAAATGTATTTTTATTATAATGCCAAGAAAATATTTGCCTTTTTCACCCTATTGACTTTTGCATAGATGGTAGAAAACCAATTACAGGTAAAACTACTAAAAGAGAATATGCAAGTGAACATTGCTCTGAAAAAAAAAATTACATTTAAAAAAAAAAAGTCATGCCGATTATGGGAAAGTTTGAAAGTACAGAAAAGTGTAGAGAATAAAGGATATTATTCTACTCAAACTAGTGTTAATAATTTGGTATGTTTGCAGATTAAAAAAAAACCCTACAGTATACAAATTTATGTCCAATTTTGAACACAATATTAGCAGTTTTCCATTTCCATGTTTCTAAAAGCTCTGTGTAATCAACTTTAAAAAGTACTTTCTTTGACTTTGTAAGAGAACTGAGCTGTAGGGGTTTCACCTTTTCCTTCATCTTTGTTTAATGCTGATTAGAACTTAGGCCTGAATAGCCTGTTTGATTTTCTTCGGCTCTCTTAAATAATTCCTAGCTAACCCATGGTGAACTACTTAGTTGGCTAGATGATGATATGAACGCTGAACAAAGGCAACTCTTCTCTTGAATACTAAGTGTGTATAGTAGGAATAAGTTCAGATTTTTCCAGCTCCCTGAGGGTTTTATATTACATTATGTTTTAGTCATTTATTTGGCTTCATTAAAATAGTCAAAATCAAGATGTCCTGAAATTTATAATGTGATTGTGACCAGTCATAATGGACACTGTGTTGATAATAACTCCAGATCCTGTTCTCTTCCTCAGTTCCACAGTGCCATCTTCTTCTGAGTCATCCTTTCTTAAATTTGCAGACTGATCTTCTATTTTGAGGGCCTTTTTCTTAATATATCCTTTACTTTTTGAACTCAGAACTGAAAGTAGAATCTTGTAATCCTCTTGATTTTCATCCTGCTCTGTATTCTAGAATGCATGAATTTGGAAGAGTTAGCCTGAATGCCCTTAGAGCTGCCCTCCACTTTCACCTCACAACGTGGGCTAGATTGGCAGTTTCTGTTTCTGAGACAGCATATCTTCCTTCTTTCTTCCCAAAATCAACTCAGAAATCTGTCAGTTTATTTTCCCATGCTATTCAAAAGATATTGGTATATTTGCGTAAATAGCAAACTTTGAAAAGAACCTCTTAAAATATCTTTTTTATTGTGAAATACAACACATATAGAAGAAGCACAGAAGCATACATACATATCTTAATGAATTACAAAGGGACTATCTAAATACCACGTTTAGGTCAAGAAATAGAACATTGCCAGCACCCCCAGAGGTTCTCCTCTTTCTCTTTCCGAACACAGTCCCTTCTCTCTCTCCCAAAGTAAGCAATAACCTGAGTTTTATGTTAATCACTTACTCTGTTTCATTTGTTGTATGTATGTATCTCTGAACACTATAGTTTTGTTTTGCCTGTTTTGGGGCTTTATAAAAATGGAATCATGTAACATGTATTGTTTTATATCTGACTAAAATAAGTATGTGTGTAAGACTTATCCATATTGTTGTGGTTAGTTGTAGCTCATTGTTGTTAACTGTATAGTATCCCGGTATATATGTATACCACAATTTATCCATTCTAGTGTTGAAGGACTTTTGGCTTATGTTTTGGGGAATTATGAATAATGCTGCTATGAACATTCTGATACATGTATTTTTGATAGAGACATGCACATATTTTTGTTGACGATACATAGGAGTGGAATTACTGGGTCACAGATATATGTATCATCAACATTAGTTACATAATAGTAAACTTTTTTCCAACATGGTTGTACTGTACTAGCAGTGTATGAGGGAGGGTTCCCAGTTGTTCTACTCCACTACATATATTGCCAGATTCCTTCATTTTAGCCATTTTAATGGTTGTGTCAGAGTGGTTTAATTTGCATTTTTATGCTGTGACTCTAATGTGCTTAAGCACCTTTTCATAAGTATACTGGCCATTTGGCTGTCCTCTTTTGTGAAGGACCTGTTCACATCCCTTGCCCATTTTTCTAATTGGGTTGTCTGTCTGTCTTTGATTTGTAGGAGTTCTTTATGAATCTGGTTACTTCTGTTTCAGATTTTTTCTTCCATTCTTAAAAGTATCTTTTTTTTATGTTCAGTTAGCCACTATATAATATATCATTAGTTTTTGATGTAGTGTTCAATGATTCATTAGTTAGGTGTAACACCCAGTGCTCATCACAACCCGTGTCCTCCTCAATACCCATCACCCTGTTTTAAAGGTATCTTTTGATTAACAGAGGTTCTTAATTTTAATGTAGTCTAATTTATCAATCTTTACTTGTAGGGTCATGTGTAAGAATTTTTTTTACTACTTGAGGTTATAAAGATCATCTTTATTATCTTTTAAAAAGCTTTATTGTTTTGCCTTTGATATTTAGGTATCCAGTCCACGTGGAGACAGTTTTTGTATGTGATAAAATGAAGGCAGTGATCTTTATCTTTCCACATGGATATCCAGTTTTTTCAGCACCATTTATTTAAAAAATATTTTTGGAGCTCCTGGGTGGCTTAGTCAGTTAAGCGTCCGACTCTTGATTTCAGTTCAGGTCATGATCTCAGGGTCATCAGATCTAGCCCCACATTGGGCTCCGCTCCTCGCCAGGAACCTGCTTAAGATTCTCTCTCTCTCCCACTGCCTCTCCCCCCCAACTTGCTTGCTGTCTTGCTCTAAAAAAAAAAAATTAAATAAATAAAAAATAAAAAAATAAAAAACATTCTTTCCATACAGCCATGAAGTTCCCCTTTTATTATAAATCAAGAGTCTGTATGTGCATGGATCTGTTTCTGTGCTCTCTGTTTTGACCTTGTACCAACACCAGTGTTTTTAATTACTGTAGCTTTCTAAAAATATCTGCTGGAACAAGTCATCCTACCTTCTTCTTCAATAGTGTTTTGATTATTCTTGGCTCTTTATGAATCAGCTTCACAAAAATTCTCTTGGGATTTTTACTGAGATTCCATTGAATTAGTAGATTGCTTTAGGGAGAATTGAGATTTTTTTTTTACAATATTGTTCCCATCCATGAACATGATTTCTCTCTCCATATAGACCAGTTCCTCTCAAAAATTTTTTAAAGTTTGTTATATAGTGATCTTACATATCTTTAGTTTGAATTATTACTAGGATTTTAATATTTTTAATACAATTATAAATGTTATTTAAAATTTTTATATCTGTTTCTCATTAAATACAATTGATTATGGTATTTTTCACCTTGTATCTGGTGACCTTTCTCAACTCACTTATTCTAATAATTCTGTGGTTTTCTTTGGATTTTCTACCTCTACAGTCATATTGTTTATGAATAATGATAGCTTCATTTGGTCTTTTACAGTCTTTATGCCTTTTATTTCTTTCTCTTACATCAGCTAGAACCTCCAGTACCATGTAGAAAGGAAGTGCTGATAGGGATCATTCTTGGCATGTTCCCAATATCAGTGGGAAAGCTTTCAGTCTTCTATCACAAAGTATGATGTTTGCTACAGAATTTCTGTAGATGCTTTTTAAGTATGTTCCCTTTTATTTGTGGTTTTCTAAGAGTTGTTACTATGATTTTATGTTGAATTTTATGAATTGTTGTTACTATATGTATTTTGGTGTTCATGAGACTATTTTATTGGGGCGCCTGGGTGGCTCAGTCAGTTAAGCATCTGACTTTGGCTCAGGTCTTGATCTTGGGGTCCTGGGATCGAGCCCCGCATCAGGCTCCCTGCTCAGTGGGGAGTCTGCTTCTCCCTCTCCCTTGGCCTGTCGCCCCAACTTGTGCGCTCTCTCTCTCTGAAACAAATAAATAAAATCTTTAAAAAAGTGAGACTATTTTATTGACACACACAGTGAATTTCTAATGTTAAACCATCATTTACATATTACTGCAATAAATCAACTTAGTCTTGTAATAGCCTTCTTATATATTGCTTGATTAGGTTTATAGTATGTTTTTAGGATTTTTGCACCTGTGGTAATGAGTAAAATTATCCTATAATAGTCCTTTTAATACCCTTGTTATGTTTTGATATCAAGGTAATGCTGGCCTCTGAAAATGAGTTGGGAAAGAGTTCTTTTTTTAAAAACTTCTGTGGAAGAATTTGTCTTCTTGTTTGCTAGTAAAATCATCTGGCCCATAGTTTTCTTTCTGGAAGAGTTTTAAATTATAGATTCAATTTATAAGATTTTTCACATTTTTAAATTTCTTCTTTGACAGTATTAATTACTTGGATTTTTGTAGAAATTTCTCCACTTTATATAAACTTTCAGATTTACTGACATAAAGTTGTTCATAGTAGCCTCTTAACTTTTTCATGTCTACAAGATTTATAGTAGTATCCCTTTTTTCATTCCTGCCTTTGGTTATCTGTGAATTCTTATTTTTTCTTCAGTCTTGCCAGGGTTTTAAACTTTTTATCAGTCTTTTCAAAAAGTTACGTACTAGCTTTGATCCTCTTTTTTCTAATGTTCATTTACTCTTTGTTTCCTTTTTTCTCCTTTGGTTTGCTTTGTTATTCTTTACCTAGTTTCCTGAAATTGATGCTTATCTCTTTAATTTTTAACCTTTCTTCTTTTCTAATGTATGCATGTAAGGCTATAACTTTAAGGTAGGCAGTGTTAAAGTATATCTCACATATTTTGATAGTGTTCAAAATAATTTCTAATTTCCATTGTGATTTCTTCTTTGTCCATGGATATTTTAAAGTCTCTTTCTTAATTTCTGAATTTATAGGGATTTTTAGTTTTCTCTTTGTGATGACACTATCAGGAAACTTATTTTAAATTACTTTAAAGGTCAGATAAATATTTTTAACCCCTTGGAAATATATTTTCTTGCTGTATGTGCTTGAAAATAAAGAATATTCTGAAGTTGTTAGATACTGAATTCTTCATATGTCTGTAATATCACTTATGTTTATCAAGTTGTTCCATTCTGTAGCTTTACTGGTTTGTGTTTACACATTTGTTTTTTTCTGGGCTAGTTATAGCTTTGTCTGTTTCTTCGAGTATTCTGTCAATATGTCACTTTAAGTTTTCAGAAGGCGTTTCCTGGGCACTTCCAAGTTTGGAAATCTTCTATCTTCTTCATAATTTGAGCTTTTGTCAAATATCCCTCTTCATCACGGGTAACACTTCTTACCTTAAAGTTTACTTTGTCTAGAATTTATATAGCTACACCAGTTTTCTTTTGATTAGACATGCTATGTCTTTTATTCCCATCTTTTTACTTTCAGCTTTCTGAATTCTTTTTTTTTTTTTTTTTTTAAGATTTTATTTACTTGTTTGACAGAGAGCGACATAGCGAGAGAGGGAACACAAGCAGGGGGAGTGGGAGAGGGAGGAGCAGGCCTCCCGCTGAGCCTGGAGCCTGATGCGGGACTCGATCCCAGGATCCTGGGATCACGACCCGAGCCAAAGGCAGACGCTTAACGACTGAGCCACCCAGGCACCCAGCTTTCTGAATTCTTTTGTTTTATATGTGTCCCTTATAAACTTCATATACTTGGGTTTTCTTTACTGAGACAGTCTGACATTCTTCAGATTTTAACTAGAGCATTTAATCTATTTACATTTAATGTAATCTTTGATATATTGGGATTTAAATCTGTTTTATTTTGAGCTTTTTATTATTCCTACCTGATACATGTTCCTTTTCTTTATTGCCTTTTTTGGGTTTGTTGTTTTGTTTTGTTTTGTTTTGCCTTTTTCTTTTGGTTACTTTTTATTCCATTTTTTCTTTTGTTAGTTTCAAGTTTTACATTTTTTCCCTCTTTTTTTTTATAATAGTTAACCTAAAGATTACAACATAAATCTATGACTATCAAAATCTATTAATTTGTGCTTTTATCTTAGATGATGTAAGGACTTTCATATGCTTCAGCTATTATATTATTATATATGGTATAGTTGCTGTTATTTTTAATTATCTGTGTACTTTAAGTCCAGCACATTATTCTTATGTTTTATGTAATCAATATTCATTCAAAATTACTCACATATTTTCTGTTATCCTTGCTCTTCATTTATCACCCTGACTTCTCTTCATTTTTTATATGTCCTTTAGTGCAGTTGTATTGGTGACACATTCTGTCTTTGTCTAAAAATGTCTTTATTTCAACTTCACTCTTGAAAGTGGTTTTGCTGTGTGTAGATTTCTAGATTGGTAGTTTCTTTCCTTTCATCACTGTAAAAATACCGTCTATTGTGTTTTGCTTTCCATTGTTTCTGTTGAAAAGTAACCTTTGAACCTAATAGTTTCTTTTTGTTGCACATGTATATATAGTTTTCCATTTCATAACTCAGTTAAAATTTTTTTTGAGTATAGTTAACACACAATGTTACATTAGTTTCAGGTGTTCAACAAATATATGTTATGCCTGTGCTTACCACAGGTGTATGCAGTGCTATTACAGGTAGTTACAGTACCACTGACTAGATTCCCTGTGCTGTACCTTCCATCCCCATGACTTATACATTCCATAACTGGAAGCCTGAAATCTCCTACTTCCCTTAACTCATCTCTCTGCCCCCTTCCCTCTGGCAGCCATCAGTTTGTTCTCTACATTTATAGATCTGATTCTGCTTTTCATTTATTCATTTGCTTTGTTTTTTAGATTCCACATATAAGTGAAATCGTGAATTTGTCTTTACTTGACTTTTTCCCTCTGGTTCCATCCATGTTGTCACAAATGGCATGAGCTCATCTTTTTTTATGACTGAATAATATTCCATTACTTCTTTATCCATTTATCAATCAATGGACACTTGGGTGCTTACATAATTGGGCTATTGTAAGTTAATGCTGCAATAAATATGGGGGTGCATGTATCTTTTCAAATTAGTGTTTTCATTTTCTTTGAGTGAATATCCAGTAGTGGAATTACTGGATCATATGGATGTCCTACTTTTAAGTTCTTGAGGAACCTCCATACTGTTTTCCAAAGTGGCTGTACCAATTTACATTCCCACCATTGGTGTAAGAAGGTTCCTTTTTCTCCATAACCTTGCCAATATTTGTTATTTCTTGTCTTTTTGATTCTAGCCATTCTTACAGATGCAAGATGATATCTCATTGTGGTTTTGATTTGCATTTCCCTGATGATGAGTGATGTTGAGCATCTTTTCACATGTCTGTAGGCCATCTGTGTGTCTTCTTTGGAAAAATGTCCATTCAGGTCCTCTGCCCATTTTTAAATTGGATTATCTGTAGTTTTTTTGGTTTTGAGTTGTGTAAGTTCCTTATATACTTTGGATATTAACCCCTTATTAGATATATGATTTGAAAATATCTTCTCACATTCAATAGGTTGCCTTTTTGTTTTGTTGCTGGCTTCCTTCACTGTGCAAAGGCTTTTTATTTTGATGTAGTTCTAGTATTTATTTTTGCTTTTGTTTCCCTTACCTTAGGAGCATGGAATATATTTTCCACTTGTTTGTGTCATCTTCAGTTTCTTTCATCACTGTTATGTAGTTTTTAGAGTAAAGGTCTTTCACCTCTTTGATTGTTTATTCCCAGGGATTTTATTCTTTTAGGTGCTATTGAAAATGGAATTGTTGGGGCGCCTGGGTGGCTCAGTTGGTTAAGCCACTGCCTTCGGCTCAGGTCACGATCCTGGAGTCCCGGAATCGAGCCCCGCATCCGGCTCCCTGCTCGGCGGGGAGTCTGCTTCTCCTTCTGACCCTCCTCCCTCTCATGCTCTCTGTCTCTCATTCTCTCTCTCAAATAAATAAAATTAAAAAAAAAAAAAAGAAAATGGAATTGTTTTCTTAATTTCTCTTTCTGCTACTTCATTATTAGTATATAGAAATTTAACTGATTTCTGAATATTAACTTTGTGTCCTTGTTGCAGGTATACTTTTTTTCTGACTCTTGATTTCGGCTCAGGGTTGTGAGATCGAGCCCTACATCAGGCTCCGTGCTCATCACGGAGTCTGCTTGTCCCTCTCCCTCTGTTCCTCCCCACCCTGCTCACGCTCTCACGCTTTCTGTCTGTCATAAATAAATCTTAAGATTATCTCTTGTCTTTAATTTTTAGCAATTGTGTCTATGTATGGACTTCTTTTTATTTATCTTCCTTAACATTTGAAGGCTTTCTTCAGTCAGGTTGATATATTTAATTGGTTTTGAAAAATGCTCTGTCATTACCTCCTCAGTATTCTACAGGATCTCTCGCCTCTTCTGGTATTCTTTTTACATATGGTAGATCTTTTTATTGTGTTCTAACTTTTTACCTTCTTTCCTGAATTTTTTCAGGAAAAATTTTGTTTTCTCTGCTTGATTCTTTGTATTTTCTTCTGACTTAACTTCCAGTCTACTATTTCAGATCTTTCTATCTCCTTCAGCATGATTATTTTAAGTCTGTCTGATAGCCACAATATCTGGAGTCATTGAGGGTTTCTGGGTTTTGTTGTTTTCACCAGTTTTCATTTACATTGTCTTGTCTCCTTTTGTGCTTGGTTACCTTTGATTATGTGTCATACATAGTATTTGAAAAACTATTTGTAAAAATATTTTGAGGCCTGAGAGGATATGATTTTCCTCCAAGGCATGTTTTCATTTTTTTCTGTCAGGTTCTAGGGCACTAGCAATCTGGAGTTACTTTAATCCAGTTTTAGGAATTACAGTTTTCTGGACCATTCAAATGACTCGAAGCTAGGCTACAGTGTCCACAAGGACTTTTGTTTCAGTTTACTCTTATGTTTAGGATGCAAACCTTGCGGATCCCTGTGTCAGGCATGAAGATCTTACCAGCAGTCCATACCCTTGTGTGTTTTATTTCTACCCCAGGGATTGGCAAACTTTTTCTATAAAGGACCAGAGAGCAAATATTTTAGGCTTTGTGGACCATACAGTCCTTGATGCAACAATCAATGCTGCCATTGTTCTTTGGAAGAGCCTAGACAATGTGTGAATTAATGAGCATGAATGTATTTCAGTAAAGATTTATTTACAAAATCAGGCACAAGGCCAGGTTTGGTCCAGGGCCATAGTTTGCTAACCCCTGCTGTAGTCTGTCAGAAGCTCTCCTCAGATTCCCAGCCACCTCTTCTTAAATTTAGGTTAGCCCTGAATGCTCAACTAGCCTCTCTGGTTTGCTTTGTTAACTAGCTCTCTGGTGCCTTCAGGAATATTTTATGTTTGGTCCAGTTGCTCTCAGCAGGAGGTTTAATCTGAAATACCTAGTCTGGTATTATCAGAAGCTAAAGTCACATACAAGGTAACCAACTTAAAAGCAATGACATTTTTTTCCCCTCTGATCTCAAGAAGGAAATTCCTTAAGGTGATCTCAGAATCTCTCTCACTAGCATCCTGTGATACATAAATGACTTTTTTTTTTTTATGAAACTGACTTTTCAGGACCTGTTTCTGTAGTCTTCCTAGAGAGACTGTGCATTCCAAGGTTGAAGTTACAGAGCAGTGTTGTCCATCAGAACTTTGTAGGATGATGGAAATGTTCTATATCTTGCACTGTTCAGTATGGTAGCCACTAGCCACCTGTGGCTATTGAGCACTTGAAATGTGACTAATATGAATACAGAACTAAAATTTTACTTTTATTTAATTTTAACTAATTTAAATTTAAATAGCCATGTGTGGATACTTAATTTGGAGTGGACAAAGCTTAGATTAAATGAAGAATCTCCTCTCAGTGCATAATGTGTTCCTACAGTCCCACCCACCAAAGTATCCATTTTCTAGTGCTCTTGCAAGAAATAGTTAATCTAAATGTGTTTGATGGACAGTATCTTTTAAATATCTGAGGCCTTGCCGAAAGTTTCCATTTATTCCTACCATTCACCTGGTATGATGGAAGTACACTTGCTATCCTAAATGGGCCACATACAACTAATGCAGTCACTCACTTTACTTGCTAACACGTATTTTTCTTTGCAGGGAAAGGGGCGACTTCGTCGAGGAAACTATCCAAGTCCATCCTCTCCTGTTGTAGTTCGGTTGCCCTCCATGTCTGACGTCCCAGAAGAGACCTTGACTAGTGAAGCAGCTGTGGAGACTGACATCACGGAACAACAGCAAGCAGCGATGCAGCAAGAGGAGAGAGTACTGACTGAGCAGATTGAGAACCTACAGAAAGAGAAGTGAGTTTCTAGGAGGAAAGGGAGCGACTAGTTATTACCTGCTTTCATTTTCTTCATTCTCTGCTCTCTTGATTTTTCCTTATTTATTAAATATCCCCTATGTGTCAAGCACTGTATCAGGTAATACAGGGGATGCAAAGATGACAAAGACATGTTGCCTGGACTCGGGTAAGAGCGTGAAGAGTTGTCACCTTAGCGAGGGAAGCTCCATGAGGAGGGAGACCTGAAGCTTCTTCAGTGACAGTGCTGGAGAAGGCTGGCTGGGATAAGGTGTGTCAGTCTTAGCCAGGATTCCTAACAGGTCTGAGATCAGTTTCAATGAACAGATTGGTCTTTAAAATGAGGAGTAAGGATTCCTAGGCTAAGACAGAGTCCCTTTCAAGAATGGGTATTATTCAGAACTCCCTGAAGTGGGACACCTGGGTAACTCAGTCGGTTAAGCATCTGCCTTTCAGCTCAGGTCATGATCCCAGGGTCCTGGGATCGAGTCCTGCATCGGGCTGCTTGCTGGGCAGGGAGCCTGCTTCTCCCTCTGCCTGCTGCCCTCCCTGCTTGTGCTTGCTCTCTCTCTCTCTCTCTCTGACAAATAAATAAATAAAATCTTAAAAAAAAAAAAAAAGAACTCCCTAAAGAAGGCTATTATCTGAAGATCAATATAGCCATGGGGCCACCAACTGGATGGTCAGGGTAAGGCAGGAACTCTAGTGGATGCTGGGATACTAGGTAGGAAAATTGGTTGCAATTTAGGAGAGAGACAGTCAGCTCTGTGCCCTCTACCATCACTGGAGCAAGGGTAGGTAACAATAACACTCTATCTTGGGGATAATACGGACATGCTATGGTTCTTTTTGAGGGTACTGTGTACCGGTTCTTATTGACAATATCTTTAAAGTTTTAAGGGGATTTTTGTTTCTGAGTTCCAGGATCCCAGGTCTGAGAGCTTGATGCATTAGGGG
Organism: Phoca vitulina; assembly: GCF_004348235.1. NCBI lineage: Eukaryota > Metazoa > Chordata > Mammalia > Carnivora > Phocidae > Phoca > Phoca vitulina. Next base: position 36,790,613 of record NW_022589723.1, on the reverse strand, counting down.
ACATATGAGTCTGTTAAAGTAACTTTTTGCCTGTCAGGGTTGATTCTAGAATTTTGGTAAGCTAAAAAAGCAGCTGAAACTCAGCTGTGCAGAACATGGTAAGGCAGAAGTGGTGCACATTGACCAGGGGCTAGCTGTCTGATTTGAAAAGAGGACCTCACTCAGCTTTGATGAAAATGGTATTGGAGGTATAGAAGGGTGAATAGTTTGAGCTAGGCAGAGTGGAAGCAAAGCTGAGAAGGCTCTGAAAGAGGAGATTTGGTAAGGAGGTTGTGGACAGTTTGGGACTCAGAGCTGGTATATTTCCAGGTAGTGACAAACTCTAAGATCTGCCCATTGGAGAAAGTTGCCCATATAACATGAAGGAAAGGTTGTTAGAAGTAGCAGACACAAGGACACTTCGGTGTGAGAATACTGAAGTGAGCTTTTACAAAGATGTTTATTGACAGATCAGGGTGACATCAGGTAGTAGCGAGAAAGCAAGATTAGGAACCAAGTACCAAAACTTGAGGGAACAAGGGGACACAACTGAGAGGTAGGTGGGTGCCTGATGAAGAGGAGTAGAGAATGTTGTGAGTGGAGGTGGCATAAGAGGCAAAGGACAAAAAGATCAGTGACGTTTTACTTCATCAGAGGTCTCTCTGTGGTTAAGGTAAAGGATATCATCTGTAGCCAGTTAATGCCAGTTCATGGAAGATAGTTAAAGAGCTGGAAGGAATCTTAGAGATTATCTCATGTCATCTCTTTGTTTTGTGGATGAGGAAGCTGAGGTCCAGGGAGAGGAAAGTACTTTCCCAGTGCATTATGTATGAGTTTAGAGTGAGTTTAGAACCCTGATCCCCTGGTTATCAGCCCAGAGTTCATTTTACCAAAATACCTTACAGCTGCAGCATCTTTTCCCACCTCGCTCTTTGCTCTATTATAGGTCCCAGGCTTTGTGTTTGTAGCCTTCATCATTACTGTGGCTGACCAGTCTTCATGACCACCTTGGATGGGAACAGTAGGAAATGTGACTGTTTTGCTACTTAAATTTCTTTCATCATAGGTCTTTTTTTCCTGTTGTCTTCCTTCCTCTTCTTATCAAACGCTAGTGGATTTCTTGATTATATCTTACAGGGAGGAGCTAACGTTTGAGATGCTTGTACTGGAACCCCGTGCTTCTGATGATGAAACCCTTGAGTCTGAGGCCTCCATTGGGACTGCTGATAGCTCAGAAAATTTGAATATTGAGTCTGAAGGTGCCATCTCTGAGAAATCAGGTAAATGAACATATTAGATCAAAGACTCCAGATTTGTTTTGCAAGGGAGGATTAAGGATTCCCAAGCTAAGACAAAATCCCTTTCAAGAATGCCTGACCTTATGTGAGAAGGTGACAAAGTCCTAAAGAGTTCAAATATACTGATCTTTGTGAAGCTTCCATTATGTATTGTTCATCAAACCAAACATTGAATGTAATGGAGTCTTTTTTGTCAATTTAATGTTTTCTCCTCTGTTTACCACAGAGAAAACCCAATAATCACAACACATGTTGTCTTACTGACCCATGATCCATGTTCTAAGGGTGGTTAGTAGGAGTTGTGCCCTGCTGAGAGATGGGCTTATACCAAAGGAGATATTTAACTACCTGGCATGTCTCAGGGAGACTTAGAACTACTACATATCCTGGCAGTATTTTAAATGATAGTGACAGTTGTAGACCTCTCCTAATGGGTAGTCGAACTCCAGACTTCTTGGGGTTGATTCTTAAATGATATGTGTAGAAATGGATAACTTCTCAGGTTATGACTGTGGACAAAGTAGGTCAGCCTGGACCGTTCAGACGTCAGCCCACCCATCACATGGGAATGGTGAAACCTATTCTTTTGGGATGATTTGCTTTAGAGGAAATTGTCACTTAGAGCTTTGATCTCTCCTTTTGCTTTAGAGAGAAGCTTAGCCCTGAGCTCCCTGAAGGCGGCTGGCAAACCTGAACCTTCAAGCAAGCTACGAAAGCAGCTAAAAAAGCAGCAAGACTCCTTGGATTCGGTGGACTCTTCAGCCTCTCCTTTATGTTCGTCTAACACTGCATCTTCTCATGGGACCAGAAAACGATTTCAGATTTATTCTAAATCTCCATTCTACCGAGCTGCCTCAGCTGGGGAGGCCCTGGGAATGGAAGGGCCATTGGGCCAGACCAAATCCCTGGAAGATAGGCCTCAGTTCATCAGCAGAGGAACCTTCAACCCTGAAAAGGGCAAACAAAAATTAAAGAATGTGAAAAACTCACCTCAGAAAACCAAAGAGACCCCAGAGGGGACAGTTGTGTCTGGCCGCAGGAAAACTGCAGACCCAGACTCCAGCTCCACCCAACAGCTAGCTCTCTTTGGAAACAATGAGTTTATGGTCTGAACTGGCAGCTGGGTACCCCTTCATGGCTACAGAGTGGTAAACACATCTCATCTTCAGGGCCTCTTCTCATCCCCTCGTCCACAGTAGTGCATCCTAACTGTGGTCCTGCCTCTTGCCCACGCATACACCCGAGGCCTTGGGTGCTAATGTCCTGGGCCTCCGGCAGAAGCAGAAAGGCTGCTCTGAAGACTGCTGGGGATGGTGCCGGCCGTGCCTTGGCTGCTGTGTTTGCCTGGACAGTTCACTACGCGGAGCCGCCTGGGGCCGGCGCATTTGGGTCAGGTTGGCGGTCTTCCTACTTGCCTCTCCTCCACCCTCTTTTCCTTCCCAGAGGTGGGTGTTGAACTGGCGGGGGGGACATGGTGGGCCTGAGGGAACCACTGATTTTTGACATTTGAAGAAAACATATAAATCTTTCTTAACCGTGAAAGCAAAAGCCTTTGGGTTTATTTTGGGATAGTTAGGAGCTGGGGTAGAATATAATTTTTTTCCAAGGATTTGTAAACAAAAAGCCTAAGCCCTCTATTTTAAGATTTTTGAGAAATACTCCATGTTATATCCTGGGGAAAGTAAAAAAGTAATTGTTTCCATGAAGCCATCAGAGCATGTCTCAGACATCTGGTTACATGATGAAGAAGAGAGTATGTGTTTTATTTTTTGATGATGTTCAGTGTCATAATAATGCTGGTTTCATTCCTGGTTAGTTCCTGCCAAATATATTGCATGGGCTGAAGTTTCAGTTGCCCTGCTGTTCTCATACTTCCTGGTCCTAGGATTAGGTTCCTCTAATTTTCTTTTTAAGTCTCAGAGACATGGTGATCCCTAAACATGAGGGTCTCATCCTAATCCACCCAGGCTTTCCTCTTTGTATAGATTAAACTGAAGATCGCATATGAACCTGTTCATCTTCCACCACAAACTCAGACAAGTAATGTGACCATCTAATCACTTCTCCCAAAACATTCATACACAACACTGCATGAATAAGTGTTAACAGAAAGCTGCCAAAAAAATGAAAAGGTTTTTAATATAACCATCTAACTATTATCTTCTTTTCTTCAGACCATCAGTATTAAATAGATGAAAAAATAAATCAAGGACTACTTGAAGCTATTTTTGTTAATATTCTGGTTACTGAAGTTTACTGTAAATATATATGTATAGTATGCATATTTCTTTTTAACCTTATGCTTCCCTCCTCCTCGTGGAATTTCTTCCCACAGATCAGGGGCCATTGGATAGGGGTGAGAGCCACTGTCCCTGGGTTGAGGGAAAAATCAGACCATCTTTTTCACCACTGGGTGTCTCCATACACCTGAGCTATAATAGCATTTTAAGCTTCTTAGCATTTGTGGGATTAGAATCTGTTTTTGCTATTTATAATATATGGAAAATGAAACATGATACTCTTTCTTGAGATAAGTATGTGAAAATGTTTATTTTTAAAGTCACTAAATGCATCTTGTCTAACTACCACGTGCACTGTTCTGAAAAAGAGCCTTTACCATCTGTAACCCGAATTTTGGTTATTCTTTCTTTTCATACTTCTTCATTTGAAGTTGTAGAAATATTAAGACTTTTGTTAAGGCAGATTCTCTCCTGTTACACAACACTGAACCTCATGTCACTGCCTCGGTGGTTATTGTCAAGCCCCAGAGGTCAGGCTTAGAACATCATTCTGAGTGGCAGCTAAACGTAGCAGGAGTCTTACCTCTCCCTGGTTTGGTTTCAGAAATGAGCTAGGGAAGGGAATCTTTTTAAATCTCCAGAATGATGATGGTTGAGTAAGTGTTAGATTTTATATCCCGCAAACATCTGCCACCTTGTTCATGCTGAGGAGTAATAAATGTAAAGCCTTTTAAAAATTGGAACTTTGGAGAATCTCCTAGAGGAAAACCCAACCCCTCAGCGTGGTCGGGTCCAAGTGGGACTTCTGGGGCCCCGGGGCCCCGGGCGGGGCTGCGCAGGCTGTTTCAGTATTCCTGGGGGAGTAGTGTCCTGCTGGGCATTGACTACTACTCTCTGCTTGCTCCAGAACATTGGTTAAATACCGTATGAAAAAAAGATGACCCTTGTTGGATAATTTCCTTTGGCCCCGAGGAACAGCCTGGAGAACACATCTTGGCATATGTTCTCTCTTCTAAATTTTTTCAGATTTTCTTTGTTTGTTTGTTTGCAAAATAAGCTTTTGGCAGTTGAAAAAAAAAAAAACTCATATAGGTCACTTTATAGGAACTAGGCAATGGATGTTAAGAGACTTTATATTTCTCAGGGACCTGAAACCTGAATTTGGATAAAATTAAATAAAAAATACTTGTTTTTTGGTTGCTAGATTTGTGGATTTCTAGTCATTTAACCAACTGCCAGAACGGAGGGTGGCGGGTGGGGAGAGATCCACACAATCGTAAGAATGGAGAGCAAGTGTGGGACCCTCCCTCTGAAGGAAAGAAAGCTTTTCTTCTCATAGGATAACAAGTACTGTTGGCCTGATAAAGAGATGAAGCCATAACTCTTAAAAACTGTCAGAACCAAGTGCTGTATCTTCTTCCATCGGTCTTAACTGATCCTCTCCGTGGTTAAAGTTATGTTACCACGAAGTGATGCTGTATTATAATCACTTAGGACGAAAATGTTTAACCTTCATATATGTTGCATTTGTGCCGCCCATTGCTTCTCCTTTGCTTTTCTTTGACCTCAGATGCCACAGACAAAAACCCTGTGTGGCAGCAATGGGCAGCCCCACATTTGGAGCCCATACTCCAAAATACAGAGGAATTCTGTTCATATCACACATTCCCAGCCCCAAACAAAGCCTGGATTTTCACTTCTCCACATTAAAGCCAACTATCCCTTATCATGGAAAATGTAATAGAAGCAGAGTAGTACAATTTTAAGGTTACAGTGTGTATCATTAAGTGAAGCAAATTTGTTTAACAGCAAGAATCAGGGAAGTGACATACTTAGTTTGTAATGCACTTCCTGCCATTTTAATTCCTTTGCCACTCTAGGCTTCTGGAAATACAAAGGGAGATACAGAGTTCCAGCATGGGCCTTGAAGAGACAGAGGGACCCGAAGTCAGGGGTGGGATACCAGAGCCCCTACCTTCTCATGCTTTGGAAACCAGCTGCAGCTCTTACCCTGCTGCTGGGAGGTTGGTGGAGACTTCTGTGTTCCTTGACAGTAGGCTTGTTTTTACTGTCAAAGACAGAGAAGAGAGGGGGTCCTAGAAGCATGCTGAAAAGAGGAGGTCCAGCAAGGTTCTGCAGGTCCACTTCAGTGACTGTGGGCCATGGTTTTCCTTTTCTTTTGTTTTTTGTTGTTTTTTTTAACTATAACTAACGAATGTGTACCTTTCACAAGCACTTTGGTAAACTAGAGAAGAAATTCTCAGGATGTGTTCAAAGCTAAGAGAGTTTTAATTTTAAAAAGAAATATAGTCCAGATGGCTTTCCTCATCCTCCTCTCCTCTTTTTTCTCCCTTGGTGGGGGAGCTAGGCATGGGGCATGCATCATTCTGTGTTGACAAATGCATCATGCCTCTCCATAATTTTGTGACAGTTCCCCAGCACTGCCCCGCAGTAGCACCATGCTAGCCTTGGTAGTGAGAGTCCTTGGTATCTGAGGGAGTCCTCAGTCTTTCTGTGCCCCTCACATACTTTTAACCACTTTTCTCTGGAACCACTCCCACATTTGATTTGGTGTTAAAAGGTAACAGCAAAATGATGATTGTGGAGATGGATCTATTGGGTCTTGTTGGTCTCTTGGTTAAAACTGTTCTTCAAAAAAGCCACACGAACGGGCCTATCACCTTGCTATTCATTTATAATTAATATACCTATTTATCAGCCCTCTTAGATCACATAAAAGTTGCACCTTTTGAACCAAGTAATTGTATTTACTAGGGGAAAGGTGTGGATTACAGATTAGTATTATATTATTTTAATGGATTTAAAGTAATTTATAAGTATGCTGAGTGTAAATTTTTAAAAGACTATGTATTGTAAAAGGACGTATCCTGTGAAATATATCATTTTACTGTTTAACAGAATAATTCTATAAAAAGAATGATTTATCTCACCCACGGAACTGATTACATTCCTGATGCAATCAACAGGCACTTTGTAATTTCCTTTTGGGTTGGTTTTTTTTTTTTTTTTTGGATCGGGAGGAGCAAGACATCATCTGTGTAAAGTGCAGTTTATGTCACTCAGAATATGCACTGTATAGCTACACAAAAGCAGCTTGATGAACAAATCACTCCATGGCTCATTAAAGAACAAAGCTTCCAGAAGCAGCAATATGTGTGGTTTGTTTTCTGACCATCCTGGCTCCCACCCCAACTCACTCCAGTCCCACTCCAAGAAACAGCAGTGATTTTTGTTTGTTAAGCTGATTTTTGTATAAGGAAAGGACTGAGACCCAAAGTAACAAAGTGCAGAAGCAGTAAGTATTGGAACTCTGCTGAATTCAAGTGAAGGTGAGATTCGAGATAATCTTTTTCTGTAAGAGATGCTAGCTGCTAGCTGTTAAGACTTCCTTTAATCAGCCTAGAGCTAGGTGGACAGTGAAGACGGTAAGTCTACAGTTAGGATCCTCACCAAAAAGACTATGAAGAAGTAGCAACATCTGCTAGTAGAGGCCCAGGAATTCATGCCTAGGTTGTCATTTTTGTTCTGCCACTATGCTGTGTGACTTTGGGAAAGTCATGAGCCCTTTCTGGGTGTCAGTTTTCCCATCTGGAGATGAGTTCTCTTCCTCAGGTTTACTTCTCTGTAACTCCTAAGGACTCTCAGGTCTCAGTGTAAAAGGCAGTTTACTGGAAATTTCCTCTTCTCCCTTGAACTGGATTAGATGTCTCGTGTTCTCAACAGTGCCCAGTATTTGTGGCATCAAAAAACTGTTTTGAGGGGCGCCTGGGTGACTTGGTTGAGCATTTGCCTCTGGCTCAGGTCATGATCCCAGGGTCCTGAGATGGAGCCCCATGGCCGGCTCTCAGGAGCCTCCTTCTTCCTCTCCCTCTGCCTGCCGCTCCCCCTGCTTGTGCTTGCTCTCTCTCTCTGTCAATAAATAACTGTTTGATATAAGCTTCCCAAGGCAAGAAATGTGCTTATCTTCCTGACTCTTAGATCCCCAGCACCTAATAAAAGGTGCCCTTGCTTAAATATTGGACGAGCAGGTTGAATGAGATCAGGGGTTCCCAAATGCCAAACTAGGTCTAAGGTGAAATGGAAATTTATTCAGTTTTTAAAATCCTGAGATCATTTTCCCATTTCTTTTTGCATTGTTTACATTTTTGCATCAAATTTACATCAAAATGAAAAGGATAGTGAATTGTTTCTTAAAGTTTCTTTAATTGGCCAAGTAAAACCTGGAAACACCGTTTTGAAAATGTACCCCTGTGGTAACCAAATCTACAACAAACCTTCCCAATGCTTCTTAGCGTCTTTGGGTCTTTCTCTGCCTTTCCTACCATCAGATAGTCCCTTAGGGTGGAAGAGGAAAACCGTCTCACAAATCTGAAAACTGCAGTTGAAAAGAAAGGCCCAGATAGGTCCACAGAGACTGTCTCTGTGTGCTTCATAACCAAAGACATTTCTGGCGTTGAGGGCAGAAAAGCTTTCACAGTATCCCCTCTCCTAGCAACGGCCCTAAATGCAATGAAAGCTGTTATCCATTCGAATTTCAGTGGGGCCAATTTACAGCAAAATGTTGAATAAATCCTGAGATCAACTGAGCTCTGTATTGTATTAGGAAAACAAGAGCCACTCAGTGTATTTCAGGTGAGAGGGACATAATACAGGAATTAGGGGTTTAATAATACACACTGGAAGAACTGAAGAAACAAAAGTCACAGAAGCTCCCACAGAAAAGGTCGAGAAAGCCAACACAGATCTCAGCCAAAAGATCCAAAGTTAAGAGCTTGCCTGGAAGCTACTGCAATTTGAAAGAAGGCAGCCTGAAATCACCTTCCCACACAGCAGGCTGCAACTGCCTCCAGAGGAATGACTTCATCGTTTACCTGCCTTCCATTAGCTAGCCATAGGGGGAAGAGGATCCTGGGAAATGTAGTTCCTGGCATCTCTGCAGTGAGGACAAGACCTTAGAAGGGGGTAGTATTGATGCCAGGTTGACAGCAGCTAATCCAGTTTATATATCTCCTCTATTTCTCCAAGACCTCCTCCTGGAGATCCCAATCTCTCCCGGTGTGGAATTGCTGTGCTCACACATCCCAGACACTAGCCCATGAACTTCAACAGGCCACCTCTGCGCAGCTATGTTCTGAGATGCATGACTGTAGGGTGGATGTCCAGGGCCTATCTGGTCCTATTTCATCCTTCTTTCTTGCTACAGTACCTTTGCGCAGGCTTTTTATATGCAGGCCTTTAAACCTTATGGATGAAACTTTTGATAGGGAACTGGATAGTATAATGGCATTATAGACATTAGATGGCTTGAATAACAGGCAAGTCTGGTGTTTTTAGAAGATCAAGAATATGGGGCATCTGGGTGGCACAGTCAGTTGGGGATCCGACTCTTGATTTTGGCTCCAGTCATGGTCTCAGGGTTGTGGGATTGAGCCATGCATCAGACTCTGCACTGGGTGTGGAGCCTGCTTAGGAATCTCTCCCTCTTCCTCTACCCCTCATCCCCACTCTATATCTATATATCCATATATAAAGATCAAGAATAGTTTAAGTGCTCAAGTGGAAAGGGCTCAAGCTGGGCAATACTTGCCATACTCTTTCCTCTTCGGGCACCAGCCTAGCTATTATCATTTCCAGAGCAGAGTGTCCTGAACCACCTCCTTCCATCAAGGCAGGATATCTCTGTGAGCTGGGAGAATTCATGCACAGGCCAAAGAGCAAGAAACCCCTAGGATTTTACAGATTTCTCACATGACCTTCTCCTCTTGACTTCAGGCATTTCTTCTTGGAGGACAGGAAAGGCAACAGAATCGTTCAGTCATTCCAGGGGTGGGGAGCTCTGGGGGTGGGGGGGCAGTGCCAGAGTTAAGTGGAGTTAAGTAGAGTTGCACCAGGGTTTAAGTTCTCTCCAAGCCTCAGTTTTTTCATTTATCACTGGGGATGGATGACTGGTCCCTGTCCCAGAGCTAATCTGAGGATTGAATATCAATGCCCATTCAGCACTCAGTTCACTGCCTGGTGTATCATCAAGTGGCCCACACAAGTTCACTTTTTGCATTACTATCATTTCCTAGGTCTTTTGGGTCTGTCTTTGCAAAGGAGGAGGTTTTTCGGAGCATCTCTCCATAAGGAATTAAGAAGTAAAAGAGACTCCCCTTCTAAAAAAGTGCCTGTAGCCGCCTGGCGTCGAGTGTGATGTGCTCACCTTTGTTTATGGAGGGGTGAGGAAGGGCAGGAAGAGAAACACCGACAGCGCCTGTGGGGTGGTGGGACCCCATCTGGAGGGAGGCTGGGTTTTCACTCCTATGGGAGATTTTGAAGCTGGGCTTGAATGTGTTGCCCCTGGACTCTGCCGTGGCATGGAAACCAGATGGAACACAAGAGCCTGTGCTCATTTCTTCAGTGTCCCCCAATGGAGAGCCTTTAACACATTTGTTTTCTTGGTTTTATTTTTTGTCCACTTTTTTATTGAGATTTAACATAATACAGTAAAGCGCACAAATCTTAAGTGTGCGGCTCAATTAATTTTTATGAATGAGAGAATTTGTGAAACCACCACCTAGGTCAACATCAAGAACATTTCTAGTAACCAGAGGGCTCCTCTGGGCCCCTTTCCAACTACCCCACCTCCCTACTCCAGGGGTAAACACTATTCCAGCTTCCGCCACCACCATTTAGTCTTGCCTGTTCATGAACTTTGTATAAGCAGAAGCTGTGCCTGGCAAAGTTCTTTCGTTCTACTTTTATGTCTGCGAAATTCATCCATGTTCTCACGTGTTGGTAGTTGATTCTTCTTGATTGCCGTTTTCCATTAAATGAATATACCATAATTTATTAATTCATCCTACTGCCGATGTACTGTCAGGGGCTATTATGAATAAAGCTGCTGTGAATATTTTCATAATATTTTTGGTGGATATTTCTGCTTGGGACACATACCTACAGGTGGGATTGCTGGGTCACAGGGCAGGCAAGTGAGTGCCTTCAGTAGGCTGTTTCCTAAAGTAGTTGGACCCATTTACTTCCTCCTCCCTCAGTTTTTGAACATATCACAAAGGAGCTTCTCCATTGGAGTATTCCCTATGGTCTTGCGGAAGAAGAGGAGCTCAACTCTTTCGGAAGTGATAAACCTCAAAGATGGGAGAAGCAGGAGCAATTTCCCAAACCTGAACAGGAGAGAGGACACCATTAGTTTTATTACCAGCTTCTGAGCATGAGTCATGGGGGGCACTGGGATAAAAATAGTGAATAAATATTGTTTATTATGTGCAAAGATTGTAAAGTGAGAAGTTATTTATATTAATGCTATATAGAATGTGTTAATCATATATATGATTATTATAATTATGAGATGATTAATACTATGTATATTTGAATAAGAATATAAATGCCCCTCTGTAAGTCCAGTAGGATGATAGAATAGCCATTAGTGAAGGTGTTCTGAAGTTGAAGCATAATTTTTGTGTGCAAAAGAGATACTCATCCTAAGAAAAGAAACTGCAGTTTTAAATAAGAACCATTAAAAAAATTTTTTTTTAAAAAGGGCTCAGTCAGTTAAGCATCCGACTCTTGATCTCAGCTCAGGTCTTAATCTCAAGGTCGTGAGTTAAAGCCCCACCTTGCACTCCACGCTGGGTGTGCAGCCTACTGAATGAATGAATGAATGAACAAATCGATCAATCAATCCATCAATCAATCAAACAAACCATCTGCCAAGGCAAGGATCCCCAGTGCAGAGAAGGTAGATGGTGAAGCCCCAAAAGACAGATGGGAGGGATCAACAGAGGTCACTGCCCAACATCAAGGAGGCCACTTCAAAGTGGGGCAGCTCCACGCTCAACTCCCACCGTGGAGGTCTGTGGGAGGCCTTCCCTCATCTCCCAGTTATCTGCAGGACTTATTTGTTTCAACCCAAGGGCTTTCTTTCTCTTGCAAGTGCCAAGTGGGTGGGACAGAGAAGTTGCGCGTCTTATGCTTGTTCCTTCCTCTCTTGTTTTTCTGAGCTAGGGAGTTTCAGGAAGAAGTAACTAGAAAGTCAAGTAGAGAAATTGTTTTTCAAACTGGAGGTATTCGTCCCCTAGTGGATCTGAAATTAAACTTAGTGGGTCACCACCAGCCACGCTCGCAGCCTCTGAGTAGCTACTGCCCCCAAACCCAGCCACAGCAGGGCTCTCATCCATGCATATGGCTTAGCCAAGTGCATCCCTACGGGATGTTCCCTGGAGCTCCAACAGACCTGGTCATGGTCCCTCAAAACTACCTCTTCCTCCTGACTCTCCTTTTTATTTCTTGACTCCCGCTTCTCCCAAATAGCACCTCTTCTCTTGCTCCTTACATCCATCCATGTACCAAGTCGGACGCATTCTGACTCCTGGAGGCCCCTGCAACTGTCCTCTCCCTACAACCACTCCCAGAGAGCAGGACACCAGGGACTCCGCTGGAGGATGGCAGTGCGTGCTTCCCTCCCCGGTCATGTACTCTGGACTCACTCTAGCTCTGTGTACAACGCCCTCCTGCTCAAAAGCCTGCAGTGGCTCCCCTCTGCCTACCAAATCCCATATGGCCTTCGGCCAGCATTCAAAGTCCTGGACTGGCTGGCCGCAGAACGCTGTTCTAGCTTAATCTCCTACCTTCTGCTGGCAGCGATCTGTTACACCTTCCAAACCAGGCTCCTGCCCTAGCTGTCTACTTGGATGCGTAGCGAGAGATAGAGGTATCCGAACCCCTCACTATCTGATGGGGGTGGTTCTCATCTGTAGTGGGGCCACTGCGCTGGGCATCCTGGGAAGGCAACAACTTTGTCTTCTGCTCATTTTGGTCCCCACCCCTGGGACCTGGCACACAGGAGATGCTGGATTCGTGCTGGTTGAATCAGACCTTTGGGCCATCTAATGAGTGACACCAGGGATGGTGTCAAAGTGGTGGGGGGGAGGGGGAGGGTAAAGAGGTGAAGGGACAGATGGGCAGGGAGGCAGGTGCTCAGGTCACCTCACAGGCTGGCTAGGGTGGTGCGCCTTGCTGTGCTGGCTCAGCATCACTTGGGACTGGTCCTGCAAGGCCTCCACGTGCTCAGGATCCTTCAGGCCCCGAGTTTCTGGAGAGAAGCATCGGCAGTGAGCTCTTCTCCCAGCCCGCCCTGCCTGCCCCCGCCACAGTCAGCCAGGGCCCTCAGGCGGAGTGAACCCAGCCCTGCACCTCACTCCTCCTGCTCCCCAGGAAAGAAGCCTGCACACCCCCAGGTCTCTGTGGGGTGGTGGAGGCAGAGGGAGAGGCAGAGGAAATCACTGGAATTCCCATTCTTTAACCCCAACCACACTTCCGTAAGGCTTGGGCAAAGACTCAGTTACCTGGTTTGAAGAGGACCAGGGCCTTCATGCAGGCGAACTCTGTGGGGTCCACTGCCAATGCTCGGAACCGTGAGATTGTTTCCTGCAGGATGCGGCTCTCTGCACTGGCCAGTGCCAATCGGCCCTGGGAGCTGCCGGCAGCGGGGGCCTCGGGCGCAGCCAGCAGTGGGCAGGTGTCCAGAGGCAGAGACCACTGTATGGCCCCGAGGAGGAAGAGTTCACTCCATGCCTCCTCCAGCAGGATCACCTGTACTCAAAGAAGGAGCGAGCATGATGGCGGAGATCCAGCATCTCTGGCTCAGCCTGAACCTCTGCCACCTTCTCCGGGGCCCTAGGAAAGGAAGGGTTGGCCCTGGATGCCCAGACCATCTCCTGACCTCTGCCTGACATTGAGCCAGAGGCCCAGGGCTCTGGGATTTGGTATGATCTGGCCCAGCTGCCTAGGCTCCAAGATGCTCTATGCATTCCCTCCAGAGCCTCAACTGGAACATTTAGGAAAGCCTAGAGCCATGGAAGTTGGGCAGCCTCAGGGACAGTCCCCACAAGCGTCCCAAGTTGAGTGTGCTCAGCAGACTCGGCCTGACCTCTGAGCTGCTCCATCCAAACCACTGGCCAAGTGCTCAGACCCTCAGTGTGCCTCTCTTCCTGGGTTTATCGTGACAGGTCTGCTTGCCCTTGAGAAGCTCAGAGGGAAGTCCTACAGGTGAAGAGGTTAGGCGGAAACTCGAACCCTGAAGTCAGAGGCGTCTGTGCTCCTAGAGAGCCCAGAGTCTCCCACTTGCACTATTCAGGGTGTGCAGACAGCCCTGTCACATACAGAGGGACTGTGGGACCTGAGGTTTTGTCCAGGAGGAGGAAAGACCCAGGGGACCATAGGCACTCAAATCCCTGAGTGGCCCTAGCCACCATCATCCCCGAGGTGCACAGCCCACTATCACCTCTGCCCAGAGATGCAAGCGCCCCCAGTGGTCACATCCCTGAGACATGGATCCCTGACCAACACTGACTCAGAGACACATGCATCCCAACCGTCACCATCGCCGAGCTTCGGGCACCCCCAGTCATCACCTGCGAGGGGCTGTATGCGCTCCCAACGCAGCTGACTTAAGTGCATCCCCCGACACACACACCTGATCGCGGAAGGGCAGGTTGGAGAACACCGGCAGGTTCTTGGCCCACTTGACAGCCATAAAGAGAAGGCGAGCTGATGTCTCATGGATGCTGTCCAGGCCGCAGGGCGATGAGGAGGAGTATGGGGATGAGGGAAACTCGGGATCATCGCTGGTGACATCAATATTCTCGTCGGCTGTTGGAGGAGGAGGTGGGGACATCAGCTCCCAGTCTGGGGCCGGGGCAGGGGCTGCTCAGGGCCCCAGCCGGCCTCCCACTTACCATCCTCTGGCTCCAGCTTAGCACATGTTTCGGCTGTTATAAGGCTGGCCATGAAGTGGTGGTGCCCCGGCGGCGTGAGGGCCCCAGGCCCCAGGGCTCTGGCTGCAGAAACAGGCGTGGGGCCCCGTGGGCTGGGCCCCGCCGCGGCCAGGGGGGCCCCCAGGGGCTCCAGCCGGGGCTCCGGGTCTGACTCCACGCTGGCCAGCCGCAGCTGGGCCGAGCTCCGCGGCTGGCGCTCATTCTGCACAGCTGCGGAGGCAGGAAGGGTCAGGACACCCCCCGGGCCTGGGCCCCCATCTCTTCCGTCACTCGTCTCTGGGATGGGCCCCGACTCACCGTCCTGGTTCATGCCCTCCTGCAGGCACTTCTTCAGGCGGCAGGCCTGGCACTGGTTCCTGTGGGCCTTGTCCACCGGGCACATCCCCGCCCCCACCTGGCACCTGCAGGCCGAGGGCGCCCAGGGTGTCAGTGCCCCACCACCCAGGCCCTCGGCCGTGGGTTTGCGACATGCTTGGCCCAGTCCCTCCGCCCCTGAGAACGTCCTCCCCCCACACACCCCGCCCAGGGTCCCGCAGGGGCGGGAGGGGCAGGGCCGTCCCAGGCGGGCCCCCCTCACCGGTAGATGAGCCTCCGCCGCACGCTCCTCTTGAAGAAGCCGCTGCAGCCGTTGCAGGCGTAGATGCCATAGTGCTTCCCGCTGCTGCTGTCCCCGCACACGCGACACTGCAGCGAGGGGCCCGCGCCTGAGGGGGGCAGGGGCCCGGCTGGGTCGCACCCCTCCCTCCCACCGGCTCAGCGAGCCCTCCCCGCCATCCCCGGCCCCGCCCACAGTTAAAGCGCCAGCCCCTCTGGTGCAGACACCCCACCCCGCGCCCCTCCCCGGGCTAGCGCCGGCCTCCACCAGCCCGCCCCCGTTCCCTCTCTGCCGGTGGCTTCAGGCTCTGTCCTCCCACAGAAGCCTCCGGGACCCCACCCCTGGGGGGCTCCGCGGCCACACCCGAAGGCTGCTTCTCTCTCCTTTCCTGTCCCATCCTGGCTCTGCCCACCCCCATGTTCCGAGGGTTCTGGGTTTGCCCGCCTGTTCCCTCACTCTTGCGCACAGCCCTTGGAGCTCCTTTCACGGTCCCTGCGACCCTCTGGTGCACACTGCACTCCCCGAGGGCCCAGACCCCACCTCCAGGAAAGCCCTACCTGCGGGCTCCTCTCCCAGGCCCCACCTGCCCGGGGACTCCTTCCTGGGGGCAGCCACAGTGGCCGGCCCAGCTGCAGCCATGTTGGAGCTCATGCTCGGGCAGTGGGCCCAGCGCTAGTGGGTCCCAGGGCAGCCTGCACCTGCCTTCCTGAGGGAGGCGCTCTGAGTGGGCCCAGCCTTGGCCTCCCTCTTTTGACCTCTGTCCCTCTCTTGGTGCCCCTGTCTCCTGTTCCTACTTCTCCCCTCCCTGGCCCTGGTGGTCTCCCTCACTCCCTCCCAAGTCTCTCCTCTTTGTCCTCCTGCCTCCCGTCTGTCTGTCTGTCTGAACTCAGAGCTGCCCCAACTTCCCCTCACCACAGCGGCTCTGGCTCTAGGAGACTTCTCCCAGGGCAGTGCTGGACGCAGCTTATGATCCTCTTAATCTTTACTGTCTCCACAGGGGATCAACCAGCCACACCTGCGGCGTCACCAAGGTGCCCCCGGAGCCCCCCCCAACCCCCGAGCTGCCCAGTGTCCCTGGTCCCTTCTGCCCTGTGCTCTCAGCGGGCTGGCCATCCAATGCCAAATCTCGAAGGGAGGTGAGGACTCCAGGTCCCCCAGGACTTTAAATCTCTCTGAGCTGCTGGGCATGTGTCTGGGAGCAAGTTATGTCTGGGAGGGGTGTGTGCCTCTGTGTGCATGTGGGGCTCCAGGGATGTAGTGTTCACTGGGGCTCCAGCCTTCCACCCTCATGGTTCCCACCTGAACCCTTGATAAGGAACCACTTGGGGCCCAGGACCCTCAAATCCTGGAAGGGGGCTCCCCACACATCCAGCACATAGGTGGCGCCCATCACACAGGGGAATGGGTCTAATGTAGGGTCTGAGGCTGGCCAGGAGGCAGGAAGGCCTGGGGCCCAAGGTGGAGAGTCTCCTTCAGGTCTGTGAGGAGCCGAAGAGGAGCTGTAGGCTCCTGGGGAGCGGGGCCTGCAGGATGGGAGGGCGTGAGGACCCAGCCCCCGAGCCTGGCTCCAGGCTCTCAGGTGGCCTCCCCTCCTTTCCCCCACCCGGCCTCACCGTCCCAGGCAGGCCAGCCTCTCTGCTGTCCCCAGACCCCGTCCTCCCAGCTCAAGCCCAGTGTGGTTGTGAGGTGAGGAGGCCAAAGGAGGAGTCTGGGCCTCCGCCGGACCAAGCCCCGGCTCCAGAGGGAGTGTGGAGAGAGCTCAGACAGAGTCAAATTTAAATCCCTGCTCCCGCTCAGGTCAGTCACACGGCCCAGCCCTGAGCCAGTGATTTAGCCTTTCTGAGCTTCAGTTTCCGTGTCTGGGAAAAGGGGTATCAAAAGTTTCAGTGCCCAGTACTCAGTAAGAGCATAATACGTGATGGGGGCTGTTATTATGATGATTTCTCTGAGGAAGTCACAGAGCAAGCCTCAGGAAATTGCCTTTCCTTTCCTTGCTCCTCTGCCCCCACCCCCACTCTCACCCCCTGCCCAGGACAGAGCGGGGTTGGTCTAGAGGACACCACCCATCCTCAGCAGACCTCTGCACCTCTGGGGGTGGGGGGCAGCGCTTGGCTTAGGCTTAGAGCCCAAGGGGGAGGGGAACAGTGAGAAGTTTCTGGAAGGATCATGGAGCGAAGGGGACAGAGGAGGAGGGGCGGGACTTTATGTAAGTGGGGTTAACCCTCATTGTGACAGGGAAGCACTACTGGGGATTTGGGAAGTCAGCTCGAGGGGCTTTGTGGGGTAATCCGCTTTCTGGGGCCTCAGAAGATCGAGGCCACCAGGCGGAGGCCCCATACCTGACCTCCCCTGCTTCTGCGCTCACCTGCACCCCTCCAGACAGGCAGCCCTCAGGGCCCTCTACTGGACAGTCTCTAGCTCCATCTAACCTCCACAGCCTGGGGCATCTCCCTTAAACTTGATGTACTTGGTCCCTCCTTCCCAAAGCTTGTCTCTCCTACTTCTAGAGCATGTCTTTACCATCTTCTTCCCCACTCTGAATGGTCATCACCTCAGGGTGCCCCAGAGCAGGCCCCAGAGGACCTTTTCAGCTCTCCTTGGGGGATCTCGCACACACACCCGGCTTCCATGACCCTTTGACCCCTGCCTGGGTCTGGGCCGGAGCTTCCACCCACAGACCCACCCAGAGTTCAGGTGTGGAGACCGACTCCACACGCCTCAACCAGCCCGTCCCCAGCTTGTCCACGGAGATGGTCACCGAAGCCCCCGGATTGAGGGCCTGCCCTGAGCATACGTGTGCCGTGCAGGGAGGAAAGCGCCCAGGGCTGAGCTGAGGGCCTCGGACCCTGGAGGTCTGGGCCAAGGAGGAGCCACTGGGAAAATCAGGACAGCGTGGGTCCTGGGAGCAAGGGAAGGGGAAGATTCGAGGATGAAGCCATCATCCAGGTCAAGTGTCCTCTGACATCTTTGCATCACCAGTAGTAAGAAGGAGAAAGCAAGTGCAAATACTCCCGACATCATACCCAAACCTCACAGCAAACCTCAACCCACAGGTGAGGAAACCAAGTCTCAGAGAGGTTAAGCAAATCGCTTCCGGCCACACAGCTGCGGAGAAGGAGAGGAGCCTGGGGGTGGAGTCAGGAGTTTCAGACTGGTGTCGGATCCCCAGACTCCTGCTTCCCCCATGGCGCTCTTCAAAGAAGACTGAGCATCTCTTTGGCTTTAGCAGCAGAAGGTAGCTGGTGCCCACGGCGAGCGAGCGTTGTTCCCGAGGAGAAGGAGAGCAGGCTGCCCTGGGGGGCAGGCAGAAACTCCAGCGCCGGGTCTTGTCTCAGGGTTGGACCTCAGTCCAGGTCACCTTTCCCTCCTCAGCCGATGGAAGGTTCCAGGGACTGGGTTCAGAGTTTCAGGTCAGCTGGGCGTGTGGATGACAAGGCACTTAGAGCACAGTAGCTCATTTTTAACTTGTCTTTATTTTCCCGATATTCTGTAGTGGCTATGTGGTACTTAGAATGGCAAAAAATAAATCCGTCAGAATAAAAGACACTAGCCGTGTTTGACGTGCCCGTTCTTAACGCTGTTTGGACTTTATTACGTTGACCTCTCACGGGGGTCAGCCTGGCTCCTCTCTCACCCTGACCCTCTGTTCTTGGGCAAGTCAGGCCCAGCCAGAGCCTGGACAGTGCCGGATGACAGCCCAGCGGGGCTGGGGGCAGGGGCTCGCTCCCGATTTGTGACCACCAGCTGCTGGGGCAGACGCCAAAGGATTACCCAGCCCAAAGCCTTGAATCTGCTGACGAAGCCGCCAGAGGCCACCTTATCACTAATACAATTATTCCCCCAGGGGACAGGTCAGCAACTTCCCTGACTCCCTGGAGGCCTGGGGCAGGCAGGGCAGGCCGGGAGGGGATGGATGAAAAAGGCTGCAGAACTAGACCTCCCTCTGGCAGGTAAAGCCACCCCCCCATGGTCTGGGGCCTGTCATATCTTGTGTCACTGGATCCCAGGCCTGAGAGATGCCCTGGGTGTTGTCAGAGGGAGGAGAAATGGTTCTGGGATGAGGTCAGGTTGGCTGGGCTGAACACCACAGGTCCAGGAGCCTCGGGCTTCCGGTTTGGGATAAGCCTCAGTCGTGGCATTTGGTCCTGGGAACATATTTTCTGGGGCTTCTTAAAAATGCTCTTTATTGGGCACCTGGGTGGCTCAGTCGGTTGAGTGTCTGCCTTCGGCTCGGGTCATGATCCCAGGGTCCCGGGATCGAGCCTCGCATCGGGCTCCCCACTCAGCGGGGAGCCTGCTTCTCCCTTTGCCTCTGCAGGCCGCTCTGCCTACTTGTGCGCTCTCTATCTCTCTGTCAAAAAAAAAAAATGCTCTTTATTCCCCACCCATGGATCTTTGCAATCTTGGAGAAGGAGCCCAGGACACCAATCCCACTTCCAGGAAACTATCCCATGGAAAATTTCACCAAGATTTAATTATAGGGCTGGTCCCTGCAGCAATTTTAGTAAGACACCCACCTGTAGACAGCAGGCTACCCCCAGTATGCTCCATCCTGACAGTGGAATGCTAGATAGCCATTGCACATGGTTGCGATTCTATACTCATTTACATGGAAATATGCCCACAGTGTTTCCACTCAAAAGCCAGCTACAAAACAGCATGTCTGATTTCATGTGTCTCAAGGGAATTGCTGGCCAAAGATCACGGGACTCCTTTCTCCTTGGTAGGACCTAAAGTCATCAATAGTTTCTTTCTCTAGAGTGGTGAGTGGAAGGTTCAGGACTCCCGGAGGCAGATACCAGCAGGAAAGTTTCTCAACAAAGCCTCTTTCTTTTCTTTTCAAGATAACATTTAGAAATAATCAGATATTCTCCTGCATAGTTTTCCCAGTCCTTGGCTTCTGAAGTCCTTCCCCCAGAATCGTTTTAAAGGTCTGAGCAGAACTCGAGAGGCTCCTTCTTCCGTCCTAGGGGAGCAGACAAAAGGCAGTCTGTCCAGAACGCCTGCATCTGATCTGCAGCCCCACGCTGGGGGTGACCCCCTTCCTCCTTTGTCCCGGATGACTGGCAGTGAAGGGTATCTGTTTAACTTCTTCCCCTCTGTGCTCCCAGAGGTGGGCTTCTCCCATGTCTAGCAGAGCTATTATTAAGATACCACAAGCAGAAATTCTCACCCCAAACAGAAAGGTTGCTGTTGTGTTTGGATGTTTAATAATCAACATGTATTACAAGTATAAGCAGGATAAAATAAAGCTCTTTTCATTTAAAAAAAAGAATGGCTAATTTGAAATAAATGTTACTACTACGACTATTAACAATAATAGGAAATATTTATGAAGAAATTGTTAAACATTTCTATGTGTGAGAATGAGAAGTTTCTCCTGCCTTCGATTTTGCTCCCTCATTACCTGAGGGGAGGGCTAGAATCTCAACAGAACGGGGCGTCAGGCCTGAGCCCTGCCTCATCAAAGCGGTTGCGGCCGAGTGCAGCCTGGTCTTGGAGGCGCCCCTTCTCTGTCTACACCAGCTCTAGACCCTTCCAAGCTGTGCTGGGGCTGCGCTGGAGGCTGGGGGAGGGCCCAGGCAGAGGGCCCCTGGTTGTGGGGAGCTCTTTGAAAACCAGTACAGAAGTATTTTAAAGTTTAACAACAGGTATAATCAGACCAGAGTATTCTAGCAGACTGACCCTCCTGGTTCTAATATTTATCATCTCCTAGAAATGAAACAACCTCAGGCAGGGTTTTTCAACTTGGGCCCTATTGACATTTTGAGCCAGAAAATTCTTTGTTGTGGGGGCTGCCCTGTGCTTTGTAGGATGTTTAGCAGCATCCCTGACCTCTCCCCACTAGATGCCAGAGGCAGCCTCTTCTCCCCAGTTGTGACAACCAAAAATGTCTCCAGACATTGCCAAAAATGTCCCCCTGAGGGGCAAAATTGTTCTTGGTTGAGAACCACTGGTCTAAGCCATGTTATTTCCTGCTCTCTTGGAGACAGTTCACCAAGTCTGTTTTTACAGATGCAGAAAGCACTGCCTAAGACAAATGTCCAGGAGAAGCCCCAGGCCATCAGGCATGTAACATTATCTTTGGTATGCAGACGCAGGAACTATCTGGAAGGATGCTCAAAGGGTTGACGGAGGTTTCTCTGAAGGAGAATTTTACTATTTTCTTTTCTTCTTTATATTTTTCTATGTTGTTTGAGTGTTTAATAATGGACATGTATTATAACTGTGATCAAAATAAGGCTTTTTTGTGTTTTAAAAGAGATTGGCTGGGGCAACTGGGTGGCTCAGTCGTTAAGCGTCTGCCTTCGGCTCGGGTCATGGTCTTCGGGGTCCTGGGATCGAGCCCCGCATTGGGCTCCCTGCTCCACGGGAAGCCTGCTTCTCCCTCTCCCACTCCCCTTGCTTGTGTTCCCTCTCTCGCTGTGCCTGTCTCTGTCAAATAAATAAATAAATCTTAAAAAAAAAAATAAATATAAGAGATTGGTTAATTTGAAATAAATATGACCTATGATAATAATAATAACAATGGGAAATATTTATTAAGAAATCGTTATGTAGCAGCCATAGTTCTGAGTGTTGGTCAGTGAGAACTTATTTAATCCTCACGACACCGTCAGACATTATCACTATGTCCTCCCTTTACAACCAAGAATGACAGAGAGGCTTAGCGACTCGCCCAGTGTCATAGAGATAGTAGGTGACAGAGCTGGGATTCAAACCCAGGCAGAGAAGGTGGTTATGTTAGGAGAATGTATCTGCCCAAAGGTAAGGGAATAAAAAGTGGGAATATCATATTTACAAAAACCACCTTCATATATTTCGGAAAGAAAATCCCCTCCAGACACAGTCTGTCTCCAGGTAAAGTTGAAAGAAAACAGCAGATATTCTGGGCTATGGAAAGCCACTTTGAACTGACATTTCTATTCTCAGCTTTTTTACAAGACGCAGATTCTTAGATTCAAATTGCAAAAAAAATTTATAGAGATAAGTGAAAGGATAATTCTCCAGAAAACGTCTTTGTTTTCTGTGTTTGCTTTTAATGGGATTGCTCTGCACCAGGTATGACTGGGGATGACTTGTAGTGTGCATGTGTGAAGGTTAGGTGTGAGTATGTGTGCGGTGAGACCCCGGGCCTCCTGTGACACAGGTAGGCTGAGATTCGCTCTATCGGCACAAAGATGCCGTCTCTGCCTGAGTCTCTTGTGGTTTAATCTTGAGATCCCAGACAACGTCGTGACAACTGCACAGGCTTCTAGAATTTGTCCAGAAAGAACTATTTAGATGAGCAGTGTTCAAATGTGAACTTGGCCCATTTGCCTTCCTGACTTTTGATATTGACGTAAGCTGTATTTTCTGACCTTACTTATTAGCTATATTTATTAATTTGGTGAAAATGCTAAACTGAGGTCACAGATAACCAGTGCCTCCTCATAGATGAGGGATGTATTCTTTAGAACGACATTTTAGAAAATGCATACGCTCCAAGCAATTCTCCCTAAGATGTGACGGTATGGGAGGGGGCCCATCCTGTCAGCGGGGCTGCGGAGGTCTCTTGGATCCCCGATCGCAGCACACTCCCTCGAGTACGGGGACTTTGCATATGCTGTTCTGGCTCCCCAGTTACCTCCCAAGGAGCTTGAAAGACCTGCTCTTTAGAATTTCTTACACAGACACCACACTGTGATATGTCAAGATGTTGCTTTCATTCAGCATGCATTGGGAATAGCTAAGTATATATTTTAATATAATAAATTATGGCACATTTCCAAGATGGCTATTCTTCTGCCATTGGAAGGAGTTATGTGGAAAAAGTCATGATGAAGGAGCAAAAGACAATATACTGCAGACACACTGGTACTTGTACACAAAAGCAAAGTAATTCGGCTAAGTCAGGGGCACTCTGGTTGGTATCAGATTTAACCTATTTACATTTATTATTATCTTTAGTGTAACATACCATTGAATAGAAATTGGCATTATTTTACTGATCTTTCAGGTTGTCATACTGTTTCTTCAGCATCTTTATTTATTTGACAGTCTGTTTCCAAAAGGTAATTTCTGATTAAGGCTGTGATCTATCATTTTATTCCCAGACACGATTTTAAGGTAAGATTCTTGACTAAGGGCATTGAAATTTAAAATAACTTTTCCGGGGGCGCCTGGGTGGCTCAGTCGGTTAAGTGTCTGCCTTTGGCTCAGGTCATGATCCTGGGGTCCTGGGATCGAGTCCTGAGTCGGGCTCCCTGCTCAGCGGGAAGCCTGCTTCTCCCTCTCCCTCCGCCTGCCACCTTCCCTGCTTGTGCTCTCTCCCTCTCAAATAAATAAATAAAATCTTTTTTTTAAAAAGTTAAAAAAATGCAATAAAATAACTTTTTCAGAAATGAACTTATTTCAAAAATAGAATGTTAAAAAACAAATACGTTGAAGAATTGTTTTACATTTAGCTTGCTATGACAATGGTATTGTGCTTATGCTTAATGAAAAAGAATCCTGGTCTGTTAGAGACATATCCTAAAGTATTTACTGGTGAAGTAATTCAGTGTCTTGGATTCGCTTTTTAAAAATGACAGCACAAAAATTTTGTTTAATAAATGAGTGACCAGAAGGAGGAGGTATATGAAGGCAGAACGACTAAAGTTGGTGTTTGCCGATGTGGGAGATGGGTCCATGGTATTTCACTGAACTATTATCTCTATAATTTTGTTTGTGATTGAAGTTTTATATAATAAAATGTTAATTAAAAAACATATATACATATTTTCAACGTGAAAAGTGAAACAAAAAATTGTGGTCAATGACTTTGGACATACTCTCTAGCCTAAATCTTCTCTTTTTCTCCCTTTGCTTCTACCTAAATCTGTCTTCACTGGCCGTTTTGATCTTGCTACGGAGTTTTTGAGGAGCTAAGTTGAAGAGGGTGATGCGTTAGCGGAAAATTCCAGGTGCTGGCTTTGGATGGGGTTGGCTGGCGCACTCATCAGCGCCCCCTCCTGGAAGAAGAAAAAGGCAGCGGTGCCCTTGAGCTTTCTGAGTAAGAGTGCCTGGCTTAAAAAAAAAAAAATTATGGTGCTATTTTGGTGATTGATTGATTGATTGATTGAATTATTATTAAAATTCTCTCCAGCATCATTAAGGTATGATTGACCTATAACATCGTGTAAGTTGAAGGTGTACAATGTGCCGATTTGATACACATACATATTATGAAATGTTACCCCAGTAGAGTTAGCAAGTACTAACTCACATAACTGCCTCACATAACGAGCACCGCTTTTCTGTGATGAGAACATTTGAGATCTCTTCTCTTAGCAACTTTCCAGTATACAGTGTGGTACTGTTCACTATAGTCACCATGCTGTGCCCTCGATCCCCAGGACGTACTCACCCTATAACTGGAAGTTTGTACCCTTCGACCAACATCTCCGCTTTCCTTCTAGCTCGCTCTTTCTCACACTTCCAGACGGGGCCCCAATGCCTCTCCTCAGACCAGGCTCTCTAACGTTGCTCCCCACAACGCAGAGTCACGATCAGAAACTCTCCTATTCATCTACTTGTTTAGTTGTTAGTGTCTATCTTCTCCAACTAGAACGTAAGCTTTATGAGACCAGAGATCTCGTCTCTCGTGTTTAAAGGCTTGACACGTGGAACCAGCCTGATCTGCTGGACGGCTGACTGAAAGCGTAACTGAAAGCTTCCCCTACCTCCCCGCAGTTCGCTGCTCCTTTCTCTGACTCTCTGCTCTTGTGTCTGCTAGAATACTCTCACTGCATCAGACCCATCTGCTCCTGGGCCAGAGCCTGGCATGGAGGACGCTCCCCCATGCCTTCCTGCCGCTGTCACCCCCAAGGCCAATGTTGCCATTCACACGGTCACTGGAGGTTTAAAACATTTACTGGAAATTGCAAACAAATCAACTTAGAGATTCTCTTGGGAAGAGACATGTAAAAATGAAGAGCTGCTAATAATCATGATAAGAAGAGAATGTGTTTTAATAAAAGGGACTTGTCTGGCCAGAACAGGAAACTGGTCAGATAAACTACCTCCGAATGGAAGGACATCTTCTCAGGGATCCTTCCCCAGTCTTTCCACCCCCCCATGATGTTTCCTCATCAGTTCACCAGGGAAGCAGCCCCTGGTGTGGGACCCTGGTTTTCAAGGTGTGCTGAACCAAGGGGCTGGCACTTTAACCAGAACACCTTCGCATTTGGGTTTTATAATTGGTAGAATTTAGTTTGAAGAAGGGTTTCTTCTTCCTAAAAAGCGGTCAGAGGACTGCAGGAGCCTGGGGTAAGATACTCCACGTATTAGCTGTGTGACCTCGGACAAGCCTCTTAACCTCTCTGGGCTGGTACAATAAAGAAATAGTGGCGCTAATAAACCCTTCCTGTTTGAAGACAGGAAATGGAATTAGAGGACTTCTCAAGTTGTCTCCGGGATCTAAGATCCTCGATGGTGATGGTAGCACTAGTCAGAGTATTACAGGTAACCCGATCTACTTGCAATAACCAGCAAGGCCACAAGATGGAGGTGTTACTCCATGAGAAAAGCTTTGCCTGCTCCATGGACTGTTTCACTCTCCAAGTTCTAGCATGAGAGATTGGGGGAATTTCTTCTTTGAAATTACAGAAAAGAAAAAGAAAAATCTTCAGTACTCTCAACATCAGGCAGAGGATTTAAAATCTTTTAGTGACGAATCCCGGCCAAGTTACCCAGTGTGTAACGCACAGCTGTGTTTTTCTACCAGAGCATCAAAGAAGAGTTTATGTGATGGAGCAATTAGTGGGAATTTGGTTTCTCTGTATTTTAGAGGCGATCGCCTCAAGGGCCAGATTACCAGGGGTGCGGGTGGGGTGGGCATTGAGCAGGAAGGACATTTGCTGGATTAGGACTTGGTCGGGAATCTCTGGCGTGTCATACTGTATTGGTAGGGGAGAAAAAGGATGAAAGCAACGGGATTAGGCGCAAACACAGCTCCGTCCACGAGATCCTGTCCTACTCAGCAGACATTAGGGGCGGAGGCCGGATGACACAGAGGAGACTAGGACGTTGACTTCTTGCTGCCATGGAGACAGGGAAGCTGGAGAGGGGTTCGGAGCCGGCTGTGCAGAAGGGGATGACTGAGATCACCCGGGAGAGAGTCTGAGTGATGATGAAGAGCGGATGCCCTGAGCTGGGAGCCAGAGAACTTTCTGGACATAGACCTGCCTACGGCTTCCCCCAGAGTTTGGTCATCACCAGAATAAATGAGCTGAACGCTCCCGAATCCGTGCTGGACCAACCTGTCGGGCGCCTGCTTGTGGAGGAGCCCTGGTGACCTTCATGAAGACACCTGGGCGGGTGATGACAAGCCTTTGGCTCCCTTGACTGCTCTCCCGCGCTCTTGCCGGGGGGCCCAGGGGCGTGGGGCCCTGCCTGAGGGGTGACCAGGGAGGCAGCACCCGGAAAGCTATTTGGAATCATCCGATGCTTCGGGCTACTGGTTACTGTGCTCAAGTAATGTTCGGACAACTTTTAAAGGGAAATCATTGTTTCACTAACCTCCAATGTCCAGTAAATAACTTCATGTTTGATTATAATGTTACAAACATCGAACTAAGTAGAAGGATCAAACTCTGCTAATGAAGTGAAAACACTCTTGCAAGCAAACGGAATTAAAAGGAACAACATGGACAGGCTAGAGAATGCCCTGTTGAAAGTCAGCTGCCCCTCGGAGCCTAGAAATAGGAATCGAGGGTAGGGTGCAGATTTTTCTGGGTTTGGCGAGGGAGGACCGGCAACTCTCCGCTCTACTGCAGCTCTTTTGTCTCAAACAGCAAGTCTGTGACATAATCTGGCGTTTGCTTTGCGGGCATCCACTTTTTAATACTAAATCTGATTCCATATTAACTCCACTCATGACAATTAAAGCAATACCGCCTGCTCCCAGAGATGTGGGAAACAAAGGCAAAAGAAAATTAAATTTCCTTACTACTTATAGCCCACTGACAAGTCCCTGAAACAGGCAGAGGGAACTTCCTCTAGGAACTCAGCTGCCTCGATGTTGACACTTGGCTAAGGTCAAAAGGCAATCTTAGCCTGACCCCCAGGATCCTGTAAGTCTACTTTAACATATAAAAATTCCTTTGGAAACTTCCTTTATCTCTACCCCCCAAGATACGTGTTGGCAGTCATCCTCCAAGCATATGACCCACCAATATACATCTGAAGGGTCTCATGACTCAGGTTTTACTAGACAGTAATAAATGACTTTTTCCCAACAAAGCTAGCCGCTCAAGGTCCTGGAAACCTTGCTTCCAAAATTCCTTAGAGACTCATGAACTCCCTAACTACCCCCCAACTTGAAAGTATATAATGGGCCACTCCTCATGACCCCAGTGCGGCTCTTTCTGCCCACGGGTCCTGTCCCTGTGCTTTAATAAAACCACCTTCTTGCACCCAAGACGTCTCAAGAATTCTTTCTTTGCCATCAGCTCCGAACCCCAACATCTTTCCTACATCACCAGTGCCGGTCCCAATGGTAGTTCTGGGCTGTAAGGAAGTCAACCAGATGATGGAGTATATGTACATACCTTTTAAAAGATTATTATTAATGTATGAAAACACAAAATGAAAAATTACTATTGAAAACACTCCTGAAAAAAAACCCCACCATTTCATTAAGTTCTCTCCCCAGGATGAATTCCCAGTCACAGAATTATTTATTTTTTTATTTATTTTTATTTATTTGACAGAGAGACACAGCGAGAGAGGGAACACAAGCCGGGGGAGTGGGAGAGGGAGAAGCAGGCTTCCTGCTGAGCAGGGAGCCCGATGTGGGGCTCGATCCCAGGATCCCGGGATCATGACCTGAGCCGAAGGGAGACGCCCAACAACTGAACCACCCAGGTGCCCCACCAGTCACGGAATTATTAAGTGAAAGCGTATCTGGTCAGCTTTATGGCTCTTGCTATATTGTGCTAAGTGGACTTTCATAAATCAACATTTTCACTGAAATGGTATTTCTCAGCTTGCCTCCAATGCTCATGATTAAACCCAGGAAAACATGCGTTTTGGGCACAGTTAATGCACACGCTCATGCCAGGCTGCTGGGCTCCCTCAAACCCCGTCACTCTTCGCCCAAATCCCTGACTGGCTTCTCGTCTCACTCACAGTGAAGCCAATGTCTTCCCCAGGCCCCCGGGACACCTGACCTCATCTCCTGCTCCCCTTGTTCTCCCACTTCCCGAAGGCTCTGTGCGCTGGTGGAGGCAGCGCTCGTGCATGTTCCTCTGCCTGGAACATCCTTATCCAGGCAGCCAGGTGGCCCGCTTGCTCCTGTCCCCCCAGCCACCTCCTTTAAAATTGTACCTCCTAGGGGAACCGGGATGGCTCAGCCAGTTAAGCGTCTGCCTTCGGCTCGGGTCATGATCTCAGGGTCCTGGGATTGAGCCCCGCATCGGGCTCTCCCTCTGCCTCTGGCCCTGCTCCTGCTCATTCTCTTGCTCAAATAAATAAATAAATAAATAAATAAATCTTAAAAAAACAAAATTGTACCTCCTGATGAGGGAGCAGAAGGCAAGCCGAGGGCAAAGCACAAGCTGACACCCCACAACACCCCGCTCCCAGGTGGGACTTGTGTGACAGTCCTCAGGCACCCCTGACTGCCCTAAAGCTAAGGGAAGGGAAAAACAAATGGTTAACTGATAAAGATCACAGTCCTGCAAGACAGGAGTCTCCCTCACGTTACCAATGTCTTAGTGATTTACAGGGAAAAAGCATTCTTATCGATAGCCTAACTTTCGGAAACCCGTAACTCAATTTCCTGGAGCCCTAACATCACCCTCCCCTCTAAAAGTGATGTAGGAAACAGAGGCAGAAAGGAATGTAAACAAAGTTAAATTTCTTTTTTTTTCCTTAAAGATTTTATTTATTTATTTATTTATTTATTTATTTATTTATTTGAGAGAGAGAGCCCACTCACAGGAGTTGGGGGGAGGGGCAGAGGGAGAAGGAGAAGCAGAGTCCCCGCAGAGCAGGGAGCCCGACCCCTGTGCTTGATCCCGGGATTCCAGGATCATGACCTGAGCCGAAGGGAGACACTTAATGGACTAAGCCAGCCAGACGCCCCCCAAAGTTGAATTTCTTTATGACCTGCAGCCCATTGACAAGGACCTGAGATGGGTAGAGTATAACATTCCTCCAGGAAGCTCCCAGCTGTCTTGATGTTAATCCCTTACTAGAAGGAAAAACAACCCTAGCTTGACAAGAGCAAGGCCTCCAGTATCCTGAGAGTCTTCTTTAGCATATTAAAGTCCTTTTGGACACCTCCCTTTTTCCTTACCTCCCCCAGCTCCCAAGTATATAATTAGTCACCCTTCACAACCCCAGGGCAGCATCTCTTTCTGCCCAGGTGGTCCTGTCCCTGTGCTTTAACAAAATCACCTTTTTTGCACCAAAGACGTCTTAAGAATTCTTTCTTGGCCATGGGCTCTGGATCTTACCAACATTCCAAAACCACATCACCTCCTGCTGGTCTCCACCACACCTCATTCATCTTCCCAGCTTTGCTGTTTCCCACAACACATATCACACCTGCCATGCCACGCAGAAGTTACCTGTTCATGTCTTTACTTTCTGCCTCCCCCGGTAGCACGTGAGCTCTCTGAGGGCAGTCTTATTCCACTTGGGATACTGCTACATTTTCAGCGCCTAGCAGAGTATCAGGCATGGAGTTAGGTGCTCAATAAGTCGTTGTTGAATGAGTGAATGATCATTGTGACTGGGGAGACATCAAGGCAGGTGAAAGAAAGTGAATTCCAAGGGAGAATGCCTGAGTTCTGAGGTCTTGAGCAGGTTGAAGGATCTGCGTATTTCCTTTCTCTTGAATCTGAGTAGGCCTGTGATTGGCTTTGACCAATAGAACGAGGCAGAAGGGATGTCTGGGACTTCCAAGCCCTGGCCTTAAGAGACCTGGCAACTTTCTCTTCTTCTTGCATGCTCTTCCTTCTCCTCCATGTTTGAGAAGCCCACGCTATAAGGAGAGACCACACCAAGAAGCCATGTGGGGAGGGAGAGGCCCTGAGAATACACGGGTGAGAAGCAGTGAATCCAGCCCACAGACAACTGAGGCTCCAGATACAGGACCCGAGGCAAGCCGTCCCTGCCCTGCGAGCTGCGCCTTCAGAGCTAAGCGTGAGGAGCCATCTGGGATGATCCAGCCCCCAGGGACATCACGTGGAGAAGAAAGGAGCTGTCCTCGGTGTGCCCTGATTGAATTCCTGACCCACAGAATTGTAAGAAATAGGAAAAGAGTGGTTTTAAGCTGTTGAGTTTTGGGGGAGTCTGTTATTCAGCGATTGATAAGACAAACAGGGTCATCACCTGAGAGTATAAATTGGGTGTGAGGGGGCCCTGAGTCGGAGCTCAAGGGAACCACAGGGCAAAGATGACAGCAAAAGTTAGACAGCAGGCCCATCCAGGACGCAGGGCGGGTGAGAGGAGAGGCTGACAGGGTATCAAGTTCAGGCGGATTTGATCCTTTGTGTCTCGCTGCTCTCAACCCTCGCACCCCGGCCAGCCTCCAGACAGGACTGACTCTGCCTTTCTCAGAACACTGGTGAAAGCAGGGCAGAGAAGGACAGGGGGTTCCTTGAAGCGTTGTCCCTGGAGGCAACGGTGTGTGTGTGTCTGTGGGTAAGTATCAGAGAAGTGGGCTGCCCATCGTCCTTGGGCTCTCCACCTCCAGCCCGAGAACCCTTGTGAAGCCACCGTCATCCACATCTGTAACGTGGACCACAAGCTCGAGGAATATGCTCTGGCCCAAGTTTAGTTTTAAAGGGAATTTTTGTCTTATGCATGGATTTCTGCAATTCTTGCAGAGCGGGTAGTACCATGGGGAGGAACAGACACAGCAGTGAAGATTAGACAGACTCGGGTTCGAATTCTTTGGCCACCAGGAATGTGTGATTGTGAGTGAATTTCCTAATCTGGTGAGACTTGGCTTTCCCAGCTGTAAAACGGAGGGAATAGTACCCAGCTGTCAAGGTGGCTCCACGTATTAAATAGTGCTGCCCAGAGGAGGCTAGGTGTGAGTTCCCTAACTGCCTGGTTACGAAGATCTGTACTGCAACACCCATGACAGCTATTAGAAAATAGCCAAATTTGATGTCCATTTATTTGCCACTCGTGTCAGCAGACTGGCTCATCCACTCCATCTGACTCCTTTGGGGGTCTCCCTATCTGCAAATGGACAGCAATTTGTAAGGTCCACAGGACTCATATGTCTCCAATACCTAAAGTGGTGCTCGGCACACAGTGTGTGCTCAAGAAATACTTGTGGTTTATTTTTTAAAATATTTTTTATTTATTTGAGAGAGAGAAAGGGAGAGCATGAGCAGAGAGAAGGAGAAGCAGACTCCCTGCTGAGCAGGGAGCCCGATGCGGGGCTCGATCCCGGGACCCCGAGATCATGACCTGAGCCGAAGGCAGACACTCAACTGACTGAGCCACCCAGGCGCCCCAAGAAATACTTGTTGCATAGAGGGAGATGGACGGCCTGAACCCATTTGAAGGAGTAGCTCTTCGACAGGCCAAAGATGAACAGAGGCTGTGGTGTTTGACCTTCGATCGCTCCTGTCCAGAAGTCAGTGCTCACTAAGGGCAAACATCATTGGTGGCCTCATCCATGTTTGTCCCCTCCTGTGTCTCTGCTCATAGAATCCCAACTGTGCCCAGAGCAGCTGTAAGTCCAGCACCCGGTGGTGGATCCTAACTGGTTCACGCTAATCATGACAATCCTTTCTCTGTCTTCCCAGTTTCCTTTGTAGGTAGGAACAGCCATGGAACCCATTTTGGCCAATGAGATCTAAGTGGAAGCCTGTTGGGTATGGGAGTGGTTTCTGGGAAAGTGTTAGCTTTCTTAGTACACGGAGGCCAATGCACCTGCAACTGTCCTTCCTCCTTCTTCCCCTGAAGATGGATGTGATAGCTGGAGCAGGAGAAGCTGTCTTGTAACCATGAGGAAGAGGCCAAGAGAATTGCAAAGAAGCTGGCCCCGAAACTGCTGAGTCACTAACCAACGCCAGCCAGACTTCTTGTCGTAAAAGAAAAATAAATCCCCGAGTCGGGATAGTCAGGCTTTCTTTTGCGTGTGGCCAACGGATGCCTGAATGATACACAGGTTGTCTGTTTTTTCTGTTTGAAAAAACTGAATCACGTATGACACATGAGTACAGGCTTAAAAGAGTTTCAGAGCCTCTACGTTTCCTTGATTGAAGGGGTAAACTGGTGGATTAAGTCCAAGAATCTGAATTTTAAAGAAGACTTTTATAAAGAATCTCAGGGGTCATGTGCTCAACTTCTCACTAAAAAGAAGAAAACCTGCAACTTTCTTAGTGTTGAATGCCTCATTTTCAAAGCAGCAGTTTCACCCTGGTACTTGCTAGAAATACAGACTCTCAGGTCCCACCCAGCATTCACTGACTCAGAACCTTAAATTTAACAAGATCCCAGGTGATTCATATACACATTAAACAGTGAGACACACCCTTCTCGGTGGTCCTCGGTGGTTCTCGGTCCTGGCTACAATTTCTTGGGAATGCTTTAAAACCACCAGTGCCTGGTCCCCACCCCAAACAACTGGAATATCTGGGGGTGGGGTCCCCACATCACTTAAACAAACAAAAAGTCCCAGTACACAATGAGGCTTCAAGAAAACCCAAGACAGCCCCTGCCACTGGATAGCCATGTCTTTGGTCAGGTTGCTTATTCTCTTTGAATCCCAATTTATCTATCCACAAAATGATCACAAAATGAAGTGCTTGCCGCATACGTGTTGCTGTGAAGATTAAGTTGAATTATGTAAAGGACCTGGATAATGCTTGGCACAAAGCAGGTGCTCAATAAATTGGGGTTTCCCAGCCTTAGTGATGATAAGGATCACTTGGGGCATGGGCTTGCCATACAGACAGCTGTGCTCTCCTCTGGGGAGGCACACACCTTGGTGGGGAGGGCTGAATGAGCACTCCAGGTGATTCTTATCATTAAACAAAAAAATTTTAAAGGGGGTTCCACGTGGGCCTTGAACTCATGACCTTTAGATCAGACCTGAGCTGAAATCAAGAGTTGGACGCTTAACCGACTGAGCCACCCAGGTGCCCCAATCATTAGACAAATGTGAAAAACATTGCCGAAATGTGAGTTCTTCTCCTTATCCTCTTTTTGTTCTTTATCTGCACCCCCTTTTTACTTTAGAAAATTTCAAACCTCGGAAAAGTATAATGAACACCACATACCGTTCACTAATACCAAAGTGCATTTTACTTTATTTGCACATATTCTCTCTCTCCACACGTGTGCACGCACAAATTTTACTGACCTCCATGAAAGTGCATTGCAGACGTTGTGACCTACATCCCTAAATACTGCAGCAGGCACGTACTCCTGCTTGACCAAACGCTACCAACACATCCAAGAAGTTTTACATGGATTCGATTGCATCATCTTAAATACAGTCCATATTTAAAATTTCCTATGCTGATTACTCTTTTTTGAGTATCTCACTGTCTGTTGAAATGCCTTTTCCCAGTTAAGCGTCTCTATTACGGGAAGCAAGTCTGACTCCCTGTCCCTTCTCTCTGCTGATATGCTGGAAGTGTCCAGTTTCTTGTCTCTCCCTGGCTGTCCCTGAGATATCTGGAGATGGTTGAAGACAGTTTCCTCTCCAGATCCCTCCCACCCCCATCCTGGCCACCATCCTCTGGACTCTTTCCTGATGGTGGATCAACTTGTATGATGTGTGGTGCCTAAAATTGGGAGACTGAGGGTTCCAGCTTGGGTCTGACCCCTAGAACAGAGCAGGCTTGCTGTCTCTCTCTCGGGGGCAGCTGCGTATCTTCAAATGTAGCCTACGATCATATCGGTCAGAGGGAGCCTGAGTAAGCTACACAGCGTTGCACTTTTTCACCAACAGCTAAGCACGCCATTCAGTGCTTGTGCAATTATGTCCATTGATCAGAATTGATGTGGAGAAAGAGACTGGAACTAACAGATGCTGGGACCATAGAACATGCCAGACCCCGCAGAGATGGAGCTGGGAGAGACACAGGCCTGTCTCGATGGGGAGCCAACTGTAGAGTCCTCGAGCCACCAAGGCTTTGCTGGAGACTCTGCGTCTCAATGCTCTGTTTCCAGAAGGGGATAACGTTACAGCTTGCTAGGTCTGCTATGAAGATTTGGGAAGAACCCTCAGCCCTGATTTGGGTGTTGAAGAAAGAATGGACTTTGGGGGCCCTGAGAATGTTCCAGCATTAGCTGCACATGCTGTGGATGCACTAAACACCACTGCACTGTACACTTCAAAATGGTTAAAATAGTGAATTTTAGGTTAAGTGAATTTTACCACAATCAAAAACAAACGAGACCGTGTGGAGATTTTCCAGGCAGGGAAGGTGGGTGGGAGGGCCGGGAAGCCCACTGTAGGCACAATAATGAGTTTCTGAGAGTTACTGATGGAACACTGCGCGGGACGGAGTCAAGGACAGACTCCACCCGAGACTGTCTCCAGTGCAGGATGGCTTTCAGTGGACACGAGGACCTAAGTCATGCCTCACTTTATTAGGCACCAAGAGAGCCTGAAAGATTTTGTCAAACACTTGGCTAAACTCAAGACCAAGGTGAAACCGGCCCAAGGGGAGTTGGAAGAAGTTTTATTCGGTTGAAGAGACTGGGGCCACACTGAATGGGTGCAGTGGGTCCCAACTTTCCTGCCTCCTGGGGAGGTTTAAGGAAGTATCTGTAAGAGTGCATTCCTGGGGGTGGTGCGCACACCTGAACAGCTTATCTTAAGCTCTTCAGGTGATTCTAACATACAGCCCAGGTTGAGGACCAGGTAAAGCTAAAGCAGCCTAAAGGTAACGTCCTTCGTAGGGAAGGTGTTCTGCGTTCTCCAAGTGGCCCCACGTTGGGAAGAGCGCTCAGAACCAGTCTGACAAGCCAATGGACCTCTAAAGGGCTCAGTTCTTTTTAGAGGGGGCCGTTTGAAGCAACGTGAGTAGAAATGAAATAAGGCCCAAGAAAGCACAGACGTGTTAACAAAGCGGATCATTTAACCAGTTTATTGTATTTTTACAATCATAAAAATAAATTAGTCATACACAAAAATAGTTGTCATTTTTGCTGAAGAGAAGACAGACTGCATTTACTCACAGAATTCACCTTCTACCCCCACCCGACCTGCTTAAACAATAATTTAACGCTCTAAGGGTGACATGGAGCAGTGGAGTATTTAGTGGGTCCCTTGCTCCTCGCTGTGTAGGTGACAGGACAACCCAGAGCCCCCACCCCAGCAGTCCCAGCAGAGCCCCTGCCAGCGGACCCTGACTCACCCACTGCTCTGACCACGCCTCCCGAGCAACTTAGTGTTGGTGATTCTACGACGGAGGCAAGACAAAGAGAAGGGATGAGAAAGACCCTTATATTTCCTTCTCCAACTGGGGATGACGAGAGGGCAGATTATATGAGCAAACATAATATTTACGATGGAAAGGTGGCGATGCACACAGACCTGTTTCAGGTATAAGGCCAGGAGTAAGAGCCCCTGAACGAGTCGAAAAGCAGAGTAATTTATATTCGATCTTGAAACCCAAAGAATTTGGCTAGTCAGTATACTAAATCATAACTATGAACTTAGAATAGGACGTCGTGTCGCAACTTTGCAGGAAGCTGGGTTAGTAGGATCAAATGATTTTACACAAATGTGGATTGTATATGTAAATAAATACCTATTAGGTCCCTTTAAAATTAACATATTCTAAATAATAGAACTATTTTGGTGTAGTGACTCATTCTGCCCATAAAGTTCAGAATACACATTTCCTATAAACATCTTGTATTTACAAAGAACAAAATAATAACTTATAACAAAGTATATCCTTCTGTCAAACTGACCTGGGAGGTCAAGGAGCTGGAAATTAGTTTATGTAACAGAATGGCTTTTCTCTCACCGAGGCAAAGGAAGATGACGAGAAACTTGGCTGGAAGTTTCCACTCTCTCTTGGGCACTTTTCCTCAGCACATCAATGGAACTCTGTTACCCACCGAATAGAACTAGGAGTATGGGATGGTTCGGGGTGGAGAGAATGATTTTGCTCCAGTAAAGGTGCAGCAAAGCAAGTGAGTTGAGAAAGAAAGAAGGTATTTAGAGGGTCTTAGTCTAGTCAAGGTACTACCCATTAAAGTGTGTGACCTTGGTCAGGAAACTAGCCATCGGGATGTTGGGTTACTCATCTAAAAAGCAGGACCCGACAGGGCAGCTCTGACCAAGTTGCTAGTGGTTCTGAGATATGAGGCCACATTCAGCTCCGGTGAGGGGTGCAACACTGGGATCAAAATGGCAGACACAGAAGTGGGAAGTAGCCCAGATGAGGCAAATCACTCAAAGCTGTTCTACTGACAGAGTCACCAAAGCCTAGACTCAGAAGGACCTTAGAAGTCATATTGCCCCAGCTAGGTGCTTGACTCCCTTCTCCAGCACCCCTGTCAAATGGCCATTGGGCCTCTGCTGAGACCTCCAGTGATGGGAAAGCCCTCTACCTTTGGGGGGCTCTCACTTGTGGAAAGTCTGTTCTTCTGCAGGAGCTAAAGTCTGTCTCCCTGTAGCTTTTACCTCCTGGCCTTAGGGTTGCTCTCATAGTGCTAGGCCATCTCAGAGTGCTGCCCCCCACCTCTTCTTCTCCAGACTAAACGTTCTCATGAAGTCCCCTCCACCGTTTCTAACTGACTTCTCCCCTCCTCAGGGTTGGGCATGCTCACCTGAATGCTACACACCATTGATACTCTTCAAGTGTGGTTCTGGCAATCACAACCACCGTGTGGCAGGACTCTCCCCAATGTTTTCTCCTTAGGTAGTCTAAGTGCCTCATTTTGTGTGTGTGTGTGTGTGTGCATATGTGTGTTTGTGTGCAGTTTGGAGGGAGTGCTTCCATCCCACTTCCTTGACTCACATTGAGCTTAGTCGACCGAAACTCTTATATCTCCTCCACCCCGTATTTGTATAGTTTTGTTTTTGTTTTTGTTTTAATTCCAAAGGTAGACGCATGTTGCTTCCTGGTGAATTCCTAAGATCCAGGTTTTGGTCTAGTCTCCCTGATCTCTTTGGATCCTGAACCTGTCACTGTCACCACTTTCATGTCATCCACCAGTTTCATCAGTAAGGTGTCCAACTTCCCATCAGAGCCACAGTAAAGACGTTTTATATGGCAAGTGTCAGATGTCGGCCTCCAGCCGCCAGGCTGAGATAGGTTCTTCCAGGTTTGATTTTTCAGCCTGTTTTAAGGAAAGCCAGGTTTCTTTTTTGCCACTTATATTTATGCCTTCTACATTAGGAAATCAATATTCAAATTCTAAAATGGCTGTATTAAACACGAGAGAGAACCAAGAAAGTTTAAGAAGGTACTAGTATTATCTGGATTTCTCTCTGCTGCAGATGCACGGTTAATGTACTCAGAGGACTCCCGGCTCCATCTAGTGGCCAGGGTTACAAGCTTTCTTTACTGTGTCTTAGGCTATTCCTTTCCTCTGGGGGAAAATGCGAGTCCCAGTGAGGGTGGGAGGCTGGAGCGCACTGAATGACCTTCGCCTGGGCTGCAAGGGGCACACTTTCCTTTTCCAATAAGCGAAAGTAGAACAGCCAACTCTTTCTGTTTGGAGCTTTGTTGACTTTTGTGAAAAAACAGGTAACTCCTTCAATTCATCTAATTTTAAAATCCAGAGCAGGCAATGAGGCAATCCAGGACACAGAAGAAAGAAAAACAGCATTAAAATGTAACTTTCAACTCTGCAAGTGGCCTGTTAAGGGAACATGGAGGGGGGTTGAGAAGGAGGTGGCAGATCATGACAAGGAAAGGGTAAGATAAGGGGGTGCCAAGGAAGGGAGAAAGAGGCATCCCTGTGGAGAGAGTTGTCAGAAGGTGAGCTTTCCTCCAACCCTCTCCAGGAACTTTACCACTGGAAACACTGAGGGACCTTCCCAGAAGTGTTGTGTGAAGGACAAAGGCATTTAGATGTTGATGTAAGAAACCAGGAAATTAGCAAAAACTGGATTTTGAAGACAAATAAGTCATTAAAACACCTGTCCTCGTAATTTATGACCTTTCCAGAGATGAATGTATTCCAAGAACAGCTCAACTATTTGTTGGAAGAGGAAAAAGACCCTTAGTTTGGGTACTTTTCCCCGCTAAAGACGTGGCACTAACCCTTTTGCTCTGATTCAGTTCTGCCATTGGCAGGATGGCCATTCTCATGGGAAGATCCCTGTCCTTTTTAAACAACTGTTAGGTAATATTTGGGGGCCACAGGACACCAAAGAGATGTCAAAGAGGCCAAGCCAGTATTGAGCCAGCCCAGTCATGCGAATCCCGAGTTGGAAGGACCTAGGATGTTCACCTCCTGCTTGATGAAGAAACCCCCTTTAGGACAGAGCGTCACCCATGAAGGGTGGCCCAGACCTCTATTGGGCAGGCTGGATGGCTTGAAGGTTTTCCCTCAATGTGAGCTGAAATTTGTCTTTCTCTGCTCTCCCACCCACTGATCTTCTTCCCCCCTCTAGCATGTAAAGAAAGCTTCCTCCAAGGAATCCTTCAAATGTGGCAACGCTTCTATTGTGACAAAAAGCAAAAGTAGGTAGTGAGAGGGAGAGGGCACAGGGCAGAAACCAGCCGTTTGGCTTCTCTGGTCTTTTTTTTTGCTTGGTGGGCATGGGAATGCGGGTCTCTGCCAGCTTCCATATTGCACAAGTGACCCTGTGTACGAAGAAGGAGAGATGGTTGTACTTTTGCAGAACGGTGGCTGGGCTCTCCAAGAAGAGAAGAACGAGTAAGGGACAGGAGGGGCTAGGTAGGGAGAGATAGGTAGGGGGCTACGGGATCAGGCTCACAGAAATCCCCAAAATGCGGAGGTGTAAGGAAACCAGAGATAAGGGAACACACCAGACCACCCTGCCCTGGGTGTCCGGGGT
The DNA here is from genome assembly GCF_004348235.1 of Phoca vitulina. Lineage (NCBI taxonomy): Eukaryota > Metazoa > Chordata > Mammalia > Carnivora > Phocidae > Phoca > Phoca vitulina. Next base: position 36,751,710 of record NW_022589723.1, on the reverse strand, counting down.
GGGGGTGGGGGCTCTTTTTTTATGACAGTCACCTGTGACCAATGAAGAATAACCAGATCCTAAACAAGAAGTAAGCCATTAAAGATGTTATCACTAAGTCCTTACGCAAACCAAGACGTCTCAAGAATGATACGGCCACAAGCTCCCTGGTCAGTTTTAAATAAAAGACCGTCAGTGGAGGCCCACGTTGACAACCCTGGCGGGACCCCTCTCACTCCTGAGAGCTTTTTCTGTATCCTTGCTTAATAGAACTCTATCGCTTTACTCACTCCCCTTTGTCTGAGAGATTCATTCTTCGACTCCGTGAGACAAGAACCTAGCTCTCCGGCTTCAAGAACACCCATGGAAAGGCCAGATAGAATTTCTGAAAGCCCAAGGGTAGCGAGGACCGAACACAGTGTGTCAGATCGGGCTGGAGCTACTCCTTCCAAAAGCTTCAAGTGATCATCAAATTAGCAAATTTTTGGGTTAAAGGGCTCATGGAAGAAACTCTATTACTAAGAATCCAGGCTTGCTTTAAAAGAAAAAGAGACCCAGGACCATGGTACTATATACGACAGATTTTCTATAAACTTACAATTTGCTTAGCCTGATATTTTTCTTAATTGGTGAAAGAATATATATATATATATAAAATTTATATATATATATAAAACCCTTGAACGACATGGGTTTGAACTGCATGGGTCCACTTATACAGAGATATTTTTTTCTGATAAATACCCTACAGCACTGTAAATGTATTTTCTTTTCCTTGTGATTTTCTTAATGACATTCTCTTTTCTCTAGCTTACTTTATTGTAAGAATACACTGTATAATGCATATGATATATAAAAATATGTGTTGATTGATTATGTCCTTGGTAAGGCTTCCAGTCAATAGCAGGCTGTTAGGACCTTTTTGGGGAGTCAAAAGTTATACATGGATTTTCAACTCTGCAGGGGGTGGTTGGCACCCTGAACCCCCACATTGTTCAGCGGTCAACTGTATGTATATATATGTGTGTGCGTGTACACACACACACACATATTCTTTCATTTTAATTGACTTTTCAGATCGTTTACCTTTCAATACACACTGCATCCCCCTTGCAGCCTGAGGCCTCTGGAAATGCAGAGTTAGGTGAAGGGCACTGGGGACGACCCAGCCGCTGTGGCTGTCACTGAAGGAGCCCATGGCCCCTCTCCCTCTCTCCCTGGCTAGTGGCATGAATGCAGATCTTAGTGCTCGAGTCTGGGATGGTGGGATAGAGGTTGTAAGTTGTAGTGGGAGGGAGGGATGAGAAATCACAAACAGAAATCCATAAATCATACTGGAAAAACCAAAGGAAGACTCTTTCTAATATAAACACAGGTTTTATGCTGAGACCGGTTGGTTAGACATTCCACCGGGTGAGGTGTGGCGACCAGCCCAGGGTAGGTGGCTGCGGACGTGGGAGAGCCCAGGGCACAGACTCGAGAGGCACCATGGCTGGAGAGCCCCTGGTGTGCAGTTCCCTGGGGGGCACATATCCCCTGGGGAACGGAATCAGAATTTCAGGCATCACCTTGCTACCCCAGTGGCTTCCTTGTGTCAGGGGCAATTCCATTAAGGATGGGGTTTAACAAAACCTGCACAGAGTCCTGTAACCAGGATCTGGGACCTTGTCGGGGAAGAGATAAACAGAAAGAGACGTGGGAAACAACTGAGTGCCGCGGATGCTGTCTTGACCTCTGGCCAGAGGAAAGACTTCTAGAGCTGGGCTTTGATTGCTGAGTGGGAAATTTCTCAGTCGCTTGGTCTGAAATGAAGCTGCATCTTGTAGACCTAAGGCTTCTAGGCGGGCGAGCTGTGTGGTCGGACTCAACCCTGCCACCCAACAGGTGAATATACCCGGCAGGTCAATTCCTTAAGTTGAGTCTCGGTTGCCTTGTCAGTAAAATGGGGATAAGGATTCAGTCCCTGGCTCCCATTCCGGGACTTTGTGCGCCGCTACTGATCTAGTATCTGTGAATACACCTGCGAAATAATCAAGCACTCTTTGACAGGAGATATTTGTGTCACGAGGCAGGAAAAAGCCTCATGTCTTTGAGTGTATGCAAATAGGCACCACCGGCTGAGGCAACAGTGGGAAGCAGGTGTCTCAGCAAGGCTTAGTGGGGCTCTGGGGTGGGAGCCACCTCTTCCCACTCTCCCAGGGACCCCGATATTGAAAAGGCCAGAAGCACCATGGACAAGGCAGCGCCGCATGAGGGCCCGACTTGCTGACTTAGAAAGTGCTAGCACGGGAGCTGACGGAGAGCTACGAGCACCCCCCCCCCCCCCCCCCGCTTGGCTTTCAGAGAGCACCTCACCAGGCGCCAGGGCTCCCAAGGAGGCTTATGGCGATGCTAAAGGACAACGTGGCTTGGCTCCGGGGCACCACGGGGACGCTTTCCCGAAGGTGGGGGTGGTGACTACGCCGGCTGGCAGCACGGGGGGGGGGGGAGGGGGAGCCCCCGGTGGAGCAGCGGCCGGCCAGCCCCCCTGCTCCCCGCCTCCCGGACCTGCCCTCCTGCTGTGGCGCGGGGGTGTTATCTGCTGCCCAGGAAGCCCGCGTGCCTGCTGGCCCCGCGAGTGCAGGACGCGCAGCAGGCGGTCTTGTAGTAATTGTAGACGCAGAGTCGCGCCTGCACCACCACGTTGCAGTTGTAGTACCTGTCCTTGCAGTTTTCATCTGCAGCAACAGAGAACAGAAAAGACTCTCTGAGCACAGAGCCAGCCGGGACCAGTGGGAGGAGAAAGGGCGCGAGACATGGCTTTCCATCCTGGTCCTGCTTTAATACCTACGGGAGGTGTAGGGTGGGCCAAGAGCTTCCATTCTTCTTCTTTTCTTTTAAACATGGTAACAGAGTTAGGTATAGAGAATATAATTCAATGGACTGTGGTCTCGCTGCTCACCGACATAGACACAATTCCCAGAGTTCACTCCGTGACCACCTCCCCCTTTCTCCTCACTCCTGAGGAATCAAGCCCCACACGTGGTGTTTAGTATCCCCAATCCTGTCTTTATACTTGAACTGTAAATGCTGGTACCCTAATCACTATGTGGCATTTCAACTTCAAAAAAAAAAAAAAAAAGAGAAATGATGCAGATTGTATATTTCCTTGGCAACTTGCTCAACGTTGACTTTGTGTGATTCGTTCATGTTTAACGAATGCTCGAGGGAGTTCATTTTCATTACTGAATAGTGTTCCATCGTACATTCTACAACCTATTGATCCATTTTCTACTGACGGTTTTCAATTTTTTACGACTGCAAACTTTGCCCCTTTAAACAGCTGTTACACATGCTCTCTCTGGGTCTTGCTGGGTCATAAAGTATGTGCAAATCTACTGGCTCTCATCAGATTGCTCTCCCAAGTGGGGGCAACAACTTATACTTTTGTCAGTTGTACAGAATGCTTTTGCTTTCTTTTGCTTATGCTGCGTGTTTTATTTTTTTGCTGATCTGGTGGATGTGACCTTACCCCCAAAGGAGGTTGAACAGATCATCATATGTTTATTTGCCATTTGAGTTTCCTTTTCTATGAATTGCTTTTCCTATCTTTTGACCACTTGCTAATTTAGTTAACTTAAAACAAATGATTCATGGAAATTCTTGACATACAATGGATCCTGATCCTTTATTCATTAGATGTGTTGCAAATATCTTCTCCACGCCTGTGGCTTTTCTCATCACTTTGCTGCAGTGTTATTTATTAAAAAGATTGTATTTTTAATCTAACAGATGTTATAATATTTTCATTTGTGGTTTGGTATTTGTGTTTCTCATTTACAAAATCCTTCCCTACACTAATATATATATTTCCCCATATTCTCTTCTAAGAGTTAAAAAAATTTCTCCTCACATTTATAATTCACCTGGAATTGATGTGTATGTGTGTGGTGACAAGTAGGAATTCAGTTTGTTTTTTTCCTATATGGATAAACAATCGTCTCATCACCATGCACTGAATGTTCATGTTTCCTCCCCAGATTCATACTGTTAACCTTGACCATGTATCATGCACCATAACATGCTCAGATTTATTTTTGGGCACTCTATTCTGTTCCATTTGTTTGTCTATCCTTGTGCAGTATGTCCTCATACATGGTAAGATACATTTCCCAACATTGTTCCCAACATCCCTCCTCCAAAATTACCTTGGCTATTATTGGGTCTCTGCTGTAAACTTTAGACACAGTCTGTCTGATTTTCTATGAAAAGCCCTGTCTAGATTTTGATTAACATTGCTTGAATTTATAGATTAACTTGGAAAATAACTGACATAATTTTAGCTGCTTGCTTTTTGATATTACAAATATATTGAATACATTTATGTATCATAACATACAGCTTTACCACATTCTTTTGAAGATGTCAATTCTATCCTGTGTACAGTAACATAATTAACCATTTCCTTCTACTGGTAGAAATATAATTGCTTCTAATTTTTATGAGTTACAAGAAATTCTACAATTCCTTCATTTATTAATTCTATACAATTTACTGAGCCTTATTCTTCGTGTATATGTATATCTGTACAATTTTGAGAGTCTATATCATTTTTTTAATTTATTTGACACAGGGAGAGAGACTGCGAGAGAGGAAACACAAGCAGGGGGAGTGGGAGAGGGAGAAGCAGGCTTCCCGCCAAGCAGGGAGCCCGATGCGGGGCTCGATCCCAGGACCCTGGGATCACGACCCGAGCTGAAGGCAGATGCTTAACGACTGAGCCACCCAGGAGCCTATCTTTAGTATACATTTCTAGAAGTGGAGTCAAAGATATCAAATACTTTATATATTGAGCGATATTGCCAAAGTTCTCTAAAAAGATTACACTCAGTTACAAGCAGGAGCCTGTACTACTTCTCTCACTATTTCTTCCTCCTGGCTCCCGGCTGGACATTTTCTTCTTATATCGGTTGTATCACATTCCAATAAGGTATGTTTCACATTTTTCTCACAATCGTTGCTCATTCTCCCTCTCTTTTCCTTTCTTCTTCTCTTCCAACTTGGGTTATGATGTCTGTGATGGCTAATTTTATGTGTCAAATGTACGGGTGATGGGGAGCCCCAATGAAACATGATTTCTGGGTGTGTCTGGGAGGGTGTTTCTGGATGGGGTCAGCATTTTAATTGATGGGCCCAGTAAAGCAGGTGGCCCTCCCCAGTGGAGATGGGACTCACTCACTGAGGGCCTGAATAGAACATCAAACAGAGGAAGGAGGAATTTGTCCCTTTCCTGCCTCACTGCTTGAGCTGGACATTTCATATCATCTTCTCCTGCCTTTGGGCCAGAATTTATACCATCAGCTCCCCTGGTTCTCAGGCCTTCAAGACTCAGATTGAATTACACCGGCAGCTTTCTTGAGTCTCCAGCTTGTGACTGGTAGGTTGTGGGACTTCTCCGCTTCTACGTTCACGTGAACCAGTTCGTCATAATGAATTTTTTTCTATCATCTATCTATCTATCTATCTATCTATCTATCTATCTATCTATCATCTATCTATCATCTATCATCATCTATCTATTATCTATCATCTATCTATCTATCTATCTATCTATCATCTATCTATCTATCTACTCATCCATCCACCCATCTATCCTATTGGTTCTGGCTCTCTAGAGAACCTTGACTATTACAATGTCCTTAACAGGAGAAAAGTTTTTAATTTATTATGTTATGTTTTTACATTCAGCAATAAGGCCTCTGAGTTTTGCGTCTAGCTTATGAAGGCTTAACCAACCCCAAGAATATCTGTCTTTTCTGGTATTTTTACATTGTGTTTTCTATGCAAAGGTCTTTAGTCCTTTAGGCATTTATGTATATATGGCATAAAGCAAGATTTAAAATGTTTTGCTTTGTTTTTTTCAAATGGATCTTTGATTATCTGAATGCAATGGAAGTCTCTCCTCTCCCCACTTCCTTAACATTAGGTCTTTATTGGGTGCCTAGGTGGCTCAGTCAGTTAAGCGTCTGCCTTCAGCTCAGGTCATGATCCCAGGGTCCTGGGATTGAGCCCAGCATCGGGCTCCCTGCTCAGCGGGGAGCCTGCTTCTCTCTCCCTCTTCCACTCCTGCCTGCTCATGTGCTCTCTCTTGCTCTCGCTCTCTCTCAAATAAATAAAGTCTTAAAAAAACTTAGGCCTTGGGGCGCCTGGGTGGCTCAGTCGTTAAGCGTCTGCCTTCGGCTCAGGTCATGATCCCAGGACCCTGGGATCGAGCCCCACATCGGGCTCCCTGCTCCATGGGGAAACCTGCTTCTCCCTCTCCTACTCCCCCTGCTTGTGTTCCCTCTCTCGCTATGTCTCTGTCAAATAAATAAATAAAATCTTTAAAAAAAAAAAAAAATTAGGCCTTTATCATACTTCACTTCCCTCGTATCGGAATTCTGTATTATAACACCCATAACCCTGTCTCTTCCTGACTCAGCATATAGTTTTAATTTCTGTGTTTTATAATGTGTTCAAGTATATAAGGCAATATACTTGAGGATATTATATGTTGAACCTCATGAACCTTCTTTTAACCTCTTTACAGATTTTTTTAAAAAGATTTTATTTTTTAAGTAATCTCTACACCCAAAGTGGGGCTTGAAATCATGACCTCAAGATCAAGAATCTCATGCTCCACAGACTGAGCCAGCCAGGCGACCCCTCTTTACAGTACTGAGTGTTCCCATTCAGGAATAGTTAGTCTCTCTATCCATTCACATTTCTTATTATGTTCTATATCAAGGTTTTCTTATTTTTAATTATTAACCGCTTTTTTCTAAATAGGTTTAGACCTTTCTTATTAATTTTCTTCCTTCCACTGTTTTGCACCTACAATTAAAAGTTGAAATCTCACTCCTTCGACCTTAAAGATAATGGAACCAAATCTCTGAAATCATTACCATTTTAGTCAATTTGCATTTAAGTTTGGAGGGTGGCTTGGATCACCACCCAAGCTATGGACAGTCATCTTAAACTATGAAACTTATCATACTGAAAGTGTTTTGACCCCCTGAGCCCCACGACTGTGCACAAGGTCACGGAGAGACAAGGATGGGCTTGGCATTTTCATACCAGGGAACTTGCTGGGGTTTAAGAAGGGTTTGTTTTCTCTCCGAGATAGGAATCCCTACTTACCAACTTCAGGGACACAGTCCTGAGGGTTACAAGATTCTTTCTCTTCTGGTTTCAACTGAGGGTCACAGAGATTGCTTAGGGTCATGTCATCTGACAGGCAGCGCACTTCGCGGACCCGGAAGCCGCCCTGGCAGCTCTTGGAACACTGCATGGTGACAAAAAGAGAGGGGTAGGTTTTTGGCCGTCCATTAGCTCAGCACACTGGAAGGGCAGATACTGGAAAATTTCAAACATCTTCGAAAGGAGACTAAATACTAAAACAAACTCCCATGCATCAACCAGCATCAACAACCATCAGCTCACGGCCAACCGTGTCCCGTCCGTACCCCACCCATGTCTACTCCACTTCTATTTCGAGGCAAATCTAGACATCACATCAGTTCTTCTATAATATTTCAGTTTGTAGCTCTAAAAGACAAAACTCTTAAAAAGTTACCACAGTTGTATTATTACACCTAGAAATTAACAACATGTCCTTATCTTCAAAAATATATTCAGAGTTCCCATTTCCACTTCTCTTGTGAATCTCAAGTTTTTAATACCTTTTTTTTTTCTTTTTTGAATCAGGATCCACAACAGGCCTGCACATTGCAGTTGACCGACAGGCCTTTTAGGACTCTTTTTTTTTTTTTTTTTTAATATTTTATTTATTTATTTGACACAGAGAGAGAGAGAGCACAACCAGGGAAAGTGGCAGGCAGAGGGAGAAGCAGGCTTCCCGCTGAGCAAGGAGCCCGACGTGGGGCTCGATCCCAGGACCCTGGGATCACAACCAGAGCCGAAGGCAGCCACTTAACTGACTGAGCCACCCAGGCGCTCCTAGGACTCTTTTTAATCCACAGGTTCACCCCCATTGCCTTTTCTCCCCATTGTACTTTATTATCTAGAGGAAAGGAGTCATTTGTCCTGTAGAGTTTCCCATAGTCAGGATTTTGCGGACTGCATCTGCATCGTACAGTTTAACATCTTTCTCTGTCCTCTGCATTTCCTGTAAATTGGAAGTTGGGTATAGAAGAGGCCCTAACAGGTGCAGGTTTGTTTGTTTTTGTGGTGAGACTGCTTCATTGGATGTGTGTGGTTGTCTCTGTCTGGGGATGTCAGCAGCCACGGATGTGCCATGTCCAGATCTATTAATCCACTGTGGTTGAAGAACGGTGGTAAAACTCTATCATCTCTTCTTCTTTTATTAGCTAGGAAACGAAAATAATCCCTGCCCCATCCCTAACCTAGATTTGCTCTTTGGTACACCCAGACCAAGCTGTGGTACAGCTTGTTTAGGAAAGACAGGGTAAATGCTTGATTACTTTCCTTTATTTATCAGTCTTCAGAATAATGAGATGGTTTCCCTAATGGTGGATCCTCCAATTAGGTTTTTTTTTTTATTATTATACACTTATTATAAATGGATGGGTTTAAATACATATGATGTATTTCATTCAATCTATGGCAATTAATATCTTTACTGATGTTCACTGATGTCTCCTCAGTGGCTAGTCTGAGCCCTCAAAACTTGGTTCTTGAGTCCTTCGGGCATGAACTCAATTGTCTTTGAGAACTTCCTTGCCACCTGGGATAAAAAGATATTCTAATCTAATTTGTACATATACAGTCCCAAACCTGGAATCAGCTGTTCTCTAAGAATTCCTGGTAGCTTTTGGTGGAGAGTGGTATTCTGAAACCACACTTTGGCTGATAGGCACGCCTTTTGCTACTGGGTTGGCCATTGTTTCTAGGCTCTTTCAATGGGTAAATGGGTAAAACTGGGAAAGAACTTTTTTTAAAGATATTTTGTGAGTTCATACTGATGTTTCTGATTCAAATTCAGGAAAACAGGATTTTCACTTAAACCTCTTCCATCTCACGTGTATCTTCATTCTCCTGAGTTGAGAATCCTGTTTCCCAAGGATCCTGGGAAAGACAGAAAGCTACTACCGTATTGTCACATACAGTATCATACATATTATCATAAGGTAAATTACTTGTTCACTTTAGCACTCACTATCCACTCAACTATCTCAGATTATGGTACAACACTCTCACTAAAAATACGATCATTGCAAACAGTGTCAACATTTTCTAATTCTCTTGGTCCTCAAGGATAGACAGTGAAATTACTGTTTTTGTTTGTTTTTTTGTTTGTTTTCCACTGGGTGTGGAGCCCAGCATGGGGATTGAACTCACGACCCTGAGACTAAGACCTGAACTGAGATCAAGAGTCGGATGCCTAACTGACTGAGCCAGCCAGGTGCCCCAAATTACTGTTTTAAAGCCACCTGCAATAGTGCTGATGCTGCCAACTGGATACATATTTAGGTTAATTTGTTTCATTATATTTTCCATTTTTGGGGATTCCTTTTTTCAAATCTAATTTTGTTTTAGGATTGTCTAAATATCAGTTTACTCAAATTTATAAAACAAGGCATATTCAACAATATCTCTCTTCCTTCACTGTCTTTGCTGTTATCATAACCATTTATTTCATATTTGTTTCAGTTTACTTGTTTTGAATTTACATACAGAAAAAGTCACTTTTTGTGGTGGCGCACAGTTCTGTAAGTTTTGACAAATTCATAGAGTCGTGTATTTCCTGCTGCAAATAAGATCCAAGAGTTTCATCAAACACAGCAGATCCTCTTGCCCTGCCCTTCTGTAGCAAGACTCATCACACCCCATCCTCTGGCAATCACTGATGCGGTCTCTGTCCCTGTGGTTGTGTCTTTTTCAGAATATATAAAAGGAATCATACAATATGTAGCTCTTGGGGTCTTTCTTTCACTTAGCAAAGTGCATCTGAAGTTCAACCATGTCGGCTCGTTTGTTCTTGTTGCTGAGTATTCTTCTGTGGTTTGGGATGTATTGCTATTTGTTTATCTACTGGCCTGTGGAGGCACATCTGGGTTGTTTCCAGCCAGGTGTTTTGGGAGGTCATCTCCTCTGACTTGGCCCTGATGAACTTGGCCCTTCTAGACCTTCCAAACCAAAGGGCAAAATAACATAGTGATCTGTTCTTGCATTCTCAAAGGCCGTGGCCAATATCAAAACAGTTGAATTCCATTTCCCAGAAGTCGACAAAACACCTTTCAAACTCAACACCTGCTTTGTTCCCATTTGCCTCTGAGGTGTGGTTTACCCGTGCCTAAAGCCTGTTATCACTGGAGTAGACATACACTATTGGGAAACAGAATTCTCAGCTTTCATACATATATTTCATAAGCAAAATCCCTTTTATCACCTTTGCATGATTCTGACTGGCCTCTACTCTGGCTTCCCCTACAGGCTCTGCTTGATGATCTTCAGTGACAAAAGGCAGAACGAACCTCCGCCAACCCCTCATGTGTCTAAGGCATGGTCACCAGCAATGATGCCTTAGGCAGTTTTCTGTCTTAGGAAGGTTTTTGAAAAAAAAAATTTTTTTTTTCCCTATTTTCATCCTTTCCCATTTTGTTCCTTAATTATCTACTTCTGTATTAACTCTTTCTCTCTCTGTCTCTTCATTTACACACTACCCTCCCTCCTCACAGAAAGGATTTGAGAGGTCTTAAGAAATACTTAATGGTTTACAAGATTTAAGGAAAAAAAGGTGAGAAGACTGGAGCAAAAAAGAAGATAAAAGTAGGAAAGAGAGAGAAAAGCTGGGGCACATTAACATACAAAATCCACTCTGTGAGGTCTGGTAAACTCTCTCTTAGAGATGGACCACAATTTTGGTTCTGAGTTTCCAAGCGGCCAATTCAAAGAGAAAAACAGGATCAATCTCATAATCTACAAATCCATAATGTCTACAGGATGAGGAAAAAAGTACACACACACACACAGGTCCCTGAGGCCTGACAGAAATTCCTTCAGTGAGTTTTACAATGAGATCGCTGCACCATGTAGTATCCTCAAGAGCATCCTTGAACCCCTTCAGCCATTAATCTGCTGCAACAACATTTCTCAAAATGCAGTCCAAGGACACCTTTATCCAAGTCACCTAAAGAGCTTGTTCAAAATTCAAATTCCTCGGCTAGGGTGGACCCGGAATCCATCTTTTCAAACAAGATCCCAGTTGATTCTAATGCACACTGAGATTGAAAGTCACTGCTTTATGGCCTCTCCAGTTTAGAGATCAAGATGGTCCCAGCCTCCGGCTCCTCCCACCAAGCAGGCTGCTTCCAGGGGTGCCCCAAAAGTGATAGTCTAGAGTAGGTCATTCTGGCACGTAGTAGGCGGTCTGACTGTCTCTGGGAGGAAAGAAGAATGATGTACTAATGCAATCTCTGTCAAGAGCACCATGACTTACCATGCTCCATTCTGTGTTAAACCATTTGGCCCCGCAAGGCTTGAGGTGGCATGCTTGCTGGCTGGGGGGTCTCTCCAGGAAGGAACATTCATAGGGGTCCAGCACTTCAAAGGTGTCTGCGTTCTTCCTAACACAAATCACCTCCCTCTGTTGCGTCCCACTCCCACACTCGATGGAACACTGGAGAAAAATCAGAGAAGGGTGGGTGTCACATGCTGGAAAGGGGACAGGAACATCAAGGGATGTTTATGAGTGTTTTCTATCATCAATTCAGTTAGGACGAGCCCAGGGACACCTGGAAAATGTTACTGGGTAGGATGTAACAGGTGGATGCCAGTTTTCCCAAGAGCTCTGTGTCGGGAATGGAGCGTGGGTGCCCTGAGTTATCACAGCGCCAGGATGCTGGTCTCCGAGATCGTGGTGGCCTCTGTGTGAGATTAAAATGGTTTCTTTTAGGCCACCTCTTTAGACGCCCCCTCCCTTGGCACACACAGAGGGACACATCAGCCTGTCAATTTGGTTGTTCCTGTCCAGTAGATTCTGACACTTCTCACTGCAAAACAATGAACTATCATTCTGGTTGATCTGCCGGTCTCAGCGGGTGGATACTGGAAATGATTTAGTCTCTCCGATCCCGCACACTTGTGGACGAGGGGCTACATTAAAATTCTTTGGGACACACAAAGCTGAGAAGATCCCAGACTGGGGACAATGTCCCCTAAGGTCAGCCCTCCCCTCCCAACAGGTGGCCAGCAGGAAACCTCTGACTGCAGGGTCCAAGCCTCTCACTTCCCCCTTTGGTGGGAAGCTCGAGAGGGTAGTCACCCAAAGAGGGCGGTCAGACAATTACACATGTTGGTATGTATTGTTAGTTTACAGAAACGTGATGTGTATAACTGCTCACAAATTATTCTCTTTCTATTACTTTGTAAAATGTTTCCTGTTCATGTCTGGTTTACTCTTAATACTTCCTGATTACAACATTTTAAAGCTGTGATCCATATACATCTTTTTTTTTTTTTTTTTAAAGATTTATTTATTTTGACAGAAAGAGACACAGCAAGAGAGGGAACACAAGCAGGGGGAGTGGGAGAGGGAGAAGCAGGCTTCCCACTGAGCAAGGAGCCCGATGTGGGACTCGATCCCAGGACCCTGAGATCATGACCTGAGCCGAAGGCAGACGCTTAACGACTGAGCCACCCAGGCGCCCCGATCCATATACATCTTAAATAATCTACTTAATAACCTTAAATAATCTACTATCTTTATAAAAGCCTCTAACAATTTCTTTAGTTGAAACTCTTCATATTAGCTCTGCTGTCCGTATGCAGGAACACAGTCAAATAAAAACAGGGAAAAAACCACACATATCTACAGAAGAAAAAGGCAAACCCCAAACCAATAGACTATGGTCTATTAGTCACACAGGATGTAATAAGCATCACCCTCAGCAATTTCCACTTGGTGCCCTTTTTTGGGGGGGGGGACATCTTCATAAGACATCCAAAGTACAAATCTTCTTGGTTTGTTTTTCTTATTTTCTTCCATGTGAGTTAATGACTGATTTGGAGTATATTCAGGTTTTTCTTTTCTTTCAAATTCTGCAGACAACGACAACACTGGAGGCAGGAGAGGGGTGACCAGCTACCAGGCAAAGGCCTGGCCTCCCCTGCAGGGGGAGTGAGAGTGTGTGCTAAGGATCCAGGGGCGGCAGGGGGGAGAACAGGAAAAATGGAAACTAGTCCAGACATCGTCACTAAATAGCTCCGAGTCTTTGGCCAAGATATTGCACTTTCCCAGGTGTCCACTGTCTCGCTTGCAAAGTGGGGGTTTGGAAACCTGATCTGAAAGACCCCTGACTGCTCTGGGGGTCTGTGTGTGTACCGAGTGCTTGGTAGAATAGCAGATGACAAACCTTGACCAAAACTTGAAGCTACTTTCTGCTATTTTTTTTTTTTTAAGATTTAATTTATTTATTTGACAGAGAGTGAGAGCAGGAACACAAGCAGGGGGAGTGGGAGCAGGAGAGGGAGAAGCAGGCTTCCCACCGAGCAGGGAGCCCAGTGCGGGGCTTGATCCCAGGACTCTGGGATCATGACCTGAGCCAAAGGCAGACGCTTAATGACTGAGCCACCCAGGCGCCCCTATTTTCTGCTATTTTAACGAGGTCCTTAAGTGATAAGGCAATTAAGGGAGAATGAGCACATATCTCAGCCTTCTACCCTAAATGCCCAGAAATGGCAGAATATGTGTGTTAGGAACAAGTGAATGGATATGTGTGTGTGTGTGTGGGGGGGGGGTATGTATGTATACATGAAATAGCATTTGAAAATGGGAAAGGACACTCATCCTTCGTGGACCAGAAATTATGGGGAATATTTGAATGGTGAAAGGCAGATGGGATTAAGTTGAAGGAGCACATCATCGTTCAAAATGCATATAGAAGAGGATGCCCAGCAAAGAGGAAGCAGTTCAAGAGCTTCAGGTGAGAAGGAATACGAGAAGCAGGAAGGAGGCCTCGGGATGGTGAGACAGTGATCAGCTAAGGCACTCACCAGGAACAGCAGGGCAGGGCTGACTGGCAGGGGAAAATGAAGGCATTTGCCCCTACTATCAAAGGGCAAAATGAAGACACTTTCGGATATTTAAGGGTTCAGAAACTTACCACTCATGATCCTGTTTGAAAGACTTACTGGGTAGTGGTCTCTGATAAAATGAAAAAGAACCAGGAAGAAGACACAACCAGGAAAGACACAAAGTAGAAGAGTTGGTAAGAGCTATTGTTAATAATGGATACAGGGGTTTTGGGGGATGATGTTCTGGATGTTCTGGAATTAGACAGTGGTGATGGTTGTACAACTTTGTGAATATACTAAACACTGCTGCATTGTAAACTTTTAAAAGGGTGAATTTTTTTAGGGTATGTGAATTATATTTCAATTAAAAAAATAACCTTTGGAGGGGAGACAGCTATTTTTAAACCTGAATCAGTATTTTCTATAAAATTAATTAACATTAATATGGAGCTAGATCCAGATGATGTCAACATCTTTTTGGAGATATTGTGGATTGAGAAACTGGAGGTAACTACATGGAGACTTAAGGCTTCTGTCTGCTTTTGGGGGAGGATGTGATTGCTGATAGCTTGACACAGAAACATGACAGTTTAAAACTCTGTGTTAAAAATTTGAGTGTTAGGACTAAATGAATAAAAATAGGATTTATAACTTCCAAAATGTTAGAGGGGAAAGATGGAATTAAGGAAACCTGATCTGTGCACATGTGCAGAAAGGAAAGAAGAAACAGACAAGAAAGCATGGCAATAACCTAAATAAGAAACACAAATTAAGATGGCAAGGAAAAGTCCAAGCATGTAAGTGATTACAATAAATGTGAATGGTTAAAATTAAGAAACAGAGACTTGCAGATTGGGTAAAATTAAAGACAAAAATAGTCCTGCATACAAAATACATATCTTAAAAAATACATAAAAATTGACAAAGATATACCAGGTGAAAATCAACAATGAGTAATCAGAGTAATGCAAATATCAGATAGAATATAATTCATAGAATTCATAGAAGAAAGGCATAGAAGACAGAGGTGGTATTTAACAGCGATAACTACTTCCACCGAGCACTGGTAGTGATTATGTGTGGTTCTACACCTGAATAATTCCTGCAGTTGTACTCTGGTGGATCACTGATCCAAGATGAGAGCAGAAATATCTGCTCAGATGCCAGTGAAAATAAATTCAGACAGAAAGGCAGACAAGAGAGCTGCTCCCAATGGTAGAGACTGTGAAAGAGCCCCCCCCAGAACAAGGATAATCTACAGGTGAAGTAAACCCAGAACTGGAAGGGAAGAAAAGAAACATCTGTGCATCAATCTAGGCACCAATCTAGATATTGGTGGAATAGCTTATGAGTAGGATTTAGGCTACTTTGGCACCAGGTATAAAAAAAAACTCCTTAAGCTTGATAGGTCCCATTCTCTTGGGCTGGCTTTCTCCACAAGCCCCGACAAGGCCATTGCCAGCACCTCTGTTCACAACTTCCCAGAGAGTCTCCTCCCTTAAGTCTACACTGAAGTCCCAGGGAAGGATTCTGCTAGGCTTGGCTTGGGTTCCATGTCCACCCTGGACAGTTCACTGTGCCCAGGCTCGTGGGGCGTTCCAGATGCCAACTACCATTCAAACCACATGGATAGAAGGAACATTTATTTTCACTTTAGTTTCAGTACATAAGCATGCTCTATTTCATTTTCTTTGGGGATAACATCAGAGTCCCAGGGTAGGGAGGTGACAGCAGGCCCCAACATCCTTATAAATCCAGAGCTAAAACCTTGTCGCATTCAACCATGTCTTGACCCTTTTGGGCAACAGGGCACTGAATTCCATGTTTCTAATCTTGGCGGAAACAAACACTGCCTTCACCCAGATTCACAATCACTCTCAGTTCTCTGAATAGGCCTGGAGTCAACAGGAGGCCCGCAAGCAAAAAAGACCCTGAATCCTGCTCCCTTCTCTTCTGAGATTGGTAGACGTTCAAGTTGAATTGCACTGCTAATCCTCACCATGTGGAGGCTGTCCCAGTTTCCCAGAGGACTCTTCCCTTTGCTTTGTTTCTGTGGCTATTTGGTGTAATGCAGTCCCCTCTGAATTATCTTTGGGATTCGGGTCCTAGGTGTTTGGCTACCAATAGTGACATGGAAAACAGTGGGCAGACAAAATAATAAACACAGGGAACAGGGAACTAACATGCATTAGTAGGTATTCTCATCCTCATGTTTGGATGGGGAAACAGGCTCCCAGGCGTTATGTTGCCTGCCCCAAGTCAGAAGAACTGCAGAGAAGTAGAGCTGGGACCGGCTATCAGGTACGTCTGACTCTGATATGCACTCGTGTAGCTCTGGGAGTACTTGAATTCTCTTTCTTTTTGAATTTTCTATATTTTACAGTTTGTATTATAAGAACATCAGAGGAAATTTGAGAAGAAAACATTTACCCATGTTGTTCATATAAAAACCCATTCTTCAAAGGGGCTGAGATAAGGTTCACTCACTGGTTTTCACTTGCCACTATATCCTGTGTACTTTCTAGGTCTCCCTAATTATCACTGTTGTTGTTACATAATATTTTAATATTTTAATTACAACGTAATATCCCTAAGTGCCCTGCTGTCATGAACACCTCTGTTAAAAAAGCCTTTTTTTCTTCTGTTAATTATTTCCTTAAGATGAATCCCCAGAAGCGGAGTGACTGGTTAAGGCAAATGAACATTTTTATGGTTCTTGACTTTTATTGCCAAATTGCTTTCCAAGGGGGTTGTATCAACTTACAAGGACCGGGCAGTCTCTTTTTTCAGGGTCTGTTTTTAGAGCTACTTAAATCAAATTCTATACGGAGCCAGGGGTCCTGATAATGTATAAATCATGATCATCAGCCAAAAAGTCCTTGGAGAACCAGCCAACCCTGCCTAATGCTAAGTGGCCCGAGAACTCAAAATACTAACAGCAATCCTAACAGGGCAGTAAGAAGGAACGATCTTTTCCACATTTTCTTAGGGGATTTGTGTTCAATTTTGGAACACTGAGGAAAACATCAGTAGATCAGTGAAGTTACTTTATTAAAGTATTTGGTATTATCTGCTCTTTATAAGGAACAACTGCAACTTTTCCTATATCTGCTTCTATTTCCCCCCTCAGTTTTATTGAGTTATAATTGACAAATAAAATTGTAATATATTTAAAATGTACAAGTGATGATTTGATGTACATATGCATTATGAAAGGATTCTCACAACCAAGTTAATCAACACATCCATCACCTCACATAGTTACCTCTTTTGTGTGTGCGTGAGAATGCTTACGTTCTACTCTCTTAACAAATTTCAGTGATACAGTATTATCAATTGTGGTCACCATGTTATACATTAGATCTCAGAACGTATTCATCTTGTCACCGAAAATTTGTACCCGTTTACCAACCTCTCCCCATGTCCCCACCCCCCAGACCCTGGCAACCACCATTCTGCTGTTTCCCTGAGTTTCATTTTTTTTTTTTTTCTTCCAGATTCCACATGTAAATGATACCATGTAGTATCTGTCTTTGGCTGTTTGGCCTATTTAACTTAGCATAATGTCCTTCAGATCTACCCATGTTGTCACAAAGGGCAGGATTTCCTTCTTTTTTATGGTTGAATATTCCTATATATATATATATATAATATATATACACTATATATATGTATACACCATATATATTCCATTATATATATATACACACACACACCACATTTTCCTTAGGTTATCAACAGACACTTAGGTTATTTCCAGACCTCGCCTATTGTGAATAATGCTGCTATGAACGTGGGAGTGCAGGTATCTCTTTGAGATAGTGATTTGGCTTCCTTTGGATATATCCCTGCAAGTAGGACTGCTGGATCATATCTATTTGTGCTTCTGACACTCAAATACAGACAACACTGGCTTTATTAACAACAATAATAGCAGCAGCAGCTACGATTTATTGTGTATTTGTTGTATGTCAGGCACTAGGCTACATTCTTCATAGACATTACTTAATTTCTCCTAAAAATAACCGCACACAGTACAGTCATTAACAGCATGTTATAGACAAAGAAACCATGCTAGATCATACGCTCCCTGAGGGCAGGAATATTCACGTTGCTCATTGACGTATTCCAAGGGCTGAGAAGAGCACATAATAGGTGCTCAAGAAACACTGTTGACTGAACGAGGCTCTGAGAGCATAAGCAGCTTCTCCAGGGCCATGGGCAGCACTGCTGGGATTCACACCCAGGATGCCTGGGATACACCGGGTCCTGTTTCCCGGCCCCTCGGCTATGCATGCTCTCTTACCAGGGACGAATGAACCCAGCCAGCTCTGGCCACTCACCTGACTCCAGCTCCCTGCAAACCACTCCACCTTGCCCGTGCAGGGCCCATTGTCACACGGGGTGGCCTCCGCGGGCCGGTTGTTCCCACAGCCCTCCAGGGGCAGGCTGCTGATGTGGTTGGTCATGCACACCACCGAGCGTGTCCGCACTCCAGCCCCACACTCTGCTGAGCACTGCAAGACAGGAGATGGGCACGTTAGAGGGCAGGCCCCCTGCAGGCTCTGAGGCCACTTTCTAATGATGTGAAGGACTGAACATCTCGTTTCCCTACCAACTCTTTCCCCTAGGAGTCTCTGACCACTTTTCACGCCCAGCCTACTCCATTATGGGACATCAGTACGGCAAACCCCCATCTTAGCTTTCCTAGGACAGTCTTCATTCCAAATATCCTGTCCCAGTGCTGCGATTGATATGCTTACACTTGTCAGACAACCTGTTTTGACTTTTGCTTTTGAAAATAGATCCAGCAGCAGAAGAGTGAGAGCATGAACACTTGGGCATAGGTCTACTTGCTGGTAGCTGAGTCTAGGCTGTTCTGGGGAAGTGGGGAAGTGAAGTCTGTCACCTCTACCCTGCTGCCTGATAGTAAGGCAGGGGTCCCAGTCCTTGAAGGCCACAGCGGTGACAGCATTAGCAGACAGCTTCCTATAGACGGAGAGCTTGGCCTGGGAACCAGACACATCGGTGTTAATATCCCTACTAGCCTGGTGGCCTGGGGCAAGGAACCCAGCCCCTTCTACCTCTGGCATGCTCATCTGGATAGCACATTCCTGGCAGGATTACAGGTAATGAATAATATGCTCTGCATACAGAAGGTGCTCAATAAATGGTATAGGAGCTTGAAAGAGTCAAGTTCTGTATCCCCACTCTAAGGTAAAGAAACTGAGGTAAGGTCTTCACTTAAAGCCACAGAACCACCAGTGATTTCTGTCCTACAAGCACACTCTGTCCTCATCTAGGGCCTACTGAACACATTCCCGAGTCATACCCCAAAGCTTGAAGAGCATTTTCCATCTGTCTTGAAATGCTTTGGAATATTCGCTGCCTTATTTTGCTTCTCATCCTATCTGTTCAGACCTTTCTGGACCTCTTTGAGTGCTCCCCAGATACCTCATGTTCACCATGTAAAACAATGAAGCACCCCCCTCATCACCATCCCCATTGCTACTCTTGGTTTTCCAATTTGTGCTCAAATTTCTACCAGGATTCAAAAGTTGACCATTCTTTTGAGTTCTTGCTTCTGCCATCAAGCCAACCTTCAGATCTCACAGATTCTGGTTTCACCACATTTTTCCTGTCCTGTTTCTTTCTGCCCATGGTTCCCAGCATTGATGTTCTTCTCCTGGACTATGGTCACAGCTTGTTGCTCAGTATCATCACATTTTCTAATTTGATGAGCTTCCAGGTGCTGGGAGTGCCATGTTGAAAATCCCTCTGATGCCGTCCCAGTCCAACTAGACCTCCCCACCTGGCATTCAAGCTCTCCTATAAGACGACCTCAGTCAGTCTCTGTCTTCTGGGCTAACTTCCCATTATTCTCTCCCACACAGCTCATTCTGGACAGAGCCTGGGTCCTCCATTTCCTGATTGCATGAAGTGCTCACTGTGCCTTATCCGTGTTGTTCCTTCTATCTGTTAGAGAGCTCTTCCCCTTCATCAGGACACATCGAAATCCATTAAGGCTCAGCTCAAAGGCCATCTCCTCTGTGAAAACTCCCTTGACTGCCCAAGTCAATATACTCTTTCCAGCCTCAGAATTCTCAAGACACTGTGCATCCTACTATCCTCCTTTGTACTACAGTTACTTATGTCTTACTTTATTTTTTCCTTTATAGAAGTAGGCTCAGTGAAGTCAGGGACTATTGAATCATCTCTACTTCCTTCTCAGGTCAGCACCTTACCCATGGGCAATGAATATCAGTTAAATAAATGAACACAGACTTGAGTACTTCCTTGCTCCTTTCTCTTCTGTTACCAGTACGTTCCAACTCTGAAAGTGGCCGTTTAGAGGAAAACCAAAGCCCATTCTAAGGGTTTCTGCTGGGTATTCCCTTAAACACAGAGTCACTGTTTTTTTTTTTTTTTTTTTTTTTTTACCAACATTACTATTTTAAAAATATAAGCAAAAGCAATATAATTTAAATAAAATTCAAGAAAGGAAGAAAAAAAAAACAACCCTGGTTCCTTACCAAAATTTCCATTTTCATTTTTGTATATTGCTATCTAGTCTTATAAAATCACAGCCTGGATGAATAAGCAAACATTTACATGACCACTGCTGGGTTGGGCCTGACTCCTCAGCGAGAAAACTCTCTGAAGCAAAGAGCCTGAAGAGGATTGGAACATGCTACCCCAAAATATGCTGCTTTGACATATTTTGAACTGAAGGTGATTGAGAAACATCAGATCCAGGAAGGGCTCTCTGCCCTCCTACTCCCTGCCTAAAAGCAGATCATAAATTTTCACGTAGTATCAGGAAGAAGAGAACATTTTGTTAGGAGCTGATGCCAAGATGAGTCTAAACAAACAAACTTTACCAAAATAACCCTTATCTTCCATTAGTCTCCCCCATATACTTCTCAGCCACTTTCCTATTGCCCCTAGAAGCCCCAGCCCCTTTCCTTTGTTTAGTTACTTCTTCAAAATTTATCACTCTTTGTTAAAATGGTATAGAAGTGTTCAAACCTAACTGCTTCTTTGGGATTTTCATTTCTTTCCTATGAGGCTCCCTGTGCCATGTAGAAAAATGAACATCAAATAAAATGTGTCAGCTTTTCTCCTGTTAATCTGGCTTTTGTCAGTTTAATTTGCAGGCTTCTAATACAGAACTTAAGAGGATGGAGGAAAAGTTTTTTTTCCTCCCCTACAGGCTCACAAACACTTTGCATGACTTACACTCTATTTGCATTGTTATTAGGAATTTGAGCCAATGAGTCAGTCCTTTTTACAATAACAACAACAACAACAAAATCCTTTGTTACAATAATTGGAATCTTCTAGGCTAAAGGGTTTTTTGTTTCAGCTGTATATTATCTGGTCTCTTTCCTAGTTTTAAACACTTGAGATATTTAAATCCTCCTGAAGAATACAAGGCAAATTAAGTTATCGTCTTATTTCAAACCCTAAGAATATTTCTTTCCATGTAGTTTCCATTTGACTAACTTAATTTCTGCTTTCCAAACCAAATAATGTCTTCACATCTGGGAAAATTTCCCCATATCCCCATGTGCTTCATATAAAAGAAGAATGTTAAGGACCAAGCCAAGCACTCAATGAGAGAACACTATAGGGATGAACCCTACAGAGGGACTTCTCTTTATTACACCAGCTCTGGCTCGGGAAGCCTCTCAGCAGGAATGAGGGGAACGATGGGCCCCTACCAGCCAGCAGGGACTACCCTTCAAAACCAGGCACTGAAACACCCATTCACTATCCCTGAAGGATGTGCCTGAAAGAAGGACCAAATCCACTTGCTAGTCAGAAAAGGACCTGACTCCCAGCTGAACTCCTGGGCTGACAAAACACAGAAACACATGAAATTTCTAGGCAACCGTGTGGTGAGGATTGTCCTCTTGCTCCAGCAACAGCTGAATGCTAACTTTGGCCCAATCAGCCCTTGAGGGACTGACTACAAGGCTCTAATGGCTATTCCTGAATTTCAGGTTCATGTATCATCTTCCATAATTAAGTAACAAAAAACTCAAGGTCTTACTTCTTCTCTTGGAAAACACCCTTAGATATTAGGTGTTACAAAATTGAGGCTGGTGGACTTTCTAAAAGTTTTTTTCTTCTTTTTCTGTTGTGACTAAATATTGCACATGTGTTTAAACCTGTCATTGATTTATAGAACTAAAAAGTCTATGATGCATATGTCTGATAAGACCCGCCCTCAGTTAAAGGTATCTGCAAGGACGTGTTTATGATGAGTCATTGAGTCAGAAAAACTACATAGCCCTGGAAGTTTAAGAGAAGATCCAGGTTTGAGTTTACAAGTTCAATTCAATTAGGTAGAGATTAATTAATTTAATTAATTTATTTTTTAAAGATTTTTATTTATTTGATAGAGACAGTGAGAGAGGGAACACAAGCAGGGGGAGTGGGAGAGGGAGAAGCAGGCTTCCCGTGGAGCAGGGAGCCCGATGGGGGGCTCGATCCCAGGACCCTGGGACCATGACCTGAGCCGAAGGCAGACGCTTAACGACTGAGCCACCCAGGTACACTGAATTAATTTTATTTTAAATTGGGAAATAGGATGTATTCTGGATCCTTAAGTGTTTGTGCACTTCAATCACATTTTCTTTAATCTCTCCCCCTTGAGCTCATTACATGGAGGCCGTATCTCATTCATGCCTGGCATTGTTAAGTGCTCGATACATGTTTATTGCAGTTGCAAAAAAAAAAAAAAAAAAAGGCAAAGCTCAGCCTGAAGCTTAACAGGGTTGATTTTTATACAAAGCCACTACTCGCATGTGAAAGACTGTCACCAGCTGGTCATTCCTGGGGCTAAGTGGTGACTCCAAGGCCCACCCCACGATCTCATCATCTAGGTCATGGTTTCAAATATGTTATCCCCCATGCTCATTCAGCAATGTTGCCAATGAGGAAACTGAGGGTCAGAGAACAGCTTGCTTGAGGTGTAATAAGAAATAAGTCCTGGGAAAAGTGCTACCAAAGCCTCCTTCCCACTCATCTACTCCAGGCATGAACATTCTGGAATACTGTTATGTTCTGGGGGCTGATAAAGCAAAATTACCTACTTATTTATCAGAACACTAACCTGACATGGCTTAAAACATCTTTCCAAAAAAGAGCAAAGAAGTTCTCTAAACAGAAGAATACAGTGCTCATCTTTCTTCTATTTAGAATTTTAAGACAAAGGTTAGATCCAGCAAGTACTTATGTTAAAATGCAAAGCAAATTTACATTAAAGGGAAATTTACAAGTGTTTGTTGGAGGGGGAATAAAGAATAAGGGTGGATTCAGTTAGAGTTGGCAAACAATAGCTTAGTCTAATTAAAATTCATGCTTTACAGGTTTTAAATGCCATTAACGTGTTTATAATTAATACATATGTGAAAAAGGAAGGTTACTAAATTATACATATGTAGTATTATGATCTGTATCCTTCAAATATGTGTGAGTACAAAAAAGCTATGTATGTTAAGTATGTATGAGTAGAAAAAAGCTTGACAATATAGCTTAAAAATCTTAAAATATTATCTGCTAGTAAAGAGATTATAGGTATGCTTTTCTGATTTTTTTATAATACTATATGTTACTTTATGACCAGAAAAGGTGAACATTATTTTTTTATCCATTAACTACATTAGTTCTTTAATTGGAAGTGAAAAGTTCTTTGAGAGAAAATGTTTGCAAACACACATTCAAAAAGTAGAAAATGGCATTTTTACTATTTTGTTAAGTAGAGATAAGTTATTAAGTGTGTAGTCATATAAGAACTATGATTAAATCTTTTAAATATTTCAGATGCATTATAAACTCAGCTGTCTTGCATTGTCTTATCTTTGCATATAGCCTTTTATTAATTACACTGTGTTATATAAATAAATGTTCTTTATAGTTTAGAATAATGATTGATGAAGATGAGGAAGCATTTACTGAGAAAATAATTTCAGCTGTTTTAACCTTTACATGAGCATTTTAAAACTTTGATTTCCTCTAGTGAATGTGAACCTTAAGAAAAATTTCCAAACTTCAGTCTACTTGGACATGCGAGTCATTGAACATTCATGGAAGAAATTATTACCTTAAGCTCTGCATATTCTTTATGAGATTTTATATAAATATTAAGGATTAAAAGGGTTTAAGTGCTCTAGACTTCAAACGATCTTGTTCCTTTTGTTTCATGACTTAAACTGGTATTGTAAGTTCTCTGTTTGCATCACAAACTTTTATATTATAGGACACAGACATTTTAGCTTAAGGTCTTATGTATATTTGACAAAAATAATTTTCATCCAAAATTATTTTAAAAAGAGTCTTCCCAAGAGGAAAATGAAAGCCTGGCATCATTCTTTTTTATTCATTTGTTTGCACACTAACTTCACTGAGTTTACCACGAACACAAATGAGTTTTGGGATGGCTAGAAATCCAGAAACACAAAAGAATTAGTTGAAGGAACTAGGAATTTTTAGGAGAAGAGGTGGAAGAGGTCTCCAAATATCTTTATGGCTGCAGTGTAAGGAGGAACACTCATGTTTTACAGGACAGGAGTGGGAGTTAGCAAGACACATTTTGGTCCAATGCCAAAGGAACCCTCTGGGCAACTGCCTGGATCCGCCATGAATTTCTGGGAAGGAGTTAGGCTGAGTCAGGGACGCTGCAGAGAGCTCCTCATGCTGGCAGGGAGGCTGAGCACAGTGGCTTCTGGGGGGCCTCCCAGGGCTGCTTGGGCACTGCCAGGAGCTGAGGTGTGAGTTGGGAGGCTTGGATGGAGGGAGAGGGGATGTGCAGACAGAACGGGGGTGGGCCCTGCTGGACTCAGCCTCAGGGCCCAAGTCTGAGTCCATGGACACCTTTCGATGGGCACCTACTCTCCATTTGTTTCCTTTGGGTCAATGCCTTCCTGAGGACTAATTCGGTGCCCATGACAGCCCACTCAGGGACAGAGGCACAGTTAGCTGCTTGTCCTAAGAGTTCAGTGTTTGCACACGGGCTCTCTATCTGGGGACCATCTTGGGGCTAAAGGGGAGTGGCCGTAAGCCACGAGGTGTCAGGAATCCACAGCAGGTCAATCACTCGATGAGAATCTCCAGGATGATCTCTGCATGCGAGGTGAAAGCTGCGTTGGCAGGTCTGTTCCTCAACCCTCCACCAAGGTGCAGTGTTACTGTGATGACGGGGACAAAATTAAGGGGCACCTTAGCACCGGATGGAGTGGAAACCCCTATGAATGCTTGCAGGGTCATGCTCAGAATACTGGACAATGCTCACCAGTCGGGAGGGATGCTGGCCCAGGAATCCACCCATGTGGCGGGACGGCGACGCATGAAGGTTTCCTCCTCTGAACTTGAGATGTCGCCCTGTTGTTGTTCACATGATTCCACAGGGAGACGAGGCTCCCGCGCTCAGTGTTTCCTAAGGCTCTAGGAACTTGCCTGGTCCCCTCTTACCCTTGGCCCAGCAGCCTCAGTGCCCCCTGGGAGCCCGTTAGGAAGGCAGATTCCTAGGCCCACCTCCCCGCGCAGACTCAGCCCCGGCACCATGCGGGGATTCCCAGGTGACCTGTAGGCACATCGCAGTTTGGCAGCACGGTGAGGAATTCTGATAAGGGAAATGGTGGCCACCTGGCCTAGCCAAGAGGAAAGCACTAAGGACAGAGACAGCCAGTCCTGGCTCCATCCCAGTTCAACTTGCAAGGGCTCTAGACGGTCCAGAAACCCAGAAACCGTTGGGGTGGCGGCCAGCCCACTGCCCTGGGAGGAATCCCCTGATGGCCTCTCCCACTGCCAGCCCGTCAGTCAGGGGCTTCCACAAGAAAAGGAAGGCAAAACTCACTCTCTCCTTCCCTCTCTCTCTTCCCCTCCCCAAGGTACACTCTGTAATTTTGCTTAGTGCTTTTCCCCAAACCCTTTTTTTTTTATTGTGGTAAAATACACATAACATAAAATTTACCATTTTAATCATTTTCAGTGTATATTTCAGTGGTATTAATTACATCTACACTGTTGTGTAACCATCACCAGACCCAACTCCAGAATCCCTATAAATCCTACTTTTGTCATTTTTTTTTTAGGGAGAGCACACACATGCATGCATGTGAGCGAGGAGGGGGAGGGGCAGAGGAGGAGGGAAGAGAGAGAATCTTAAGCAGGCTCCATGCCCAGTGGAGCCCTGCATGGGGCTCGATCTCACGACCCTGAGATCATGACCTGAGCCGAAATCAAGAGTTGGATGCTTAACCGACCGAGCCACCCAGGCGCCCCTAGTTTTGTCTTTGATATAGGAACTCTATCTCTTGCTGGTTTACCTTGCACATAGGTAACTGGCGGGCCGACGGTTAACTGTACGCGCCTCAGACTTCATCTTTACATCTGACACCAGGGACCCCAAGGGAGGCCAGGCTACTGGGGAGGGCGACAGTCTGTGAACTGTGCTGAGTTAGTGAGAAGGAGGGAAGGGGCCTGCCGTCTGCTGAGTGCTTTTATATGCCAGGCACCGACTGGCATACCATACGAGAGATGCAATGTAATTCTTCCCCTGCTTCAGTATCTCAGGATTTAATGTTCACGTGCAGTGCGAAGGAGAACTAATGCTCTCACACCCACTGCCCACCCTTGCAGCCCCTCGGTCTTTGTATGAGGATAGAAAGCCTTTTCCCCAAAGTCAGAAGTTACCCTTGGGATTCTCAGCTGGTGATTCATCTTCGTGGTGTTGGGGTGCCTGTCACGTACAGCTCCTGCCCACTGGCCCAGCAGCCCTTGGTCCCGGCTGTAGGAAACCCACTCTGCCTGCCCTCAGCTCACCCTTTCACTCCACTCGGTGAGGAACCAGCTCTTGGCACAGGGCCCCATGTCGCAGTTCTCAATGTCGTTCGGCCGGAGCTTCATGTTGCATTCTTCATCGTCGACCACGTCCCCGATGTTGCTCACACACTTCACGTCTCGGGTCCTCTGTCCCACCCCGCAGGGCACTGAGCACTAAAACAGCAGGAATAAGTCAGTGGGATGGGCAGCGTTACCTTCGGGGGCCTCTCCAGCCCGGGTGGCCTCATCCTTGTCACCTGCCACCCGAGCGGACGACTGTGGTGAGACCCACTGGGGGGCTCTGAGTTCCCAGCCCTGAAAACCTCGCCACCTTTTCTCTAAGACCTTCTTGGATGTCCCGCCCACTTTGTGGCTCTGGGCCTCCGTTCTGTCATCTGTGAAACAGGGGTGCGAGACTGGAAGGAGCTGACTTCTCATGACACACGAGAGAGAGCACCTGTATGCGCGTGACTGCCACGGGCTCACCCTGCAAGTCGGCTGTGGGCGGCTGCTGCACACCACCCTTAACCCTCGGGTGCTATCTATCGGTAACATGCTTTGGTTTGCAAAACAGTCCTTCCAGAACACCCCCCAGCCCCAGCCCCGCCCCGGGAAGGGTTCTCTTTAGGAGACCTCAGGGCTGTCCTGAGCCAGGTCGTTGGTGGCAGTGGGGCGGGGCATGGCAGGGCGTCTGGGAGGGGGAGCTCTAGCGCAGGCGGCCTGCCCCACGTACCGAGGTCCAGTCTGTGCGGATCTGCCACTCGCTGCAGATCTTGAGCTGGCAGGTGCTGGTGGTCTCGGGCTTCTCCAGGTGCCGGCAGCGGAAGGGCTGCACCGTCAGGCTGCGGTTGGCGTACACCTGGCGGCACAGGACCTGGCGGTGCTGCATGCCCAGGCCGCAGGTTTTGCTGCACTCGGACCACTCTCCGATGTCCCAGCTAGCTCAGGAACGAGAGAGCGCGAGAGGGACAGATCACCTTCAGCCGGTGGAAGAGAGCACCGCCCCGAGAGCCGGCTCGCACAGAACCATGAGCACCGTTACGGGTGGTCCTCACCCAAGAGCACAGCTCAACGCCTGCCTGAGGGCCATCGGACTCCGTGAAGCAACGTAACTCTGTCGCCAAGCTCTTTACCAGTGACGACAGCCCAGGTTTAGAAAATTAAAGAAAACCGAGAAGGTGCAAAGGATTTTTATCTAAAAAACGCCCCAAACTCCAAACGTTAGTTTTATCATCACCCCGTAGAACATTAACCCACGTTGGATCTTAGAAATCTCCAGCATTCTTTATTGCTCATGAGCTACTTACTCATCAGTTTCACGATCCTCCCCGTCATCCTGCTTTGTCACTTAGTTAAATAAGACATCAGCACATGCTCAGTACGTAGGAGGATGTTTCTATTACTTTGAAAATTATGATGGGACCCTTTTTGGGGGCTCTTTCTCCCTGTTCTTCTGGAAGTGTCCTCTTCATCATTCAGTAACCAGCCCAAGACCTCTCCTGAGACACTCCTCCCGACTTCTCCTTGCCCACGTACTTGTGACTCTCCTTATTCTCTCTGTTCACGGCTCACCTACAACACTGACCACGCTGGACTGTAATTCCCAGCTTCCCTCTTTGCTTTCCTCACCGGGCTAACACGTAATTGCTCCAAATTACCAAAGGCGTGTGCTCACTGCTAAAGGCTACAAGCTTCCACGTTCATCCCCAGAGACAGGTGTGCTTGCCGAACAGACTGCAGTTTATGCACAGACTCAGTCTCGTGTCTCTAAATCAGATGTAGACAGATTTTATGTCCGCTAATAAGGTCCTATGCACCCAGAAGTGACCCGATAACAGGCGATCTCCACAGAGAGGCCATCTTACAAGGCTGGGCAAGGGAAGAGGTTGCAGGGCTCCTCCTCGGGGGTGGGCTTCATACTGGAGTCGCAGTAGCTCTCGGGCACCTCTTCGTGGGTGTTTCGGTGCACACAGCGAAAAATAGGGAACTGCGATCCTGCAAGGACAAGGAGAACTTCTCAAGGACAGCCCCACACACTTGAATGTTGGGCTCTGGGTGCAGGTGCACAGAGATCTGGGTACTGATGAAGAGAGGCCGCAGGAACAGAGAAATGCACACACACACAAACACTCCTCCTTCATTCATGTGTTTACACACACCTCCCACACAGGGGCTGTGACAGGCACTGTGGACACTGGGGGTGCAAACCGCGGACACGGTTGGAAAGTGCTAAAGGCAGATACAAACAATTTTCATAACAGTTCAAGATATCACGAGGCAGGAGAGTGATTATAAAATGAGCACAAGTAATAACTGCTTGGAAGTTTTCTGGAGACATCACAAAGAAAGGGTCCTAGAGGGTCCAGCTGGATCCTACGGAAGGGCGGGGTTTGGGTAGCTGTGGGCATGTGTGTCTTGGAGGGAGGGGGCTGTCCAGGCGGCTGAACAGGAACAAAAGTGCCCGACACACTGGCCTGCGTGTGCCTGGAACGTGTGAGAGGCCGGCTGAAGCAGAGAAGTAAGAAGATTCAGGACCGGCTAGAAGAGCAGCGAGCTTCGCCCTACTCTCTAAAGCATTTTACCCATTCCCCTAATAAAGTACTGATCCAATGGTATTTTTAGTTATTTGAGTAGATGTCTGCTTCCCATGAGACAGAGAGCTTCTCAGGACAGAACTAATTCTTGTTCATCCCTGTAATCCCAGTACCTAACAGAATAACAGCCGCTCAATAAACATGCTGAATGGATATTTATCAGAGGTCTCATATTTGTTTTTATTACTTTGTTTAAAAAAAATCATACTGACTGCCTCAGGGTTGTTGTTGTTGTTTTGTTTTAAATATGCAGCCGAGTTTCACTGGCTTAATATGGATAAATGTATTTTGGAGAAAAAGTCAGAATCCGTTAAATGGAATCTCTAGCTTTGAGAAAAAAAAAAAAGCCGACAATTCTGCAGCCTCTCTCTGCTACCCCCTGGTGGCAGCTCGGGAGTATTGCTAAAGGATGTGTACCAAGTGAGAAAGGTAACCAGGAACAGGCCATGCAATTGTTTGAAAAATACGATGTTTCTTCACAAATAACTGTCTGTCCCCCTGTGCCGAGCCCCATTCAGGGCCACTACCCAATTCCTGCCGGGCAGAACATGATCACTCATCCTACAGTTCCATCTTAGCTCTGTTGCTAACTGGCCAGGCATTTGGATTTTCTGAACTTCCAACTTACTACAATTTAATTGTAACTGGAGGGATAACTCTTCACAGAAACGTTTCCCTATTTCATCAGCCATGAAGAGTGTGTCAGTGCTTGTTGACGTTGATCTTGTGTGACCCCCAAGCCAGAGGGTGGTTCTTGTAAGAAACCTTGACAGATTGGAAGACAGTTCTGAATCTGAAATGATCATTTGTTTAAAAACCACTCTGGCAGTAAAAATTCATGATGTAGCTATAACTTTAAGACCATTATTTAAAAACAATGTTCCGGCGCGCCTGGGTGGCTCAGTTGGTTAAGCAACTGCCTTCGGCTCAGGGCCCTGGGATTGAGCCCCGCTTCTGGCTCCCTGCTCGGCGGGAAGCCCGCTTCTCCCTCTCCCACACCCCCTGCTTGTGTTCCCTCTCTTGCTGTCTCTCTCTCTCTGTCAAATAAATAAATAAGATCTTTAAAAAAAACAAAAATAATGTTCCAATGAAGTATAATTATTAGCGGAGTAAAAAGCGGTACTGACTATAAAACTAATAAGAAGCAAAAACTTTTGTGGAATGAAATTTTGTCCAGTGACATATCTGCTTCCATGAAGAAGAGATTTTTTAAATTAAATTCCACATATATTAAGCACATTGTGCTCGCTTACAAAGATGAATAAGATTCCGTTCACGCCTTTTGGGATACCCATGTGGGACCCAGCTATTAAGGGATTAAGTAAAAATCTTATTATTTATCCCTTCAGACCATGTGGGTGTAACTTTTCTGCTGGCAAGTCTGCGGACTGGAAAGCAAAAGTCACTACTCCAACCACATGGCACTCAAATGAGGGGGCAATTTAATATCTTTAGCTAAAAGGATACAGGCTACCATAGGAATGCTCTGTGCCTTGGAGGGATGGGTCCTGCCCAGGGCTGTTTGTACGTGGCCACGGACCTTCCTCATCCTCTTAGTGCCTTTATACTACACTTAGCCATGGTCCAGCTCCAGTGTTCAGCCAAGGACGTAAATCCAGAGGCTCACTCTCTGATGGTGAGAACCATAATTCTTGACTCCAATGACCTCAACGGTTTCTTTTTTTGGGTCAGTTTTGATTTCTGCAGAGAATGGGATGGTGAGGTCCAGTGCTGGCTGGGCTTCAGGCAGCAGGAAGAATCTGGGATCATTTTAGTTGGGTTTTATGTTGTGTGTGTTGATCAGAACAGAGGTGTATTATCCTGGAGGAGGGAACCGTACTGCAGGTAATCCGCAGATATTAAAGGAGGCAAGTCAGTGAGTTCTGGGGACGGCGTAGAGAGGCTGGTGCGGCATTGGGGAGAGAGGGATAAAATACGGAGCAAGAAAAAAATGAAATCATCTGAGGTTTGGAACTCCAGCAATCAACTGAGCCAAGCCAAAAGTTTGACCAGACAGAAGTCTGGGCAACGGCCAGGTGGAGTATGAGCCACTCTGGGCTGTTGGTGGCAGGACCCCTCTCTGTGACAGTGATACAGTGAGGGGTGGTTTCCCTTGAGAGGCATGGAGACATGTGGTCTGTTGAGCTCCACCAGAAAGGACTGGAGAAGATTTGTGTGGGGACGAATGGTGAGGTCACAGGGAGCATGGATGTGGTTTGCATCTATAAGAGCAAGATGGTACCAGTAGGCTCAGAAGGGCGTGGTCCTGGTACATTTGTCACTGCTGCTGAGCTAAACATGGATGCATCCACATGGCCTCATGTGCCCTGCAATCCAGCCAGCGCTGCTGGGAACAAACCTTACAGGGAGCAAAGGAGGGGCATCCAGGGGCTGCTGCCATTTGTCCAGTGGAAGAGCAAGGGGCTAGGAGTACGAGGGGAGGGAGGGCTGGGGGAAAAAACAGCTCTGCTCTTGTTTTATTTCCAAGGAACCTCTTCCGTAGCTCTTGGACTGGAGAAACCATGCTGTTTCTCAAGGTAAAGAAGAGGATGCACATATCATCACAAGCATCCAAGTGGCAGATGCTGTGTGTGTGTGTGTGTCCACAAGGCAAAGCAGAAAGACTATATTAAGAACGTTAAATAAAATCATATGGAAATCTAGAGAAAAAGATTCTTCAGTTGCGAGTACATAAATCCACATTCTTTAAGCTACGATAGAACATAGTAAGGCAGTAACAGCCTTGCCTATCCAGGATGCAATGATGTAAAAACTACCCTTACACCTTTTCTAATAGCTGGATATGCCCCATTTGACAATATATTCATCAATTCAAGAAACACTTGAGGAGCGTCTCCTTGTGTGCTGGCTACCACCCCAGGAGCAGGTGATGAAAAGAGTCCATGCGCGGAGACAGCTAGGCCAAGTAGAGCTGGGACAAGAATGTGTCCTGAGTTGCGGTGGGGTCCCATAGGATAAGTGCCCACCGGTGCCTTGCAGAACCAGGAGGGGCTTCACAGAGGAGGTGCACCTGAGCTAGATCGGGGAGTCTAAGTGGTTTGCTGGCTCCATACCAGAGGATATAGTGTAAGGGATGCAGGTGTTTTAGCTCAGTGTGGATCACACAGACTGTGGTTGGCTGGGGGAAAGATAACCAGAATTTTTGGAAATGGGGTCCCTCCATCATGCCTTGAATGATCCGTTGAATGAACACCGGGGTATGTGGCATTAATTCGGTGAATGCAGGGCTGTGTGAGCAGCATGAAGGGTGAGCGGGCAATGGCCCACGCTTTCGTCCTTATTCTACTAAAGTCCATGAGGCGATGCCCGAAGTCCTCTGGACACGGCGACATCTCACGCTACTCGAAAGACTAGGCCAGGCGATCTTTATGGACAGGAAAGGGAAGAGAATCTTCCACACATCTGCCATCCTTGATATAAAACCACAAGACGGCAATTTTGCTTCTTTTTATGACTTTCCCTGTGTGTACCTAGCACAAATGTGTCTGGTTCCTCCGGTGGGCATTGCACCACTAACTCCATGGTGCAAACTTCAGTAATCACACATTTGGACCCCGGGTTCCTATGTCAACTGCATTTCATCCTGCTCACCTCTATAGTTCCAGGGTTGGATCCTGACTGAAATGATTTTGGCCTTCCTGTGTAATTAGCTTTCTGCCTCTGTTCAGACACATTCTATGGGCGTATCATTTTCCTTCCGAAAGCTTAAAAAAGAGGTTAGGGCAATGAATCTTCAGTCCACATTCTTTGCACACATATTAAGCAAAAGCCCACTAATATCTGCAGTGTCAGCTCCAGAAATCAGTGCTCCAGTTATCAGTCATCACAGAACTGGCTGGGGGTCCAGGCAGGAGACGCTCCAGCCCCCACGAAGAACCAAACACCTCAATTCGGTTCTCAAAAGCCACCAAGCTGATGCTCTTGGGAAAAAGATAAAGGCTTTACAGGCAGTTGTGAAAATTTCCCGGGTGCAAATTATGTCAGACTTCCTGAATTTTCTACCCTTGGGTACATGTCTCTTGAAGAAAAGAAAAAAAAAAAATCCCCAAACCACTTTTCTTAGTGTATCAGTTTCCAAGCAACAGGAACTTCTTGGGATAAAGCCTTCCCATTTCCGTGGCCACCTCGCCTCCAAGGACAGCGGTTTTAGCGTCACAAATAGGACTTCCTTACAAACAGGAGGCCATTACCACGCAGACAGTACCCTTGCCTCATAGTTCCTAGTGGTCTCAGACAGATCCTTGCACTGAGGAGCTAGGCCACCTTGAAACTGAGAAACAGCCTCAATTTCCAACCCAGGTGCCAGACATTCAATAAGGGGCTTCTGGACACATTCCACGCCTACCTTAACTTTGGAGTTTTCAAGGAAATAGGACCCCAGATCCACCCCACAGTTCAGACTGATATTGATATTGACCCCCTTGCCCACAGCCTCCTTTGCTTTGAGCCTATCAAAACTCGCTTTCTTTAAATGTCACCTGAACTCCATCTGCCCTTCTCCCAAATCCTGTAACTCTTTTCTTTGTTTGGAGAGACAGCATTTGTTCCTTCTGGTGTCTCTGGCGTGTGGTCTCCCTTCCTGCAAGGAGTCCCTGGAGCTGGTGTGGCTGGGCTGCAGGCTTGCCCCCGGGGTCATAGCTGATGGGGTTAGGATAATGGGACAATACACAGTGAAGATTTTACGGAGAGAACCGTGGGGAGCTGTGAGCATTGGTGAGCGTAAGAGCCGACTCACACCTCAAGCCCCGTGAAGGTGCTTTTTTTCTGGAATCTTAGATTTGAGAATGAGTTTTACTTGGTATTTGTGTACGTACACCTCAACTTCTCGATCTTAAACTCGGTGAACACATTCTGCGGTTATTCATGAGCTCGTCAGGCAGGACAGGGTTAACTCAGCAGGCCTGGGGGGCTCAAACCCTACACACTCCAAAGAAAGTCCTGTCTTCAGGACCGGCCCTGGAGCAGGGCTAGAGACAGCCTTTGAGCCCGTGGGATATTCTGCTGATCGGAGTGTTTTTCCACACTGTATCAGTTTGACAAGATAGTTTATGCCAACAATGCGATTTGGCTGAATGCCTGTATTTGTGGGCCTGTGGTCTTGGCCACGTTCTATCTATCAGTCTGACTTCTGGGTGCTAAAGGCTGAGTAGCTAATGTAAATCATGTGGGGGCTCCATGCCTATGTGATTGAGCCACAGTAAGCCCCCTGGACACCAAACCTCAATTATCTAGTTGGCAATAGTTGGTCTTGCTGTCACCCATCACTGCTGGGAGAATTCAGTGCATCCGGGTGCAACTCTCTTGGGATGGGACACCTGGAAGCCGGCCCCCGGTTTCTCCTGGACTTTGCCCCACGTGCATTTTCCCCTGATGATACCCACCTGTATCCTTTCACCGTAATAAGTTGTGACCACAAGCATAGCAGCTCTTCTGAGTCTTGTGTGTCCTTCTTGTGGCTCATCAAGCTTGAGGGAGGTCTTGGGGACCCTCCACCCAATGTCATACCAATGAACCATCTCACAGTCAGGCTCAAGGAGGGGAAGCTGCGCCATGTCCCTTGAGCCCAGCCACCCAAGCCTTGCCCAGGGTGTCTGCAGAGACCCTCTTCGCCCGCACTCGAGCTCACCTTTCCCACAACTTGTGGAGCATTCTGTGGTCCCCAGCTGCTTCCAGTTGTGGTCCCGGCTTCGCCGCGGGGGCTGCGGGGCTGCCGGCACCACATTGTCTGGTCGATGGGAAGAAAATCCATCCAGATGCCTGACTGGGAAGGTCTGTGCCGATTCCGAGGTGAATACTTCGGGGGCTCCACCGTGCACATCTTCCTTCTCCTCGGCCTCCTCTTTCTCTTCTCCCTCCTCCTCGCTCCTCCCGTCTGTTCCCAGCTGGCCGTTGAAGGGCTCCCCTAGGAGAGGCAGGTGCACACACACAGAAGTAAGACTGGTCTGGACCCGGAGTCCTCCCTCGGACATCCCTCGGACATTAGAAATTACATAGCATGAGGTCATTTCCAATCCATAGCACATGTATTTTAAACATGCAGGTACCAGTTTCCCTAATATTCAAAACATTGTTAAAAATGAATAAGAAAAAGATGAATGTCTCAGTAGGAAAAGCAGGCAAGGGCCAGGAAGAGGCGAGTCACATAAAAAGAAATACTTTAAACAGCCCAAAGTCACACAAAAAGGCTCAACTTCACTCATAATGAAAGAACTACATGTGAAAACAAAAACAACCACCACAACTTTATTAGCCTCACAATAAAGAGGAGGAACTTTGGAGACCCTTAAATCCCTAAACCCCTCATTGAAGATACAGGAAAACAGGGGAGGAGGAGCCTGCTGATAGACACAAAGTTTTGGAGGGCAATTTGGCCATATCTACCCAAGTTTGTTTTATTTATTTATTTATTGAATTTTTATTTTATTCAAATTCAATTAATTAATATATAGTGTATTATTAGTTTCAGAGGTAGAGGTCAGTGATTCATCAGGTGCATAGAATACCCGGTGCTCATTACATCACGTGCCCTCCTTAATACCCGTCACCCAGTTACCCCATCCCCTCCACCCTCCTCCCCTCCAGCAACCCTCTACCCAAGTTTTAAATGCACATACCCCTTGACCTAGGGATTCAGTTTCTAGGACATTTATCGTACAAATATTCCCATTCTTTTACACAAAGCTGTATGTACAAGCATGGCTCCTAAAGCGTGTTTTGAAATAGCCAAATAGTAGAGGGAACTTAAATGTCCACCAGGGTACCGGTTAAAATACGTCATGCTACAACCACGAACGGATGCTATGTTATTTTTTTTCTTTTAAAGAATGAAGCAAAATGTATGTTGTGACACGGAGATATGACTGATGCATTGTTTGATGAAAGAAAAAAGCACAGCAGGACTCATTTTGTATATGCACCCACACAGATGTGGCAGGACCCCCTACGAGAGATTAAATTTGTGTTCTGCCCTTGTGTCTGTCCCACGTCTCCCAGGCCAAGTGGCCAAGCCCTTAGGTTTTCTGGACTCGGATTTTTGCAGGGAAGTAAAAGCTGCTGGACGTCAACAGCTCTTCCTTCTCACAGTGAAAGCCTGAGTTCTCAGTAAGGATAACAAGGCCCAGATACTGGGGCCAGCCAATGGGAAGAGAAGGAGGAGGAAAGAGGAGGGAAAAGTGGAGAGCCTTTTGAGAGAGGGAGAGATGTTTTCAAGGCAAGGAGAGGCCGAAGTCAGAAGGCCAGAGTTTCCTGAGCACCATAGACCTTACCTGTACCAGACAGGGATCTTTACTCATACTGGGGGGGTGTGCGGGGAGCCTCCGTATTTACTGAGATAGAGTTTTCTACAAGTGTCAAGGAAATCTGAAGTTGAGGCAAGATCTAAGTTAGACTTCTGGAAAAGACTGGCATGCGATGTTCCCTGTACACTTAGACTGCAGACAAAGGTTCAAATTGCTTATAAGCATGTTTCTACATGCACAGGAAAGGGCTGGGTGGAATCCCTTCAAATCATGAAGAGATATTCCCTCTTGGAATGGGATTGGGGGATGAGGTTGGGACATACTGTTTTTTTTTTTTTTAAGTAGACTTTATTCTTTTTTTTTTTTTTAGAGCAGTTTTAGGTTCACAGCTCAATTAAGTGGCAAGTACAGAGTTTCCATACCTCCTCTGGCCCCACATAATGCACTTACCGCCCTCATCAACACCCCGCACCAGAGTGGTACATCTCTTACCATCTGCAACCTGCATCGACACGTCATTATCACCCAAAGCCCATAGTTTTCATTAGGGTTCATTTTGGTGGTGTACATTCTATGGATCTTGACAAAAGTAGAATACCATGTATCCATCATTACACTATCATTGAGAATAGTTTCACTGCCCTAAAAATCCTCTCTGTCTGCCTATTCACCCCTCACTCTCCCTTAACCCCTGGCAACCACCGATCTGTTTACTGTCTCCAAAGTTGTGCCATTTCCACAATATCATATGGTTGGAATCATACAGTATGGAGACTTTTCAGATCGGCTTCTTTCACTTAATAATGCACATTTAAGTTTCCTCCATGTTTTTCCATGGCTAGGTAGCTCATTTCTTTTTGTGCTGAGTAATATTCCACTAGCTGAATGCACCTCAGTTTATCCATCCATTCACTGAACAAAGGACATCTTGGTTGCTTCCAAGTCTGGGCAATTAAAAGGTGGCTCCGTAGCGCAATGGATAACGCATTGGACTTCCAAGTCTGGGCAATTATGGAGCACTTGTATCTTTATATATTTTTATTTTGACTGAATATTGTTCAAGCATATACTAGTTTGATACAAAACAAGGAGGCAAATTCCAGGGTTACTGTAGAATCCAGTTAAAATTTAGGACTTTCCCCACCCTGTACCACTTCAACACTTCATGGCTTAAAATATTAAATACAGTTTAAATCAACAGAATCAAGACTAGGCATACTGATGTAAGTGAGACTAAAATATGACCAGATAAAAACATTTAAAAATCTTTTGTACACCTTGCATGCACTGGGCACTACGCTGGGATGGACACCTCATATTCAATCTCCTCCACCGCCTGACCCCTTCAAGAAAAACCTTCGAGTGTAGGGTTTTTCTCTTCACTATTTTGTAGACTGGAAATGTGCTCAGAGAAGTTTCTGACTTGCCTGAAGGTGCACAGCAAGAAAGAGGCAGAGCTGGACTCGAGTTCATGGCGGGTAAAGCCTACTACAGAATGCCCCTCCTCACTAACTTTTTACAACTGACTCCTTCTGGGCCCGCCCTGGCCCAGGTAGCCGGTTCCATACTACCCATTAGCTGAGACCCATCAGGCTTGTTATCAATCGTCATCACCCTGTAGGATTTCAAATAGTCTGTCCAATTGTCCTTATCCATCAGCATCAGATTTCAGGAACCTCAATATTCTGCCATCTGAGCTTCGTTTCTCAGACTGTGGATCGTTCCTGCAAATGGCTCGAACATTGTGTCGGGCTGAGTGCGCTGACTTGCAGTTTAGACAGTATGCGCAGCCCGCGTGCCCGGTACGCACCCTGCTGTCTCCAAGGAGCCAGGCTGTTCTCCCCTGACCTGTGACAGTCAGATAACTCGGTTATCCATCTGGCGGGCCAGGCCTCACATCTGTGCCCTCACTTCCTGGGACAGGTGTCAGAGCAGGTAACCCTCAGCGATATAACAGACAGCAGACTAAGGTCACTGTGGGACCGGGGCAATAAGTCCATCTCTCTGAGCTTCCATTTCCTACTTTTTAAAATGAGGCCAAAAACAGCCCCTTCCTCTGAGCACTGTCGTGATAATTTGATGAGCTCATCTATGTGAAGGGCTCAGTAATGTCTGGCGCACAGCAAGGACTCCGTGCACGTGAGTGATATTATCATTGATATTTATGTAGGCCTTCCTGTTCAAAAGATGGAAAAAACAGTCTCCATTTGGGTGGTGGGTTCCATTATCATTTGGTAAAGAAATATCTGCAGAGCCGGACGGCTGCCTGCTGTATCTATCAGCAGAGCCCATAGGAAAGAGGTAGATAATTAGGCGTGAACTCATTATTCTTTTCTTTCAAGTCAGGAGAAGCAAAAGGTGACCAAGAGAAAAGGCATGAGGTGGACAGAATAATGGCCCTCTGAAGGTGTCTGCCTCCTAATCCCTGGAACTGTGAGTATGGTACCTTGTAAGGCAAAAGGGACTTTGCAGATATGATAAAGTTAAAGATTTGGGGATGGAGAATGGTCCTGGATTGTCTGGCTGGGCCCAGAGATGTGATGATGGAAGAAGGGGGTCGGAGTCCGAAATCTGAAAGTGCTACTCAGTTAGCACTGAAGATGCAAAGAGAGGCCAGGAAGCAAGGAGTGCAGGAGGCCTCTTGAAGTGAAAAGGGCAGGGCGACAGAACCTTTTAGAGCCTCCAAGGGGAGCATGGCCTGCCGACACCTTGATTCCAGCCCAGCAAAACCCATTTTGGACTTCCGGAACTCCTGAACTGTAGGATAGCAAATGTGTGTTGTTTTAAGCCACCATGTTTGAGGTGATTTGTTATATGACAGGCAGCTCTAGGAAACTAGTATCAGGTATCTCAAAATGTTGAACTGGAAAGACAGACTCAGGATGTTCACCTCATTTCTGAATCAAGTGAATGAGACCCTCTTATCAGCAAAGGCTCAGACAAATGGTGAAGCATCCTCTGATGTCAAGGGCGTGTCCGTGGGTTTTCTCTCTGTTGACTGAGAGACACAAGGGAGATGCACAAGAAGAGACAGAGGGCTTTAAAAAGAAACGATGGGCGGGGGGGAGGGGCTGCTTGGCAGGAGAACAAGAGATTTTACCTGGTCTCCTGTGAAGAGGCACCTGTGGGCTGATGGCGTTGGTCCCCATGATGACGTACTCATAGTGGACTCCTGGGTTGGGCTGCTGGTGTATCATCTGACAACACAGACGTCAATGTCACTGCACCGGGACACACTCACATCCCTTTCCTGCTGGCCCAAGGTCCCCCGGTATACATGGCACTATCTATAAATGAGTGGGTTGATTCAGATCTAATCATATTAGTGAACCTGTGACAGATTAAAGGAAAGCTCTTCCCAGATGGGTTTTTTGCTTTTGAAGAATGAAGGACTTAGAAGAAAACTAGTCTGAAAGTCAAGATTTTATACATTCCAAATAGGAAGATGGGAGCAATGGTAGTAGAACCTTTCTGTTGGCTCTCAACCATCTCACACCATGGTTTAGATTGTGCTCGGTTCTCTCAAAATGGCCAAGCCATGTGTATGCGCCCCGGGAACTCATTTGAACACTAGGGGGCGAGATAGAGTCACGCCAAGAAGAGCCAACCCTCTTGGGCAGAGCCAGCCTGTGATCCTGTATGTTCCTTCAAAGAACCCTTCCTGGCCATGAGGCTGGCTCAGGAAAGGTCTGCCCCACCCTCTCCCTCGTCCACTTTCTGGGTCTCATCCCCTCTCATCCATGGAAAGCTCCAGAACCACAAAGACATGGGGTCAGGACAACTGGTGTCAGGGAAGTAAGTGTCCCTGGTTCCTATTCTCTCAGGAACCAATGACAAAAGCAGGATATCAAGCAGGAAACTGCAGAAGGCCGTGGAAGTCAAGAATTAAACATCCTCTGGGACAGAAAGCACAACATAAATCAGCACGGCTTTGCAGAATAAATCCCTCCCTACTGGCTTCAGAACACACAGTCCTTTGTGCCCATGGCCTTGCTGGTGAGAAGGAGCAGAAGGGGAATCTGCAGTGTGAATATGAACCAGGCAAGAAGGAGACACTGTTCTGTTCTGATATTTCTGTCTCTACTGCTTTCTAAAGGGGTTCTCCTGTTGACCAGTTGTATAACCTAGAGCAAGTCCCATGGTCTCACAGTTTTTGATTTCCTCATCTGGAGGAGGAGCTTAGAATCACAGCTGTCTCTTAGATCCTTTAAAAGCACAAGCGTCTCCCAGTCACCCCTGCACAGTGGGTCCTGTTGGTTCATGAGAGTGTCCATTCTGTCTGCCATCATCCCTTTACCAGCTCTCTCCAGGGGAAATGGGGCCTCCATTCTACAAACCACCCGAGGGAAGGCAGACATGAGAACCACTGAGCTCCTGACACCCAGGAACCATGGTGGTGAATACAGAACCCCAAGGGATGAAGGGGTGTGGCCTCTGGTTCCACTGTTTACCCCCAATTCCCTCATTTCTCTTTTCACATATTCTGACTGTGGGTCTGAGGCCGGAAACCCCCCTCGCCTCTCTTATGCCTTTTCTGCATGAGCATTCTGCCAGTGCAAACCTTGTCTCGTTTATGAAGTTATTGCTGGCCACCACATCCTAGACCACCCACAGTGGGCCCTTAACGACCGGGGTTTTTACCCCGATGCCATTTGAAACTTACCTGAAGTCCAACAACCAACTGGACAGTCTTAAAAAAAATATTCAAAATTAACTATAACAAGGCTTCTTTTATAGTTTCTAGTCTATGAGCCACCAGGCCCAACAGGAATGAACATGTAATTATATAATTGGAGAACTAATATTTATAAAATTCTAACACAGCAAACTAGCATGTAGATTTGCATGGCTTTGGAGATGGTAAGAGAGGGCAGATCCGTGGTTGAGGTCGTCTTTGTCAAAACCTGATTTCGGGCTTTTATTTCTTGTCACTTTTTTTTTTTATTTCCTGATCTTTTTAAGAAGACTGGATCTTAGTGCTTTCTTTAAAAAATAAGGACCATTTTAAACTCTGGGGCGACTTCATAATTTAGTTTCTTGTAAAATAAATCCCAAATTTTGTCTTCTGCCAGGCAAGGAACCTGTAGTAAACCTCTATATTGTTACTCGGAGCTTTATTGTATCATCTGGAGTACTCTGGAGCTCTCGTTTCTTCATTCGCTTTAATAGAATTTGAAGAGGGCTGGGAACTTGAGTGGTCTTGTCTTGCTTTAGGGCATTTGCTTTCTTTTGCCATAAAAAGAAAACATGCCAAATTAGCATTAGGAGAAAAGTGCCTGGAGGGGAGCCAATGCTCATGAAATAAAGGATATGTTTTGCCTCTGATTTGGTTCAACAAGTAAAAATGGTTATAGGGGGTCAATAAACTCTGAGGGTAATAAGCATCTGGTAAAGTTTAAGGTTTCTGTGAGCTAGGTACATTTAGAGGTGAGTGGCAAAAATGAACGCCAAGCACCTCGGCACCTCCAAAGGCTCAGCTCGAATGGTTTTATTGAGCACAGGCAACAATTTGTTGCTTATTTGTGCTAAGTGTGGTCCTTGGAAGAAACATAAGATGCAAAATCCCAACAGTCCAGAAACATCCAAACTCACATAGACATCCAAGATCTCATTCGTGGGGCCTTCAGCCAAAAAGGATTCTCCAGCGGTGCTCGAAATCTCATTTGGACGCTTGTAGGTGAACATGGTCCCTCCGCCCTCGTATTTTCCAGGCCGGTCAATTGCCCAGTTCCCGTTGATGATGGAGCGGCCAGAACGACTTCGCAAAGCTGTCAAGAACAACAACAACAAAAAGAACAATAAGACAATTCCTTGAGTAAGCCCACAGGGTGCACAAGAAAGTGAACTGGCTTATTCTAAATTCATCAAAGTGTTTCCTGAGGATCCACTATGAAGATCTGCTACAGAGAAGATCCACTATGTGCTAGGCACTGAGCTCAGCCCTGAGGGGGTGAGGCATCTAGGGCTCGACCACTTTCTTCAACCAGCTCAATCCCTTCCACCACTTGGACTTAGTAGAGAAAGGGGGAGTGGGAGTGGTTAGGAGAGAAGGGGAAGGAGAGGGGAAGGAGAAAGTTAGAAGAAGAAGAGGAAAGGAGAGAAAGGGGAACTGTGTCTTATCCCATTATCTAGGTGAGAGGTTGCACATGGGCAGCCTGGGAGCTGATTTTGGCCCACAGATAAGCTTAGTTTGGCCTTCATGGTGTTTTGTTTTGTTTTTAAATAATTAAACCCAAACTCAATTTGGGTTCTCTAGCTTCTAGCTTGTCATGTAAAACAAGAAGACATGTTAGCATTGGCTCGACATCCCCTCACCGCAGCAACCAGCGGAGCTGAGGAGGACTGCCCCGTTAGATGGGGTCTGTGTGCTCTGGTTTGCCCCAACCCCACCGCTCCTTAGGACTCCCCGACACTGAGGCTAAGTTTCAGTTTATTGCCCATTCATTTATGACTATGG
Source organism: Phoca vitulina (assembly GCF_004348235.1). Taxonomy (NCBI): domain Eukaryota; kingdom Metazoa; phylum Chordata; class Mammalia; order Carnivora; family Phocidae; genus Phoca; species Phoca vitulina. Next base: position 36,708,574 of record NW_022589723.1, on the reverse strand, counting down.
ATTATTTATTCCATCTATGATCATGCTGGCATTGTTATTTGTCTCACAGAATAGAAATTTTCTTATAATTCTTTCTACTGGTAGGTCTACTAAAAGTGACAAAGCTAAAGATAGGTCTAAGTGGGTCCCATGATTTTCTCCTACCTGATCACCTTCATTCATTTGTATGACCTTCCTGACTTCTGTGGGCTTTTGAGGCTAGATGCTCCCACATACACAGTCAAAATTGATCCTCATGACACTGCTAAGCAGGTGTCCCCAACTCTCAGAGCATGGTTCAGGGATGAGAAGGAACTTGTTCAATTTCGTGAAGATGAGAAGCGATAGAACGGTATCCACACTTAGGAGGGAGGTAAGAAAGGAGAAGAGGGGCAAGGAACAAAGTGTTCAGTTAATGAGAGAAGAAAGGACAGCATGTGAGAGCTGACTTTCTTCCTTTAGGCATTTGGCGCCTCTGAACCCCCAAGCCAATGGTGGATTGAGTTTAAAAGACATCTAGTGTTAAGTGTCATATACATAGTGGGCCTGTGATGGTCACTGGCTCTTTGCAACTTCACTTGCACAGAATTACTAAATTTAATTTTGTACAATGTATTATGGAAAAATTTATATATAAACCAAAGCAGTGAGAACAGTATAATAAACCTCTGTGTATACATCAGCTTCAGTAATTATCAACTCATGGCTTATCCTGTCTCACTCTGCAAATCCCAGACCCCATTTATCCTTACATTTTTCAGGAGGTGTCTCTAAAATATAAGGACCCTTTGTTTCTTAAACCCATTTTCAGCAGCATTTCTACAGTGGGCCTCCGGGGGCCGGCAGAGTCAGAGCTGCTCCACGGGGTGGAAGAGCTTCCTATTTAGAGCAGGGGACCCCACAGACTCCATCCCTGGCTGGCTGGTTGCCATGGCCACTGGGAGACCACAGCTGTGGAGCACTGAATACCAAATTATAAAATCAATTCAGCTTGAGTGACAAAGAAGGTCAAGAGTAGAGACTGAGAAAGAGTAGGTTTGGGGCCGTTTTCTCTCAAAAATCACACTTGAGAGTGGTCCATATGGTCTCCAATTCTTCACTTCCCATTCATTTCTCAACCAGCTCCAACCTGATTCCTGCCCCCACTAGTCCATTGAAACAATTCAAACTAATGTCAACAAGCCCTCCACGTTGCTAAATCCAACGGGCATCTTCCAGGCCTTCCCTTGCTAGACGTCTCAGTAGAATTTGGCACTACTGACCACTCCATCCTAATTGAAACGTTCTTTCTCTGGTTTCTGAGACACCACAGTCAGCTTGCTGTCCTCCTGCTCTCGGGATGCTCATCCATTCTTCTTTTCTGTGTCATCTTTCTCTACTTGGCTACCGAGTATTAGCATTCCTTGAGGATGAAGATTTGGGTGCTGTACTTTCTTGGGCAAGTTCATCTATGCCATGGTTTTAATTACTGTATGCTGCTGGCTTCCAAATTTCTGTTTCCAATCCAGAGTTCTCCTCTGGTCCCAGACTTCTTTCTCTGATGGCTTACTTGACAGTTTCACTCAGATGTCTAAGACTGAACTCACCCTTGACCTCTTCCAGTGTCTCCTATGTTAGTAAGTGGTGCTACCACCTACTTCATCAGAAATGGAGGAATTATCCTTGACCCCTCCCCCTTCCTTATCCCCTATATCCAATCCAATCATCAAATTTTATTTGACCTCCTCTATATTTCTTGAACCCATCAACTTCTCTCCACGTCCACTGCCATAATCTAGGGCAAGACCACCACCAGGTCTCATCTGGACTAACTCGAAAACCGTCTAATTGATCTACCTATTTCCCTTCTTTGCAGCCAGAGTAATGTCTTCCGAATGCAGGTTTGACCATCAGCTGTGGCTCAACACCCTTTAATGGCTTCCTATTTCTGTAAGAGAAGAAACCCCAATCCTTAATAGGTTGGGGCCTGCAGTGATATGGTGCAGCCCCATCGTGCACCACACTTGTCTGCGCTCTGCTCTCTGGCCGCCTTTTAGCTCATCTAATACATCATGTTCCCTCCACAATCCATTCTTTTCTTCCAGAAGCGTTTCTCTGAACCTGGAATCATATTTGTTCTTTAGATGTCAGCTCCTTCGGGGAGTCTTTCCCAACCCCCAGTTCAGGCCTGTCTCTTTTTTATGTGCTTAAGGGATGCAAAAGCCTCTCCTCCAAGGCATTTAACTCAGTCTGTACACACATCCATTCAGAACATGATTGAACTAATGTTTGTCTCCCAGAGCACTGCAAGCTCCGAAAGGTGTTTCCTCACTGTTACAGGTCTAGTGACCAGCGCAGTGTTTACCATATAGTAGGAATTCACATTTGTTGAATGCAAAAATACATAACAGAAAAAGACACAAGCTCAAAGGAAAGATAGGCAAAGGATGATGAACAGGTAATTCAAAGAAAACCAAGTACAAATACTCTGTAAGCAAATGGAAAGATGCCCTGCCTTACTTATAATTTAAGAAATGCAAATCGGGCGCCTGGGTGGCTCAGTTGGTTAAGCGACTGCCTTCGGCTCAGGTCATGATCCTGGAGTCCCGGGATCGAGTCCCGCATCGGGCTCCCTGCTTGGCGGGGAGTCTGCTTCTCCCTCTCCCGCTCCCCGCTCTTGTGCTCTCTCTCTCTCTCACTCTCTCTCTCAAATAAATAAATAAAATCTTAAAAAAAAAAAAAAGAAATGCAAATCAAAACTGCAATGGTATCTTCTTGACCTACCAGATTGACAAATGTTTGAAAACATTTAATATTGCCAGAATCGGCAGGTGCGTGAGTAAGCAAGCATCCATAACATTGTTGGTAGGAAGGTAAACCGATTCAGCCATGTTGGAGGGCAATTTGGTTATATTGCTAAAACTTTAAGTGCCTATACACTTAACCCAAGAATTGTACTTGTAGGAAACTACTTTGAGGGATATACTTTCATAAGTATACAAAAGTGTTTGTAACAAGGATATGCCCTGCAGATTTTTTTAAAGAGAAAACCCCAAAACAACCTAAATATGGATTGCTTACATAGTTTGTCATACTGAATGTCCATGCAGTGGGATCCATGTGGTCCCCAAAACAGTGAGATAGGTCTGTGTGTGGGGGTATGGGAAGAACTCCGTGATAAATTTAAATGAAACAAAAATGCAGAACAGCATGTTTGGTATGATCTCATTTGTGTATAGCATATACATAAGACGTATGCACATGCATAAAACTTTTCAGAGAATATCATAAAACTCTTAACATTTGGGGACAGGAACTAGTTTGGGATGTGAGATGAGAAGGGAAACATTTATTTCACATTTTATATCTTTTTATTGCCATTTAAATTTTGTTTTACCATACGCATATATTACCTTCTTTAAAGCTTAAATCTTTTTTAGTTAACATAAAGGACATGGTACAAGCAGAAATACTCCCGAGGGATATACATATTTTCCCTTTCTTTCTTGGTTCTTCTTAAAATCCCATTCAGAGCATCCAAAGCTCAGAACTGAGGTAGGTTCTGGCTAAGATTTTATGGCTCTTAATGGCAATCTTGTAGAAGAGGTTGTTATCTGGAAACCCCCCAAAAAAATCCATTAAAAAACCACCTGAAATACTGTACAGGAGAAAACTGCATGGGTTTCCCAGGAAATAAAACACGGGGACCCCGAATCTTTTTACCATCTACTACTGTTACCCAAGCACTCGCTCTCGGGGTTTAGATGAATCTTTCACCGTATAATAGCAAAGCGTAAAAAAAAGCTGTAGGAGATTTTTAGCAGACAAGGGCCCGGTTCCATATGCCCACAGGTTAGCTTCTGAAATAGGTCCAGCACTAGCCCCCACCTGGGCTTGCATATTGAAAGCAGCTGCACCTACAATTTATGGGCCTGTAAGCAGTTCCAGTGCTATGTAATGGGTGTCCAGAACTACCCCACAAAAAGGTGCAGGTGACTCATGGCTCTTGTTAGTGGGTGTGGTCACGGAAGGTCAAGCTTTGGCGGAGCTTGTCACAGCTACGTCAATAGGAGGAAATCTCCACTCTTGTCTGACATATGGATTTTATTCGTTCTAGTTGTCAACGCTGCGCATATGTATTTGGCCTAAACTATGTGCACCAACAACGCCCTTCTCCAAGATCCATATAGGAATCGCTTGCTCATCCGAGTCCTGCTTCTCAGACAATTTATCCCACAACCTTAATGCCCGCTGTTGCCAACCCAACCACTGGTTCCCGCATCCAAACAAGAAAGGTGGTTTCTTTATGGCCAACTGATCACTGTGATCTAGACATCTGTTTTTTCCTTTTTTTAATTTTTTATTTTATTTTATTTATTTTTTAATTATTCAGGTTTTTTTTAAAGATTTTATTTATTTTTTTGTGACAGAAAGAGAGAGAGAGTGACCATGTACAAGCAGGGGGAGTGGCAGGCAGAGGGAGAAGCAGGCTTCCTGCTGAGCAGGGACCCAGATGCGGGTCTCCTGGGATCACGACCTGAGCCGAAGGCAGACGTTTAACCGACTGAGCCACCCAGGCGTCCCTGTTTTTCCCTTTGGAAAATGAAAATCGACTCCTCCCACTAACAAAATTCCAAGTTCCAGTAGTTCTTAGAAGCTATCTGGGAAGTAGCATAACAAGCTCGAGGGCGAAGGGCTCAGACAGACATCACTGGCCACCACCACAAGGCCTGCTGGGGGGCTGAGCCCTGCCATTTTTGCTCCAGTCTATGAGCTTTCATGGAAGCTCACACGTGGGCACAAACCCAAGTGAGTCTCAGAGTATGTTAGCTAATGTGGATGTCCTGAAAATGGAGCACGCCTACTCACATCATACGACCACTTTGGAGGGGTCTGTCAGTTACATCCTTATCGTAGCCTTCCTTCTATTATAAATTCAGCAACCAATCATAATATTAGCAGTACCGTGACTGTGTCATCAATAGAAATCACACATGTATTCATATGACATTACAGCTGTTACAGGTATTTTGGAATTTTTAAGAAAGATTTTATTTATTTATTTCAGAGAGAGAGAGCGAGAGCAAGAGAGAGTGCAAGCATGGGTGGGGGTGGGGGTGGGGGGGAGAGGGAGAAGCAGACTCCCTGCTGAGCAGGGAGCCTGACGTGGGGCTCGATCCCAGGACCCCAGGATCATGACCCGAGCCAAAGGCAGATGCTTAATTGACTGAGCCACCCAGGCACCCTGGTATTTTGAAATATTATTGAAAAACTCACCGCTATCTTGAATCGGCAATAATTATTAGACCCTCCATGAGATCTCCTATTTTAATGTTAAAGAAGCACATGCTACTAAAAATTACTAAGAAGCAAATTTGTTTTCTAAAAATATGGTGATAATTATATTTCAATATAATTTGTTTTCTTTATACTCTTCTATATCTTATATTATGGATTTAAAAACAGTAGTCTGAGAAGGTATCCACAGACTGCCAAGGGAGTCCGTGACACAAAAAAGTGAAGGACTTCTGGCCTAATGATTTATGGTTTTCAAAGCAGAAATGTACTCACATACCATGAAAGCCAGTTGCATAAGGCAAGCAGGACACATATTACCTTTATTATACAGATGAGGAAATAGGCTCAGGGAGATTAAGTTTCTTGCTCAAGCTCACAGATTGTTAGTAGTTTAGGACTTGAACTTTGATGTTCTGATTTCATCTTCTTCCCGTTACGCCAGTAGTTCTCAGAGACTGGTCCCCGGACCAGTAGAAACCCACCTCCTGGAAGCTGCTTAGAGGCAGAGGCTCAGGCTGGTTGACTCAGAGACTCAGGGGTGGGGTCCAGCATCCGGGGTTAACAAGCCCTCCACGTGGTTATGGTGCATTTAAAGTTGGAAACCCACTCTTATTTTATTATATTTTAATTTTTGTTATAACCATCTCTTATTGTTGAGTCCCGATCAAAAGAGAAAGCTTCTCGATCAAGGGAAGCATGGTTTTACTTCACATATCTGGTTTTGCCTGGACAACAGAGCAGACGCTGAGAGTGGAGAAGACCAAGGGACAGTCTGGGGGTGTGGCCTTCATTCCACTCTACCACTGAAGCTCTCACTGCCATGCCCGCCCTCCTGGTCTGTGGGCATTTAGGATTCCCAGAGCCAACCTTCCCAGGGATTGCATGATCAGTAAGCAATCCTAGAGGGCACCAGGAATCCTATATATACACGAGGCAGACGCCATTAAGGGTTTGGATTGTGACTGACCCTGGGTGGGGGTGGGGAGAGAGTCCAATTCAGCTCAACAATAAAAAATGATCTCAAGACACTGGGTAAGCCCACATACAGTATTGTCAAATCCGAGGATGCACACTTCTCCCCTATTCTCACATTACAGATGTGGCATGTGTCTTAGGACAGAAAAGCAATAGTTGCCAGGCAGATGACTAAGTTCTGATGTCGTTGTCACTTCCTGAACACATGTGAGATTCGTTTGAGTAAGTCACTTCAGTTGAGCGAATTTCTAGCAGTCCAATTTGTAGTTGTATTAATTTTTTAAAAGATTTATTTATTTGAGAGAGAGAGAGGCAGCGTGTGAGAAGGGGGAGGGGCAGAGGGAGATAGAAGCTCGAGCCGACTCCCCAAAGAGGGCAGAGCCCAACACGCGGCTCGATCTTGTGACCCTGAGATCCTGACCTGAACTGAAACCAAGAGTTGGTCGCTCAACTGACTGAGTCACCCAGGCGCCCCTCTGTATTAATTTTTTTTAAATTAGGATATAGTACATCTAAGAAAGTATTTGAATTATAAGTTTATAAGCTGATGATTATTTTAAAAGATTTTTTATTCATTCATTTGGGAGAGAGAGACAGAGAGAGACAGTGAGAGCACGAGCAGGGGGGAGGGGGTAGAGGGAGAGGGAGAAGCAGACTCCTCACTGAGCAGGGAGCCCAATGCGTGGCTCGATCCCAGGACCCTGAGATCATGACCTGAGCCGAAGGCAGATGCTTAACTGACTGAGCCACCCAGGTGCCCTGCCTGATGATTTTTTATATTTGTATTACACCTGTGTCACTACTACCTGAATAAAGACCATCTAGACCCCCAGAAAGCAACCTCTTGCCCCCTCAAAGTCATTACTCTGTCCCTACAAGACCCACGGTTCACCGCTACTCTGCCATCTAACACTATAGTTTTGCTCGTTTTTGTATTTCAAATCAATGGAATAATACCGTACATATTCTTTTGTGCTGGACGTCTTTTACTTAACTTCATGCCCATGAGTTTCATCCAAATTGTTGCATTTATCAGTAGTTCATTCTTTTTCATAGCAACTTAGTGTTATATGAATATGCCATTTATTTGCCTTTTCTATTATCAATTCGCTTTTGGGTTGTTTCTAGTTTTTGGCTCTTATGGGTAAAAGAGCTATAAACATTTGTATGTTTCTGCTGGACATAAGTCCTCATTTCTCCTGGTGATATACCCAGAAGTAGAATTGCTGGATTATGGGTATATATATGCTTAGTTACAGTGGGCACTACCAAACATTTTTCCAAAGTGGTTGTACCCTGGAGTTGATGTTGGGAGCCAGGGATGTCACTGTGGAGAAGGAGACATAAAAGTGGAATGGGGGAAGGCCAGACAGAACCCTGTGGGGATGGATTTGACTTGGAGATAGCGTGAATTCATGATCTTGAAATTATGTATGTCACCGTGATGCCCCACAAAACTGCCCAAGGTCGAAAGTGGTTCGGAGTAAGTTTTAGGATCTGAATATGAAGAACTCTTAGAGTCCAAATTTGACGGGGACAGAAGGAAGTAGCATCTATACAAACATATATGTTATGGTTGATTTCTATTAAGTTTATTTCCCTGCACTATATATATATGTTATGTATAATATATATATTCCCTGCACTTATATATTTACATATGCACCCCCTTGCTAGAAGATGAGTGCTTTATTTTTTTTATTTTTTTATTTTTTAATGATTTTATTTATTTATTTGACAGAAAGACACTGCGAGAAAGGGAACACAAGCAGAGTAAGTGGGAGAGGGAGAAGCAGGCTTCCCGCGGAGCAGGGAGCCTGATATGGGGCTCGATCCCAGAACCCTGGGATCATGACCTGAGCCGAAGGCAGACGCTTAACGACTGAGCCACCCAGGTGCCCGAAGATGAGTGCTTTAAAGGCAGATACTGTGACATATACATTTTTGCCCACTATTTGGCACTTGGTTGGCACTTAATAAATGCTTGTTGAATAGAAGTAAGTTATGAGCTGTATTGTTCTGATCTATCATATTTTAACCTTGGAGTTGAGATAAGAGATTCTTGGAAACTCCTTCAAGTCCTGCTTATATCTGAATAATCCTGTTTAAGAATTCCAATCTCACAAATGTCCTCCATGCCTCCTGACCACAATGGTAAATACGTGCAGTGATGCATAAAAATGCTGTTAAAGAAAAAAAAAAAACCCACAAGTATTTCTCTTTAGGGAGATCCAGGTCCAGTTTGATAAAGTATTCCAATTACGGTTTCTGTTAAATAAATATACGTACATATCACACAATAATTTTTCAGTTCAGATTTGCTTTGGCATTTTGGGTTTGGAAAGAATTGAGCCTGTGTGATTCTCTAAAACATAATGCAACACAGTTGGACTGAAAATCAGAGTATTAGAGAAAGAAGGTTGGCTCTCCCTTTGACACGCTATGATCACAGGTTGAATAAGGGGAAATGCCAAGTCTTTGTTCTTATTTCATTGCTAAATTATAGCTAAGTATGGCTAATTCTCATTCTTTAAAATATTAACATTTGATTTATTTTGACTCCAAATTTCCTTTGAATACTTACTAACTATAAAGGAACTTTGTGTGTTTTTAAGCCCCAAATAATGCTGTATGAAATAGATACCATCAATGGTTTAAGTAAGAAAATAAGCTGGGCATGGCACTGGGGGGTGGGCGCTACAAAGATAAGACCACCCACAACTTTGGGAGCTCAGATACATACTAATACATGCGAACAGAGAGGCTGTCAGAATTTCCTTGGGCACATAGAGGATTTTGGAGAGGAGGTGACATTTGAGCAGGAATTGGTAGGGTGAGGAGGTCACCAGGCAGGGGACAGGGGAGGGCATCTGGGGACAGAGAACGGTGTGGACAAAGGCTGGGGCAGGAACAGGCCTGACCTTGGAGGGGTGAGGGACAGTGTGGGGTGCTAGAGGGCACCCAGGGTGCTGGGGGCTGGAGCGGAGTGGGGGTGTGCGAGGAGCACCCCTGGACATGGGGTGGGAAGGGGAGACCTCGGGCTGACTGTGGGGCTGGGTTTTGGCACTGGGAGCCATGAAAAAATGTTGATCGGGATAATGACAGTGGAAATCTGTTTGGAGATAACGCTGCTGCTGAATAAGAAGTCCCAAAGCTCATTCACACCACAGTTGCTGAGTACCTACCATGCCTCTTCCCACCCTTGGGGCCAGCAGGTCCGCCACGGCGGCCCCGGGGGGTCTCAGGGCTTCTCTCCCTGTCATGGCTCCAAAGTCTACTCCCTGGGAGCAGGGAAGGACCATGTTTAGTACTTTCCTTTAGAAAGAATTCCAGAAGCGTTAATTGCTGCAAAGGGCCTCACTATAGCTCAGTTCATCCAGGGATAAACCTAGTATCTTTCTCACCCTAAATGAGCCTGCTTCCTAACCCCTCCATTTAAAACACTGTTCTCCCATTGCTCAGGTTCAAGTTTTGGCAACCATCTTCTGCTCTTTCCTAACTTTCTCCCTGCTAGCTGATCACTCATCAGGCGTATCATCCCCTTTGCTGCCACTGTGGTCCCCTCCATCCCTCTCCTGCCCAGTGGCCTCTTGTCTCTGTTCTCTGGTTGCCTCACAGCTGGACCGTGGCGGAGAATCGTGGATCTCCCTACGTGCCACTCTAGATGAACCTTCTGAAGTGCACCTTTCCTCCTGTCTCCCGCCAGACCCCAAGCTTCCAAGCCAAGGGAAAAAGCCCACCCTCCCCTGATTCACACTCAAGGTCTTGTGTGATTCGCCCTACCTTCAGCTACTTCACACAGCCCCTTGTCGGCATTCAATCAAATGTGGAAAATGTCAGAAATTTGTATGTCTGCTTTTTTAAAAAAAATTCAGTTGTGACTTCTCATAGGGCAGGAGCCCTGTCTTACTTAGTACCTGACAAAAAGACACTCAGATGTTGTTGAATACGGTTAGTGTCCCCAGCTCATCCTGAGGGTCCTATTCTAGCGTTGCTATTTCCTGCTTCCAACCTCTTAACCCTACTCTTGGTGTCTATGCCCTGTTTTCTGACACTTCATCCATTGCTGTCTTCATTGTTTTACTATTCTAAATGCTGATTGTAAACTCCGCAAGATTTTTTTAACTTCAGGGGCAGACAGTTAAATTAATCAAACTCTTCAGCTTATGACACTTTTGCTGGGCAAGACCTCGCTTGCCTTATTTTACTTTTCCCCTTCACACTGGATTCCCACTGCCATCACCCTGCCCATCCCAACAAGCACCTACACTGATGTGGTATATATGTGTATGCAGAATTCAGGTAAATTTACCATGTTTCCAACAACCCTTTGCTTTTAAAGTCTACCTTTGTTTCTGTAATGACTAGAGTCTTCTAACTGCTGCATAATATTCCATGGCACACACCTGCCTCAGTTTACTTATCTGATCTCCTAGTCCTGTGGGGACTGGTTTTCTTTTTATGGTCCACAGTGTCAACAAAGAGCTGGTATTTAGAAAAAGCTCAATGAGTATTTGTTGACAAAGCCAAGAAGGTTTATTTTTAAAAACAGCTACCTTATCAATAGTTTATCAGGGCCCACAAATGTAGGTGAAATGTAGCAACATGTCTTCAAGAATGCATCCTCCCCCTGGCATAAACAGGGAAAATTAGGAGCTGTCTAAAAAATAATATGTCAGGAAAAAAATATGTCAGAGGTGAGACTAGAATTCAGCCTTTCCTGTCTCCTGGACGCTCTGGTCAGCTTTGTCCCAAACATTCTCACTAAGGAACATCTGTGGTGACCTCACAGAGGTGTGTTAGGATTCCACATCGGTGATCAGAACACACAAAAAAGGAGCATCCTGCATATCCAGTAAGAGGTGAAACCCTAGGAGGTGTAACCTGCTTGGTTTGAGGGAGGAAGGCCACGGCAGTCAGTTGTATGCAGGATGCTAGCCCACTCGCCCGCTGGCCTGGCACCACCCCAAAAGCAGGCCTCAAAGATTTACAGCATTGGTCACTAGATTGCAAAAACCCCCCAAACAACCATGACAAAGAAACACAACCCAAACATACACACACCCCACACATATACTCTATAAAACAGAAAGTGCCCTATGAACAAAAGAAGAATGTAATGAATACTACTGGGCTGTTGTGTGCGCTTCACGTGTGCGTAGCCACAAGACTCTGCTCAGCTGAACAGTGTCTCCCCAAAATCCATGTCCATCCAGAACCTGTGAGTGTGAGCTTATTTAGAAGTAAGGTCTTTACAGAATTAAAGATAGAAATACCATACAATCTAGTAATTCCACTACTGGGTATTTACCCAAAGAAAACAAAAACACTAATTCCAAAGATATGTGCACCCCAATGTTTATCGCAGCATTATTTACAATAGCCAGGATATGGAAGCAATATGAGTGTCTATCAGTAGATGAATGGATAAAGAAGATGTGGTGCATATGTATATACAATGGGATATTACTCGGCCATAAAAAAGAATGAGATCTTGCCATTTGCAAGTGCATAGATGGACCTAGAGGGTATAATGCTAAGTGAAATAAGTCAGACAGACAAAGACAAATACCATATGATTTCACTTCTTTGTGGAATCTATTAAACAAAACAAATGAACAAACAAAAAAACAGATTCTTAAATATAGAGAAGAGGGGAGGTGGGTAGGGGTGGATGGGTGAAATAGATAACGGGGATTAAGACGTATAAACTTCTAATTATAAAAAAAATAAGGGGGGCTCCTGGGTGGCTTAGTCAGTTAAGTGTCCGACTCCTGGTTTTGGCTCAGGTCGTGATCTCAGGGTCCTGGGATGGAGCCCTGCGTAGGGCTCCCTGCTCAGCATGGACTCTGCTTGAGATTCTCTCTCCCTCTCCCTCTGTCCCTCCTTTATTTATAAATAAATAAATCTTTAAAGAAGTAAAAAATTGTCAGGGAGATGAAAAGTACAGCATAGGGAATATATCAAATAATATCATAATAACTTTGGTGACTACACTTATGGTGAACACGAGTAATGCATAGAAATGTTGCATAGAATTATAACACCTGAGACTAATATAACACTGCATGTTAATTATACTTCAATTAAAAAATTGGTGACCAAAAATAGGAAGCTTGAAGCATAACTTGAATCCAGTGAAAAAATTCGAGCATGTGAGGGAAATTCCCAAATGGATCTGATGGTGGTGTTGCGGGGGGTTCCAAGATGGCAGCAGTAATTCATCCCTAACTAGTGAACTGCAAAGGCAGTTAATCTAAAAAAACATAGGATGTACTTTGATGCTAATTTAGTATAAAGGTTTTATGGTATGGATAGAAAGCAACCTAAACCTAGCTATGTTTTTTGAGTATGAGAACTCTGAGCAATAATTACCTATCAGTTTTAATGCCTTGGAAAGCAAACTTAGAGAAAGAAATTCCTGCTTAATTATTTTGACTGTTGAGCATGATTCTTGCATGTGATACTCCTCTAAGACTGAACCACTTAGGTCTTTGGAGTTATAAGGGTTACATATCTAAAGGTGGCAACTTGTCCATCCACTAGTTGAACAGATAGGAAACATTTTCCCATGATGATAATAATTTAAAACATTATCTTTAGATGAAACCCAATGGATACTTACTAAAATGCAAAATCACATTTGGAAGAGAAAACAAAATTTCAAAGACACTTGGACTTGCAGTAGAACAATGCTGGGCTAAATCCTTAGTCTCTAGAAAGTATTAACTTTCCTAGGCTAGTATGGGCTTAAAGTTAAGAAACCCTAATGAAGTGGATTGTTCTCTCGCCATCTTGAGAATTTAAAAATAGCATTTATGTTTTCCTCTAGCACACATTCATCTTCTGTTATATTCGCAGCCTACTCTCTTAAAAAACTCTTCGTTTAAAAAAATGGGAATGTCAAATATATTAAAAATAAAGCAGTAAAATAAAATCCATGTACCCATCACTGAGCATCAGGAATGATCAACATTCAGCCATTCTTCATCTGTATCTCTCTAACTGCTTTCTTAGCTTTCTTACTTTTCTTACTTATACTTTCCTCGGAGCTGGGGCAGGGGTGGGGAGAGGAGATGTAGTTTTGTTCTTCTTCCTGGAAATATTCACTCAGTTCAGACTCCAAGAATATAGTTGATTTTTTTACTGCTCTGCTTTAATTCCATTTCCAAATTGGGGTAAGGAATGCAGCGGGGGAGCTCAGAATGGAATTAACCCCATTTGGTTAGTGTTGCTGTGCTTGGGGTTTTGAGCACCAAGGGATGATAGAGTCCAGTTAGGATGGCATAGGTGTAGAGCCATGGTTCCCAAAGTGTGATCCCTGGGCCAGCAGCATCAGCATCAGCATCATCTTAGAATGTGTTAGAAATGAACACTCTCAGGCCCACCACAGACCTCCTGAACTAGAATCTCCAGAAGTGGGGCCGCCTGGTGATTCTATTGCACACTCAAATTTGATAAGCACTGCTCTGGAGGTTAGTTAGGCTAACTTGAGACACGGCCCGCTGTACGAACCAGGGATATGATATCCAACCTACGTTCTCTGAATACCTGTGTATGTGTTTGAGAACATGCGTGTGTGTACACGTGTATATACACACTTGCATATAAGCATATTCTTATCTAAAATAGCTTAGAAATTTATTTCTATATGAAAAATGGGATACAGCCTTGATATAAACAATAGGATACAAACAGATGAAAATCCCTAGGCAAAACTTAAGCATCATTCTTGCTATATTTACTCTTACTGCTTTCAGATTGTATTGTAAGTTACGTGCAATAGACGTGTGATCCCACAAATTTTGACACGTTGTATTTTCACTTTCATTCAGTTCAAAATATTTTCTCAGTTCAAGACTTCTGAACTTAGACTTCTGGTGTTTCATTTCCATATGTCGTTTACTTCAGGTATTTGGGAAATTTCCAGATCTCTTTGTGACTAATTTCTAGTTAAATTCTATCGTGGTAAAAAAAAAAGCATATTTTATATGATTACAATTATACTAAATTTGTTAAGGTCTGTTCTGTGGCTCAGAATATGGTTTATCTTGGTGACTGTTCCATGTGTACTTGGAAAGAAAGTGTATTTCTGCTGCCGTTAGATGAAGTGTTGTATAAATGCCAATCAAACTGTCTACCTGTTCTATTAATTATCTTGAGAGGAATGCTGAAGTCTCTGAGTATAATTGTGGATTATACTCAGTTTCCCCTTTCAGTGCTATCAGTTTTTGCTTTATGTGTTTTCCGGCTTTTGTTTAGGTACATATGCATTTATCACTGTTACGTTTCCTTGGCCATTTTCCCCTTTATTATTATGTACTTTCCTACTTTATCTCTGGTAATTTTTCCTTGTACTGAAGTCTACTTTGTGTAATCTTGATATTGCCACTCTGTTTTCTTTTGATTAGTATTTCAATGGCATATCTCTTTTTTAACCTTTTACTTTTAGTCTACTTATATCATTACATTTAGAGTGGGTTTCTGTAGATAGCATTTGGCCTTTTGCTAAAAATCCAATCAGACAACATTTATCTTTATTTGCTGTTTTAGACTATCTACATTTAACATAGTTATTGATTGGATTTAGCTCTACCATTTTATGAGTGTTCTGTTTGTTTCTTCTGGGTTTTTTGTTTTTGTTTTTGTTTCTTCCTTTGTTCTTCTGTTCACCCTTTTCCTCCCTTCTTTGGGATTTGAATAATTTTTAGATTTCCATATAATTTACCTATTGACTGGTCACATCTTTTGTATTACTTTTTAAAAAAAGGTTGATTTGAGAGAGAGCATGAGCACGAGGGGCAGAGGGAGAAGGAGAGAGAATCTCAAGCAGACTCCATGCTCATGTGGAGTCAGATGCAGGGCTTGATCTCATGACCTTGAGATCACGACCTGAGCAGAAACCAACAGTCGGATGCCTAACAGACTGCACCACCCAGGCACCCCTCTCTTGTATTTATTTTTTAATTGTTGTCTAGGGATTATAATAACAAACCTCATTTGTCAGTTTACTTGAAGTTAATATTTACCACTTCAAGTAAAATGTAGAGTTCTTGAAAACATATAGACCCTTTTATCCTCCCCTATTTATATTTGCCACATTTATTACATCTACATCCACTGAGATCTTTCCAATGTTATAATTTTTGCTGTCCATCATCATGCATATTTTTTATAACTTAAAAGGATATGACCTTGGCTTTTTTAACTTCACAATCCAAAACCGGCAGCGGGTATTATGAGTTCCATTTTAGAGAGGAGGAAATGGATAAATTGGGTGACTTGTCTACATTCATACAGTTGGATAATAGCAGAACCAGGACTCCATCTCTCTGTCCTCACTTCCTATTCCTTTCCCTTCTACTAGGCTGCCTTTTGTTCTTCACATGTAAGTTATAGCTTTGGTACAAAAACTAGAGTCTGTGCAATTCAAAGCCTGCGAACTTTCAACAAATAATATTTAAGCATTCTTCCTTTTGGAAATACCTTGGTGAGCTGGAGGAAGTGGCTCTTATATCCTACGTGTGGCACCGAGATAATAAGCAGAAAGATCTGGGTCTAGTTTCCAAGGCACTGGGGTTAACCACACGCTGGCTGATGCTCTTCATGTTCCCAACTAACAAATAGTTCAGGCCCATGGTCATTTATGTTGGCTCTCCTCCATTTGGAATTTGCTACTTCTAGTCATCAAAATAATCAGGATTCCAAATACAGATGGCTGAATGCAAATTTCATTTCTGTGGAAGTCCTATTTCCCTTCCCTTAAATTGGTGGTTTTTAAAAACTGTTCCTGGGAGTTCTAGAGATTTTCCTTAAGTTCCCAGATTTCCATGAAGTCTCCTCAGAGGTCAAATTGATCTTCAGTGGGTGGGTGGGGTTGTGGGGAATCCACTTCCTTCCTCCTTTGTTTGTTTTGAATATTTTATTTCATTTGAACACACAGTTCCTTGGAACTATAACAGGAATTTGAAAACCTTCACCTCAGAGCCTTGACTCAGCCTTCCAGGATGGGAGGGAGCTTGAGATTTGTCTACTTTAACCATCTTGGAAGGCTTGAGCTCATCACCACCCGGTGACAGGCAGCCTGGGTCTGAGCAGCTTCGATGGCAGGGAATCTCCACATCTTTAGCACCTCCCTGCTTCTGTGCTTAGCTCCGATGCTCTCCATCCTTGTGTAGATCAATGCTTGGTGAACTTGCCTGCCCGTTGCAATCACCGGGACACAGAGAGTTATTTTGAAAACACTGATGCCTGGGCCCAGGCCAGAGAGGCTTGATTTAATTGGTTCCGGGTGCAGCCTCGGGAATGGGAGATTTAAAAGTTTCCTAGGTGATTCTAATTTGCAGCAAAGTTTGGGAAACATTGCCTTTGATGAGCTGAGACCTGCACCTGTAAAGTGCCCATGCTCCTCTGGAAAGACGCATGTCACCAGCAAAATCCATCTTCCATAAGAACATTTACAAAACCCAGAGACAGCTTTCACTTTCCTCCCGGAGTTCTCCCCTTCTGATTAAAGTCCTGGGGCTCCCCAGATGTCTCCTGCTACCACCTGTTATCCGGCATGTCTATATTTCTCTTAGTGAGGTGCCTCCCTGGAACACAATAGGCGAGAATGGATTTGAGCATCACATCGGAGTAGAACTAGGTATCATCCCTCCTTCTCCATACTCTACTTGGCTTCCTGCATTTCTTAGGTAGCCCCGGCACATGGGTGATTTGATAAAGAGCCTCTTTCACAAAGGTGCTGCCGCTAAGCTCCTTCCCACCGACCCCCTTGCATTTGGACACGAATGACTAATTACTGACCATGACCGAATGACAGCCAGAAAACCAAATGAGCAGAGCCTGTGGACAATCCACCCTTACATCCCTCAGCCTTTCACGGTTTACAGAGTAAAGTCACACACCCTATTTCCAATCCCTCCTCCCTCTCCGCTGTCCTGATTCCAATCCTATCGTTTAGGTGCGGGAGGTAGTTTTCCAACAAGGAAGAGACATGCCCCAGACCCCCGAGGTTAGTAAGTAGTGAGCAGAGCCGGGGGGCGTTACGCAGGGCTTCGGCTCCCGCAGTCAGCGATCGGGGTGCCAGGCCCCATGAGTGCCCGTGGAACTGCACAGTCCACGGCGGACTGGGAACAGGACCTCATGGAATGTTACCTCCGGGACAGCTGCGGCCTGGCGTGGCAGGGGGCCAGGGCCACCCAGGCTCTCCGCACCACCAGCATGCAGGAGCGTCGGCAGCCCTGGGGGAGGGGGGATGGGGGGGTTGGGAGGGTGTCTCTGCCACAGTGTGGAGAGAATAAGGCCATGTTTCAGGCAGCGTTGCCCTCCCCCTCCCTCCAAATGCTGCCAGAAATTATGTGGTAGCTTAAAAGCCTCTTTGGAGAAAGACTGCCATGTGCGTGGCTGAACCAACATCAAAACCAAAACCCAAACTAAAAAATCTCCACTCAGACCACCAACCCCAAAACAAAAAACAGACCAGACCAGAGAGTGGGCAATCTGTGTGGTGAGAATTCATAACCCATCTCATGATGGATGCCCTCCTGCACATACATGTGGTGCCTTCTTTTCGGTTCCTGCCTTACCTTTGCCCTGGGACTTAACAAAATCTCCTCTAGCACCTGACACTTTGACTGTCCGCCCTTGTGGTTTCCAGCTCAGCTCTGACCCTGGACTTTGGTTTTCTCATGGCTCTTTGAATATTCTCAGGACTTTCTCCTTTCAGACCCCCGTTGCTGACCCCACTCTGGGTCTTCATGTCACCTATTTCACTGATTCAACTAAAGACAGCATGACACCCACAGGCTGGGCAGTGGGCACGGTCTGTCCCAGGTGCAGCCAATAAGGATATGCATTGTCTGTAGAGGATTTAAAAACGGTAATGAAAGCATCTAGAGGGCGCCTGGGTAGCTCAGCCATTAAGCGTCTGCCTTCGGCTTGGGTTGTGATCCCAGGGTCCTGGGATTGAGCCCCGCATCGGGCTCCCTGCTCCGCGGGAAGTCTGCTTCTCCCTCTCCCTCTGCCTGTCACTCCCCCTGCTTGTGCGTTCTCCCTCTCTGTCAAATAAATAAATAAATAAAATCTTAAAAAAAAAAAAAAGGAAGAAGGGTGGGTGCACTCCCACCTACCCTCCTCTCCTGCCGTGGCATGCCTCTGGTAACATTCGGTCACAGATGTCCATCCCGGCCTGGGCTCCATTTCCGTCCTGTCTGCTGGGCAGGACAGACGTCACATCTAACAGGCTCAGGAAGGCCTCTATAGAACTTCCCTCACAGTTTGTGAAAGGGAACTCCGTTAACTGTTAGAAACAATATACCCTTAGAAGACAGAGTAGCTACTATGGGAGAACTTGAAAACCGGAGCAAACAGGACTTAAAAAATCTCCGAGAACATATTCTCAGATGACACTGGTTATTTCCAAGCACTGGAAAGTATCACGCTGGAAAAAGAGGGCATGAAATTGTTTTTATTTGAAAGGCATTTGTTTGCGAAAACCGTGCTTTCTCCAAGCAAAATGTTAGCTTGCCTGGTTAGAAGTTAATTACAGTATTTATTGCTTAAAGCCAGCCTGGAATTTTGGCTTGAATTCTTACGAGCCTGTGATTGGTGGGGGGGGTGGGGGTGGGGAATTACCTATTCAACCCAAGGCCAGTGAGCTAAAGGTTGATCTGATAACTGCCTATTTCAAAAGGACCCAAGAGATAAGAAATAAGTCCCTGAGGGAGGAAGAAACAAAACTGTGGTTTTAAATCCAGGAACATTATCGAGGAGCTGCCGGAATGTTTGTTACCGAGGATGTTGCTACATGAGGAAATGACTAAAAGGAATAAAGTGATTAGTTGCTTTGATTCTCGAATTAATAATGTCCTTGTTCTTTTGATGTCTTCCCTGTTCACATATTGGTTTAATTAAGATATTTGGAAGTGGAAGTCCAGTGTAAACAGAGAAATCATGCGCTTGATATGCTGTTAATGGACTTGAGCTTGACCATTCTAACCTGTCTCAAAAGCCAACATCCTTGTTAGTCATCCCCCTTCAGCCCGGTCTTCAGGGCTGGGAACCACTGCTGACTTGTTTGGGCCTCTGGACATCCCGACTATGTTTTCCAGCTGTCCCCTCCTTGGTGCCTATTTGACCTTGAATTTTGGGTTTCTCCCAAGGTTCTGGCCTCAGTCCTTTGATTTCTTCTTCCTACATGACCGAATTGATTGGTGGGGCTTCAGTGCTCACCCCTGTGTGACTCCCCAGCTTGGCCCTCCCACCTCAACTCAGAGACTTTAATTCCAAATGTCAGCAGGTCTTGTTCCCGACCTTAATCCCTCCTGCCTCCTTCTGCCCGCCCTCCAAGCATTCCTTCTCCTTTCCATCTCTTATCTCCCCCTCTCTCTGCCAGCTTATCTCCATCTTCCAAGAAAAATGTTTAAGTCTACCTTTGCCTTAAAAAGGGAAAGAAAACCACATACCACGCCAGCCTCAGCCCTGGCACCCCTTAATCTCTCTCCTCCTCTTCACTGTCAAATTTCCTAAATAACATTGAGTCTGGCTGCCTGGCACCTGCAAAGGTCAGGAGTCATGTTCTCGTCACTGGATACAGCTGTGTCATGTTTGCGGCACGTTAACCCTTTCTGCTAGGACAGAGACCGCTCCCCGAGCAACCTCTCCCACCCCTCACCTCCGGGGAATTGCCTCTCCTGACCCCTGCTTACCTCTGACCATGCCTCGGGTCCTCTGCCTCCTGCTCTCCAAAGGGAGCTGTTGCTACGGTCTTTGGTCAGCTCCTCTTTCTCCTCCACTCTATCCCTTGGACAACCCCAACTCTCCACTCTGAAGAGATGAGTCCCAATTCATATCTTTGGTCCTGATCTCCTTCCTGAACTCCAGCACCGGGTTTCCCATGGCCTGCTAGAACTTACCCTGGTACATTTCATAAAGGCCTCCAGTTCAACACGTCCCAAACCCCATACACCATTTTTCCTCCCAGCCCTGTCCAGGCTCAGGTATCCTCCCAGTCATTGGGCCAGACACCTTTATTTTCCCCCTGCTCCTCCTTTAGCTCCGACATCTAATCAATTACAAAATCCTATTTCCCGAGCAAACTGCGAACCCTATTCCACCATATGCATTTAGAACTTCCACACCCCCAGGCCCCTGCCTACACTGTGCTCTGTCCAGAAGGCCTGTCCCTTGTGAGGAGGGCACCGTGTGGACATTACTGCCCCTTTCCAGGCTGGGCCTCAGTATCCTCACATGCAAAATCAGGGGTTATAAAGGCAATCTTAAAGCTTTGTGATTCTCTGGATGAAATTCCTCACCAGGTCTGTATGTCCACAACCTACTTATCTTTCACAATTCATGGCAACTCCTGCCTCCTTCCAAAGCTTTCTCTGACTCCCTCCCTGCCCCACCCCAGCTAGAAGTAACATCTCTCCCTCTGGATTCCTATAACACTGTACTTATTTCCTTGAGGGAATTTATCACTGATTACTTCTTATCTGCCCCATTCGATGAACTGACCACACGCTTTTGGAGGGAAAAGGTGAGTGTCTAGAGCTTTCTTCTTTAAATCCTTCTTGTGTCTAGCAGGCAACCATGAAATAGTCGTTGAGTGAAGACATGCATGAGTGTGGAATCCCTTCCCTTGATGAAAATGCGCAATAGCTTCTAATTTTCTCCTGGCAGTTATCCTGAAATAAGGCTGGAGTAGCCGGCCTGCCCTGAGATCTAGAATCAGGAGCGGGCAGGCCTGGCAGCTGCTGGGGGCGTTAATGTGTAAGGGGCTCTGACATCTCCAGGACAGCAACATTTTACTAGAAGATGAAGGAAATTGTAGTTACAGCTCCTCTCGGGCTCCTGTGTATGGCAAGAAGACGCCCTGCACGGGCAGTTTGGGCTAGAAGAGACCTCTCCTCCACCACAGCACAACACTTCACCAACAACCAAAGCCACTCAGATGTCTTCCAAGGAAAGTGGGTCTGGTTATCTTTGGGGTTCTAGTTTTGCTAGTTTAGAGTATGAAAATCGAGGCCCTGCCACCATCAGCCTCCCTTTTCTCATGCAGGGCTCAGCCTCTCCTCGAAATGAAAATTGAGTACTTGAAGACTCACTTTGAGGGGCAGTTGGCCTTTGACTGGTCCTGGGTGCCCACCCCTCTGACCCTGCTTCTTCCCAGCAGGACCCTTCACTCCTGTCCCGCCAGCTCCTTGACTGCCCTTCTGTGGCTTAGGATTATCCGTGCCCTTTGGTTTCTGCTTTTCCCCTCCAGATTCTACCCTTTCTTCAAGGCTTGGCCCACGTTCCTCCATGTCTGCCTCACCCCCGACTACTCTACGTCACTGCTTTCTTTCTGTTTTCAAGACCCAAAGTGGACTTCTTATACCTTCCCGAGGCCAAGATCTTTAAATCAGAGCCCACGAAGATGGCATCACTATCCTCTTCTCCAAGGCCAAAGGCTGCCACATTTGCATAGCTAACAGGTCTGGGGAGGGTCTGGATTCCAAGCTGGGTTTGGGGCCCAGTGCTCTGGTGACTTGCACGACATCATGCTCTCCCCATGCCATCATGTAAGGCATTCGAGGTAGGGGCTGTATCAACATAGCCTTTGGATCTCCAGGGTCCAGCCTGGTTACAGGGGCTTCTGGATAAATGCACAATACCTCAATAAATGCTTAGCTCTCAATCCTTTAGTTTAACATTATGCACTACCTTCATCTTGTCACTTAGCAATTTCACTCTAAGAAAACTGGTTTTTTAGGGTGAAATCACTTTAAGTTATGTTAAAAATTTTTTCATTAAATGAAAAAAAGTTTTTCATTAAATATTGGCTAAAATTTGCCAAGATCCAGGGCAGGAGACAGTCCTGACAAGGAAGAAATGGCGGAGGGTCCCGAGAATTAGAGTGTCTCCCCCCCAACTCCCCCAAGCAGTGGAATCTTGACCTGCAGCTGAGCCTCACACTTGTCCTGAAGAACTGCCCTCACTTCAGACCCACTGAGGAACCATTTCTCTTGTACCATCTGTCTACACTGCAGGCCCAGATGAGCTGTTTTCTGTGGAAAGACCAGCAAGAGGTCAGAGGGCAGGGTTGGCTTTAGGCATCTGTCAGAGCACAAACCCTGGGGGCCCTGGCCCTTGGCTACTTAAGACCTCCTTGAAATCTACCCCCTCTCTTTGCCTCGTGCCTCAGGTTACAACCTCTCACACTTCTTGCTGGCTCCGGTCACCACCCAGGAATGACTGAGTAAAACATTCAGATGTCAATGGACAGCTGAGCAAAAGACACAGCTAAAGGAAATAGGTTCACTCACCCTTGGAATGCCTACAAATTAAAATAATAAAGCTGTATCATTTTTCACTTCCAAAAAAATTAAATCCTAATAACACATTTCCTGGGCTACATGAGGAGACAATCACAGAAGAGCAACGGCCAGAAACCTTTAAAAAATGGGTATCAGATTTGCTCCTTCATTCGCTTAAATGCTTTCTGAGCACCTACTATGTGCCCCAGGCCATGACTGGCGGTAAGAACACAGCAAGGGAGACACGGAATCCGCTTTCTTCGAGGGTAACTGTTGTTGAAAGGGAGGGTCTAGTTTATCTGCGGTGGTCAAAGAAGGCCTCTCTCAGGAGGTGCCTGGATGTGGGGAAGGAGCCAGCCTGGGTGAAAAGCAGGGAATTGCATCCCAGAAAGAGAGAATAGCCTGTGCCAAGGCCCCAAGGTCAGAAGAACTGGGTTCGAGGACATGACAAGAGGGCTGGCTGACTTTTGTTCTCATGAAGAGAGGTGACTGTGGTTCCCCTTTTGGAGGTGGGCAGGCAGGAGGATGGCAATAACATTCTCACATGGTAGCAGAGGGGAAGGAGCTGGCTCTCGTAAGACTCAAGAAACTTACAAGGCTGGGTCCCCAAATTCAGGGTCTTCAATCTAATACAATTTATTAACGCTCCTTCCCTGGACCTCCAATTCCTCATACATGAAATGGTGAAATGTTAGGGTTGAACTGAAAGATCTCCAACGTCCCTGTGAGTGAAAATTTCTCTTCAAAGATGAAATGTCATTAAAATAATGAATTTGAAATGATGACCCGAATCAATTAACTAAGAGTTTAAATATGATGACGCTCTCCAGAGACTTAAGGGCCTCCTCCTCCTACCTCCTCCTTGGGCCTGTGACAGCACTCCAGGCTGCGGTGACAGGGGTAGGGGGAGGCCGTGGATGAGGCAATGCCCTCAGGGAGGAGCCCTGAGCAGCAGACTGGGGGTAGCAATCCAGGGGAAAGCCTACTGGGGAGGAAATTCACAGGAACCACATTTTGGAAGACTGACAGTTCAGAATACCTCAGACTGGGGCGGGGATGAGGGGTGGGGGGGAGGGGGGGCAGGGAGGCCTGGCAGGGCGCACCTGGTCCGAAGACACTTTTCAGATTTGATTTATTGGTTGTACACGAGTGTTACCTCTGGCAGTTTTATTTTCCATGTGGTTTTCATCAGAACAATTTGATTTAAAAAAAAAAAATCACAGAAGTAATTCATTAAAAAAAATTAAGCATTCTAAAAGTAAAAAGCCAGGGTGTCTGGGTGACTCAGTCGGTTAAGCATCTGACTCTTGATTTTGGCTCAGATCATGATCTCAGGGTCCTCAGATGGAGCCCCAGGTCAGGCTCTGTGCTCAGCAGAGAGTCTGCTTGAGATGCTCTCTCCCTCTGCCCCCTCCCCCCACTTGCGCGCATGCACACGCGCTCTCTCAATAAATAAATAAATAAAATCTTAAAAAGTAAATAAAAGTAAGAAGCCAATGTTCTCACTTCTCCCCTTAGCTCCAACCTCACTTCCCTCCACGAGGATAACCACTTCTAACAATTTGGTGCTTATCCTTCCAGACCTTACTGGGCATGTGCAGACACAGACCTATATAAAATCATGTATAATTTCATGCAGTACATTTTTAATACAAAAAGGGGACCCTACCATAACTTTTTTTTTTTTTTTTAAGCCCAGCATCCTTTCAGGCATCTTCATTCCGTGTCATGGGATGTACATTGACTCCATTATTTTTATTTTTAGGATGGAAATATAGCATTTAATCACTTTCCTATTGTTGGGCGGTTAGTTTGCATTTAATTTTTTTCAGCTTATAATACTGGTTGCAATGGACACTCTTGCTCAGGTCTTTCTTTGTGATCTTAAAGGAGTATTTGAATAGGGTCCCCAGCAGTGGAACCGCCAAGTCAAGGCTTTGCATAAGGCAGATCTGTGTCCTAAGATGGCCGACTGAGCCAGCAAGGGAGTCCCAGCCCCTTGCCCCGGGGCTCTTCTGGGTTCTTCTCCCTGCTCTGCTTCCCCTGCGTGCCAATCCAGGTTCCTCTCCCTGCCCCGTTTCGCGCACGTGCCAAGAGTGCCCAGTATGCAGAAGTAGAAGTGTATAAATTGCTTCCTTTGTTGTGCTTGGGGCTCAGACCTTTGGAGATCACTCTCCTCTGAGCCCCCCGGCGTTAAATAAACCTCCTATCCTCCAAGATCTCCGAGTGATCCAGTCCAGGTCCCGTAACATGCACACTGTGGTATCACACGCTCGAGATTGACCAGCTAGTTGTGCTTCCTCTCCCACACCATATTTGTACCCACATTTAAAATGTCTGCAATCTGCAAAAATTGTACGGCGACACTTT
Source organism: Phoca vitulina (assembly GCF_004348235.1). Classification (NCBI taxonomy): domain Eukaryota; kingdom Metazoa; phylum Chordata; class Mammalia; order Carnivora; family Phocidae; genus Phoca; species Phoca vitulina. The sequence goes on along the minus strand of NW_022589723.1, from coordinate 36,683,675 downwards.
GCATTTTCCTGATTACTGATGGGGTTAGATATCTTTACATATGGTTTTAGATCACTGGCATTTTCCCCTCTGGGGATCACTTGCTTATATCATTTGCCTGTTGTACATTGGGTTATTTTATCTTCTCTTAGTGAACTGTAGGATCTTTCCCCAATATTAAGGATATTAGTCATGAGCCCTTTGTCTGTTATATATCAAAGATACTATCTTTCAGTCTTTCACTTGTCTTTAATACAGTCTTTAGACATAGGGAAGCCTCTAATTTTTATTAGATCAGATTTGTAAATCTTATTAATGCTTACAGAGGCAAAAAGTGTTTTGAATCTCGTTTGAAAGTCTCTCCTCCCCACGTGATTTAAAAATATTTAACTCAGGTATTTTTACAGCTTTTGTTATCCTATATTTACTTCTGGTATATTTGTAGTTTTTATATTGGTATACATTGTGACACAGAGATCTAATTTTACTTTTCCCTTCATACTTATCCTAAGGCTGAGTATTGAATTATCCAAACTTTCTTCAATTATTTAAAATGTACCTTTTATCATATGCTATGATCTTATATTTACAGTCTATTTCCAGGCTACTTCATTTCTTTGCAATCTCTTTGGCGTCCTTGGGTTGGCCCCATACTGTTTTAATTGCTGGAGGCTTCTAAACTTTTGATATCTGGTAAGAGACGTTCTCACTTCCCCAGTGTGTTCTTTCCAATATGATATTCTAGAGAAAATGCTAGCTATCTAGCTTTTTAAAAACTTCAAAGAGGCGATTCCCCCATCTTGTGCCACAAAATGAATTTACATCTTGTAACCGGAAAGATGTGATGGTTCATAAATATCCAATAATATTTTCCCTTCAAATACTTAAATACAGGTTTTGCAAATATCGTAATTTGCAAAAGCCCAAGTGTTGATCAGTGTTTTCAAGGTTGCTCTGTCTTCCTCCTCTCATTCCATATGCTGCATTTTGGACCCCAGTGACCTGAATTCTACATCATTCCTATTCTGTGGTGTCTGTAATCACCACTTTTCTCTTTTCATCTAGGTCCTAAATGCATATTCTTTCCTGACAGCAGGGCCTCTCTCGATGTTTTACTGGCCCCCTTCCCCTGTGGGTTGGCCCCAGGATCCTCTGGCAGAAGTCTGCTCAGAGAATAGGCGTATTTATGTCTATGTGTCCACATACCCACTTTCCCCAAGCTGGTGCTTCCCTTCATTTTCCTGAAATGAATGAGAGTTTGAGTGCCGAAGCGTGTGTCCAAGCATCCTCCCCTTCCGCTGGCTGGTTCCTAGCTCCCTTCTTCATGCATCTCTCACAGATCCCATTCACGTCACTGTCCTCCCTCCTCCTCTTCCACACTTCTGGGACAGCTCCATCATCTAGTGTTTCTTTTAAAGCTCTCCAATTTAATATTCCTTCTAGAATTCTCCCTGGCATACCTCTCCTCATAATTTCCCTTTGCACATAACAGCTTGTAGCTGCGCTCTTAACAGTGGCTACCCTAATTTCCCCTTTTGCTTCCTTCCCCCTTTACCATCAGATGATCAAAGGGCGCTTCTCCCTGCCTTTCCCGTTCCTCTGCCCCCAGAAGCTCTGCATTCTGAAGACCGCCCAACTCACACGCATTTCCGATTCCCCTGGAGTCTGCGCTCTGATCTGGCTGGACACAGGGTTCAGTGGGCTTCTTCTGCCTGGGAGTGGTTTTAGACCAACCTGAGGCCTCCCTGCCTCTTCCCTTCTCTCCTCCCTACAGATTCTGTGCATCTCTGCTTGTCACAAGGCAGAGGAAGCAGGAGCTTTGGTGTGCTGTGAATTTGGTGTTCTTTCTCCTTTTAGTTATGCTTACTTTAACGTTTGGGCATTCTCTGTCCTCAAGTTATACCAAGGGTGTGATTTTTGTGTAGTTGCGCCTCTCCTGAGGGTCTATACTGTTTGTGGAGGAAATACTGGGAGGTGGGCACCTAGCTGCCTCCACTATATTCAGCTACCCTGTTCTTCTTTTAAGTGATAATAGCTACCATGAAAGAACTGCTTCAATAGACCAGATACTTATAGAATAATAGTAAAACTAGCTAACATTTACTGAGGACTTAGTGTGTGCCCGGCACATCCTTAATGCTTTCCCTGTGTGAACTCATGTCATTATCCAACCACCCTATCAAGTAGGTGCCTCTATTATTCACAGTTTACAGAGAAGCTGAGTTCTTTGCCCAGCATGCCTACGTTAGCCTATAGAATCTTCATGAAGTCTCCAGGTGGGCATTATTAGCTCCATCGTATAGATGAAGAAGTGGAGGCTCAGACAGGCAAAGTAACTTGCTCAAGGTCACAGAGCTCCTGAGACGTAAAGCTGGGATTTGATTTTGGTTCCAAAGCCATTCTTCCCCCGCCTTGTGAAGGAAGAAGAAAGTAGCACGTGTGCTGGATCCTGGGTGTGTGGTGCTGAAGCTGTTCTTAGACGTGGGGACAGTGACTCTCTAGACAGGGTGGGGGTCAGGCCAACTTCTCACCAGCCTCTGCTGTGGTCCCCGCCACATATCCCTTCATGAGGGGGCCCCGGCACAGTGTGGTAGAGATGGCAGAGGTGGGGCCCGTCTGGAGTCCTCCGCGCAGGGAGACTGTGCCCGGCCTTCACAGAGTGGTGGTCTGCCTTCTTTGGGGGCATGTCCAGCTGGCCCCCTCTCCTGGGACGGCAAGGATGGGGCAACGGACACAGGAGGGGGTGTCGAGGGGATTTCTGGAGGGGGGAAGCTACAGTTTGCCAGCCTCTTGACTGAGCTTGATCAGCTCTCTAGCTGAGGACCAGCATTTCACTCAGGGGATTGAACCTGACTCTGACCTAGCTTCCGATCCAGCTGCCAAGCTGCAGAATGCAGAGTACAGAGGCGTGCGGTAAGATGCACTGTGACCGTGCCATCAGCAAACTTACCACTGCGGGAATTGTGACAACCGAGCACCCTGGCTCCCCAACAGGTAAATGATACAGAAGAGAGAATCTGTAGAGGAAGAGATGCTTAAAGGACCTAAATAAAAATGGGTAATACAGTCAGGTCCAGGGATGCACACCTGGGCAATGCAATCATAAACAAACGTAAGGAAGAGATTTCTATACCAGTCAGGAGAGGGAACAAGAAAGCAAGGGAGCAGAGAGGGCGGCAGGGCATGTGGAGGGGCTTCCAGGGACTGGCAGACTCTACCTGTAGTTCTTTACCTTATAACAACTCACTGAGTTAGACACTTGTTCTGTGGGATTTGGGGGTGGGCAGGGGGAAGGGAGCTATGAAGATACAGAATGATATGTGAGCTCAAGAGGTACAGAAGGAACAGTTTAAATTAAGACCTGAGGGTGGCTGGCAATTACACACACACACACACACACACACACACACACACTAGCTCCTTCATGTACCTCTCTGCTTCCCCTGACCTGCTCCAGCTCCAGGCTATCCTGGCCGCCGGGTGCACGCAGCTCTATGTGGATGCCATGGGGTGCTCTGTGTGGTTTGCTGTGGTCCCGTGGGGTCTACCGGGCTGGTGTGCAGCACCATGGCCTGCCCCGAGTTGGGCTTCTCCTGACAAACATGCTCTGAAAACGCAAGTCCAGAACATACGCACGTTTCCTTGGGACGGGAGAACACTGACAGCTATCATTAGACTCTTCCGTTTGTTTGTTCACTTTTTTGTTTCGGAGCCGAAGTTTTCCGTTAAAAACTGAAACATTCGGATTATTTCTCACAACTGAATGTGAATCCACAATTATTTCAATCAAAATTTCCATTAAACTAAACAGAGGAAGGGAAAAAGAAGTTGTGAGGAAACTTGTTGAATAAATTGAAGGAAAAGGTATAATTCTGGAAAAGCTTTTTTTTTTTAATCTTATTTTTATTTATTTGAGAGAGAGAACGAGCAAGGAAGAAGAGCAGAGGGAGAGGGAGAAGCAGACTCCCCGCTGAGCAGGGAGCCCGATGTGGGGTTCGATCCCAGGACCCTGAGATCATGACCTGAGCTGAAGGCAGCCGCTTAACTGACTGAGCCACCCCGGCACCCTCCGGAAAAGCCTAACCATGTTAAAAGAGAATGTGATAACCTGAAGTCAGGCTTAGAGGGTGTCAGGTCTTTGTTAAAAGTCATCAGAAACTGTGCTCTGGAAGCAACTGATGAAAAGCCAACCAGATCAAAATCTATATTGTAGGGTAAAGTATAACGTAAAGGAAAAAGTGCAAGAGGAGAAATGGAACCATCCAGAACGAGATGAATGGCTATGGCAGTCCAAGAAGGTTAAAGTCACTAGAACATAAATGAAAATCCATTCAATGGCTGGTGGCTTTTCTGAACAGAGGGAGCCTTTCCCAGATGGTCTTCACCAAAGGGTCAGCCTTCGTCTGAAAGATCGCACGTGTCCCTGCTCAGAGCTCCACACTTGACACGGGCCATGTTCCTCCCCCTTCTCCCTCCAATTCGAAGTCTTTTGTTGCCACGGGCCCCGAGGAGACAGATCGTGGGACTCGGCCCTCCTTGCCCTGCATGTATGGATGTATGGATCTCCCCATGATGCTTCCTGCTAAGGGATTTTTCTGGCTTTTCACATCTTTGATAGCGATGAGAAATGCCTGGCTACTGAGTGTATGCATTGGGGGTGGGGGCGGTTTCCTTGCTTTTCCTCTCCCATAGGTTTATTTTCCTCCACCAACCCCACATCCTGAAATCAATCATGGTTAACATCAGGATTGAGTCAGTCTTCAAACGAACCTATGACTAAACACCTAGAACCACAGCAAGAAATTTGAGACATTTTTGAATCCACTCTCATTATTGGTTGAGGAAACTGTCCTCTCTTCCTTAAGTGTTCCCCCCCCCAAATTGGAGGTTTTATGGAATTATAATTCCAGGATAGTGACTTGTAAAGAAGGTTTATCCAACTACTTAAAAAGTAGATGCAAATATGAAATGTCACTCAGGGTAGTGTTTCCAAATTGTCTTCCCTGGAACACGAGTCCCTCCAGACATTGGGATGCAGCAGGATTTCTTACTGCTGGGAGCAGAGCCAGTGAGCCTGGTCTGCGGCCACCGAGTGTCACTTCTCTCCTCCACACTATCTACTGCTGCTTCTCTAAGAAAGTGTCAGATGCCAGAGCTACCCAGAGATGCCCCGGTCTGACCCCCCTGGGCACAGAGGACATGGAGGGTGTAGGCAGCTGGACAGATTGGCTCTGTCTGTTGAGCTGAGCTCACCTAGGCCGGCTCCTGACCCCCAGCTCACTGCTAGCTTCCCCACACACTGCAGAGCTAAATCTCACCACGCAGTGAATGAAAAAAACAAATCCAGTGGAAGAAAATGTGTCCTGCCATAAAGGGCAGCTTTTGTCTACCTAAATCTCCTTGGCATCCAGGAAAGTAAAGTGTTCTGAAGGATGGCTTGGGAGCATGATTCCAGTAAGATGACCTCATAATCTCTATAATTCTCAAAACCCAAAGCAGCAATTCTGCTTAGAATAATGGAAAAATCAAAATTAGACTCAAATGTTCTCTTACATGCGCATACACCCACATGTCATTTATCAGTTTGTGCCTGGATGTTCTGGAACACTCATTTGTATATATTAATGTCCTGGTATTTTGTTGCCTTTAAACTAATTATAGGGGAAACTGACTTTACTAAGGCTCTGGTCACTGGAAGAAAAGAATACACCCGTGTTCTTTTGGTGAATGTCCCAGCCGGAATTTTGTTACCCCCTGGTGGGGAGGCCAAACATTCCAGCCCAACCACACTGCCACTTTCGGTTACTCAGGCTCTCCCCTGGATGACATGATCTTCGGGAATCTTGATCCTTGTTTGGCTTTGACCTTCCTGTGATGAGCACTGCCAAGACTTCATGTATTCATTGCCCTTGGAGAAGAGTCTGTCCAGCCACCCTGAGTCCAGCTGGTGGTCCGACAACCCGCAGTGCCATCACCCGGAGTCCCTAGAGCAAGGCTACCCATCGCTAGACAGGGGAGAGAATGTCAATCTCCCACACCCTAAAAGAGAGAAACTCTTCCCAGGGGAGGGGAGGAAAAAGAGGCACAGGTCAAGTCCTCATCATGTGTTGAGAGACCACGAGGTGCCAGGTACTCCACTAGGAGTACTTTCATGATACCCATTTTATAGATGAGGATAATAAAGGTCAGAGAGGTGAAGCCATTTGAATGGGGTGGGGCAGCCAGGGAGTGATGACATTGGAACTCAGCAACTCTGCCGGGATTCAGTGTCTGTGTTCCTTTCTCTCCAGACAAGCTGCCTCTAAATGATGAGTTAACACCTTGGCAGTCACAGTCTCTAGCCAGGTGACAGTAAAGAATGACACACCCATAGTGGGGAGGGATGGGTTGATAATCAGAGAAGGGGAGTGTATTCGTTTCCTACTGCTGCTGCAGCAAATTACTATAAACTTAGTGGCTTCTGCATTTATTACCTTGTAGTTCTGGGGGGGCAGGGTCAGAAGTCTGAAATGGGTCTCATTGGATTAAAATCAAGGTGTTGGCAGGTGCTTCTTTATGGAAGTTCCAGGGGATAATCCATTCCATTGTCTTTTCCAGGTTCTATAGTCGCATTTCCTGCACTCCTTGGCTTGGGGCCCCTTCCTCCATCATCAAAGCCAGCAATGAAATACCCCCAAATCTCTGACTCCCAATTTGTCTGCCTCCCTCTCCTCACAAGGGCCTTGTGATTTCATTGGACTCACCCAGATAATCTTGTCATAGAGCTTGACCAAAACCTTTAATTCCATCTGCAACTTCAATACCCATTTCCCAAGTAACCTGACATGTACATGGGTTCCAGGGAATAGGATGTGGGCATCTCTGGAAGGCCTATCAATATGGCTCTGCCTCCTCACAATTTTACTTGAGGTTGGGTGATGGTGGCCCTCGGGTCCCCATGTCCATCATTGGCATGTGTCCTGACCCCTGGCTCCACCCTGCTAGACAACTTCGTGAGAGTCTGTAAATATAGATTGTAGCATCATCCCGGCAGCGGGGAGCAGGGGCTACAGCTCTGCAGGGACCCAGCTCTTCAGCAAGGATTCTGAGCTGGTGCACAGCCATCCCAGGAAGGGAGCCAGTGATGCCAAGAGGACAGTTCCACCAGGTGGTCTTAAAAATGGGAGGTTCCCTGAATAGCCAAAGCAATCTTGAGAAAGAAGAACAAAGCTGGAGGTATCAAATTCCACATTTCAAGATATACTACAAAACCAGAATAACCAAAACAGTATGCTACTGGCACAAAAACAGGCACACAGATCAATGGAACAGAATAGAGAGCCCAGAAATAAACCCACATGTATGTGGTCAATTAATCCATGACAAAGGAGGCAAGAGTATACAATGGGGACAAGACCTTCAGTCAATGGTGTTGGGAGAACTGGACAGCTACATGCAAAAGAATGAAACTGGACCACTTTCTTACACCAAATACAAAAATAAACTCAAAATGGATTAAAGACCTAAATGTGAGACCTGAAACCATAAAATTCCTAGAAGAAAACATAAGCAGAATCTCTTTAACATTGGCCTTAGCAACATTTTTCTAGATAGGTCTCCTGCAGTGAGGGAAACAAAAGCAAAAATAAACATTTGGGACTACACCAAAATAAAAAGCTTCTGCACAGTGAAGGAAACAATCAACAGAACTAAAAGGCAACCTACAGGAGAAGATATTTGCAAATGACATATCTGATAAAGGCTTAGTATCCAAATCTGTAAAGAACTCATCAAACTCAACACACACACAAAAATAATCCAGTTAAGAAATGGACAGAAGACCTGAAGAGACATTTTTCCAAAGAAGACACAAAGATGGCCAACAGACACATGATAAGATGCTCAGCATCACTCATCATGAGGGAAATACAAATCAAAACCAGGATAAGTTACCACCTCACATAAGTCAGAATAGTTAGAATCAAAAAGACAAGAAAGAACAAGTGTTGGCGAGGATACGGAGAAAAAGGAACCCTCGTGCACTGTTGGTGGGAATATAAATTGATGTAGCCACTGTGGAAAACAGTATGGAGGTTCCTCAAATATTAAACATAGAAATACCGTATGATCCAGTAATTCCACTACTGGGTATTTATCCAGAGAAAATGAAAACACTAATTTAAAGATATATGCACCTCTAAGCTTATTGCAGCATTATTTATAATAGCCAAGATATGGAAGTAACCCGAGTGTCCATCAATAGACAAATGGATAAAGAAGATGTAGTGCACGTGCACACATACACACACACAATGGAACATTACTCAGCCAAAAGAAGAACAAGATCTTGCCATTTCCGACAACACGGATGGACCTAGAGGGTAGTGAAATAAGTCGGACAAAGAAAGACAAGTACCATATGATTTCACTTATGTGTGGAATCTAAAAAACAACACAAAACAAACAAACAAAGTGGAAACAGATCCATAAATACAGAGAACAAACTGATGGTTGTAGGGCTGGGGGGCTGGGCAAAATGGATGAAGGGGATTGGGAGATACAGGCCTCCAGGTATGGAATGAAAAAGTCATGGGGATGAAAGGTCCAGCATAGGGAATATAGCCAATGGTATTGTAATAGTGTTGCATGGTGACAGATGGTAGCCACACCTGTGGTGAACGTACCATAATGGACAGAGTTGTCGAATCACTATGTTGTGCACCTGAAACTAATGGAACATTGTGTGTCAACTATACTTCAATTAAAAAAAAAACTAAAGGCCAAAAAATAGAAGAGTCTCAGAGACACGTGTAAGTATCCATCCATCACAAAGCCTCATTTATACCATCAGGGCCAAGACAAAGGGTGAGGAGAGAGCGCTTCTGCAAATATCCCTATGGCTGGCCTTTTGATTTACTTTTCTCTTTATTTTTCCCTTTAAGATTGACTTCGGTGCTTAATTGAATCTGATTCAACTAGCATAGAAAAAAAAAACCTTAATTGGAGAAAGGCTTGGGCATTTATCCCATTTTATGGATCACCAGTGGGAAGGTCAAAGAGGCAGATTCTGGTTGAATAGAAAAGACTTTGGAACAATCAGAGCTGTTCAGGGAAGGTGGGGGTGGTGGAGTGGGGTCCAAACAGAGCTCCAGACAGGATTCGAGACTCAGAACCCAAATGGAGAGAAGCAGCACCTGCAGAGTCCTCTCCAGATAAGGTGCTAGCATTCTTATGTGCACCCTATTCTTAGTATTTGCTCCACTTTATGGCTAAGGAAGGTGATGGGAGGCACGGAGACTTTGCCCCAGGTGCTCAGCTTGTCCTCGGGTGCGCAGCACTAGGAGGACAGCTCAGGCTCCTGGCGCTCAGGTCCCACATGACTTTCTGGCTTCGAGGGAAGCCTGGATGCTCTTGGCTCTCCTTCCCGACTCACTGATTTTATGGTAGCCCCGAGGGTGGAGGCAGCGTTCTATAACATCTCGCTTAAACCTCTCACCACTTCCATCATTCCCATGTGAGGAGAAGGAGATTCAAAGAGTTCAGGTAACATGCCCGAGATCCAGTAATTCCAGAGCCGCCCAGGGCTGGATACAGAATTCAAAGACCGATTGAGGCTCCAAGTCTGGGGCTCTCTCTGCTGCCCCTTCATGGAGGCTGCTTCTGGAAGCCCAGCGCTCCCAACCACCCCGAGGAACCCGGGGGTGGCTTCCAGAGCCGGAAATCCACACCAGCTCCGCAATCCATCCCTGGTCTGACTGTACACACCCACGTGAGGATACTAAAAGAATGAACACTTTTTGAGAGTTAAAAGCACTTTGTAGAAACTGCCACTAGGAGGAGGAGGATTATTTTGGGGGTCATTTTAGACACTATCAGAATCTCAGCGAGGAGGAATTAAACTGAAGGTCTCTGCATGTCCTTGTGGGCAGAGCTTCAGAGTGTAGGATCCCTGGCACTTGCTTGGCACCCATCAATGGACAGAAGACTTTCGTGTGTGATCCCTCACGGGCCGGCCAGGAGGGAGAGGGGGCAGTTAAATGACCCTGCTCTCCAGAAGGGCCAGATGCATGTGGTTCGGGAACAGCTGTCACAACTGGAAATGGAAATGTCAAAGTGAATGATGAAAAAGAAATAAATAACAGACAGGGTGTGATTATTCCAAGATGTTAACATTTTGCCCTCAAAAGTACGTTTTTAAAAATTACAGGCAGCTCACGAAAAGAAAAAAAAAAAAGAACAACCAAGAGTATTAAACAGGTAACTTAATAGAAAAGCGTTATTCTTTTTAATTATAAAGGTTTTAATTTCCCCTTTCCCCCCATTATTTCTGCTAATAAGCTTGTCGATGGGGCTGGAACTGATTATGAAAAGCTGGGAACAGATTTTATTACCTGGAATAACATTTTTTACACATTAGTATTTTACTTTCAATTTTATCAATCAAACGCATTATGGAGTCTCTAAAAGTTAGGACACGATTCAGGTATTACCTCAGATTACTTCATTTGAGCATGTGGCAGATACACTCATCTTTAGGGTGAAGTCTGGGTCCTGGTAATTCTACACAAGCCCTTACAGGCAGAAAGCAAAATGTTCTTTGCAACCTTCGGGAACTATAGGAAAATTCAGGGAAGAATTCTGGATGGGGCTTAAGATAGAAGGCTGGATTCTAAAGGCTTCCCACCAGTCAGTAAATCAAAATCACGTGCTAAGTGGTTTACTGCATGCAGAGCATCCAGATGGGCACTGTACAGCATCATGAAGAAAAGGGAAAACACAGACTTGCACTCGAGCTTTCATTATTAAAAGGGAACGTAGAAGAAATTACACAGAATACCTACGAACATGTGAGAACAAAACAAACATTTACAAGAAGCTATAATTGAAGTCATGACTGTAGCCTAAGACAGACCTAGCTCCTAACAGACTCAATGAATGTCTATTGAATGAATGAATGAATGAACGAGTGAATGAATGAAAGAATGAATGAGTGTAATCTGCATACAAGCAGAATTTCTGAGATGTTATTTGTTAAGGTTGGTTTTTGAGCTCTGTCATTTAAGTGGTGGTTCATTTTTCTCTGATGCCCTTTTCCTGAAATAGAAAGTACCATCGGGGAGAAGCAATGATGCCCTAGTTATGGCCTCCTGGTCCAAACAGCCAAGACCCCACAATTTTGAAAAATTAGAGTAGATTAGCATAATTTTCATATAAAATCAAATTCTTATTTAAAACAGCAGAACATAACAACATTAAGAGGTAAACTAAATAGCCCTATAGAATAAGCAATTAAAGAAAATGAACCCTCAGTAAGACATTGGCAGCTTAATTTTTATTTCCTAGTGGTTGCTTGCCACTATCTATCCTTAAGCTTAGAATTGACCATGAAAATTTTCTCAACTAAATGTTGGAATGAGGAATGAGCCCAGTCTTGGTACTCGTTAGCAGGCAGGGTACGTGACTGTCTCTTGCCCTGGTTCCTCTGTGTCCTGGCAGAAGTCTTCTCTATGACGATCACCTTCAGGTCATAAAAGAATGAGACAGAACTCACAGCTAGTTTTCAGCTCTACCAGGCATTCATTCAGTGCAGGTTGGCAAATGGTAGCCTGTGGGTCAAATGTGGCTTGTTATCCATTTTTGTAAATAACGTTTTATGGGAAACCAGTCACTGCTTTGGCACAACAGCAGAGTTGAGTAGTTGTGGCAGAGAACATATTGTGCGCAAAGCTTTAAGATACTTACTCTCTGGCCTTTATAGAAAAAATTCTATTATAGTATTGCTGGAAATCTTCCCCTTACCCCTAATGCCACCTTTCTCCCCAGAGAGTGAAACAATGGAATTCATCATCACCATCACTACCACCCACCCCAACGTCATCACCATCACCACCACCACCACCATCAATCACCACCACCACTATCACCTCCACCATCATCGCCACCACCACCATCACCTCCACTATCACCACCACCACATACCATCACCATCACCACCACCACCACCACCACCACTATCACCTCCACCATCATCACCGCCATATACCATCACCATCACCATCACCACCACCATCACCTCCACCATCACCACCACATACCATCACCATCACCACCACCACCATTATCACCTCCACCATCACCACCACATACCATCACCATCACCACCACCACCACCACCACCACCATTATCACCTCCACCATCACCACCACCACATATACCATCACTATCACCACCACCACCACCATACCACCACCAACACAACTTCACTTTCTAGCAAGCATGGCTCCAGGGATTTCTTCCTCTCTCTGTCCTTCCAACCTAAGCTTAGTTACATGGTGTTTGTGGATAAAAGGCCATGTCATCACTCTCTGTCCCCAATGTGTTCTGGTTTCGTGGTTTATACAGAAAGACAAGTTCTGATGAAGTTATGAAGGAAGAGTCCTCTGGCCATTTCAAGACAAAGGTACTCTTATGTAGAGGGACGGCTGTCACCCTTTTGGTTTGGTATAAACCCTACAGCTCTGACTCAATCAGTACAGAGTAGGGGAACAATTTTTCTACTTTTCTTGCTCACTCCAACTCCTGAAATTATGCAGATCACATTCTCCAGAGCAATAAAATCAGAAATTAACAGCACACATATAACCTTAAACATGTAAATAAACACCATAAATAATTTGGGTTAAAAAGTAAGTCAAAATTATACCCAATGGATAAGGAGTTTCAGTTTTGGACGACAAGAGAAGTTTTGGGGCTGGATAGTGGTGACGGTTGCACAATGATGTGATTACACATAATGCCACTGACCTGTGCACTTAAAATGGTTACAATGATAAATTTTTCGTCATATATATTTTACATTTTTTAAAAAAATTAACATTAGGGAGGCAAGGTAAAGGGTATATGGGAACTCTGTACTATCTTTGCAATTCATCTGTAAATATAACATTATTTCACCAAAAAAGGCTTTAAAAAAATTATACATACTCCATTTACTTAGAATAGCATTTCTCAAAGTGTGGTCACTGAGACCCTGCCAGGGGGTCTGTTATATCACACGTTTTCATAATAATGCTAAGATGTTACATGAACATCAAGGGCATGAGAGGTTATTAGTATGGTTTCGGATTCCACATTGCAACTAATCTTTAAGAAACTACCACTTTTCTAGTTTGGTGTAGTACCAAAGAAAAAAATCCACAATAATCTGAAAAGATTTACTAAACGTCATTCTTCATTTTCCAACTACGTATCTTTGTGAAGCCAGATTTTGGTCACGTGCTTCAGCCAAAACAACATACCACAATGGACTGAGTGCAGAAGCAGATATGAGAGTCCAGCGGTCTTCTATTCAGAATAGCCAGACATTAAAAAACATTTGCAAAATTGTAAATAATGCCTCTCTTCTCAAATTTTTGTCTTTGTCTCAAATTTTAAAACACTTTTAAAAGAGATGTTATTACATAGTGAGTTTATGATTATTATTTAAAAATTAATCAATAAACAATTTTCAAATTTCAGTTTAAATTTTGAATACTGTAACTATGAATACATACAACTGATATAAACAAAGGTTCTTTGGGGCCTTTAATAACTTTGAGTGTGTAAAGAGGTCCTGAGACCAAAACATTTGAGAATCACTGACTAAGAAAGTAAAAATAAAATGGATACATACTGAATTTATGAGATGTGGTCAAAGCCATCAATACTTGTATTTCTTAAGAAATGGAAAATCATAGTAGAAATCTTAGTTTGTGAATTAAAAAAATCCTTGCATTACATACTGAGAGTTGGTTCCTCAAAAAAAATTTTTTCCGAATTGAAGATTATGACTGGACCCATTTTTAAAATCAAGGTATAGGGGCGCCTGGGTGGCTCAGTCATTAAGCATCTGCCTTTGGCTCAGGTCATGATCCCAGGGTCCTGGGATCGAGCCCCACATCGGGCTCTCTGCTCAGCAGGGAGTCTGCTTCTCCCTCTCACTCTCTCTCTGTACTCTCCCTCTCTCTCTCTCTAATAAATAAATAAATAAATAAATAAATAATCTTTAAAAAAATAAAACCAAGGTATAAATGACATGTTAGTTTCAGAGGTACAACATAATGATTAAATATTTGTATATATTGCAGAATGATCACCACAAATAAGTCTACTTAATATCCATCCCCACGGGGCGCCTGGGTGGCTCAGTTGGTTAAGCGACTGCCTTCAGCTCAGGTCATGGTCCTGGAGTCCCGGGATCGAGTCCCACATCGGGCTCCCTGCTCGGCGGGGAGTCTGCTTCTCCCTCTGATCCTCTTCCCTCTCATGCTCTCTGTCTCTCATTCTCTCTCTCTCAAATAAATAAATAAAATCTTTAAAAAAAAAAAAATAATAATATCCGTCCCCACGCACATTTACAGATTTTTTCTTGTGATGAGAACTTTTAAGATTTATTCTCTTTGCAACTTTCAAATATGCAATAGAGCATTACTAGCTATGGTCGCCATGCTGTACACTCCATCCCCATGACTTATTTACTTATTTTATAACTGGAAGTTACCTTTTTAGTAAGCAACTTTAATAAAGAAAAAAAGCAACAAAGCCCAAGCAGACGGTATTACCACTAAAGAAAAATGCATCAGAGGACATCCAAATTATAAGTACACTTTACATGTACTTCTATACTATGACACTTGAAACTCTCCATGAAAAAGATACACTAAAAAAAGTACCACATTGACTTAAGAGGAATAAGAAAATATGATAGAGTAGTACCGTAGAAGAATTTTTAAAAGTTACCAAAAATCATTTCTTCCAAAAAGATTCTAGGGCCAGATGTTTTTTATTGGTGAGTTTCCATCAAAATATAAAGGACTAGGTAATGATATAAACTTTTCCAGAGCATATAAAAATTGGAAAGCTAACTTAACCCAAGCTTCAGAGAGGTAGTATGAAAGGAAGCAAAGGGGCCAATCTCGCGGATGAATAACGGCTTGCAAAATCCTAAGTAAGGTACCAGCACACTGAGTTCAACAGAACATTAAAAGGAGCACCGAGGAAGATGAAGCAGGTTGTATTCCAGGAATGTAAGGATGATTTAATATAGGAAATTTTTAGGAAAAAATAACTTAAATAGATGCCAAAATGACATTTAAAACTCACCCTGGTAAAAACATTTACAAAATTAGAAACAGACCTTCTCCATCTGATAATAAACACGTAATCATATATTAATTTAAAATATTTATTGAGCATACATCTATCTTTCTTGATAGTGATAATTAGAGGTATTCACATTAAAATCAGAGATTGGTTATGGATGTCTGCTATCACTCATTTAGAAGTTGGGGTAAACTTTCAGTAATATATCACAAAAAAGAAATCAGAGGTATGACTATTAGAAAAGAAGAGGCAACTTTACTATTATTTCTACATATGATTACGTCATTAGGAAATCATGAGAATCAATTGCTAATACTCAGAATTAACAAAAGTTCAACAAAGTGGCTGCATAATGATAAATGTAAGAAACCTGTAACCCTCCCTCCCTTCCTTCCTTCCCTCCTTCCTTTTTCTTAGTAGGCTCCACACCCAGCATGGAGCCCAACACGGGGCTTGAACTCACAACCCTGGGATCAAGACTTGAGCCGAGATCAAGTCAGATGCTTAACTGACTGAGCCACCCAGGCGCTCTATCGAAATCTGTAACTTTTCTGTATAGTAATAATAATTTTGAAAATAAAATAGAAATAGATTTCATTCTCCATCATCATCATCGCACAACAAAATACAAGTAAATATTTAAGACCAATCTTCACAACTAAAATGGAAACATGACATGAAAAATCTCAAAATTTTACTGGCCGATAGGAAGTGTTGGAATAAGTGGAAATAAATGCTATGTTCTTGGCCTGGAGGTGTTAACTATCTATACCTCCCAAATTGATTTATAGATCTAAAATTTATAGCTTTATAGATGTCCTGGTGGGATGCAGGTGCCAGTTCAGGTGTGAGAGACCTTCTGTGAGCACCGGCCCCAAGCAGCACCCTGCTTCTCCAGCCAGGCGCCCGTTCTCCTCCCACCCTGGACTGTTTTCTCGATAGCACAAATCACCATCTGAAATGATGTTTTTGTTCTCTTGTCTCCAGTCTCCCGGACTAGAATGTAAATCATCAACGTGGTGGTGTGCCTGGCGTTCACGGGCCCTAGAGCGGAGCCCAGCACACAGCAAGTACTCGGTACCTGTTTATCCAGTGGATTTAACACAATCACATGAAAACACCAATAGGATTTTTTTTCTTGAATGTCACAAAATGGTTCCAAAATTCACCTGGAATAGAAAGACGCTGGATTGTCTAAAAAATCATTAAAAAGAAGCACAAGAGGGACGCCTGGGTGGCTCAGTTAGTTAAGCATCTGCCTTCAGCTCGGGTCATGATCCCAGGGTCCTGGGATCGAGCCCCGCATCGGGCTCCCTGCTCAGCGGGAAGCCTGCTTCTCCCTCTGCCTGCCGCTCCCCCCTGCTTGTGCTCTCTCTCTGTCAAATAAATAAATAAACTTTAAAAAATAATAAAAAAAAGACGCACAAGAGGGTAACTTGCCACGCCAAATATTAAAGCACGTTTTAAAGCTGCGATAGTCCAAACGTGGTACAGAAATTATATGACAGATAACTGGAACAGAACACTTACAGAACAGACCTAGGATAAATATGAGGACTAGCACATTCTAACTTTCCAGTGTTATATAAACAAAGTATTCAACAAACTGGGTTGGAAAATTGGCTAAATATTAGGGATGAATCTTTTTTCTCATTTTACACTACACTCCAAGTTAAATGTAAAATTGTTTAGCAACCCCCCCACCCTAAATAAAGCCAGATACAAAAATAAAGCCAGATATGCAGTGTTATACCATATATATATATATATATATATATATATACATATATATATATATACACACACCATTTATATATATACCTTTTTAAAAACAGGCAAAACTAATCTATGGCCTTACCAGGGTAGTGGTTCCTTTTGGGGGTGGGGCAGATCAGTGGCAGAGATGGGGGCACTCTAAGGGGTCCCTGGAATGTCAATAAAGTTCTATTTTTTTTTTTTTTTTTAAGATTTTATTTATTTGACAGAGAGAGACACAGCGAGAGAGGGAACACAAGCAAGGGGAGTGGGAGAGGGAGAAGCAAGCTTCCCACGGAGCAGGGAGCCCGATGTGGGGCTCGATCCCAGGACCCTGAGATCATGACCTGAGCCAAAGGCAGACGCTTAACAACTGAGCCACCCAGGCGCCCCAATAAAGTTCTATTTCTTGATCTGGGTACTAGTTATGGTAGTGTGTTCACTTTGTGAAAATTCATCAAAGCTGTACGATTTTGAACTGAGGGATTTTCTTATGTATTATATTTAATACTTCAATAAAAAGCTTATTGAACAAATGAGTAAGTGTTAGGTCAGTTGATGGCTCTGGCTGGAAGTTAGGCTTTCTGCATTTAAACATGTACTTCTTTTTCACTTGTGCTTTGAGAAGGGGAGATAAAGCTCTGTGAAGAAAAGTTAAACTTAACTAATTGTAATCAATGAAGGAGGCCGATAAAGACCTCGGGTTGAACCCCTTCCAGGAAGGGTCTGTGTCACGGGGCCCCTGGGAGTCCCCACGCTGAGCAATCCTGAGGACCGCTGCCCTTGGCTCTCACGTGCTCACAGTAGAAATCTCATTGTTCTGTGGGTCTCTGAGAGGCAGCTGGATATTTTAAAGACTAACGCATTACAGAATAGAGAGTCAGTGTTCACATTAAAAATCTAAATGTCTAAAAGCCCATTCCCCGTTCCTTGCATTGGTCACCTTCTGACTGCATCTGTGAATACCTTGGTAACACCTCAAGCCAGTGAGCTGAGTCAGGGGACACTCCAGTGACTGGATACAACCCAAACACTTCTTGATCTAGTTCACTGTCAGTTATAGAAGCATGTGCCCTAAAACTGTGATTTTCCAATTGGCTTGATATGGTTAGAAAAAAGGTCTTTTGCTTTTGGAAAGGTATTTATTGTCCAGATAAAATCTCAAAGCACAAATACGTGGTTCTGTAAGCATACAATCCTGGACTAGTTTATATAATGGTAACGACAGCAAAAATAGCAATCATAACATCTGATCCTTGTTGAGTAAGTATTTCCTACCAGACACTGTGCTAAGTGCTTTGCCAGCAGAACCTTATTTAATTCTCCCAATGACCCATAAGCATTATTGTCAGTTCATTTTGCAGAGAAAGCAAAGAGTATACGGAGAGGTCAAGAAGTGGCTGAAGGCCACAAAGCCAGAGAGTCACCTTGTACAACCCGCACAATCTTGCCTGTACTGAAATGTTTGGGATTTTGTACATTTGTATGTTTGAGACTTTGAGAATATACTCTGGGTACTTTTGCCACTGAAACTGGTGACTACTACTTTTTCTTAAAATTCCAAGTTAGTTTTAGCCATTCACATTTTTCTAAGTAAAGAAGAGGCTGACCACAATGTGGAGTATTCAATCAGAAGAAAATTTAAATCAGTTGATTTGATCCTTTCTTTGATGTACGAATTTCTACCATACTAATAAAAAGCTATCTTAGGGCTGACACTGGTCTTCTTGCAGTAATTCTGGGAACTTATCAGACATCTGATGTGTTAGGGATAACTGAAAATAGAGAAATTCAATTTAAACAAAGCATTGATGGAGGATGGGGACAGGCTCTCTGCTGCCTGATGAGAGCTTGCTACAAGGATTAGGTCCTTGTCACGGTGAAGGTCAAGATGATCACTTAGCTCTGGTGTGTCCCCAGAACTCACCAACAAGGAAGATGAGACTGAGCTAGGTTTCCAGAATGCTGTAACAGAGAAGAGGGAAGAAACTTAGCTTCTCTCAAATACAACTCGGATTTCCCTTTGCATATTATCTCCCCCTTTGTCTTTTAAAGTGGGATTGATCACTTATATTTCCAACTCTCGAAATTACTCATCTTCCCTTCTACTTTCTTTTGCTTCAGATCATCTCAAAATGCCAAATGCACTTTATCATTCTATCACCTAGCAATACTTTGATGTGTATTATATTTTTGTATAATAAGAGGCTTAGCCTACAGTCATGGATTAAAGAAATGTACTTAGACTTGAGTTTTCAATTAAGGTTCAGTTTATAGTTTGGAATCACTGAGCCCACTGATAGGCCAATACCTTTGTTTATCAGTCATCTCCTGTCTGCAGACTCTTGGTATAAACCTGGCCTTCTGAAACACTTGCTCTCTGGTTCCTCTCCTTCCTTATGGCTGCCAAAAAAAAAAATGTCTTTAGAGCAGAGCTATGATACTGTCGCAGTATTTCTCCTGTGCAGCATCTTCGGTGGCTCACCATGGCCCAAAGATTAATCCAAAGGATGGAGTTTGGAATAAAAGGTCTTCCACAATTGGCCTCATCCTACAGTTGCAGCCTCAGAAGTCAAGGCTGCCCTCACATATTTATAAGATGCAGTGTCCAGACATGCCTCACCCCTCCTTCCTCCTCTGTAGCTCATGATGTTCTTTTGGACTGGAATGTTCTTTTCTCTATTTTTTCTGATAAAAGCTTATCCATCCTATAAAACAGGGGCTGGCAAACTACAGCATGGGATCAAATCTGGAAACTGCCTTTTTTTGTAAATCAAGCTTCACTGGAACACAGCTGTACCCATTCATTCACATATTGTCCATGGTGCGCTCTCACTATGACCAAATGGCCTGCAAAGCCTAGAATATTTACTAGGTGGCCCTTTCTAAAAGCACGTTGCTAATCCCTGCTCTAAAAGCCCAGTTTAAACACCACCTCCTCACACTCCTCAGATTATGCCGTTAGAAGTAATTTCTCCCTCTCCTGTAGTCCCATGGTGCTGGGTCTCTTACCAAAGTCATCAGAGGCATCTCAAATGGATTACAGAGGCCTGTGGGGCAGGGAACATGTATTGTTCAACTTCACGTCTCCGCAGCACAGAGACAGTTGCTTAAAGACATTCGCTGAAATGTTTAACTATTTTGAATGACTGTTAAGTCAGATAAAGAGCAATGCTTTACCGAATCAGGTTATATAACTACTAGATCAAGGGAGAAGTAAATACAGATTGAGGAGACAAATTATGCTCCCAAAGCATAATAAATATAGGTGTGATTGTCAGGCCACAAAGAAAGGTGGGAGAGGAGGCAATGTGAAAGCCTATTTTCCAAGGAAGGACATGAATATTGACTTAGAACTCAGACAGAAGCGGTAGACCGTTCCCATACTGTCACTTATATGATTTCTAATTCAATTAATTTCTTTTTTTAAATTTAATTTTATTATGTTATGTTAGTCACCATACAGTACATCATTAGTTTTGTTTTTTTTTTTTTTTAAAGATTTTATTTATTTGACAGAGAGAGCACAAGCAGAGGGAGAGGGAGAAGCAGGCTCCCCACTGAGCAGGGAGCCCGACGCGGGACTGGATCCCAGGACCCTGAGATCATGACCTGAGCCGAAGGCAGATGCTTAACAGACTGAGCCACCCAGGCGTCCCTACATCATTAGTTTTGATGTAGTGTTCCATGATTCATTGTTTGCATATAACACCCAGTGCTCCATGCAATACGTGCCCTCCTTAACTGGCTTGGGGAAAGGGTAGAGCAGAATTAGGAGAGGCGGAAAGTTCTTCTGAGAGCTGTTGATGCTTGGCTAAAACAGCTGGAGAAGAGCTAACAGAGGCAACCCACAGGGGGAGGAGGAAAGAGGCTTATCTTCAAAGCTCACCCCTTCAGGGATTTATTAGCAAGAAGAAGAGCAGAATCTGACTGGAGTTCTGCTTAATGACAGAAGGAAAAAGGATGCTCAGTTTCTGCCATGGGAATGTGAGACCCGGAGAGAGGAGGGGACGGTCCTGGAAGGCAGATTTCCCATTTCTGAAGCTCTAACCCTTGACAGAAAATAAGGAACATCCCAAAAGATGGCATGACCCTGGAGCAGCCAAGGATGGGAGGCCCCAGCTACTGGTTAAGAAAGCCTGGAAGTTACTGTTTTCCTCAGCTGTCACTTCTCTTTCATTAAGTCAACTTAGTTCATAAATGTTGTTTAAAGCCTTAGATAGTTCTTCCTCCTCTTGTATTAATTCCCTAATATGGAGGCTCGGCGATCTAACACGTCGCAAAAAGCCAGACTTTGATTCAAAGAGGGAAGGCTTAGCCACACTTCCAAGCGGGTTAGGGAATGGGGAGATTTCGGAAGGCATTATCCGTGCCAGACTCACAGATAATGGGTTCTGAGTTCTCACCCGAATCCAGGTGGGGACCTGGGAGTGATGAGCAGCCCTGCTAAAGACGTTCTTCGGAGGCACTGGTGCCCAGAGCGGGCTGGGGGAGAATCCTCTTCTCCCCACAGGGACAGGGCTGTCAGATCACTTCCATAAACATCCAAGGCCCAGCCCACTCAGCAGCTGTTTCCTGCATTTGAGCAAAGCCTCCCATTAGGTACAGAAAAGCAGGTGTGGGCGCTCTGCATATGTCTTAGACAGATGATGCAATTAAAAGGAAAAAAAAAATCACAGCTTAACTCTTCCCCATAAAGCAAAAGGCAGACCCAAGTACAAACAGGCAAACTCAGTCTTACATTTCCAGGCAACCAGTTGCTAGCCAAAAAGCAGAGAATGGGTAACAATAATGAGCACAAGGGAGTGGAGCAGAGTTGATTTCATTTTGCTCCAGCGTATGCGAAAGCCTTTCAAGGCAGAGTGACTGCAGAAGTGAAAAGAAAGTCCGCGTAAACGGACGCAAGGACGGCAGAGCTTTTCGAAATCAAAGGGCCGGGCGCTGTCAGACACCAAGTGGAAAGTGTGTAATGCAAAATGAAGTCCAGGAGCGCTAACACAAACAACCACATCTTCCCAAATCACAGCAAGACGGCACAGTCTCTCTGGCGCAGGACCTTTGTTTGCAAAGATTCGGTTTTGGACAGGAATCATACAAGCTTGCTGCTGAAGAAAAAGCGAGAGCTGAGTCCAAATAAAAAAATCAAATACTCAGTGATCCTCTTTGCTCACATGCCGGCATCGATGAGGAGCATCCAGCCATGAGGTGTTTGCCTTTTGACCATCTCCTGGGGCTGCCGCCACCTGCTGCAGGGAAGCGAGGAGGGTCACCAAGGCCATCTCAGCATCCTGTTCGGATGCCCGAAAGCACACCGCCGAGGCATGTCACATCATCTGCTTAAATACTCTTAAAAACACGCCTGAGGTGTTGGCGAGCATGTGGAGAGGTTGGAACCCTTGTGCGTTGCTGGTGGGAACAGAAAATGGCACAGCCACTGTGGAAAACAGGTTGGCAGTTCCTCAAAAGTTAAGCACAGAATTACTATACGACCCAGCAATTCCACTCCTGGGTACCTACCCCAAAGAACTGAAAGCCAGGACTCTGACAGTTATCTGTACACAATAGCCGAAAGGTGGAAACAACCCAACCGTCCATCAACCGATGAGTGGAGAAATAAAATGTGGTATCCTGCACAAAAAGGAACAAATTTCTGACACATGCTACGGCATGGATGAACCTTGAGAACATTACGCTAGGAGAAATAATCCGGACCCAGAAGAAGAAATACTGTTAGGATTCCACTTGTATGAGGCACCTAAAATAGGCAGCTTCCTGAGGCAGAAAGGAGAACAGAGGTTACCAGAGATTTAGGAGCAAGGGAAATGGGGAATTATTGTTTATTAGGTACAGCTTTGGGGATGATGAAACAGTTCTGGAAGCGGAGAGTGGTGATAGTTGTACAACATCATGAATGTATTTCATATCACTCGATGTGCTTAAAATCATGAAAACGATAAATGTTATGTTTATATATATTTTACTACAATTTAAAAGAAAGAAAAAAAAAACACATGATGTTTCATGTCTCAAAAATACTCCACTCTTTTTAAGAGCTGGGTGTTCTTGTAGATGCTGGTTTCACAAGAGCTCTGCTAAGGCAGATGGTGAAGGTCTAGTGACCAAGATAGAACCATGGCAACCTAGCCCAAGGGCTCCCGGTGCGAGGGCAGGCCCCATGACACTCATCAAGGTGGAGGTAGTAGTGGGGTGCGGAGGGATGAAACAGCGTGGAGGGGACAAAAAGGCACAAGGAATTAGAATACAACCCACTTCTATTGCTGCGGGGAGGGAGAAGGCAGAGTTTCTCCCCTACCTCCCATCGCCCGACCACATCTTTCTTGTCAATGGCCATGGGTATATACACGTAGAATATAGGTCAAGGACAGTGCCTGGATTTGAGGCCTTGACTCAACCACTCATAAACTGCTCACCTCAGCAGGTCCCTCAACCACGCTGGGCTTAGCGTCCTCAGCTATAAATACAGGTCCTGATACAACACATCACCCCCTTCCCCCAGTTGTGTGAGTGCTGTGTTACACGAAGGAGGTGGACCCAGGATTCCAACAGCTAGTACCATGAATGAGGTCTCGTGATCAAGGTGGGTTAAAGGTGTCTGAGCACAAGCCCCCCAAACGGGCTGCACGGCACATGTGTAGCCTCAGGAAAGCCTTGATTTCTGTACCCCACTACCCCAGCATTGTTGCTGGCCCACAAAGGGTAGTTGAGGGAAAGAATGTCTAAGGCTGTACTGTTTGTCTTCAAGGAGTACACAGCCTAACTGGGGAGAACACAGGCATATGAACAGATAAATTACAGCAAAATATGGTTAAGTGCCAAACCGGAGATATGATCAAAGTCTTATGGGACTCCAAAGGAAAAATCCAACTTTTTGCTGCTCCTTTTCTTGGTCTTTTATTCTTCTGCCATGTATTAAGAAAGCAAGCAAAGACTCTGAATGCTAGAAATGCAGGCTACAGGAAAGTGCTCTAAGCTGGAACTTCTGTTGCTGGGGTTGCAACTCAGGGGCCCATGGCCAACAGGTTGAGTGAAATATTGAAGGGAAGTGGAAGGAGGGGTCTTGGATTGCAAACTGGGAATTCATAGTGAGTTGATAAATGCAAAATTAATGGCAGATAGAATAGTCATTCCAGTAGCACCTCAGACATTTATCATTATTTTTTAGACACCATTCTTAAATAAGTGATCCATGAAGCTTTAGCACCAAAGGGATCTAGGTGAGCACACAGGCCAGGGTTTCTCATCTCAGCACCACTGACATTTGGGGCTGGACAGTTCTTTGTTTAGCGGCTGTCCTGTGCATTGTAGGGTGTTTAGCAGTATCCCTGGCCTCTCCTTGGGTTGGGGGGCAAAATAGCTCCTAGTCAAGACCCACTGTAATATGGAAATTGTCTTTTGGCCTGAAAGGACATTGGAGTCACCTAGGGAGCTTAAAAAATCCAATACCCAAGCTGTGCCCCAGGCCAGTTAAACTGGGAGGTGGGAGCCAGCCATTGGTATATTTCAGATAGGCCTCAAATATCACACACACCCCCTGTGATCCCAATGCACAGCCAGGGTGAGGACCACTGATCTAGAACGATAAGGGAACTCACAGTTATTGAGTATCTCTAAGATGGAAGGTATTTTACATACATCTCATTTAAAGCCAACAACTGCATGAAACCACAATTGTTTTCCTAATTCACCTAGGAGGAAAGGGAATCTCAGAAAAGTTAAGGAACTTGTCCAAGAGCATCCCAGCCAGGAACAGTAGTTCTGCAAAGGGCAGGTTCAGTGGCCAGTGCTGGACTGTAAATGGAAGACAAAGCCAAGGACTGGAGGGTGGACAGGAGCAGAGCAGAAAAAGGCACTCAAAGCCCAAGGTGAAGTCTGAGGTGGAAGGGGGGAGCCCATGATTACAGATGGGTACCTCACCGAAGCCATTTTCTGATTAGAATGAGGTCAGCACAGGCGAGAGGCTGAACACACAGATCCACTTTTGTTTCTCTCTCTGTTCTATGGGGAAAAAGAAACTACTCCCAGAAAGATAGTGGGGTGCAGAAGCCATAAGGACATAGTTAGAGCAATTAAGTTAGATCAGGTAGGCTTTGGAAGTCTAAGAAGAAAGGTAGCAACTTTTACACTGGAGCTGGGATAATCCTGGAAGCTTCTAGCAGTGGGGTGGAGGAGAAGGCTGTTTCCTGTTTAGCCATTATAAGGAAAACTAGAGTCTTGGTATAAGGTAGGGAAAATATGGACCGGCACGCTAGACGCTTCATGTTTATTATCTTACTGAATCGTTGCATATCTCTAAGAGAGCGTGGGCATGTATCTACTCTTTGCCCATTCACACTCAGAGGAGACCTGTCAGACACGGCACCACAGTGGGTCTGTTCCATCTGAAGGAAAGGTCTGCTACAGACGCAGCTGTCCCTTAGTCCATTCGAGCTGCTGTAAGACACCCCCCAGACTGGGTGGCTTGTAAACAACAGATGTTGATTTCTCACAGCTCTGGGGGCTGGGAAGTACAAGATAAAGAAATCTGCTTCCTAGATGGTTGTCACCAGGGGTCAGGGATCTCTGCGGGGCCTCTTTTAGAAGGACACTAATCCCATTCATGAGGGCTTTGCTCTCATGACCTAATTACCTCCCAAAGGCTTCATCTCCTAAAACTACCATCTTGGGGGTTAGGATTTCAATAAATGAATTTGGGGGAGACATAACTGGGGGAGACATAAACATTCAAGTCATTGCAGTAACTGGAGGAAACCCACTTAATGTACCTATAATAAGCAAATATCCGTCAAGTTTATAAATATAAATTGAGAAGTAAGGAAAATCAGACACTGGGAGAAAAAAGAAACAGGAGCAATTTCTAATAAAAATTGTTAAAGGCTGGTTACAGAAAGAAAATTCCTTACCTTACAATAGCCTAACTATGGAAGGAGCTGAGATGCCCTTCAACAGATGAATGGATAAAAAAGATGTGGTTCATATATACAATGGAATATTACTCAGCCATCAGAAAGGATGAATACCTGCCATTTACATCGACATGGGTGGAACTGGAGGGGATTATGCTAAGTGAAATAAGTTAATCAGAGAAAGACAATTATCATATGGTTTCACTCATATGTGGAGTAATAGAAACAGCACGGAGGATCATAGGGGAAGGGAGGGAAAACTGAATGGGAAGAAATCAGAGAGGGAGACAAACCATGCGAGAAACAAACTGAGGGTTGTGGAAAGGGACGTGGGTGGTGGGATGGGATAAATGGGTGATGGGCATTAAGGAGGGCATGTGATGTGATGAGCACTGGGTGTTATACACAACTAATGAATCATTGAACACTACATCAAAAAGTAATGATGTACTATATGTTGCCTAATTGAATTTAAATTAAAAAAATGAAAATTCCTTACTTTGATAAAAGTTATATATCAGAAAACTCAGCAAACATCTATTAGAAGCATTCCCAATGAAAAAAGACGGTGGAGAAGTAGGGTACCCTATTTTAACTGGTCCCCGGAATTGAGCTGGATATCTACCAGACCACTCTGAGCACCCACGAAACCAGCCTGAGATGTAAGAAGATCTGGATCTCTACAAACAGAATATCGCAGGCGGTTGGTTTTGAGGTACTAAGCGGAGAGCCGTGATTCTGCGGGCAGATATCGGAGGATAAACGGCAGCGGGAGGGTGCCTGGACGGGGGGATCCTACACCGCCGGTGAGTGACAGCTTCGCGCGCTGTGGACGGGGCACAGACTCGCAGACCAGTAACGTCGGGAAAGGACTCTAGGGCAGCCCCCGGGCAGAAACCCGGAGCGACGGGGTCGCACCCACGAACTGGGAGCGGCTGGCGGTTTTAGAAGCGCAAAGGGCAGAGACGTGCCCCGACCTGGAGGCAGGACTGGGAGCGCTGCGGAGGGGCGCACAACCCAGGACGCTGCAGTTTATAGCAGCATGGACAGAAACGGAGACGGCGTGGCCTGGAGAGCTCACTGAAGAACAGACTGCGGTCTCTCTGCTCTGAGGCAGAGGCTTGGAAACGTTCTCTTCTGCTCTGACTCGCAGAAGAGACACAGAAAGCCGCCAGGGAAAGCCGCCAGAGAACAAAAGCCCCAAAAACACTTGTTCCCACTGAGCCCATCCCCCACCACAGGGGCGCAGGGCAACTCCGCCCAAACAGGGTTGCCTGAGTAACAGTGCGGCAGGCCCCTCCCACAGAAGACAGGCTGGGAAAACAAGAGACCAGCAACCCTAAGGTCCCAAGAAAACAGGTGCATCTTGCTTGGGTTCTGGTCAATAATTTGGACTCTATACATTCCTTCAAACACCCATCAACAAATGACTAGGAGGAGGAGCCCCCAAAATAGAAAAGACTCAGAGATTATGACTTATGCTGCAGATTTACAAATGGATGCAGATATAACCAAGATGTCGGAGATGGGATTCAGGCTAGCAATTGTGAAGACAATGGCTAGAATGGAGAAATCAATTAATGGCAACATAGAGTCTCTAAGGGCAGAAATAAAAGGTGAATTGGCAGAACTTAAAAATGCTATCAGTGAGATCCAGTCCAATCTAGATAATCTAACAGCTAGGGTAACTGAGGCAGAAGAGAGAATAAGCGACCTGGAAGACAATATGATAGATAAAAAGGGAAAAGAGGAGGCCAGGGAGAAACAACTCAGAATCCATGAAAACAGAATCAGAGAAATAAGTGAAACCATGAAGCGTTCCAATGTCAGAATAATTGGAATCCCAGAGAGGGTGGAGATAGAGAGAGGACTAGAAGATGTATTTGAGCAAATCGTAGCTGAGAACTTCCCTAATTTGGGGAATGAAACAGACATTCGAGTCCTAGAAGCAGAGAGGACCCCTCCCAAGATCAAGGAAAACAGGCCAACACCCCGGCATGTAATAGTAAAACTTGCAAATCTTAGAACCAAGGAAACCATCTTAAGGGCAGTTAGGGGGAAGAGATTCCTTACGTACAGAGGGAGGAACATCAGAATAACGTCAGACCTATCCACAGAGACCTGGCAAGCCAGAAAGGCCTGGCAAGACATATTCAGAGTACTAAATGAGAAGAACATGCAGCCAAGAATACTTTATCCGGCAAGGCTTTCATTTAGAATGGATGGAGAGATGCAGAGCTTCCATGACTGGCAGAAACTGAAAGAATATGTGACCACTAAGCCGGCCCTGCAAGAAATATTAAGGGGGGTTCTGTAAAAGGAGAAAGACCCCAAGAGTGATCTACAACAGAAATTTACAGGGACAATCTATAAAAACAACATCTTCACAGGCAACATGATGACAATTAATTCATATCTTTCAATAATCACTCTCAATGTGAATGGCCTAAACGCTCCCATAAAATGGCACAGGGTTGCAGATTGGATAAAAAGACAGGACCCATCGATATGCTGTCTACAAGAGACTCCAGACTGAAAGTGAAGGGATGGAGATCCATCTTCCATGCCAGCGGACCTCAAAAGAAAGCTGGGGTAGCAATTCTTATATCAGACAAATTAGATTTTAAACTAAAGTCTGTAATAAGAGACACAGAAGGACATTATATCATTCTTAAAGGGTCTATCCAGTAAGAAGATCTAACAATTGTAAATATCTATGTCCCCAACATGGGAGCAGCCATCTACATAAGCCAACTGTTAACCAAAATAAAGAGTCATATTGATAACAATACGTTCATTGTAGGAGACCTCAATACTCCACTCTCAGCAATGGACAGATCATCTAAGCAGAAAATCAACAAGGAAACAAGAGCTTTGAATGATACATTGGACCAGATGGACCTCATAGATATTTACAGAACATTCCACCCTAAAACAACAGAATACTCATTCTTCTCGAGCGCACATGGAACTTTCTCCAGAATAGACCATATACTGGGTCACAAATCAGGTCTCAACCGATACCAAAAGATTGAGATTATTCTCTGCATATTCTCAGACCACAATGCTCTAAAACTGGAACTCAATCACAAGAAAAAATTTGGCAGAAATACAAACACTTGGAAGCTAAAGTCCACTCTGCTCAAGAATGTTTGGGTCAACCAGGAAATCAAAGAAGAACGTAAACAATTCATGGAAATCAATGAGAACGAAAACACATAGGTCCAAAACCTATGGGATACTGCAAAGGCGGTCCTAAGGGGGAAATACATAGCCATCCAAGCCTCACTCAAAAAAATAGAAAAATCCCGAATTCACCAACTAACTCTACACCTTAAAGAACTAGAGAAAAAGCAACAAACGACGCCTAAGCCACGCACTAGAAGAGAAATAATTAAAATTAGAGCAGAAATCAATGAATTAGAAACCAGAAACACAGTAGATCAGATCAACGAAACTAGAAGTTGGTTCTTTGAAAGAATTAATAAGATCAACAAACCACTGGCCAGACTTATCCAAAAGAAAAGAGAAAGGACCCAAATTAATAAAATTATGAATGAAAGGGGAGAGATCACGACTAACACCAAGGAAATAGAAACAATTATTAGAAATTATTATCAACAACTATATGCCAATAAACTGAGCAATCTGGATGAAATGGAGGCCTTCCTGGAAACCTATAAGCTGCCAAGACTGAAACAGGAAGAAATTGACAACCTGAATAGGCCAATAACCAGTAATGAGATTGAAGCAGTGATCAAAAACCTCCCAAAAAACAAGAGTCCAGGGCCTGATGGATTCCCTGGGGAATTCTACCAAACATTCAAAGAAGAAATAATAGCTATTCTACTGAAGCTGTTTCAAAAAATAGAAACAGAAGGAAAACTTCCAAACTCATTCTATGAGGCCAGCATTACCTTAATCCCCAAACCAGGCAAAGACCCCATCAAAAAGGAGAATTTCAGACCGATATCCCTGATGAATATGGGTTCCAAAATCCTCAACAAAATCCTAGCTAATAGGATCCAACAATACATTAAAAGGATCATCCACCACGACCAAGTGGGATTTATCCCCGGGGTGCAAGGGTGGTTCAACATTCGCAAATCAATCAATGTGATAGAACACATTAATGAGAGGAGGGAGAAGAACCATATGGTCCTCTCAATTGATGCAGAAAAAGCATTTGACAAAATACAACATCCTTTCCTGATTAAAACTCTCCAGAGTATAGGGATAGAGAGAACATTCCTCAAGCTCATAAAATCCATCTATGAAAAACCCACAGCGAATATCATCCTCAATGGGGAAAAGCTGAGAGCCTTTCCCTTAAGATCAGGAACACGTCAAGGATGCCCACTCTCACCACTATTGTTCAACATAGTACTAGAAGTCTTAGCAACAGCAATCAGACAACAAAAAGAAATAAAAGGTATTCACATTGGCAAAGAAGAAGTCAAACTCTTCTCTTTTCGCAGACGACATGATACTTTATGTGGAAAACCCAAAAGACTCCACCCCCAAATTACTAGAACTCATACAGCAATTCAGTAATGTGGCAGGATACAAAATCAATGCACAGAAATCAGTTGCTTTCTTATACACTAACAACGCAACTGTAGAAAGAGAAATTAGAGAAACGATTCCATTTACAATAGCACCAAAAACCATAAGATACCTCAGAATAAACCCAACCAAAGAGGTAAAGGATCTATACTCTAGGAACTACAAAACACTCATGAAAGAAATTGAAGAAGACACAAAAAGATGGAAAACTATTCCATGCTCATGGATCGGAAGAATAAACATTGTTAAAATGCCTATGGTACCCAGAGCAATCTATACCTTCAATGCCATCCCGATCAAAATTCCAATGACATTTTTCAAAGTGCTGGAACAAACAATCCTAAAATTTGTATGGAATCGGAAAAGACCCCGAATCGCCAAGGAAATGTTGAAAAAGAAAAACAAAGCTGGAGGCATCACGTTGCCCGATTTCAAGCTATATTACAAAGCTGTGATCACCAAGACAGCATGGTACTGGCACAAAAACAGACATATAGACCAATGGAACAGAATAGAGAACCCAGGTATGGACCCTCAACTCTATGGTCAAATAATCTTTGACAAAGCAGGAAAAAATATGCAATGGAAAAAAGACAGTCTCTTCAATAAATGGTGCTGGGAAAATTGGACAGCCACATGCAGAAGAATGAAACTCGACCATTCTTTAACACCATTCACAAAGATAAACTCAAAATGGATGAAAGACCTCAATGTGAGACAGGAATCCATCCAAATCCTAGAGGAGAACATAGGCAGTAACCTCTTTGACATCACCCACAGCAACTTCTTTCAAGATACATCTCCAAAAGCTAGTGAAACAAAAGCAAAAATGAACTTTTGGGACTTCATCAAGATAAAAAGCTTCTGCACAGCAAAGGAAACAGTCAACAAAACAAAGAGGCAACCCACAGAATGGGAGAAGATATTTGCAAATGACACTACAGGTAAAAGGCTGGTATCCAAGATCTATAAAGAACTTCTCAAACTCAACACTCAAAAAACAAATAATCAAGTCAAAAAGTGGGCAGAAGATATGAAAAGACACTTCTCTGAAGAAGACATACAAATGGCTAACAGACACATGAAAAAATGTTCATCATCATTAGCCATCAGGGAAATTCAAACCAAAACCACATTGAGATACCACCTTACACCAGTTAGAATGGCCAAAATGGACAGGGAAAGAAACAACAAATGTTGGAGAGGTTGTGGAGAAAGGGGAACCCTCTTACACTGTTGGTGGGAATGCAAGTTGGTACAGCCACTTTGGAAAACAGTGTGGAGGTTCCTCAAAAATTTAAAAATAGAGCTACCCTATGACCCAGCAATTGCACTACTGGGTATTTACCCCAAAGACACAGATGTAGTGAAAAGAAGGGCCATATGCACCCCAATGTTCATAGCAGCAATGTCCACAATAGCCAAACTGTGGAAAGAGCCAAGATGCCCTTCAACAGATGAATGGATAAAGAAGATGTGGTCCATATATACAATGGAATATTACTCAGCCATCAGAAAAGATGAATACCCAACTTTTACATCAACATGGATGGGACTGGAGGAGATTATGCTAAGTGAAATAAGTCAAGCAGAGAAAGTCAATTATCATATGGTTTCACTTATTTGTGGAACATAAGGAATAACATGGAGGACATAGGAGAAGGAAGGGAAAAATGGGGAGGGGGAATTGGAGGGAGAGATGAACCATGAGAGACTATGGACTCTGAGAAACAAACAGGGTTTTAGAGGGGAGGGGGGAGGGGGGATTGGTTAGCCTGGTGATGGGTATTAAGGAGGGCACGTACTGCATGGAGCACTGGGTGTTATACGAAAACAATGGATCGTGGATCACCACATCAAAAACCAATGATGTATTGTATGGTGACTAACATAACATAATAAAATTAAAAAAAAAAAAAAGAAGCATTCCTAATATCAGGAACAAGATAAAAAAATCCCACTAACATTATTTTCTAAACTCTGGATCATTCCAAAATTTTTTAAAGGTCTGAGCCTTTCAGTGCCACAAGACAGGAGAGAAATAAGAGGTAGATTATGTCATAGGAAGACAAAATTATTATCTATAGATACCAAGATTTTCCATCTAGAAGAATCCATGTCACATAACTGAAAAAATTTAGAATTGTTAAAGGAGTCTAGCAAGATGTCCAGGTAGAAAATAAATATATAAAATAAACTGATTTAACACATACTGGCATGACTAATTGGAAATATAGTGGAAAAAAAGATCTTCTACCATATTAGCAAAACCCATAAAATACCTACAGATAAACCTAATAAAACATATGCAAAGTCTAGATAAAGAAATTTTATTAAAGAACACAAAATGGGAAGATAAGCTACATTCCTGAATCAAAAGAATCATGTTATTAAGACATTTCTTTTCCTCTTCAAATTAATCCATAAATTCATTGCAATCTCAGTTAAAATTTCAATGGAAGTTTTACGGAGTTTCACAAACTGATTTTAAAGTGTATGTAGAACAAATGTACAAGAAGACTCAAGGAAATTTAGGAAAAGAACAAAGTGTTTGGGTAGGGAACTGGGGAGGGGGCAGAAAGTTGACCTTTAAAAGAATACAACATAAAACTATAGTAATGAAAACAATATGGTATCAAAGCAGGAAGAGCCAAATAGATCAATGAACTTGAATCCACATATATATCAAGAATCCACATATATTTGATCCAAATATCTATATATATTTGAATTTAATATATGGTAGAGGTGGCATCTCAGGTTAGTGGGGGAAATCTAATAAATAGTGTTGTGACAACCGTTTATCTATTTGGAAAAAGGAAGTTAGATCCCTACCTCACACCACACACAAAAATTAATTTCAAATAAATCAATATTTAAATATACAAAATGAGTATAAAAGTAATAGAAGAAAATATTAGAGAATAATTTTATAATGTTGGAGGTGGGCAGGTCTTCCTAGGTAAAACAAAACCCACTATCTATAAAAAAAAAAAAAATGATCGACAGATTTGACAAAAAAGATAAAAATTTTTCCCCACGGAAAAATAGGTATCATAAGCATAGTTGAAACACAAGATAAAGACTAATACATATATATGAGCAGAAGATGGTTATTATTCATAACTTATATATGAGTTCTTAAAATCAGTAAGAAAACCACAAACAATTTAAAAATAGCAAATTCACAGATGTACAAATCACAATAAAAATGAGTGGTCAGGAAAATGCAAATAAAAAAGATACAGTAGAAGTTAAGTACATTCATAATATTTTATGTTGGTATGGGTGTGGAGAAAGGCACTTTTCGGTGGGGGTACCAATTGGTTACAACTGCTCTGGAGAGGAATCTTGCTTCATCTCTCAGAATTGTAAGTGTTCATTCCATTTGACCTACAAATTGTATTTCTAGGAATCTATCCTACAGAAATATTTATATAAGTATGAAAGGATATACCGATTAGGATATTCATGGCAGTATTACTTGTAGGAGGACTTTTATTTAGATTTTCTTCTCCAAGAATTTGCTCTGTTTCTTCTAGAAACAACTTCTCCAGTTATTTATTTTGGGCTTTCTCTTTCATGCTATAGGCTTTAGAAAAATGTCTACTGATACTTGGTTGTCCACTTACGTTAGATCCATTGATGTTTAAGACGAAAGCAATGGGAAGGCTGCCTGAGAACTCTGTAACAAGCTCGGTAGAGCTTGTTAACAGGGCAACTTTTAGAGGGTGAGAGAATGGGGCATCAGTCACTGAGCCACTCCCTCCTCAAACTCCACAATGAACACTGAGATCTTGGGCACCAATCCTCACAACCATGCCCTAGTTCCCATCAGCTTTTAGATAAGGAGGTTGATGCCAGCATTCTGAATGTGTGTGCAGGGGAGCCTGTTCATATATTCCCCCATTTTTCAGTTCCATTTTTCCTCCCACCGTCCATTTTACCTGCTGCCCCCAGACTTAGAGGCTCCTGGGCTCTGCCTGTAGGCTGGCCCCTCCTCATCACAGTCCCCTCTGCTACCTAGGCTGTGATTTCCTCTCTCTATTAGTGAACATTCTTCCATCTGCTTTCAGAAATTTGTTCCAGAAATTTGTTAAAATCATTTCACAGACGCCCCCCTCTTGTTTTCCTGGTGGTCGTAGGTTATATCCTGTCTTATTCCTTTAGGTTCATTTTGATGGAATCTTAGGAGGAAGGAGAAAAAAAAAAACAACAACTCATGTACTCAGTCTGCCATCTTGAACCACAAAAATGAATGTATTATTTGCAATATTAGAAAATGGGACAATTTAAACTCCCTCAATAGAGAACTGTTTAAATAGATTATATTACCTCTGATGTATGGAATACTCTGTACTCAGAAAATAATGAATTAGCTTTATGCAGTAATATGAAAAGGTATGATATAATATTAAAGTAAAGGAGCAAACTGCAAAAAGTATGTATACTAACACCACTTTTAGAAGATATATATTTGTACTTCCACAAAGGACTGGAAGATGCACAGAGAACGGCTAAGAGTGGTCATTTATCTGCCTTAACACTTGACGGCAGTGGACCAGGTATGGGGCTGGGACACAGAAGGAATCTCATCTTTTTGCTCTCTATCATCTGTATTGTTCAAAATTTTTACAATGCGTATGGAAAATCTTTGGGATTAATTGTCATACAAATATAAGACATCTTATTATTTAAATACTCCAGTCCTTCCTATATAGAGAGCTGCTCAACTGATAAATTAAAGGTTTGCAAATTATAGATGATCCATGTTACCTGATTTTTTAAATGCTGGTGGTTATTATTATTGTTTAAAACTTTTAGGAAAATGTGCTTAACAGTAAAGCTATTGCCAGTTTATGTTTAAAAGCTTATAGACCTTTCAAAAATGTCTTCCAAGTCTAAGGCTCTGTGACAATGTTACATGTTGGCAGGTAGAACATGTCCTGTAGAATCAATTTGGCTAGGTATGCTTTTATGTCTGATTTCTGAACTGTTACATAATGACATTAGTAAACTGAGCTAGCTGAACTACGCCAACTTTGATATTTCAGCTAGAATAATTTTACAACATCTTATTATTAAGGAAGTGGTAAGGAATATAAAATGCCAATCATTTTAATAAAATTAGATTTAGCTTTTTATTTCCAAAGAGCAGGGTTCAGAATAACTCACATGCAAAAGGAGAATACATAGGCTTTAGCAGATACATGGGTTCCAAAGTCTTTTCCGTTAAAAAAAATGTGTATCTAGGAATCTATAATCCACCAACTCGTCAGTATTTTGGAGTATGTGAACAAATTCAAAGAAACACTGAAAAGTGGAGCTCAAGTCTGCAGAATTTCATTGGCTCCCAACCTAAAATGAGACAAATATTCTATCTCCTAAAATCCGTGCACCATTAAAGGTCACAGTTTCTCTAGCTTTGCTCAGAGAATAGTGAGCATCGTGAAGTGCTGCGTTTGGCCTGTTGCCCCCGCTCCACGTGTGTCTGTCCCCCTGTGAGTTATGGCAGGGCTAGGGCCAGAACTCAGGCCTTCGGAATCTGAATCCAGAACGTCCAGTTCTCAACGGTCAAACCAAATTAAGCCATAAACTCAGAGTCAGGTTGAATGCCCCATCACTATTTACGTATTAGGCAAGATTTGGGGAATGCATGCCTCCTTCTTCTACATATGTGGTTTCTGATTTTTCAATGTCCATTTTCACATCCTCACTCTATAATTGCATCTTTAGTAAAGCTAGATCTTTCTTGAAGCAGGCAAAGTAAAGAATGTTCAATTTGAAAAATCAGAAGGCCAGGCACGGCAAAACGCTTGGAGACTGAAGTACTTACTATACATAGAGCATGACTCCTCTCATTAACTAGGTGACTGGCATATTGAGAACGTCACTCACATATTGAGGGTTTTAAAAAACCTTTTAAAATGAGGTGGTAAGACCATCTTTTCTGGCACTAATAATACAAGTCCTTCTGTTTTCATAGAAATCTACTTTCTATTTCTAACAAGTTTGGAGAATTAGTCATTAAAAGATACTGAGTGTTTCACAAGAAAAAGCTTGATTTGCATTACAAATAACTAAGGCTAATTCTGGGAAACAATAGGGCACCTGAGAAAACCTTTAAAAGTTGTGCATTTTTTGAAAGCAATGATAAAAACCTGAACTGTTTATTTCCTGTCTGTTGCCTATTCTACGGAACAGCTGTATGCGAACAGCCAAATCAATTTTGTGCATCGAGTCACATTTTTATACAAAATAGTTTTCCCAGCCAGGAATACGAGGTAAGAACACTGAAACCTTCATTGTTACCTGGAAAACTGTAGAGAAACCCACCACATATCTCTTTGAAAAACATTTAAGTGTCTGAAAATGTGTAACGTAAAAAATAGTCCTTGAACAGTTCAAAAACAGCTAGAGAGACCCATGCTCTAATCTCAAGCAATCCCATGCAATTTAACTTTTAAAATACACAGACCTCACAGAATAGGAGATTTAGCAGGATGCGTGAGACAGGTAGAGAGAACACCTGTGATGAGAAGAACACTATCTGGGGCGCCTGGAGGGGGGCCAGTCGGTGGGGCGTCCGACTCTTGGTTTCAGCTCCGATCGTGATCTCAGGGTCGTGGGATCGAGCCCTGCGTCTGGCTCTGTGCTTGGCGGGGAGTCTGCTGGAGATTCTCTCTCTCCCTCTCCCCTTCCCCCAACTCTCAAATAAATAAATAACTCTTTAAAAAAAAAAAAGACCATTTAAAAGCCTGAATTTTATGATATATGAATTATATCAAAAGGAAAAAAAGAGCGTTCCAGTGCTTTAAATGATTTAAGTGCTGCAGACAGAAGCTCTGGATCATCAGCTCTGGAACCTTCCACTACAGTCTCCTCTTCTGTTTCCATTCTCCCTCCCGTGCCCACAGAACATCATGTAATATTGCCGATGGACTCTGGCTTTCTCAGGTACCCCACTGGTCTCTGGGCATCTACAAGGGTAACTGTGGCTTTCTGAATCACTCTCCCACTGAGTCTTTTTTAGGGGGACAGGGAAATTTGATTCCATGAAGCTTTGGTGTACTGACAAGGTCTCTGAGACAAAAGAAAGGGAATGGCCATTCGTTAATTGCTAATAAGTGACAGGGTTCTGAATATCTGTTATCCTATTGATTGTCATGAATACTTATAAGGTCAAGATTCTTACTCCCCTACTCTAGATGAAAATACTGAGGCTCTGAGAGCAGATTCCATTCAGACATCCGGTGGATATTCACCCAGGATTTTATCTTCAGAGGGCACAGCTTAAAACCAGCTTTCTGAACTGAGCAAGGGAAAATTTACTAAAAACAACACCAAGTTCATAAAAAGTGGCATTATTTGCTGATGCATTGAATGGAATTGCACTTCGAATAATCCCCTGTAGAACACTTGCCATTCTAGAAGACAGGATATTCATGGAGATGTGATTTTCTAATATTAAAAAAAAAAAAAAAAAAGAAGGAAACACACAAAGACTATTTCCTCGCAACTAAAGATAACACCCAAACCACTCGTTGGGAAAACTAGGCTATTGCTACTTCGGCGGTGCCTGGGCCTGCCAGAGCAAATGGGACAGATTTCCCCTTTAAATGGACTTGTCTCAGAGTCTCCTCTGCCGTCCCCTCCTCCTCCTGCCAATCAATCCAGGCGAAGCGAATTTTGGTTACGCTTGCCCCGGTGC
Source organism: Phoca vitulina (assembly GCF_004348235.1). Lineage (NCBI taxonomy): Eukaryota > Metazoa > Chordata > Mammalia > Carnivora > Phocidae > Phoca > Phoca vitulina. The sequence goes on along the minus strand of NW_022589723.1, from coordinate 36,645,619 downwards.
AGAAAGAAGAGCTGCAGCATCTGCAGTTATCAGGCCTGGAGTTACCTTCTGCGGTGTTCCTGGACTCGAAATTTGCAAACTTAATCCTCTCTCAATGCTTGTAGCCATTGATTGCTGCATGGCCAATGGTGTACGAGAAGAACTTGGGTTCTGAGAATTGCTCATGGGTATTATATCTTGATAGATAGACTACCACGCTTGGAGATCGACTGCCTGGGTTCGAATCCCAGCTCCACCTTTTCCTTGCTGTGTGACCTTAGCAAGTTACATAATCTCTCTGTGCCTGTTTCCTTATCTATATAAAATGCGGATGGGAATAGCTCCTATCCCCTAGGGTTGTTGAGAGGGTTCAGTAATTTAGTACATGAAAAGCACTAAGAATAGCGCCTGGCACATAACATCTGTGCTGTCTCAGTTCCTGTTCAAGAAATCATTAAAAAATGAAAATGAATATGGCTGTTCACTAAATGACTTGAAGAAATTGCTTTCCTTACATTACTTTGTTAACTAATCTGTGCATGCTCACGTGAATTAGGAATTGGTCAAAATGAATTCGTATGACCCAATTTGCTTTGCATAAAATGCAATCAGTCAGCAACCCAGAAGGAAGTATCAACAAAGATCTAAACTTCCGCGGGAAAATGGGTAAAAATGGCCTCTCAATGTTGATATTACCCAAAATGACTGCAGCTCTTCAGAAGATATACACATACTATACACATATAGCCTTGCCCTGGGCAGATGAAGCAGAAAGAAGAGAAACACGGCTTTTACTTCAGACCTGTAGGGAATGAAGCTCCAGACAGGATCATCGATGGCCCCTGTCTGAACTCCAACAGAACGAAGACTGGCCCGTATCTCGGCTTTTCAAAGAGCCTCCCCCATCTCAGAGAAACCATTTAGCCCAGTATCTAGTGCATAACCATGTTTCTCTTGGAAGGAACAAAGGCTGGCTTATATGTGTAGGTGTTAAATATTTATTTGCAAGGACTTTAAAAATTTCCTCCACCCACGCTTCTCATGTCAAGGAGGAGGCCAAGTGGTGCTTTGGCATTCCCCAGTGGCACCTTCTCCAAGTCCAAGGACGTCTGGACCCTGCTGTGTCACGCTCCTGGGAAGGAATGAATCATCCAATAGTGACAGACGGTTTCCTCTGGAAACAGACCAAGCTTACCCAAATAGTTGTTGCTCTTGTGCATCTCGGTGATGTTGATTTTGGTGGCTCCTTGGGGAATCTCGACCACTCGGTGGTAGCCCAGGCTGGTGAGGGCGTGCTTGAACACGCCTGACACAACCTGACAGCCCGTGTTGTCGCCTCCGCATACCCCGCATTTGTCCACCACTTTGTCCGAGCCCAGGTAGTCGTCACAGCCAATGCTCTGCCGAGAGGTGGAAAACAAAAGACTTGGAGCACATCACAGGAGCATGGGGGGAGATGGGGAGAGGGGGCGATGGAAGATCTATTGGTGGGTCTTGCACTGACCTCCCTCCTGCCCCCATTCAGCTCCTGCAGGTGTCCAAGTGCATTCTTTCCTCACTCGACAGAGTCACAAAGCACCCACTCTGGGCCAGCAACTTCTTCACACGGTATGTGTGAAATGTACACTCTAGGGGCAGGGGGCAGGCGGCAGGCCACAAACAGCAAACAGGACAAGTAAATCAAACGGTATGCTTGGTGGTGGAGAAAGATAAGGAGAAAAATAACGTAGAGAGAAAGAACAGGGAGGGGCTGGGGACGGGCCACTTGTTTACACTGGTTGGACAGGGAATTTGTCCTGCAAATCCATCCCCCTGTTGGGTTCAGAGGAGAGATCATTTGGGATTTTTTTTTTTTTTTTTAAGATTTTATTTATTTATTTGTGAGAGAGAAAGAGAGAGAGCATGAGCAGGGGGAGCGGCTGGGGGAGCAGCAGAAGGAGAAGCAGACTCCCCACGGATCGGGGAGCTTGACGTGGTGCTCATTCCTGGGACTCTGGGATCATGACCTGAGCTGAAGGCAGACACTTAACTGACTGAGCCACCCAGGTGCGCCCCCCCTCCAATCTGGGATTTTTATATAAAGTTCTGTGGGACCATGATGAGTACTACATCTAAAATTGGGGTTTGTCCCCAAGTCCTGCATTCTAAATGACAGACTGTATAAACATTTAACAATGTACTCTCAGAAGAGGTACTCGCAGGCCCAATGTCTTAGGAAATTAAATCAAATTGGTTGAGATCTGGGTCTCCACTGGTCACTGGGGCTCTGAAGAGCCTGGAGCAGCAGGATTTTGCTTGGCTCTCTCAAAGCATATTTCCCAGGGGAAAAGGGGGAAGGGAGGCAATGGCCAGAAACATCAGCAAACCCAATGATCCGCATCTAAATAAATAACGGGGTGGTCCTTGTTCAGACAGGCTTATTGGCATTTAAAGGAACTCCACTGACCTTCCTGAATTTCCTCCAAAAAAGATTCTTCCCATTACTCATTCTAAGATCTTTTAGCTTTATCATTCCCCTCCCTGTTCATGTTTTCTGTTGGGGCAATTTTATTTTGCATGAAAAAAAATCAAACCTTGGAACAAAGTGCAAGATCATTATCTTTATGCCATCCTTTCCCACTGCTGAAGCTGATTTCATAGGGCTCACGATCATGCTTCCTGAATCTAAAATTTGGACATGTGCTCTGAGCAAAGAATTCTGTCACATTTCTATGGGCCGATGGAAGGGAGCAGATGATAGCCTGGACAATGAAGTACTGGGATGACAGGATTAGTTCACTGGGTTCTGGGGATCGGGAATGATACTTGAAATCAGACTGGGATTCTAAAACTTGAGATACATGTTTGCTGAAATCACAGGTTTGTGTTGGTTCTCGAATTCTAAGAGCAATCATCAGACCACATCTCAGAGGGCAAAGTGGTCAACGAACCATTCAAAATCCACTTTTGATTTTGTGAAATACCCCTGGGTCTGTTCATGCGGGCCCTACAGGTCAAATCCTACATGCAGAGTCAAATCAGAAGGTGTTCAGGCTTTCTGCTCCAACCTCACGCTTGACTGACATCTTTCTGTAGGCACTATACCTCTGCATTATTACTTCCATATTCCTGAGGGCACATTAGCCCATCAATAATAACTGGTCTCTCTTCACAAATAGCTTCTCTGTAAAACATTATTTCTGACAATAACAGAACATCATCTCAATATGTTCATCCACATCCAATTAACCTTTCAAAATGCCATGTTTGCTATGTAGTTCTCCTCCCTCAAATATTTCTTGCCCCTGCCCCATGCACATTTTAGTAGAAAAATAAGGAAAATGTTTTCCATGCATGATTTCCATCCCTGACCCCTTGGGTTTCTCCTTGGCTTTGAAAGAAAGCAAGACACAAACAAAACACCGCATTGCCAAAGCAAGATTCTCATCAAATTAAGGACATGCGTCTCATCAAATTAAGGACATGCGTCTGACTGTCACCGATGGGGAAGATGGAGACAAGAGTGGGTCGGCACACTGTCCCTGCCCCGTCCAGCAAAATCTCACCCTCCTCCCTTTCCATTCCTGCTACCCCCGGACTCAGTTTGTCTCAGACCGAGCTCATCCTCATGGGGCACTCCAGTAAAGGGAACGCTGTGCACAAGGCATGAAGTAGGAAAGAACACTTAAGAAGTAGGAAAACATGTTCGAGGAATGACACGGCTCAAGTGTAGGGTTGCTGGGAGGGATGAAATCAGGCTAGAGAATTCAGCTGAAGTGTTGAAGAATCTTGGTTGCCAGGATGAAGAATGAGAATTTTATCTGATGGCATCAGTAATAACCATTGGATGTCTCAAGAAAGGGAGGGCCGTGCTCGGATTTGTTTTCCAGATGATAGTTTTGGCTGCTGTGGAGAGGGTCCCAGAGTGGGGAGAACAGACAGGCTAGTGAGTCTCTCTCTTCTAAACAGGGTGTCAGGGATAGTTCAAGGACAAAGGAGAGCTGTTGAAGACGAGGAGAGACATCCCACGAATCCTCAGCCCTCAGCCCAATCAGAATGGGATGATCACAGGGTTGGCCTCAGACAACCACAGCCAGGCTAAATGTCGTTTCATCTTGTGAAACAGATATTACATTAAAATGCTCTGCACAGTTCCACGAATGCCACCCCCACATGCCAGACTTCCGGAGTAGAGCACGGCCGCTCTGGAGGAATCTAGATGTGGGGAGGGAGGGCTGTAGCAGTTTTTCCTGACTGACATCCAAATGGCCTGGAGGTTGGCTTCAGCGAAGTGTGTGACCTCACAAGTGCTGCCAAGAACTAAAGGTGACATCCTGTTTCCTCGGGGCTGGATGGTCACTTCCTTCTGGGGTCGGCACGGAAAACATCTCCACCACCATCCAGATCCTTCAGGGGACGATGCCCAGAAATGAATGGGGCCTGAATCCTGCCTTATACCTTAGGAAGCTGGTCAGTTGGTCTCTGATGGGGATGACTTAATAATGCTGGTCTGTATCTCCAAACTCAGAGGTGCCACCCAAGGGCCATCCGCAGGGACTTCAAGTGGGCACTAGAGTCTGCTGGACCGGGTTTTGTGCTGGCTCTGCCACTTAGGAGCGCTAATCTTTGGATGTGTTAATTAGCCATCCTGAGCCTCTGGTTCTTTGTGGCTGGGGATGGTATGGTGTCTATCTCACAGCAGTGCTGGGAGGATCTAATGAGGTAAACAGAAGGCATATAGCAAAATGCTTGAATAGGATGGCTTCTCAGAAAACATGAGGTTTTGTTAATTATTGCCTTCATATACTGGATTTCATTGGGAACCTATCCATTTTTTTTTTTTTAAGATTTTATTTATTTATGTATTAGAGAGCGAGCGAGAGAGAAACAGCATGAGAGGGGAGAAGGTCAGAGGGAGAAGCAGGCTCGCCGCTGAGCTGGGAGCCAGATGTGGGACTCGATCCCGGGACTCCAGGATCATGACCTGAGCCGAAGGCAGTCGCTTAACCAACTGAGCCACCCAGGCGCCCCGGGAACCTATCCATTTTTAAGTAAATTCCATCATCACGTAACCACAGACCCACTCCTATTTCTAGAACACTCTCTAGTACTTCTCAGTCACAGATATTCTCTTCTTCATTTGGAGAAAGTCAGAAAAATCCAAAGAGCTAAGAAAGGGCCAATGTTCACCATGAGGGTAAGGCACATTGCGTGGCCCCTTCACCCTTCCTGTTCCAATAGCACCTCGTGAAAAGGGACAGGATGAACATTTGCTCCTCGATCTACATTTCTTTCTTTTTTTTTTTTTTTTTTACCATGTACTGTGGTTCAAAAGAGATATTTCTTGCTGTTACAAAGGCAATTGGACAACTATCAGACATCCTGAGTATTCTTCCAGTGATTTCTGCAACATGTTGTAGGAAAATTTTACACGTTGCAAGCCATCACAAGAGAAATTGCTCAAGAATTGCCCTCAATTGTGTGCCAAAATTAACCTAAATGAAATTTCCTGAGGGAAATGAGCAATCTGCGTGACGTATCTGGTGGTGGATTTCACTGGGAGGAGGCCTCTGTACACATCATGGCAGGGTAGGCTGGTGCCAGGCGTGCAGATAGTGGAGCTTCTGATTCCCTAATGGGAAACAGATGTTTCTGTGTGTGCTCACTAAACACACCAGATAGGGCAACCTCAACTGGTTGGCTAGATGACACGGACAGGTAACACAACGTGCCTTAATAATCATGCTGTCACAACAGAGTGTGGGAGAATGTTATTATTAAAATGATTAGTATCTAACACCAATTTACTTTTATTTGCAGTAAGCTAATTCGTGGAAATACATACGGATGCCAAAACCTTTATTCATGACATTCTGTTGAAAGAAATCCTTTGCATAATGATAAAGATCTCCCTCTTATTACTGTTAGGAATGTACATCAATACCACCTTCCTGGAAAGCCATTTAGTAATATAAGACCCTAATTCTTCTTCTAGGAATTTATGCTAAGGAAATAATAAGAAATTAGGCCAATGATTTCTGTAGGAAGCAGCTCATCACATTTGTTATTATTAATTTAAAAAATCAGAAACATCCTAAGTGTCCAACATAGAAAAACAGTTAAACAATATATAGAAATTCTCTGGGAAATGCTGGATGGGTCTTCCCCCATTGTTATTCTTTTAAAATCTGCTAATACTTATGCCTACACGATTGACCCTCAATATAGTTCAGGAAATATTTCCTGAGGCAACCCCTACGATGTGCCAACAAGGTGTAGGCAGGGAGACATGAGGGTAAAACAAACAGGATTCCTACTTATGGTCTAAATCAGTGGTTGGCAAATGACAGTCCACAGGTCAAATCTGGCCCACAACCTGTTTGCTGTAAATAAAGTTTTATTAGAACACAAACATGCCCATTTGTTTACTTATTGTCTAGGGCTGCTTTTGTGCTATAACAGCAGGGTTGAATTGTTGTGACAGAGATAGTATGGCCCACAGTGCCCAAGATATTTATGATCTGGCACTTTCTAGAAAAAATGCCAACCTCTGGACTAAACCGGAGGATGGACATGATCCCATGATTCAGTATATCAAGGTGGGAGGGAGATGTCCAGAGCCCTGTGTGGTCAAGACTGAGGCTCAGGCTGATGCTTCCAGATTTACCCCTGATTGCCCTCACCTGTTTCCTATATGCCACCCATTTGACTTCTCCCATTCTGTCTCAACCCTAAAACAGAAGGCATAGAGTTGCCATCTTCTACCTCCTTAGTCTTCAAGTGCTTTTTTTTAAGCAGAAAAAAACATACTTCTCAAACAAAACCTCATGCAGAAATGCAGAACTCCAACATGCAAAATGAGGCAGGGTTTGGAAGTTCAGCATCTCACCTTCCTACCTTCTCTCTCACGGCCATGGTTTGTCAACCATGGCTCTAGGGACATTTTGGGCCAGAGAGTTCCTGGGTGTGGGGGTTGTCTTCTGCATTGTAGGATGGCTGGCGGCAACCCTAGCTTCTGGATGCCAGTGGCATTCCTCCCCTCAGTGGGACAGATGAAAATGTATCTAGACATTTCCAAATGTCCCCGTAGTAACAGAATCACCTCCAACTGATTGAGAATCACCGCTCTTGCATAACCCATAGCTCATGGGACACCAGAGAAGAGCGTGATAGATCCCCCAGAAAGCATCAGAACAATGACAGTTCCACAGAAGCACCAAAACAGCACTCTGTCCATGTCAGAAGCTAATGAGCAAAGAATACTTAATTATCCAGTGAAAATAAAAACCCATTTCCACACTGCCATCAAACGAACAAGTAGCCTAGGGCTCTTCAAGCTTGCCGTTTGGCTTAATTTCAGTGTGAGCGGGATTATGTACTAGAAAGAGCACAGTGACTAGTATACAGTAGGTACTTGTAAGTGTTTGTTGAATGAAAGAGCAGCTGGTTGAGGCATCAAGAGATCAAAGTTAGGGGCGCCTGGGTGGCTCAGTCGTTAAGCGTCTGCCTTCGGCTCAGGTCATGATCCCAGGGTCCTGGGATCGAGCCCCGCATCGGGCTCCCTGCTCCGCGGGAAGCCTGCTTCTCCCTCTCCCACTCCCCTTTCTTGTGTTCCCTCTCTCACTGTGTCTCTCTCTGTCAAATAAATAAATAAAATCTTAAAAAAAGAGAGAGAGATCGAAGTTATAGGACCAATTTTCTCCCTCAACTGGATCATCTCTAAGGTGTCTTCTGGTGCTAAACTGTTTCTGAAAAAGAGAGATACAGCCCCGATGTGAGGAATCCTGCCATGTCTAAAGTCAGAGGAATTTGCCGTATGTCGACAAAATTAAATTAGAAACAGGAATCCATGGGAAGCAAACTGACACTGTCATTCATTTGAAGAGAAGAAACGGTCCATGGGATGAAAGGTATTTTGGCTTCCCTAATGAAGGCAATTGTGAAACTAGTGATCTGGTTTTAATCAAGCTTATGGTTTTCGCTTTTCAGTACCTCATCCTGTTTCACTAGAGAATAGCACCTTCACCAGTGACTTAACTAGAAGAAAATGTTGGCGCTCTCGTTGGATAAAATTGGGTGAGAATCAGCTGCAACGATGTTTACCAATCTGATGAAAGAAGCCCCGAGAGGGAAACATTTCACATGCTGCAAGAGAATTACCACCCTCCTTGCCATGAGGGTCATCTTTCCATGGAGAGTAGGGGTGCTCCAAACTGTAAAGTGCCGATGCTTCAGTTTCATGGTCTTCTTCCCAATGGATTAAAATGGGGGGGCATTAATGAATAATGACAATGACAACTGCTTTTATAATAAAAATAAGGTGTACATATTTTTGCATCCCATAGTAGAAACCTCTGGACTTCCACTTTACTCTTTTTTTTAAAGATTTTATTTATTTGACAGAGAGAGAGAGCACAAGATCACAAGCAGGAAAGCAGCAGCAGAGGGAGAATTAGCCTCCCTGCTGAGCAAGGAGCTCAGCATGGGACTGGATCCCAGGACTCTGGGATCATGATGGGTCCTGGAATCATGACCTGAGCCGAAGACAGACACTTAACCGACTGAGCCACCCAGGCATCTCTCCACCTTACTTTTGAAACGTAAGGCTGTTGGGGCGCCTGGGTGGCTCAGTCGGTTAAGTGTCTGTCTTCGGCTCAGGTCATGATCCCAGGGTCCTGGGATTGAGCCCCGCATCAGGCTCCCTGCTCGGCGGGGAGCCTGCTTCTCCCTCTCCCACTCCCCTTTCTTGTGTTCCCTCTCTTGCTGTGTCTCTCTCTGTCAAATAAATAAATAAAAAATCTTTAAAAAAATAAAAAAATAAAATGTAAGGCTGTACGGTGAATTCTCTGTTTAAAAAGAATTCTGTTTAAAAATTTGGTCAGAACAGACACATGAAAAAATGCTCAACATCACTGGGCATCAGGGAAATACAAATCAAAATCACAATGAGATACCACCTCACACCAGTCAGAATGGCTAAAATTAACAAGTCAGGAAACGACAGATGTTGGCAAGGATGCAGAGAAAGGGGAACCCTCCTACACTGTTGGTGGGAATGCGAGCTGGTGCAGCCACTCTGGAAGACCGTATGCAGGTTCCTCAAAAAGTTGAAAATAGAGCTACCATATGATCCAGCAATTGCATTACTGGGTATTTACCCCAAAGATACAAATGTAGTAATCCAAAGGGGCACCTGCATCCCAATGTTTATAGCAGCAATGTCCACAACAGCCAAACTATGGAAAGAGCCCAGATGTCCATCGAAAGATGAATGGATAAAGAAGATGTGGTTCATATATACAATGGAATGTTACTCAGCCATCAAAAAAATGAAATCTTGCCATCTGCAATGATGTGGATGGAACTAGAGGGTATTATGCTAAGGGAAATAAGTCAATCAGAGAAAGACAATTACCATATGATCTCTCTGATATGTGGAATTTAAGAAACAAAACAGAGGAGCATAGGGGAAGAGAGGAAAAAATAAAACAAGATGAAACCAGAGAGGGAGACAAACTATAAGAGACTCTTAATCATAGAAAACAAACTGAGGGTTGCTGGAGGGGAGGGAGGTGGGGGCATGGGGTAACTGGGTAATGGACATTAAGGAAGGCACGTGATGTAATGAGCACTGGTTATTATATAAGACTGATGAATCAATGACCTCTACCTCTGAAACCAATAATACATTATACATTAATTAGTTGATTTAAATTTTTAAAAATGGGAAAAAAAGAAAAATGATTCAAAAGAATCAAACTTCAAAATAATAAACTATATATATATTTAGAAAAAAGTAAAATACTTGGTCAGATTGTATGGAAACTCTATAGGGCCGCAGGAGAGGCCCATACCATGCGGGGCAGGTCTGTCAGATACTGTGGCTTGGGTGGCCAAGGGGTCAGAACTAGGAAGTTTCCTGAAGAAAGGAACAGAGAGACACTGTCTACATTCTATAGGGTCAAGTTCTGGAAGGAAGTATTGGCAAAAAGGCAACGGTGAGTTGGGTTGATGAATGTGCCCTAGGATGGAGGCTGCTTGCACCCTGGCCTCATTTCTATGGCCTCCTGGGCTCAGGCAGCCTGAGCCTGCAGGTGTGGGTCCAACCAGAAGGCCCTCAGAGGACTATGGGTGAATCCAGCACCAACCAGAAGGCAATGAGGGAGACTCTTGCTTGCATCCTTGTCATTTCCTTGACACAAAGCGTCTCTCCAAACGTGCCTGTTTGCATCTCTCTCCACAAGATGGCACCTAGAAGCCTTGGTAAAATGGTACTCACCTAAGCAACTAGTTTAGGGACAGGAAACAGTGGTTGAACATTTAAAGGATGATTGTTGAGAAATACCAGAAGGGTGGGCTCAGCAATTCAGGTTGATTGCATATTTATGGTTGTTAAGATAGGACTTTCTGCTTCTCAAAACGTTTTTGGGGAGCATATAAAAATGTGAGTGAACGAATCAGGCCTTTTGTTTTCTGATTGCTCATGACAATGCTTAGAAATCTGCGTAAATGCATTAAGCTTTGGGAATTAATGGGCTTTTGGATGTCACTGGGTGATTTCCAGGGATGGCTGAGAAGACTGGCTGGCTGGCTGGCTGGGTGGGGAGACGAAGAGGGAAAAGTTCGGGGGCTTGAGTCCCAAGGCTGTGGAGTTGGGAACAGCACACTGAAATGCTGTTTTGGGGAGATGCTGAGCAGACATAGATGTGGAGTGGAGATGGAGAGACTGGAGGCTGAGAAGCATAAAGACAGCTACATTTGGATGGGCACAGAGGGAAGGAAGCCTGGATGGAGAGAGGGAATTAGAACAGAGGGCAAAGGCACACTGACGATGTTACGCTGAAGAAACAGCCAATGGACTGAAGAAGGATGCTCTATCGAAGGCAAAGTAGGGAAGATTTCTAGGTCTATGGCGTGGGAACCTGGAAGAACAGCAATGTTGCCTATTTCAGGCAGAAGCCTTACAGATGCTGTGGGGGGTGGGGGTGGGAGGTAAGGGGTGTGCAGGCCTGTGATGGAGTCATCTTAGAGCCAGGATCAAGGTGTAGATCTTGGTGATCATTAATTTGTTCACTGGATTTGGTCATATTAATTCTCTCTCTTTGGGTGGAACTTTCCTCTAACACCCTAAACATTTTCATTTTAGCTTTTTGGATGGAAATCCTTCCAAAGTATATATTTTTTTCTCCTCTGTCTCAGTTTGTTTTTTTTTAAATCAAGAATAATAAACATTATTTGATCTTTTCTCGACCCTTGTTACTCAAAGTGTGGTCCATGGACCAGCAAGCATAGGCATCATCTGAGTGCTTGTTAGAAATTCTGGCCCCCACCCCAGGCTTACTGAATTGAAATCTGTGTTTGAGCAGCACCCTTAGGTGATTCCTGTGCAATCTGGGATTCTTTGGCTTTTGGGGTCACTTTTTGTTTACTTCATGTTCTTTCTACTTTTCCCAAGTTGCACACCAACCCCTAAGTGGCAGCCAACTCTCCCATCCAGGCAAAACAAAGATAGGGCGGCACTACTACCCTTTTGGTTACAAACTGGAAAGAAAGAATGCCTTTGGAGAGCTTTTCCCTGGGAGATTTTTAAGGCGGGGGTGGGGGGTCGGGGTGGAGGTAAGACACACATTCACACACAATCTCCTGAGAATCCCAGTGATGCACAGCAGGAGAGACTCTGGGGCCCCCAGCTCCGTGCCTCATGGGTGAAGAACCAAGACCTGGGAGGGGAAGCGATTTCTCCGGGGTGGCAGAGAGAGGACTTCTTGCCAGGACTCCTTTTCATGACACTGCGATGCTCTCCGGAGACAGGGTTTTACTGTCTCTTCACCACAAATGGTCCCTCTTCTTTCCTTCGAGCTTATTATGTCCCCATAACCATGTGAGAATGCTTTTATCTACCAGCTAGAAGAGCAACTCCTTTTAACAAACGGTCTTTGTGAAAATACTTGGATAAACGGCTTGGGGTCAGCAGAAACCAAGGCAACAAGATATAATGGCCAAACTGAGATATGGCTAAATGGGAGGAGTCCGGTTTTGCTTCCAGGGCTAGAGAGAGAAGAAAGGGACAAAGCAGGAGAGAAACTAAGAAATGGTGGAGGGCCAAACAGAAGCCCTGAGTGGGTGGGAGGACCGTGGTTAACTGACCTTGCACCTGAAGCTCACTTGCTGAGATGTAAACCTCCCTCTGTTCCTGGCCCTCCCACGTCTTTCTTGAATTTCTACACCTGCATTGGGCCTATTTTCCTGCCTTTAGGATTCCTGGCTTAGACTCCTTGAAGCCCCCCCTTCTTTCCATTTCCATCATCTGAAATTTCTCTTCTACATTCCCCCTGTCTCCAGAAGTCTTCTCTTCTAGACACATGCATGCCTAAGAGCATCCCTAAAGCCCTCTACACCTGCAGGTGACATCATTTTTCTGAGTCTTAAAGCCATTAAGGTATAATTCTCAAATCCTTTGTGAGGATTAAATGAGAACAGGATTAAATGAGATGAAGACACCTAGTTCAGAACTGGCATAGAATAGGGGCTGGGATAATGTTGGTATGCTTTCCTCCTGGAGGGTGTGTCTGTCCTGCTTCAAGTGACCTGTCCCTGGCAGCGCAGGCATCCTTATTATTCTCACACAAGGCACACACATTTCTCTACTCGCAGAGGAGCCTGGTCTGTTCATACTGTCCACCACAATCTTACTTCTACTTACACACGATTCTCAGGTGGTGTTTGAAGCCAGGGTTTAACAGGCAAACTGCTGTGATCATTCGCATTTCCACGATGTTCTGGAACAATGGCGATCAAGATTTTCAGAGATTTTCTTATAAATTTATTACCTCTCTATTTTTTTTAAAAATGTGTTTCTTTTGTGAGTCTTTCCTGGCTTGTGTTGGAGACCAGCTATGAAAAACCTCAAAAATTGTAAAGGGGTTATGTTCATTTTAGAAACAGAGCAAGGGAGGCTATGGATGGAGCTTATAGCTTGGGCATATTGGAGCACAGTCTTAGAGGATTTGTGGGTGGAAAGCAGAGGCAAGCAGGGATGCAAGCAGTTTGCAGGGATCCAGGCGGTAGGAAGACCCATGTCTATAAGGGACAGCTATCATGGAGAGAGCACTCACCGTGTACTAGTTATCCTCTATATGTTAGCCTGTTTAATGATCTTGACCCTCACTATTTTATCGAAGCTCAGAGAAGTTAAGTAAGGTCACACAGAGGTGTGATAGAGGGTTCAAACAAAAGGCTTTCTGGCTTTAAAGCCCAGGTTCTCTCTCCTCTGCTGGTTGCATAGTCCCCTAGTCCAGTGGAAACCCTTCTTGTGAGAACAGGGCCTGTGGCCATGGGTCACATATACCAACCGCCAGAATGACCAAGAAATCAAATAGGAATAATTCCTTCTCATTGCTCATATCTCTGGGGGCTGCTCTCTGGCTTTCCTCAAGACCCTTCCACGTGGGCTCCACCTATAGTCTGTTGCCTCTTCTTTCACGAGGACTAACAATTGATTCGGCATCTCCTAGAGCTTCTCTTTATTCTCCTGCTCTCCCATGTTGTCTCTTCCCATTCATTCAGTGCGCATTCACCCAAGGGAGGTAACATCTATAACCCTACCCTTTTTTTCATAGCAAATTCCTAGGTCCAAAATTATTCACCAGAATAGTAACTGTCTTTCTCATTTGTCTTCCTGGGAATGGTAACTGCTGGTTTATCAGGCTGGGAAATATTTATGACTTGAGGAAAAGCATCCTGTTCCACGGGAGATAAGATTACCCCATCCAAGAGCTTGCTCTTGGGTGTTAGAATGACCAAGAAATCCAATCAGGATAATTTCTTCTGATTCTCTCTTCTAACATCGATGCATCCAGTAGGAATATTCATTTCATTAATAAATAAAGACACTGTGTGTTCCATGCATGCTCAGAAGGAAGAAGTTGGGCTGAAATATTTAAACATGAAGGCTCCTTCACGCTTCTTTTGAAGGATAGCTAAGAACAGGGTTCTCTGTCAAACTCAATGTGTTCCATAACAATAATTCAGGTGGCAGCCAGATGAATAATTCTCATGCTTGCAGAGAATTTCCCGACTCTTGCAACTTTAAAGCAGAAGGTAGGGCGGTGGCACATAAGACACACGGCTTCCAAGTGATCACATTAACAATATGCACTTGTGTACACAAATATTTAGGACATCCAAACCGGTTGCATAAATACTGCTCCTTCACCTTCTTTGGTGGAACCTTGAAATTCTCAATTTTCACCAGTCCCTTCTTTAAACAGATCATATTTATGAGCTTTTAAATCATGCCCCCCAGATGTGTCAGCATAAGAAAGGCTAATGCTGTGGTTTCAGGTAATCTATCCTGCATGTGGCTGGGAAATTTATCTTTCCAAGATACTGCTGTCATCATGTCATTCTTCTGGCTCAAAAGGCCTCCTGATGTCAGCTGTCACTTAAACAAGCTGATTATTTCCTCCCAGGCATTATGCCTATATTTGAGTCCCTGATTCCAAGTGGAAAGGAGCGCCTGGGGCTGTAGCAGCTCAAGAAAAAGCTCTACCCCAGGTGTGGAAAACCGAGTGAAGTAGGAATTTTGAAAAGAATCTAGCCTCCTTACCCTTCGACAACAAAGGTACTTTATTAAAATGACAGTACATGCTAATTAGGAACACTAATTATTAATGATATATTCTAATTTATTGGGTTGGTTTGGCAATGTTAAAGGCAGATGAAGTTTGCAAAAAGCATCTGACACATGGAAGGCACCCAATACATATTATGTTTTATTTAAAGTCAAGTTAAAGATAACATAGAGGGCACATTCAAAGAAAATACAAACAAATGATACTCATTGCTAGCTTAAACAATAGCTGCCTTGGAATGTTATTTAGTGAGAGAATGGCCTGCATGTACTTTAAAGAATGTGGAATGGCAGCAAATACGGAAGTAAAAAGAAAACGTTTCTTTGGCAGAGTAGAATAAACCCTAGTTAAAAGAAAGCCAGAGCCAAAGTCAAAAAGTCAAAAATTCTCTTTCAACAATGGATGGACTCCCTGGGCCCCACGAAAATGTTGTGCTCTCATTACTCAGAGAGGTCTATAGAAGTTCTTATGAACATCCCAAGAAAAGTAATAGAAAGGATCTCCTCGGGTGAAAATATTTACTGCCATTTTAACAGAGGAGGGAAGAGGGAAGTTCGGTGACTCACCCAAGGTCACACACCGAGGCATCAGGATGCTAACCCATGTCTAAAGAGCTCAAGAACCCAGAAGCAGGGTGATAAGATGCAGGCCAAACAGGTGAGGTGAACATGGTGATGAGACAGGGACTCTGGTGGTGGATAGCACATGCTGACAGGGGAGGAGCAGGACCTGCAAGAGGAGGGGGCCGGAACTGCTCTGGAAGTGGGTGAACACAAGGGCCCCAAAAGCAAATGTCCACTGAGTGAGGACATGCAGCCTAGGGTTGACAGGTGGTGGCTAGAAAGGTGACTTCTGAGTGCCTGCTCTTCCCTGACATTTCATGGAAAGGAGTCACCTTAATATCATCATGGACTTCCCCTTCACACTCATGGGACAGCTCCGATTTCCCAGAAGCTTTGAGTCCTCTCTTCTCCATTGTCGCCACGGGCTGCTGGAAGCCCTGACACTAAAAAGTCTCCCAACCACTTTCTCCTGTTGTAACAAAAGGATTTGATGGAGACTTTCTCTCCAGTGCAGACCCAAGGGTCCGGGACATGAAATCCTTTGGGCGACTTCTGTTTCCTATGAAGATCTCTCAGCCTCAGGCCTCCAGAATGTTGTCCTTTGACGAGCAGAAAGGGAACCATGAGCTGACAGGTCAGGGTTTCCCCCAAGACCACCTTTCCTTTGGGTTTATTTGGGTCATCCTAGTGATCCTGGGGATTTTCAATCCCTTTTGAAATCTAAGCTCACCCTTTTTGTGACTGTATCCTACATATATTTGAGGGCTGCAAAGAAATCACTGTATAATTTCAATTTCTTCCACTTGTGTTTTTAAATGATGATAGGAAACAGCCTACTCCCTTTAAAATAAATAAATTTCTGGAAATCTTGAGCACAAGAAGGCTACAAACCTAGAGCTTAATAGGCGTTGCTGCAGAACATTGATTTTTAGTTGTTAATGACTCCTATGGGTTTTGTGAGTTAGCCAAGGCATGAACCCTGAGATAAGGAGTGAATTGGACTGCTAGAGAAAGTGTCTACTTGAACACTGGAAAATCCTTGCCTCAAGTAAGTTGGTAATGGTGACATGGTTGACACAAAGCTATTGAGATAGTAACTAGCAAAATGATTTATTTGCTCCTTAGGATGGCCAGAAAACCATGTCATTGACAGAGCTGAGGATGTTTGTCTTCCTCTCTGCTGTGGCTCAAAGTCATCAACAAATTGAGCCAGGTTTTTTAATAGAAGCTAAAATGCCAGGGAACAGAATACATGCAAGAGTGGCATAGGGCATTGATCTAGCTGGCCATGAAAATCAAATTTGGGTTTCCTTATAAATTTGGACCTTACAGGTACCAAGGCATGTCAGCCATAACCATTCATTCTCCTTGCTGTAGAAGACCACAGTTCTTTATTTTATACAGAAATTACTAAAATGGATTTGAAATAAAGGTCATATCCTTTTCAGAAAATATAACTTTGAAATTTCATTTCATAACAGATTTTTGTAATATAGAGAAGAAAAAATGGCCCAACCAATAAGATGAGGAGGAAGCTTATCATAGTAAAATCAGGCTTCTTAGCAAGTATTTCCACTAAACACAGCATGCTGGAACCACAGAATCTTGGGAGTAGAAAAAAATCATAGAAGGTATGTGGTCTAACCAAGGTTGGAGGAAGTGCCGTAGGGGTCAAGTTCCATACCGGAATCAGCCTAGGAACTGCTGTTCCCTGCCAAGACCCTGGACAGGTCACAGGACTAATTTAACTTATAAAATGTGTCTGCTAGATGAGACAGATCAGTAATTTTAAAACTATTTTAAGGTTTTAATGTTTTCATAATCTTTAAATCATATTTTTAAAATAGGAAGAGCTTGAGAAATACCATCCTCAACTGTTGTATACACCTAATACACTGGATGCTACAGTATTAACTTATTTTTATGCAGCCCTCAGGACAAACTGCTCCCATTTTTATTGTAATCAAAGAGATTACCTGTCTAGAATTTGCAATTTGTTGTCTGCATTAATCAAGAACTCCTCAAGAGTTGTAAACTGAAACAAAATTCAGAAATGGATTGGGGGGGCGTGCCTGGTGGCTCAGTCAGTCTGCCTTTGGCTCAGGTCATGACCTCAGGGTCCTGAAAGAAAGTGGTGGTGGAAAAGGGGAGAGACCTAGCTAGGTTCCAATCTTGCCCTCCTCTGGACTGCCTGCATGTTACCTTGCGTAAGTCACTCTCCTTCTTTGAAAGTCAGTTTCTTTATTTGCAAAACTCAGCAATTAGACTTGAGGGTCCCTTGAAGAACGATTTACCTCACCCCTACCCTCCAAACTCCACCCTACCACCCCCAAACACCCCCCCCCCCACACACACACCCTCCCCTGCTTTGGCATTCTATGATGTGATGCTAAAAGGTACGTTGACACTTAAGGAATATGACATCACAACCGTCCTACAAGACAAGGTTGATGAAAATGCTCATCTTTTCTTCTTAGGCAAAGGGAAAAGTAGGGTAAACCTCTATTCAACATTACTGATGTTTCTCAGTCTCTCGTTCTTTGTATTTGTAAGTAAATGGAAGATTACAGTCCCCACCCCTCTGGAGTTAAGCCTGACCACGTGACTAGTTCTGGCCGATGGGATGTGAGTGGGAGTGGCACCTGTCGCTTCCAGGTTGAAGCATTTAATTGCCGGTGCTCAAACTCTCCACCCTGGTTTCCTCTGCCAGAGCAAGTCTTGGGGACTTGGGTGAGATGGCAGCTGCCGAGGATGGTGGCGCCATTGCCAAGAGAACCCCTTCTGGCTCTGTAAGTACGACAGTGAAAAAGAAATCTCTGTGTGGAACCACTGAGATTTTGTTATTGTCGGTCAAGTATAACACAGACTAATCTGATTGATACAAAACTTCCAGTTACATTCTTAAACCTACCGCCAAAACATGTAGAATTTCCTGCTAGGTCACAAAGTCTAGATCATACTAATTTCTAGTGTCGATACAGTCAAACAATGTTCTGAATTCTTTCTTTGTAATGCCGGAAAAAAAGCATACTATTATACTGATATATCTTAAAGGAAAAGTACTGTGATTATGAGAATAATAATCTAAATTGAGTGGCTGGAATTGCTTAAAAAGACTTTTCTCTTCATTGTATAGAAAAGACAAACTGCTAATAAATACAGACTGCTACTTGCCAATCCCATATGCGGTTCATTATTTTCATGTATAGTGTTAGTTTTCAAGGGTTCAGAAACTACCTCTGACTCAGGGCTTCTGGGTTATGAGACATAGTTTGGAAAGCCCCATGAAAGACCCTGTGGGGCATCTAAAGGACATTTTATCACAACTTTCATGTATCAAACAAAGCCAGAGTGAAACAGAGGCCCACAAGTATCTAAATGGCCTTCAATCTTCTGAAAATACAGCCCGGAGAATCCTGTATTCACTTGTCCACACTGCTTACTATCAGCTCAACATGACACTACACAAGAGTAACCATGGCCTGTAAAACGTGGAATGAACATGCGGGATCACTGACAATCCTGACCTTCACCATAGCCCCAAACTTGATGCTGCATCTACTTTTGGCTGTTATCCTTTCACTACCAAATATCCCACCAATTTTCACACAATCATGTCTCCTTAACCTTTGGCCATGGACTTTCACCCACACCAGGTTACAGACATTTTCTCCCTCCAAGATACTCATGACTTTATTTTCCCTGTAACAAATGGGGTCTTATTCGTTTGCAAGAACATTGCTCATGCCTCACCTTTTGAATTATTCTCTGCCTCTGCATTGCATGACAGCGGCCACCTTGGCCCTCTACGTTCTCCTTCCTTCCTTTCCTTGTCTCCTAACTGTGGGCTTCCAAAGCTCAGTTCTTGGCTGCACTTTCTCAGTGTATACAGCTCAAGATGTTTTCTGAAAGCCAAACATTTTAAGGATTTGTTAGTAAAGGTGTTTTAGTTTTCATCTAAAATCTCAAATGCAGGTGTTTTGAAAGTAAATGAGAAACTGAAGATCTGTAAACAATGGTTAGAAAGAGTTAATCAGGGGCATCTGGGTGGCTCTGTTGGTTAAGTGTCTGCCTTCGGCTCAGGTCATGATCTCAGGGTCCTGGGATCGAGTCCCGCGTCTCAGCGGGGAGTCTACTTCTCACTCTTCCTCTGCCCCTCCCCCTGGCTTGTGCGCGCTCTCTCTTTCTCTCTAATAAATAAATAAAAATCTTAAAAAAAAAAAGTTAGAGTTAAAATAGCAGTAACTGCATTGACTCCCTTCTACCTCTTAATGGTAGATGCTCTTCCAAGAGAACCATTTACCCTCAGAGTTTTCTATTTATTCTGTTGCCTTTGGTAAACTCATCCAGTTGTTCCTCTTCTCACCTGAACTCCTAATTCAAAAGATAGCTATCTTAAGGAGACCTTTAGGTGTTGGTGTTTTCCAGCTAAAGTCCCCGGGTTATATTTGAAAAGCATTCTGTTAATTATTGTCTTTTCTCTTTTTTACTCATCCTCCAGGAAACTCAGAAAAGATACTAAGGGAGGAATGCCTTCATTTCTCAAGGAACGAAACCTAAATCTGGAAAGCTGTTTTGAGGGAGAGACTTGCTGTCATTCAGAGCTCTTCTCTTAGGAAGCTGCTTACAGGTGAGAAATCCCCTGAATAGAAGGGAGAGCTGGGCCAGCGATCAAGCCTGCAGGTGTCTCCCCAACAGGTCATCCTTTGCTCAGTGATGTCATGGGAGTCTCAGAGAGCTGGGAGCTCCTGATTCCGGGAGGGACAGCTGGGGTTGGGGGATGGAAGGCACAGCTGCCCGACCGCTAGCAAGAGCTAAGCAAAGACAAATTTCTCGGTGCTGGGCTCCACGACAAAGAGCCAAGAAAAAGCCAAGGATTCAGGGACAATGTAGCAGAAGATGGTGGGAGCTTCAGTCCAGTGACGGGAAGAAGAAATAACTGGAATGAAATGAAATGGAGGAGGAGTAGGAACTGACATTTGTTAGCACCTCTGGATTTTATTTATCCGTATTTCATTTAATCTTAAAAATACTAACCATGAGACAGCTATTATTTGTTTCCCATTTTACTTCAGTGGAAGAACTGAGGTTCAGAAAAGTTAAGCCATTTGGTGAAGGTCACATGACAGACCCGGAAGAAACCCTGGTCTGTGTGCAAAGCCCACATGTCTTCCTTCCATACTACCCAGATAACAGAAGGTGATGAACGGGAGCCTCAGGGCAGACAGACCTCACTGAGATCTGAGTTCTGACCCTGCCATTGCCCAGCTGGGTGACCTTAGGCAAATTCCTTAAGCTGGTGAAGCCTCAGTTGCCTTATCTATGAAATGGGCATATAGTAGCACCTACCCCAGAGTCTTTTAAGAGTCAAATGAGGTCATACGTGAAAACGCATACACTTAAGTGCCACGTAGTAAAGCACCTAATAAACATTAACTCCATTAATAATTATGATTGTGATTATTTTCAGTATCACCTCCACCACCATGCTCCCGCTCCAAATCACACTGCTGGGAAAGAATCAGGAGTTTATTTCTCTGATAACTAGCAATCTCTATAGAGTATGTTTTTTATTCGCAAGCATTTGGTAACCAGAAGATCATGTGTTCCAACCAATCCATGATGTGTTTCCTTTAGAAAAAGGTAGATATAAAAGAAAATAGATAAGCCTTTCAGCCTTCTAGCAAAGTCACGATTGTAAATTGGTCCATTTTTGTGTTCTCAGAAAACCAAGCTGCTATCGTCAGACCATCTTCTCACATGATTACTTTTCCCAGATAGTTTTTCATTTTCCAGGGTGCCTCAAATAAAGCGCGTGTGTGTATGTGCGCGTGTGCGCGCGCGTGTGTGTGTGTTCCCACCCTATAAATCTCCTGCTTGGCAGAGAGTGTTGATGGTTTCTGTGAAAGGGTCTTTGTGTCCCTTTTTGTCTAAGAAGCTTTTTCATTAGAAGCCTGGAAGTCAAGGTAAGTGCCACAGGGATTCGAGGATCTCTTGGCTTTTCTCTCATGTCCAAATTATCTCCTGAAAAAATAAAGTCCTACATTCTCTGCACTCAGTTAATAGAAGTGACAGCTGTGAGAGCTTCAAATCTGGCCTTAATTAATGGGCACAGCACAAATGTGACCAAAGCATATTTGCAGAGAAAGAGGCTTTAAATAGCATCAAATGTTTGTGAGCACGAGGCCATGTGATGGCAGGAAATCTCTGACCATCTTAATGGGATCAGGCTTTTGTGTGCAAACAACGGTGAGCAAACCACAGCCCAGCTGACAGCCATTAGAATGGCGTTCTAATTTGTGGTGGTGTGTAAAAGCTCTTAAATCACCACTCATCAAAATGGAGGAACATGAACTATGGCGTGACATAACTAATAAATCTGGGTGTCCAAAGGAGTGGCCCCCACGTCGGTGTTTGTCCAGTTTACCTAGAGTGGTCTTCCCCTTCAACTTGCTGCTACCATGGCCATACAGGAGCATCGGATCCTTCAAGAAAGTCTGCCCTTCACCTCTGAGGCTAGTTTTTTCCCACTCAAGTCTGACCAATCTTTCTTCAACTTGTTCTTCCCATCCCCTCAGTCCCCAAGTCACTGTTCTTCTCTGCTCACATTTGCCATGTGAATTATTCCCCAGGGGAGACTCCTCTCAAATCACATAGGAATTTAAGACTGTCACTTGTCCAGTTGTGGCCAAAGTACCCAATGCACCAACGGGCTGCAGATGTGCTCCTATTTACCTAAATACTTATACTGAAGACGGCCAAGACCTGAACACATAGGCATGACGTTCATTGATTCATCTCAGATACTTCCATTTCTAGATACTGATCTAGAAGTGGGTGATGCCGAAAGAAGACTCCATGTTCTCAAGGAACTTATAGAAGCTATCCCCTGTCCCTGCTGGCTGAGCTGGGCTGGGTAAGCCAACCATTCTGCTAGGTGCTCTACTTATGTGATCCCACTTAGTCCTCAGAACAGTGAGGTGGCTACTATTATTCTTTCCTTTGACAAATGATAAAATTAAATCTTGAGCAATGGTGCAATCAGACAACTTTCCCCCCAGCCAGGGAGCTGGTGAGCACAGAGGTAGGACTAAAATCAAGCTTATCTGTTGCTAAGTCCCATGGCCTTGTCCATTATGCTGCGCTGACTTTCCTCTCTCATTATTTGCCTCCTAGTCTATGGAGGCAAATAGACAAATAAATTCACAATTATTGGCAATTATAATCTAGCAGGAAACCGAATTAATAGGAAGACAGCTATTAAAAATCTATACCAGTACCCAGGTGAGCTGTATGTTCAAGGAATAGAAATTTATCCCTTCAAGAGAAATACTGTTCTGGTTTCAAGTCACCATGTTTCTCTAACTACACCTGTCTTTCCCCTCAGTGGAATCATTGTCACAGGTAGAGCTAGCTGGTCATCTGTACACCTGACTTAGAACAAGAACCTGAGGAGTCCAAATTTGGGGGCAATGCAACAGAATATTCCTGGAGGCAATTTCCTGTTGAGAGTCAACAAATGTCCAGGGGTTCCAAAGAGTTTGATTTTGGTCTTTTGGTTGCTTTTCTTAAGTCCTCTTTCCTTTCCTGTCCCATCTTGACCCCCAAAGAAAAGGGCAAGCTGTCAGGTAAGTTGCCAAACTGGGGAGACCTGGCATGAAATGGGGTGTCACAGTAACGGGGAGACTTGGTACAGCACTAGGCTCGGATAAGAGCTGAAAGAACCCAGATTTCAACCTCCCCTCACTCATGAACTAGCCTTTATCATCAGCCTCTGTGTCCTCAGGAGAAAATTTCACATGTAAGCTGTTTGTATAGTCTTCTTATTAATATAAATAAACAAGACCCTATATGAGATGCAAAAAAGAAATTAATCGGGACCAGGCAATGTTTCCAAATCACTTACAGTACTTGCTGGGAAAACAAAACTTTATATTTAAAACATAACAAGAAAAAAATGTGCAACACTTCAGTCCAAGATATATAAACTCTGGACAGGGGAGTTCATTCAGCTAATACTTAGAGTGACTTGAAAACATGCAGACGTTTAAAACACCAGCAAGGGAAGCCAGTCAACACTCTGTGGTCGTGGGAACCAAAACTAACAATTCCGAAACACTGGGAAACCACAGGGTGGCCAACGAAGTAGGTTCTGGCCATATGGCTTTTGGAATTCACCCTGTTGGTTGCAAAGACCCCCCTGAAAATTTTAATCAGGAGCCACATGAGCCTAGTGACTCCTGGGAGAGGTTAGCTGGGTGGCAGAGCAAGGCAGACCTGACAGAAGGGGTGAGGTGGCACAGAACTCAATACCAAAAGAGATGGGAAGGAGGGCACCATATTGTCAAAAGACACTTCCAAGGAACAGGAAACAGGATTTCTTGACCCACTAAATGTTGGGGCCACAGAATATATAATGACACAGGCTAATATTTAGTGAGCACCACACTCAATACTTTTCAAGGATTATTTCATTCAATTCTTGTGCCAGCTCTATGAGATAAGCATGATTAGCATCCCCATTTTATAGAGGGGACACTGAGGCCCAGGGAGGTAAAACGGGTTATTTCTCTAAGAGCTCTCAACTATAGTAAGCCATGGAGTCAAGAACTGAATACAACCCTAGTGACTCCTAAAGCTCATGCCCTTAATCTCCCTGCTGTAGTAGGAATCAGAATGCAAAATGACGGGAGACTTTCTAGTTTAACATGTTAGGTGGGATGATAGCTTCCTGAACTGAAACCTGGAAGTCTGGCATTAAAGCAGCCCATTGTTTTCCCTATCCCTTTAGCAGAGGATTTATGTACCACAGAGGAAAATGGAGGGACCTCATGAGACCCCCCAAGACTATACTGCTGAAACCATTTCCCTACCTTTGGTGAACTGGAGAAGGAGTCCTTCAAGAAGGACTGGCTTCTCGGCCTCAGGGCTGCATCCCCTCTTGGTTCTATCTTTCCATCCTTCCCTCTGCCCATAGACCTCAAAGTCTCAGCCTCCTTTTCCTTCTTAAAATCTCCAGTACCCCTTCTACTTAGGACTCCTCCTCTCACAGCTGCCTGTGGAGTGTTACCAGCTTCCCCAGCCCTTCCCAGCACATCCGAGAGCTCTACCAGCCATGAAATAAGACATAAGGAGGAATCACAGACTTAGGATGGTTGTTAGTGGGTCTTGGAATTTCCGGTCTGACTCCCAGGGCCACCGCTCCTTTCACCCCTTTAATGGAAGTCATGAAACAGTCCCTCCTTACGAAGTTCTCTCTCTCTTAACCCGGAGTATATATTAGAGTCACTTGAGGGGCCTTTAAAAGCTCTGGATTCCCGGCCTTACACCAAGACCCTGACTGACTTGGTCTGGCATGGGCCTGGCCACTGCAACTTGTTGAATGCCTCTCAGGTGATGTTAGCACCTGCTCTCTGGGTCCCACAGACCCTGCCTCTTAGAAGGACCCCGTTCCAAATCTGTTTCATGCAGCAGTGTCTGTCTCTGGGGGTGCAGATAGTGCTCTCCCCTGGGGACATTTGGAGATGTCCGGAGACATTTTTTTAAAAGATTTTATTTATTTGAGAGAGAGAGAGAACGAGTGATGGGAGAGGGAGAGAGAAAGAGAGTGAGAAGCAGACTCCCTGCTGAGGAGGAAGCCCAATGCCGGGCTGGATCCCAGGACCCTGGGATCATGACCTGAGCTAAAGGCAGATGTTTAACAACTGAGCCACCTAGGCACCCCATCTGGAGACATTTTTGATTGTGTAATTGGTGGAGGCAGGGGGAAAGTACCACGGACATCTGGCAGGTAGAGGCCAAGGATGCCGCCAAGCATCCTACAGTGCATGGGACAGCCCCCTGGCCAACATGATTGGTCCAAAATGTGAACAGTGCTGCTGTCAAGAAACCCTGTTCCACCAGAACTGGAGACACACACTAGTACTTTCAAACACTCTTATGCCTCGGAGGGGATCCCCAGCGCTGCAAGAGGCCCTGGTTGGAAGGTCTCATTCTTTGTGAGGCTCCTTCTTTCCTGGACAGCCCGATGGTTATTACCGTTCTGGAAATGTTGCAGCGAAGGGTGTTTTGCCATCTCCTTATGGACTTTGTGCCTGAAAGATGGGAAGAAACCTTTCTCTGTCTTCAGGGGAGGGGATCCCGCTTTGTATTTCTACCGCACAGAGTCATGCTAGAGCGCTCGCACCTCTTTAATTACATAAAGCAAGTTCTCAAGGAAAGCATGACAAGAAACAAGAACCCTGAAATTGGGGGTAAAATATAAACAAATGTTTTGGCTGATGTACTGCACATTTTTTTCATCACAAAGTGTGTTTTCAGAGCGTACTGAGCCCTGCCCAGAATGGCTCTAATTAAAGATCAAAGGCAGTGCCGTGACAGGCCGAGCAGAACGCTGGGCCAATTCCACATCCCCTGCCCTGCCCTGGAAATATCCATGTGGTCATCCGTTTGCCTCAGAAGCACCAGTTCAGCAAGCAGTGATTAAAGGAGGGTTTTTGTTTTGTTTTGTCTGTTTATTCTCTCTCTCTCTCTCTCTCTTTTTTAATTGGGGGAACTTGAAAATGTGGTTAGATAGCAACACGTTTTCAGAAAAGTCAGAAAGTGATTGCAAGCCAGAGCACAAAGACACAAGTCTGATGCTTGGAAAGTGTCCCCACTTTTATTGAGAGATTCCAACTTAAGGCAGGAAGAGGAGAGCTGCCCAGGGGGGATGGAGGCCCCTCTCTGAGCACACACAGGGCATGACCATGTTGGCCAAGGAGCCAGGAAGGGTCCTGGAACCGAGCCGTCCCCTGTCACACGGGCAGGGCAGCTAGAGAAAACAGGCCCCTGAGCGCTGACAATGTCCCTGAAGTTCCCCTCAGGAGGCAAGGGCACAGAAGACTGGCTCTAGCAGCCGCATATAGGATGAAGTTGCTTGAGGTTGGGCATGGGGGTGGGGAGTAAGTAAACAAAGAGAAGCTTACAGAGAGGCTGACACAACAGTCTAGGTGTGGGATGTGAGGTCAGAGGCCGGGGGCTAGACGAGGAAAAGGCAAACCTAAGGATGAATGTCCCAAAGGAGTAAGTCCTGAGAATCTTCTTATGTATCGTAGCCTCTAGAGCTGAGCTTCTTGAACTGCCCTCACCAAGAAATAAGAAACGGAGGTACAACCACAGAGGTGATAAGAGCTAGGAAGGAACGAAAAGGCGGACCTGTGGTGAGGAGTAGTTGGGGAGGCTGCTTTAGCGTGGCTAGTCAGGGAGGGCAATGTCTGAGTGTGGCCTGAAAGACAGGAGTCATCCCTGGGAGGACGATGGAGGGGGCTCGGAGGCGGAGGGACAGCTGGGGAAGGTCCTCAGGGTCCTCTGGGCGCTCCGTCTTGAGGCTCTGTCAGCAGTGCTTGATGCGACACGGCTCAGGTCTCCTCCCATCTGGCTGCTCTCCCCTGGATGAGGGCCAGTTTGTCACAGTTCCCGCTGAGATAGGTCCCAGAGATGTGAAGCCAGTCAGCCTGCTGCGGGCTGACCGCGCAGAGAGAGCTCGTTGAGGACACGTCTATTCATGCACACGGAGCCTCTACGCATTTTCTGGTAGCTCTGTTGCATTGTTTATTCATAGTGAGCCAGCCTGGTGACAGATTAGACATAGAGGCTGACAGAGTGAGAAAAGTCAGGGCACTGCAAGGGTTTGGGCCAGGAAAACTGTGAGGTAGACACATAACCAAACCCCACGATCACTGTTTTGGTTTAGGCTCACTCCCCTAGATTATAAAAGTGCCTTGTTTATCTTTGCATTTCAAGTGCCTAGAAGAGTCTCCAGCTCACTATGGGCACTCAATAAATATTAGTTGAACGATGAGATGACCAACCCTATTTCTGTCACCGCCAGCCCTATAGGTAGAGACTTCCCAAACATGTGCAGATACTGGGGAATACCTCCTTGTTTCTCTTGAGTTTCTTACTTGGAAAATAGAGTCATCAAATGCATGTGTAGTCCGACTCCTGAACAACTTTATCAAGATTGTCTATACTCACAATACTCAAAGCGTCTCCTATAGACCAGCAGCGTCAGCATTACCCGGTTCTGCTTGTTAAATGCAGAACCTCAGGCCCCACCCAGGACCTCCTGAAACAGGATCTGCATTTTAACAAGTTCTCCAGGAGACTCCCGTAGGTGCGCCAAAGTGGGAGCAGCCCTGGTTTCTGTCCAGATGGGCTCAGCCTTGGTGCCCCTTGGTTCAAATCCTGGTTCTGCTCCTTAGGCGTTGGGCAACTTCAGGCAAATTATTTAATTTTTCGGGTCCCTGGTGTCTTCCTATTTAGTATGGGGATAAGTAATGCACTGGGTTGTTAGGAAGCATTAAGGAGGTTGTGGGTATAAGACTATCCAGTGCAGAATCTGGAATCTGGAAGGGCCCAGGGAATGTTCCACATGTGACCCTTTCTAAAATGTCTTCTTGAGTGTACAGTCTGCTAGCAACCCTCACTTGAATTTCAAATTCATTTTCAAATATGAATTCCTGCCTTGCCCCAGAAGATGCTCTGCTTGAAACCTCCACGTAAACTTTTATAGCAATGGAGGACTCACAGTGCCACCAGAAAGATCCTTCCTTACTCTGAACTCAAATCTGTTTCCCCCTGCCTTCTGGTACCACAGAAATAATCAATAACCTGGCCCACTCCATGGGGATTCTGTAAATATAAGAAACACATCTGTCATGCCCCTTTCTATCCTGTCCAGCTCCAAGAGGCAGTCTTCATAGATTTCTGGACCCTTCCCAACCCTGGTCAAGCTCCTCTGAAGGCCAGTTATTGGTTATTTGATATATATGTGCCCTAAAAGCTAACCCCTATTTCTTATCTAATGAAAGGATTTACATGTAAGCTCTGACTCTCCCTGAGAGGGTTTTCAGTCTTCGTTGGCCTTTTGCTGCCTGAGGCCCAAGTCAATGATCCAGAAAAGGCCAATGCCAGGATGAAGAACTTTGAACACTAGTCACAGATGAAGATGTCAGAGAGTTTTCATCCTGCACAAACCCACATGGGCTGAGCATCTTGCCTCTTGAGGCCCCCTTCTTAGAACAAATAGAATACACAGGTCACAGGAGGGGGCATTTCAGTCCCCTTTACACAGACAATGTATTCTGATAGTCCTCTGGCTCTGAGATAGGATGCCTCTTTGTCCTTGTATAGCTCATGGGGCACTATTCTCCTCCTGTATCACCCAGGTGGACACCTTTCTTTTCCCCCATGAGCATCTAAATAAAATGGATGCCAAAACCAACACAAAAGAAAAAGAAGACTTACATAGACCACTGGCCACTATCTAAACTGATACAGTAATAAAGAATCTCCCTATGGCCCCACTTCCCTTCCCCAACGTAGTAGGCCTAGATGGTTTTATGGGTAAGTTCTACCAAATGTTCAAGGAACAGATAATCCCTACTTCATAAGTCATTTCTGAGTACAGAAAAAGAAGGAAAGCTGCTCATTTCATTTAATGACATTAGCCTATCCTTGATTCCAAAGCTGGATAAGAACAATGAAAGAGGAGAGAAAATAATAAACCTATGTTCCCTGCTTTAATAAGCACAATCTTGAATAAAATATTAGCTAATAGAATCCAGTAGTGGATTAAAATGGTAATAAGTATAATCAAGTGATTTTATCCCAGAATGTAAGGATGGCACAAAATGTGATAAATCTATCAATGTATTTATTCCATCATTGGTATTAAAGAAAAAAATCATATGGGCATCTCAAAAGATGAAATTTAAATAAAGCATTTGATGAAATCCAATTCATATTTAAGATCAAACATTCCTAGAAAAACTTAGAAAGGTACTTTCTGAACCTGAAAAATCTACCAACACCTACCCAGAGAAAACATCACTCTCAAAAGAGACAGTTGAGACACATTCTTAAGAGAAAGTGAAAGAAGATCTATGAGTCTTTGGTTTTTCATAATCCCTATCCCTGCTCTCTAGTTCCTAATTCTGTCCTGTGTCCTTTTGTCCTTCATTTTTTATTAGAGTGCAGAGTTTTCCAACATCTCTTTACCTTCTTATTTCTAGATGATAGTCCCCAGTTCCTCTAAGAAGATCTTTCATTCTGAGATTTAGCCTATTGAAGAGCTCCAGCACATCCAGTAGGTGATCTCATCCCCCAAAGACTCCCATAGAATAGACTGATTTATCAAAAGTCTCCACTGGCCCACTAGAAAGGGGTTCTCAAACTCTGGCGAATCTTGGAGGCTGTTAACAAATAAGTATGCCTGGACCCCACTCCAGCCACCAGGAATCGGATTCTTTAGGGAGGTGAAGTCCAAGTACGCATGTATTTTGTATGTGATTCTAGCACATGGTCTTTCTATATACCTCCTCTCTGCAGGTAAGCCCGGTAAGGTCTTTTTGATGGACTTGAAGGATGACTTCATGACACCATCTGAGTTGGATTCCTGGCCAGTGTTGACCCTGCCCTTTCTTCAGTTTGAAGCAAGAAATCCAGACTAGCCTTCTTTTATGAACAAGGCATCATAAAAAAGGGGGCAGGTGTGAAAACAATACTGGATTTACACATTAACACCAAATGGGTCCAAAACACAGTGTTTCAATTAAAACACACACACCAAATGCCTCCCATACTGATTTTCAGCTAGAACTAAGGCCACCATGGCAAAGAAGTGTACTGACAGATTTATTGGGTGTCTCCTCTCCACCAAAAAGTACTTTAAAAGGGAGTATTCCTTAAAAATACAACTTAAGGTGTTTACATACTGAAGAGCAGATAATTCAAAAATATAATATGTTCTTATGTTTTGTTGTAGTGGATGCTGTGTGGTGTGCTGGCCAGAATTCCTTCAGGACTGAGACTAGGGACTCACAGCTGAGTCCCTCCCCGAGACCTGTCATCAGCAGAAAAATTTGCTTTGCTCCAAGGTGACCCTCCCTTCCTGGGGCAGCCAGCATCCACTGACTGCTTGATGAAGGAGTATAGGGGCCTGGCCTCCTTGCATTTATCCGGACAATCTGAAGGGTCAGTCTAACTCCAGAGCTCCCTATAAGATCAGCTGAAGCCTCTGCCCATTCCTGCATCCCTCCCTTCTGATGGATGTTGTTCCCAAGTACTCTCTCCAGTAAGCTTCCTGCATCCAAATCCCAAAGTCTGTTTCCTGGGGAACCCAACTTATGACATCTGTCTTGGTTCATGTTGTATGATTCTCTGGTTGGGTTTTAAACTCTTAAAATCCTGGGTCTTAACTACTTAAAATGTTCTAATACCAAGTACAATGCAAAATAAATATTGGCTAGTTCTCATTTCTACCCTTCACATGGTTCTAATTTCCTTCTTTTATAGCATGGGTTCAGGTATCAGGAGATTCTCACTCTACCAATTACTTAGGGGATATCATTTAATTTTTCTAAGCCTCAGTTCCTTTATCTGTAAAATGGGATTGATAATAGTACTTATCTCTTAAGGTTGTTGTGATGATTAAATGAAATAATCAATGTAAATCACTTAGCAACAATGCCTGGCACATAATAAGCATTCAATAAATGGTAGCTGTTATTGTTGTTATTAATGCCAGAGCAGTGGCACCAGTCCAGTGACCTTCATTGTTACATTACCCAACCATTACCTTACTCCTTGCTATTATAATAGAAACCAGTCTTCCTCCATCTCAGTTTTCCTTATCCTTACTCCTTCCTTCCATTTCTATACAATGCTCCTGAATTATTTTCTTACAATATTGCTTTCATATATCACTTCTCCACTCAAAATTCTTCAGGGACACCTAATTACCAAGACCTTCATCAACTCGCACACTATGGTCATCCAACCATCGTTCCAATGGAAAGACTCTTCTTCATTTTCTTTGAACCACTGCTCAGTCTGAATTCCTCTCACTTATTATTTTTTTAATCAGTCCAAACCCAGCACAGCTCAAAGTGGACCCCCTCAATCAAACTTCCTTTCAATTTAAGTCCATAGCTACTCCTGTCCTGAATCTTCATTTACCCTAACATTCTTCCATGCTTCCAATACTGCATAAAGACATCCTTTAAGTTCTAGATTTTCCTCAGGTGTCATAATTGGGTCAAAAAATCCCTTGATGAGCTCTTCATCAGGAACTCCTACAAAGGTTGCTATTCTGAGTGTCTTCATTGGTCCTTGGGTGCATTTCACATCATTAAAATTTACAAAAGGCTGACAGTAAAAAATGGAGTAGACATCTCAAAAAAAAAAAAAAAAAAGATTTAGAAGAAAAGTGACTCCCCCACCTATAAATAATACACAAGACCAAATGCTGAGCTGCAATGAGGTAATAAGACATATGGAATTTGTCTAGAAGGAGTCAACTGGCTTCCAGATTTGGAGGTTTGATGCCTCTGAGTTATTTTTACTGGTAGAGATTCCATTTTATGAGTAATATCTGGAGCATGGTATCAACAGTCAACAGTTCACAAACTCTTTAAAAAGTCTCCCAGCAGAAAAGTTTAATTAAGCTTGACAGA
Source organism: Phoca vitulina (assembly GCF_004348235.1). Taxonomy (NCBI): domain Eukaryota; kingdom Metazoa; phylum Chordata; class Mammalia; order Carnivora; family Phocidae; genus Phoca; species Phoca vitulina. The sequence goes on along the minus strand of NW_022589723.1, from coordinate 36,613,966 downwards.
AACAATCTAGCAGCTTTCATAAGTAATCGCTATTACCCAAAATAGGACCGACTCATAAACTGCATGATTTCAGAAATGATGAATCAATAAAAATGTTTATAGAAACAGCATTTTGATTAATTCCTTCAGACTAACAAATTCATGGCCCATGTGAAAAACTGAGATTTCTACTGTCAATTAGGGAAACCCAGAAATCAAACCCAGCCCTTGAATACCGCCTTTTGGATAAATGATCCCAGATTTTGGCATTGGGAGTCACTTTTTAAGCAGCTCCTCCAAGATCAACTGCACCACACCTCTGGGCCATATTCTTGGGACAGTCAAGTTCAATATCGCTTCAGTTCTCAGCCACCCTAAGAGCCACAATGAGGCTGACTACAGACAACACGTGTTATGATCATTATAAAGGCCTGATAAATCAAGCAACAGGTCACCCATAACTAACTAATGGCTTCTTTTTATGCATATAAGCTCAACAACAGCCCCAAATCACTACCAGTTATAATCAAGTAATATCTCCTCTAGAAGTAGGGTAAGAATTAACATGGAAGTTCCATTTATCTAGAGTACAAAGAATAAATATGTTCTGTTATATGGCACTATGCTCATAACAAATAACCTTTGAGTTCCTAGAAGAATCTAAAGGACCTATTAAGCCATCAACAAATACGAAATTATTTTCACTATCATTTTAGTGTCCAAACATATTATTTGAAAATAATCCATGAGTGACGGCTATAGTAAAACTGAGCTGATCAGAGTATCAGGAACTTAAACATTCCAAAGGAAATCTACATATAACTGTTTAATAGGTACATTACCATGTCATTCCCATAAACCATCTTCTGTTTTTTCCCATACCCTCTATAGTTACCTCATAAGTACACAAAATAACTAACCAGGTAGCAGAAATAAAGTTAGTGTGTCATAGCTTCTCAGGGCTGAAAGGGACCTTGGGGACACCCGAACTCATTGTCCTCTGGGACAACTGTCTTAGCAGCTCCCGGGTTGTTTTCTGTTGACATTCTCTATTGAAGTGATGAGGATTGTGCACTCTCATTTTCAGTCAATATTTGGACTGCAATTTTCAATTTTTCCTGTGGAAACTCTTGGCAAAATAGTGCTTATTACAAGCACCTTCTCCCGCATTTAGTACCATACTTCATAGCAATCTAAATTGCCATCAATTTAATACTCTGGTTTCTCTTCAGATGGCATAAATCTTTCACCTTTTAAATTACCGTCAATTTTAAATTATACCCTGATGTCCTAAATGGTAAAATATGAAAAAAATGTGCATTTTAGAATAGAACACATGGTCGTTTTAGTGTTTAATCATACTTGGAAAGAACAAGAAATCATAAACATGCAGGATACTGCCGCAAAGGGCTTCGGAAATCATCTAGTCTAACATCTTGCATTCCCATCTTTAAAGACCAGGAGATTTAGAGCCAGGGAGTTATTCGCCCAAGATGACACCATGGCGGATAGTTGATAGGGAGACTGGAAACAGGCTGGACTTCCAGCCCGCTGACCCTGCTGCTTGGTAACCTTTTCAACTCTCATCCCACCTGAGGGCTATGATGTGTCCCCACCAGCAACAGGGTCACTAGCATAGCGGGTGCAGGCTGAAGGGATCACACGGCACAGGCCCAGCTTGAATTTATCCACCCAAGGCTTCACTTCTCAACTTGTACAAGGTTACACAGAGAATTCATAGATCTAATTATGTCCCTTGGATACCACAATTATCACCAGGGTTGTTTCAGCTGAGTTCTTTGGCTAGAACACTGAGCTAATCCTGATGTCCTCCTGATGACAAATCATCATGCAAGAAGATGACCTTTGTTTGGTAAAGAGCACATGGATGGTTACGATCTCCAGACAAAACCTTGATATGCCAATCGACCAAAGCCGGGCCAACATTTTTGCTATGTTAAAGCACTGCATGCAAATCATGTGTCTTTACAGATAAGTGTAGCATTCATATATCTCTACCTGTGTCTTGTGTCGGGGATGAGGAAAGTACAACTATGCTTTCAAATACTAACCATATGTCAGGCACTGTAATAAGCATTTTACATTACTTATCTCCCTTAACAACCCCATAAGGTAGGAATTACTAACCTCATCTTCTGGATGAGAAAACAGAAGATCAGACATGTTAGGCAACTTTGCTAAGGCCTGACAGGTGGTGAAGTGGCAGAGCTGGGATCTAAAGCCCCACTTGTCCGACCCCAAACACCGGGTTATTTCCTCAATGCCTCCCCACAGCCCTCCCAAAGGTTCTGAACCTTAGCATCAATACAACATGCAGTGCATCCAATGTCTTTCTTCAAGTTGACTTCTGGGAATGCCCACTAATTTCTAAAGAGTTCTGTGTAATTCTAGTCTTCTAGGCTGGTCACTCTTGATAGAGAAGATGTTGAAGAGACTAGCTGAACAGAAGTAATATTATGTATCATTTCGATAACCTCACACCTTGGTTGGGATCTCCAATCTGAAACTGGAAAAATGAGTTGGAATTTCCAACTGAGTTGGAAAAACGAATTGCTCCTATCAAATGGACCTCCCTCCATGTGTAGGTATCTATTTCCACTTAACAAATGAAGTTCCATCTGAAATAGAGAGCCGGCTGTGCCATTCACTTATATGTCCTATTTGGGTCTACATGTTTGAACATAATGTAGAGAGAAGAGGTAACTTGGGCCTCAGAGTAACAGAAGAAACAGGAGCAATGGAAATTATGATTTATATTTCACCGACTAGGAATAATAATTTGTACCAGGCAAGGGGAATGTGACCAGGAAGTGAAGTGATTAAACGAGAAGCATTTATGGAGCCTGAGGAGCAGGCTGCTGGAAGAGAAAAGAATGAACTGGTTGGAGCATAACACTCCTGGTACTTCTGTTCTCTCCAAAGACTGGGGTCTTGGCTTGTTTTCCCAGATGCCAACTCCCCACTCTGCTGGGTTTGGACAGTGACCCCCCCGCCCCGGGTGCTTGATAGCATGTCCACCCTTTTTGTTTAAATCCTAGTTTGGGCTTTATTTTTAACTTGTAAAATATGTAAAGCTGTAGAAAAGTATAGAAAATAACACCCAAGTATTCACTGAATCAAATTTTTGTTAAATAAATAAATACATACATACATACATATTTAACAATATATATTTTATATTATATATTATCAATATATATATCTCAAAGCCTCTTCAACATTATCAATAATGTTGAAGAGGCTTTGATATCCCTCCCTATCCCATCTCCTCCCCAGAGGCGGTCTCTGAAGCTGGGGAGTATCCATGCTCTTATAGTGTATGTTTGTGTTCTATTTAAAAATTTGCATGGTGGTAACAGTATCTTTAGTAGCTTGCTTTCTTCACTCAGTGTTCTTGAGATCTATCCATGTGGACACATATGCATCTAGTTTATTCATTTTAACTGTTGTTAAGTGTACACATGTGGGAGAGTTGCTCTCAAGTATATACCTAGAAGTGGAACTGCTCGCTTTTATGGTGTGCGCATTTTCAGTTTTACTGGAATGTGCCTCTGTCTTTAAGTTTCGCTCATCAATACACGCTGTTTCTACATCTAAATAAGACTACCTCCATCAGCACTAGGCTAAGAGAGAAGTTCTATGAAAATTTAAGTGGGGTTAAACAAGCATCATAATTTTCTTCAAAAGACCACTTTCGGTACTTCTTGGTTTTAGGTCTTTCCATGACTGAATGTGTTTCCAAGCTTTGGGCTAGGACCAGGGATGGAAAATAAGGACCCTTGTTGTTCAGAGGTGTGTGCTGATTGTTTGGGGTCTGTGGACATCAGCTCATGCCAGCTGGGTAGGAACTGGTAAATGGCTCCTTTGAGGAAAAAGATAAACAGAAATAAATGTCAGAGCTAACTGGAAAATTGTTTTCATAATTCAATTTTGTTTTACATAACCTTGCTCCCTAAATGTCAGCAATTTCCTTGAAAGAACTGTTGGTGTTATTAAGTAGTCACTAAATGTTGCGAAGAGACAGCTCAGCAAAACTCAGGGATCAAGAAACCATTTTATGACCATTGTTTCACCTCTGGGGGTGGCTCGCTGCATTTTGTTCCAGGTCCCTGGGGCCCAGAGGTAATAACATCTGTATTTTTAAGACCAGCTTTGCACCACACCTGCATATCAATTCCCTTTTTCGACTGCTGCCTCTAAACCAAAGCCAAATGTGTGGCTGCAGATGGGTTTCCAGGGTTCGGCTAAGTATGAAATGCAGCAGCTCCAAAACTTCACTGGTCCCACAAAAATGTTTTTAAGTGATGCTAATTGAGTCCTGGGAAAGTTCAGAAAATTTAAATTCCTAGAGGAAAAGGAGATGAAAGGAAACGAAAGACAGGAAGGAGAAGAAAAGGGGCAGGCAGTGAGAAATTACTGACAAACACAGAAGTTAAGTCTAAATGATGGGGGGAAAAATTTGTAAACTCAAATAATTTAACAAAAATGCTTACAGAGTCTAATTTCTTATACTTCCATTCATTTATTTCTGGCGTGTATCTGATCTTATTTAAAATTAGAAGACTGCTCTTCCCTGTTCTAGAAACAACTGGAGGAGAGGGATACGAAATAGGGAATTCGAAGAATTCAGGACATCTCAGACTGGAGTTTCAGTCGGTTGATTTATCGCGATAAACTTCTGCTGACATGGGCCATGATCTCATACGATGCGATGTAAATCGATTCTCTAACTTACAAATTATCTTCTACTAATGAGAAGTGATTAGAGATTGGTCACTCCCGGGTGACAGGTAGGACGTTACTTAGTTAATGGCTAACCTCTTCTGAATCCTTATTACAGGCATGGGTTACCCTGAGCCGTTGACCTGGAAAGCAATGTGAATGGAGCCTCCAAGGGGCTTTGCTGCAAAGTGGCTCTAGTCTGGCAAGGTTTCTTGAAGAGCATCCATCCTATTCATGATGAATGAAGTGGGACAGTCACGGATTCTTGGAGTTGAAGACCACCCAGTTCAAACCTCTCGCCCAGTGCAGGAATTCCACCTGCAGCTTCCCCGAACAGGTCAGGCCAGCCAGTGCCACGGAACGTTTGCAATGAAGGGACCTCTCTGCAGATGGAGCGGCACAATTCTGGTGTTTGAATTTGGGCCCCCTATTACTTCCACCTCTCGTGCCCCTGCAAGTGGTAGAGGAGACATCTACATCTATTTTCCGGGGCTTTGAAGATGGCATTGTTGCGTCCTCCTGCCTACCTCCACCGAGGATTCCCCGGGGCTAAACCATGCCAGCTCTCTCAACTGTATTCATCTAACAGGGACACTAATAACGAGTCCTGGTCGCCCTCCTGCCCCCACCCCCACCCCGGGGTATACCCCTCTTAAAATGAACTCAGAACAGAACATACTGTGGTCTGTCCAGAAGAACACAAAAGGACCATGATTGCTCACGACACTCCTATTTCTATTAACACACAATGAAATTAGATTTTCTTTGAAAATCTTTTCATGGCACTAGTGGCTTTTAATGAAGGTCAGTTCAAATTTCCTGATCATGTCTAGATGAATTGCAGATTTTTTCAATCCAGCCACTTATGTCTGTTCCAGATTGATTTTGGGTTTTTTTTTTTTTTTTTTGAACTATCATCAAGTTTAGATATCTGTAGTTCACAAATTATTACCCTCCTTCATTTTGAAAATGTAAACATCTGTCCATTCCAATCTTGGCACATTCAACTGGCACATTTGTGTTGTGTGTCTATTCTGACCCAGATGCTGCGCTTGGAGCTGGGAATGGCAGTGAATGAGACAGTCTCTACCCTTGAGGAACCTCTATCCAGTGAGGTGAGTCCCATGAGTGAAGAGAAGTTTCCAACAGCCCAGGAACAAGTTGCTAGGGGAACACATGGTCATCCACACTGAAGGGGTATCTTTCCCCCTCTTCCATTTAAAATTTTTTTTTTTTAAGATTTTTTTTTTATTTATTTGCGAGAGAGAGAATGAGAGACAGAGAGCATGAGAGGGAGGAGAGTCAGAGGGAGAAGCAGACTCCGAGCTGAGCAGGAAGCCCGATGTGGGACTCGATCCCGGGACTCCAGGATCATGACCTGAGCCGAAGGCAGTCGCTTAACCAAGTGAGCCACCCAGGCACCCCCCCTTTCCATTTTAAAAGGAGAAAGAACTAGCCCCTAACTTCCTTGTCTCTATTACTGTTCTCTTCAAATATTACATACTCTTCATTTCCACTCAAAATTTCATCTTTTTTAGGAACCTTCCATGATGACTCTAACCAACATCAACCTCTCCCCCTCCTTCCTATCCTTGAATTATGTCTTCCAACTAAGCATTTCTGGATTTAATTAAATATTTTCAGAGGCCAGTATTTAAACATTTCAGATTTATGGCTGTTCTTTCCAGTAAGATGATGCTTTGTAAAGTCGGAACCAAATCTTACTCTGCTCTTCTCAAAAACCCTGGACAAGGTGAAGCAGGGCAGTAAGGTAAACCTCTGTTCTAGGCTTAAAAAATCTTTAACGGACATGACCACTCACCACAAGACGGCTACCAGAATTGTAGATAAATAGAAGGCTCTGATAAAACGTATATGTCTTATCAGCTGATAAAGCATACGGTAGGGGGTAAAGTTTTTCCCTTTTTCCCTTCTAGGTTCTTTGGCTGACCTAATAATTAAATTAACATAAGACAGATTAACAGGAGAAAAACAAATTTAATTTGGTAGGTACAGACCATGAGACTCAAAGAAGTGACCAAAGCAGGCAGCTTTTATACCTTTACTTTTTAGACAAGGAAACAATAAATTTGTGAAGAATCAACAAGACAAACAAGTCTGGGCTTGAAGTAGTAAATTAGGGAAGTAACAGGTTTGTTTATATAGCCTTCTCCATCCTAAATTCCCTATCTCTGGTGATAAGGATGTCTCTCTTTCTCCTGGTACAGGGAGGGCACCTTCCACGTGAGAGATTTATTTCCTGCTTTCAGGGGGTCACGGAGGTCAGAGTGTCCTTCTTGTGCCGGCTATTTCTTAAGTAGCTTTAATTCAAAATAATCAATATGCCAAGCTGGCATACTCTGGGGAAGCCTAGACCAAACCTCATTGATACATATTTTTTTTTAAATTTTTTATTGTTATGTTAATCCCACTCATTGATACATATTAAAGCCAGGAAGCATTTTGAAGTAATGTATGAGAATATTAGACAGCAGGATAGCTTCACAGCATAAAACCAAAATGAGTTAAATAAATTCCATTTATTTAAGCAGGACACAGAAGAAATAAATGATCTTTTACAGATCTGACCTCATGCTTCCTAACTGATGACACGGTCACAAATGTCACAGGAGATCAGGGAGACAGGGAAGTCAAAGAGAACCCTGATGTTTTAGGTTCAATGTTCCTGGGAAATTTACGATCCCATTTAGAGAAACAGTAACGTTTGGAGGAAGCAACAAGTTCAGTTTGCTTGTTTGTTTATCCCCCGCAGCATTCCCAAAGAATTGGAGGCGGGACTACAAGCACTGGTAGCTGGAATAAATGAGATAAATGAATGGGAACATTCCCTGTGGAAGATGGGAGACTGGGTGGGCTGACTTCAGGATGATGTGTGAGGACCAGGAGAACTCAGCATCCTGGGAGTCAGGACAACTGAATCCTCAAGAAATCTCCAAGGAGGTGGGGGGAAAAAAAACCCTGTGAAAATGGCAATCAGGCAGTTATCAGTGTCCTTGAGAGTAAGGGGTAGGTGGACCCAGCCTGGGACAGGTAATAGACCGAAGTAGATGGCGGCAAGGAAATGCAAGAGATGGGTAGAGTTCTTCCCAGACGCTTTTGGGAAGAAGTGCTTTATTTGGAGCAGAGAGAGAAATATCCAGCCAAAGCAGAATGGCTGGGTTTTGGGAGCAAACATTTCGATTCTACCGTTCTGATGTCCAGCCCTAACCACAGAATTTCCATGTCTGAAGCTAGCTTCTATGGCTACAAGTTGCTTTAATAAATATTCCCTGGAGTACGAGGAAGACAGGGAAAGGGTCTATTTCTTCAGTGAGTTTATGGTCTGGTCCACATGCAGCAAACCCCCAGTCAGACCGTAGAAAGATATCTAGTTACACATACGCGAAGCCCAGGTGAGCTATGCTTACACCCCACATAAAAGGAGGCATATTGCTCAGCTGGGAATTTGGACCAAATGTGACACTTCATTTCACCTAATCAGTACTGGTTTATTGGTGTACATAGGTTCTGCATGGATTTAGTGGTTTAGATGGGATAGGATCCCCACATGTGTGTAAAAGAACCCTCCGGAGGACAACAGTTGGTGTGGACATAGGTTCATAAACAGGTTGCAGAGGAAAAAACTGACACGGCCAGGCCAGTCTTGTTTGGGTCGATGTGGGGAGTTATAAAAATGGGAGGGTCTAGATTAGGAGGGGAGGTTTGGAGGGAGAGAGATTATGACTCATTTACATATGTGGCTCCATTATCTATCTATCTATCTATCTATCTATCTATCTATCTATCTATCTATCTATCTTCTGGTTAAAGATGAACTAGCTCAACCTTGTCAAAAGTAAGGAAAGACAATTAATAAATCAATAAATCCTATTCCTACTTATGTCTTTGTTCTCCAAATCAGCCTTTCCTAAAGTTGTTCTCAATATGCAGGATTTTAAAAGAGGTTAGAAACGGAAAAAACAAAAAACAAACCCCAAATAATGGCTCCATGGACAACAAGTTTGGGAAATGTTAAATTACACAAAGTCAACCAGGTTTCCTTAGTGTAAGTTATCTTAGAGTCTTTACTATGCCAGAGGGCCTTGTGAAAGTCTAAGAAGGGTATATAACACACAGCATTTCTCGAATTTATTCTCATATAAAATCCTTCTTGTGCAGGACTCTCACAGGACCGAAGGTACTGCAACATGCTTTAGGAAAGGCTGCTCTTCACCAGCTCCGCCTATGTAAACGCAACACCATGCCTGTGACTATGGCCACTGCAAATGGAAATGCATTTGCTTTTCTATAAAGCGAGGTGAATTTCACGATGTTTTTTAATTAAAGAAGCAGACTCCACAAATGCTTTATCTTGGTTATTCATGTGACCACCTCAGGATAGAATTATTGCTAAAAGCATAATTTATGAATTATGCCAACTCCTTCCTACTGATGGCAAGAGCATTCTGTCTTTAGCCACACCGAGCAACAATCATGGTGGTGGGTATTGAGGGGGGCACGTTCTGCATGGAGCACTGGGTGTTATGCACAAACAATGAATCATGGAACACTATATCTAAAACTAATGATGTAATGTATGGGGATTAACATAACAATAAAAAAATTAAAAAAGAAAAAGAAACTTCAGAACAGCTACAACAATCATCCACCTTGCTCTAAGCTCACTGGAGTAGCCTGGTTTGGGCCTTCGGAACGTATTAATGCATTGGCTCTCTGTTGGGAAATAATTTCACAGCTGGAGCCTCTTTCTAAGTGTGACCTTTTTAATTGTAGAATCCAGAAGGCGTAGCAGACGCGAGGGAGGAAGTTGAATGGCCTGCCATTCCAGTCCCATAGCAATGTGTCAAAAGTTGAAGGAGCTGCATGTCCTTCTTTTCTCTGTCAACAGCTGTAGCCAAGGACCCACCCCTTTTCACGGGTGCTGGCCCAGAAAACAGCCTTGCACAGGTTCGCGGGCTAATAATCCAAGTAACCTCACAGAGCCTGGGCCATCATTCTGGCTTCCTGCAGCCTGCCCTTTGAATTCCAGATCCTCCATCTCCATGCAACCATTTTCTCTACGAAATACCTGTTTTTAGAAATTCTTCACTTCAAGGTGCCATCTTACAAAGAAACCTGCAGACGAAGTCTGGCATGAACCCCACTGGGGGATGATTAGGTGAATTTGCGAGCTCATCCAACCTTAGAAAGCCTCATTACTTTGCCACGACATGGATGGAGCTAGAGAGTATAATGCTGAGCGAAAAAAGCCCGAGAAAGACAAATACCATATGATCTCACTCACATGTGGAATTTAAGAAACAAAACAAATGAGCGAAGGAAAAAAAAAAGAGAGAGAGACAAACCAAGAAACAGACTCTTGACTCTAGAGAACAAACATGGTGCCCAGAGGGGAGGTGGGGGGGGGGGGGGGGGAAAGGAGGGGGTGGGGATTAAAGAGTACACTTAACCATGATGGGGGAACAAAAAGAAAGCCTCATTACCTCTTTCACAAAAGGCTTTAATCCTCCTTTAGTGGTGACACTGACAAAAGCACAAAGATGTCGGTCATTCCTGACCCTTCTCCAAAGCTCTTCCAGGCCTTCTGGCCCCTTCCTGACCACACAGCTAGTGCTTTCCATCTCTGAGGGCTGTCCATTTCCAGAGAACTAGCTAAGAGGGGCTGTCTTTCAAAAGACCAGCACTCCTGGGGGCCCATGTATCTTAGCCACGAAGGGTACATAACACTCACCGACTGAAACGCCTCGGGATAGCAGCTGGTCTTGGCCAAAAGTGCCCGCTCGACTTCTGCTCAGCTCAAAGCCTCTAAGACCTGACCCCTGCCTAATTTTCCAACTTTACTTATAGCCCTATCCCACTCCTCAATATACATGCTCCTCCAGCACCCCCAGGGATCCTGGCATTCCAAACGATTCCCTGTCCCTTCATCCTATCATGCTGTAGGCTCTGCCTCAATCGTCATCATTGGCCTGGCAAACAAAAATCATCCTTTAAGTTCCAACTGATAGTCCATTTCCTCTGAAGTCTCCCCTGACCTCCCCAGGCAGGGTTCATCCTTCTCTCTCTTATCATGTTATACAACGGCCAGTGATCTGCCTCTCCTAGGTCTATACTTTGAGCTCCTGAGAGTTCCCGGTGCTGAGCACAAAGCAGGTGTCCATAGGGTGCTCACCGTAAAAACAGAACTGCTGGGCTTCCACCCTGGCTGGGCACAGGGGCTGCTGAGGGAGAGTTAGCTTCTGCAGGAAATGCTGGCCGTGGGAGGGAGGTAACAGCAAAATGAAAAAGGCTGGCCTGGACAACCTTGGATCGAGTTCTAGAAGGAAACCGGCAATTCTTTCATTTCCAGTGAAAAACCCAGGACCCTCCAAATGCCTGGTGCAGAAAACGGGAGATAGGTACAGCGATACTAGGAGATAGAAAGGCTTGGGAGTACAGAAGGGCAATGTCATCCATCCACTGGACTAACTACCATCGATACTTAGCATATTTACTGACTGCATAATTGGTAAGGTGATATGACTGAGGCTCGGCCCCAACAGTCCTGGCCGTAAGTCTGATGCTTTTCCTTTTAAGGCACCTAGGTGCACTTTTCAAATTGCCAAGGCCTCTGTAAGTAATTGTATGCTAAGAATAGAGGTCAGCATGCTGTTCATCCACGTGATCGTCCCCACACTCCAGCCTTTCTCTTTTACTCTCTCTCTCTCCACACACACACACACACACACACACACGCACACACACACACACGCACACAGATAAATGCCCACACACATATATACAAATACATATACATATGGATGCATATATACATACACACCAACCCACCCAGGGGCACCTCTCTAGACCCATAATCCCATGACATAACTGTTCTATCTGCTCCATGCTCTCTGTTCCCCTCCAATTTGTATTTGGGAAGTGACTGTCAAAGTTTTACTTTCCTTTATGTAGGCAAAGAGATATGAAGACTGGCATTTTATAGCCAAATTATGGAAGCAGCTCAAGTGTCCATGAATAGATGAATGGATAAAGAGGATGTGGGTATACAACAGAATGTTACTCAGCCACAAAAAAGAATGAAGTCTTGCTATTGGCAACAACATGGATGAATCCGGAGAGTATAATGCTAAGTGAAATAAGTCAGTCAGAGAAAGACAAATACCATATGATTTCACTCATATGTGGAATTTAAGAAACAAAACAAATGAACAAAGGAAAAAAGAGACAAACCAAAAAGCAGACTCTTAACTGTAGAGAACTATAGAGAACAAACCAGAAGGGAGGTGAGTGGGGGGATGGGTGAAATAGGTGATGGGGATTAAGGGTACACTTATCACGATGAACACTGAGTAATGTATGGAATTGTTGAATCACTATATTGTACAGGTGAAACTAATATAACACTGTATGTTAACTATACTGGAATTAAAATTTTAAAAAGACTAGCATTTTATACAACATAGGGAAGGAGAGTCTATTAATATAGGAGTATATTTCAGGAAATATGTATATAAATGTATATAAATTACCTGAGTATACTCTTTTTTTGAGAGAGAGAGAGAGAGGAGAGAGTAGGGGGGTAGGGAGAGAGAGAATTTTAAGCAGACTCCATGCCCAGTGCAGAGCCCAACATGGGGCTCCATCTCACGACCCCAAGATCATGACCTGAGCCAAAATCAAGAGTCAGATGCTTAACAGACTGAGCCACCCAGGCGCCCCATCTGGGTATACTCTTGAAAGTGTTAGTAAATTCCCGGAACCAGGACTGGCTTGCACACCTGACCTTGCTGAGTGGAGCCCCCTTCCCCACAGTAATCTCCCTCCTGCTTCAGGACGGACTGTTTCTCAAAGGGCAGTCTATTTGCTAATATGAGCCCTATTTCCACAGGAGCTCTGTTGTGAAAGCATTACCATTGCCTTGAGAATGTCCCCGTGCCTTCCTGAGGATCTCTGTTCTCTAGATGCTGGTCCGTCTCTACAGTGCACACGTACTTAGGGAACATGCTGTTTTATCTTAGTGACAGGAGCAATGGATAAAAACCAAGGAGGGCGGTGAGAGAGGGCAGAAGGTGGAATGAAGGGTTCTGCAGTTGGGGGTGACACATCCCTCTGGGCAAAGCGCCACCACCGTGCTCTACCTCTCTGCAGCAAAGATGTCCTCCAAGACATGCGAGTGGTTGCCATTATCAATTACTTGTCAGTCTGATGCTCTCCCCTATTTAACACCAGTGTGCTCTTCTTTACGTTACGAAGGAATGTGCATGACTCCATGTGCCTTGAAACAGATTATTTAAATCCCTTTGCAAACAGTTTTCACCTCTTTATTGCTGATGACAGTCTTGGACTCCATGCGAGGGAGCCTGTCTTTAATTTGGTTTTTGGTTTGCTTATTGGGCCCCAAACGTGCCTGAGGGAGTTCATTTTCTCTAAGTGCCTGGCATACAGTAAGCACTCAATAAATGGTAGTTCTGATTGTTATTTTTTTTATACTCCCCATGTGTGACCAAGTGAGATTACTGGCCAATTTGGGTCTTTCAAGAGACCAAATCGGATCCATGTGGCTAAGTTGGCCACAGCCTGAGTTAAATTCTGAGGTGACCCTGGACCTGGGGGTGCATTTACCTCTGACCTTCAGGTCTGAAAAGCTGAAGAGATTCCGGAGGAATCAGAGACGTGGTCGAGCTGAGAACAGCTCAACTTTGTTCCTAGCGAAATGACCCCTTCTATCATTAATAACTACCCAACACTGTGTAGAAATGACAGCAGTGGGTCCTGTTTGTGAACTTACTTGTATGACTCACATATATGTTACTTATTAACATTAATAACATACATTACATTTTTTGTTCTTTTGTTCCCTCTCTCCACATCATCACTGTTCAGCTCATAAATGCCCGAAGAACAAGAAGCAGTGTGTTAAAAAAGGGTTCTCTCGTGTTAGTGGTAGCTGATCTCCCTTAGCCTCATCACCACCAGACAAGGCAGCACTGGGAACAGCACCCAAGGGGACCTCATGCTTCATGTCACTCTCCGGATTTTAAAACCTCCAGCGCCCTTTACCTGCCTGGGGAGAGGAATGCAGCTCTCGAATGAGCCAGACCTGATGCTGGTTCTGTCTCTGTGTCTTACTAGCTATGTGACGTGGAGCTAGTAAAATAACCTGTTGGCCTCAGTTTTCCTTATCTGTAAATTGGGGAAAATACTCATTTTATGAGACTATAACGAGGTTTAAGTGATAGCAAATTTTTGATGACAACATCCACTTTTGGAGAGTATGTGGTGACATGCTGCCAGTTGAAACAGAGATTGGAAGGATTTTTTTGCAAAGCTGTTTGGCAATAGGGATCAGAAGGCTTAAAATGCTTGTGCTCTTTGACCTAGACATTCCGATTATGGGAATCAATCCTAAAGGCGTAATCTAAAACAAGGTCGAAGATTTATATACAAGGATGCTTATCACAGCTTTATTTATATTTACATAAAACTGGAAACAACCCAAATGCATGATGCTGGGGGAATGATTAAACAAATTATTGCATATTCATACGATAGAATATTAGATAGTGCTGAACATGATGTTTATAAAGAATTGTTAATAATATGGGAAATCCCCTTTAAAATGTTCAGTGATGGGGTGCCTGGGTGGCTCAGTCGGTTAGGCGGCTAACTCATGATTTCAGCTCAGGTCATGGTCTTGGGGTCCTGGGATCGAGCCCTGTGGTGGGCTCTATGCTCAGCAGGGAGCCTGCTTCAGGATTCTCTCTCTCCCTCTGCCCCTCCTCCCCACTCATTCTCTCTCTAAAATAAATAAATAAATCTTTTAAAATAAAATGTTCAGTGATGAAAGGATGGAAGAGAAGTTATATAATATCAGGAAGAAGTACATTAGGATGCTAACAATGGAAGACTGTTTTCTTCTTTCCACTTTTTGTGCTTTACAATTTTCTTACAAGGAGCACCTTTTTTTTTAATTGAAAAATCACAACTAAGCTTAAAAATATGAAAATCTTAACAAAGGGCGTGTTACACGGTAGGCACGTAAGTCTCGGTCCTGTTCTCCTCCCCCTTCGCATGCTTACTGAGCTGCTGCTGAGCTGACCCTCAGCTCATTGCCTGCTCTATTAGCACTCCAGCTGCTTCCATACATCTGACCTCCCTGTACCTCCCCTAACCTCTCATGCTCCTCCAAGCGCCCTAGAGTTTGCTGGTGTTGGAAAATTTTGCAGGTCTCTCCTACCCACGCCTAGCTAAGCCCTGTTTAGCGCGACCCTAAGTGCAAATCTCCACTGAGACTCAGGGTTGGGTACGGTTCTACCTCCTCATTCCCCAGTTACACCGTATCATGCTTTGTGCTGTAATGACCACACACTTCTGTTTCACCAAAATGACAAGGATCATCAAATATAGGCACTGTACTTTTCTCACCTTTGAGTCGTCAGTGCTGGTCATGATACTTAGCAGTCTTAGCAGTTAGTCAAACGAGTGCAGGAGTGAAATGCTATTATTCCAACACCTTAACTCCTCTTGGTCACCTCTCAAGGTCCCTGTCATTTCTAAGTGCCATCCATCCTCACCTATGGGCTATCTTGCAAGCTGGACCATCTGTCTTTGACCTTCCCCATTACTACTTATTCCCAAGAGAGTTGAGCTGCCTTTCTCCAACCTTTGCAAAAGCTCCTAAATCCCACCTTTTCTATGAAACAGGACTGCCTCTGCCACTTGCCAGTCAAGACTCCTGGATCCACATGGAGCCATACTGGCTCTCTAGGCTCTGTGTATAGCCGCTGATAGATCATCTCCATTTGTATCTCCTGCAAAGGGCCCCAAGTGAACTTACCGTGTTGCCCCCAGCTCTTCCCTCTTCCTCCCAACACATTTCTGCTAGGCACTGCTCAACCTTTGGCTCCCCCCAAAAGCTTTGGTGATTCTTTCCCCTTGCATGCATCCCCCAAAGGCAAGCTCTCATCTAGCCCTGCCTCTTTTTTTTTTTCCCTCCGAAACATTTTCAGATTTCATCCCCCAATTTTAAGGATAACCACATTACAATTGTCACTTGAAATGTGTTATTTCTGGGAGGTCTTGTTTCTTTAAGCCGTTTATCCTGTCTCCTTGCTGGAGTCTGCATCCCCTGAATTGCATTCATTTGCTGCAGAAGCTCAAGTGACAAGGACTATGAGAAGAATTAGTGCGCCTCTGCAGAATGCCCCCACCCCCAAAAGGAGCCAGATGCCAACAACAGAAAGCCACATAGCTTTTGTGGTCTCTCCGCCCAGCTGCTGCACAAAGTAAGAGAGAAGAGGTCTCTCGGAGAAATTTCCTAAGGACGAAGGGGAGTATGAGAGTGGGGAAAGGAAAAACCAAACCAAACCAAAAAGCGCCCCACAAAAACAGAGACAGCAGTTTCTCCTGACCTTGCTGCCATCAGGCTTCTGCCCTATGTACACGCATGCCCACTGCCAAAGTCATCGGGGACTGCCACGTGACTAAACCTAATGGCCGATTCTGAGTCCTCATCGTACCTGACCTAACAAAACCACTGGACCCAGCTGATTCCTCTACCTCCTTGAAACACTTTCTTCAGTTGGCCTCCAGCCCCACACTCTCTCTTGGTTTTATGTCTGTTCCGCTGGTTGGGGCTTCTCAGTCTTACTCGTTGTACTGGCCAATTCGTGGACTTCACACATCACAGCAACCAGGGCTCAGTCCTTCGACCACCTTCCTTCCTCCATCTGTACGTGGTAGGCTCATCCAGTCTGTTGGCATGAGATGCCACACTTGTATCTCCAGCCAGAAGCTCTCCCTGAACCTCTGACTTCTGTACCTGCTGGCTCTCTGATATCTCCACTGGGGTGTTCAAAAGGTGTGGCAAACTTCACAATCCAAAGCCTGGCTCCTGATCTTCCCTCCCCAATCTGTTCCACCCAGAATCTTCTCCATATCAGCTGCACGCTACTCCATCCTTCCCATCGCTTAAGCCCAAAACTTTGACATCACCATTTACTCACCTCTTCTTCCCACACCCACCTCCAATATGCCACTCTTCCTTCAAAAGACTTCCAGAATCCAGATACTTCTCGTCATCTGCTGCCACCTTGTGACCCAAGACACCCTCAATTTCTCACTTGGTTAACTAACCCATCTTCTGTTCTGCCCACTTGTCATCTCTTCTCCACAAGGCAGTCAAACGATCATGTCGGAGCTGAATCTCTGGTTGAAACCCTCCCAAGGCCCCCTTCCCAATATGTGTGAAGGGCAGAGTCTTTAATGACCTCTACTCAGGGTTGCCATAAAGTCTCTCTACCACACCAGGACATTTGTTAGAATAAATTAGTATCAGGACAAGAGATGCAAACTTGGATTGTCCAGGAAAACAAGTCATGTATTTATCTGTCCTCTAAGAGCTCACACAACCTGGTCCCCTGTCAACTTTATGAGGCCATCCCCTTCTCTCCCTTGACCCTTCTGCTCCAGCCACACGGATCTCCATGTTGTTTCCTAAACAGGTCAGAGATGCCCCTTCTCACCCTCTCTCTGCTCATCATAACCTCTCCCTGGGCATGTTCTTCTCCCATTTCTTTCCATGGCTCACGCTTCACCTCCTTCCAGCCTTGGAACACTTCTCACTTTCCCAGAAATGTCCTCCTTGACCATTCCACTTAAAATGGAGGCCCACTCCCCAAGCATTTCATACTGGCCTTTCTTCCTTTATTTTTCTCCATAGTATTTCTTCTGCCATCATTTCTAAAAAAAATATTTTCATTGAATGCAGAATCTAGGTTGACAATTTTTTTTTCTTTCAGCACTAAAAGACACCATTCTACTGTCTTCTGCCTTGCATATTACGACTGACGTTTTATATACCTTTAAAGAGTAAATGATTGAAATAAGTCAGAGAAAGACAAATACCATACGATCTCACTCATATGTAGAACTTAAGAAACAAACAAAAATGAGCAAAGGGAAAAAAGAGAGAGAGGTGGAGAGAAACCAAAAAACATACTTTTAACTATAGGGAACAAACTGATAGTTAGGAGAGGGGTCCGGGGATGGGTGACATAGGTGATGGAGATTAAGGATCACACTTGTGATGAGTACCGGCTGATGGATGGAAGTGCTGAATCACTGTATTGTACACATGGAAGTAATATAACACTGTATGTTAACTATACTGGAATTTAAAATAAAATAAAATAAAAATAGTAAGTGATTGACAC
The DNA here is from genome assembly GCF_004348235.1 of Phoca vitulina. NCBI lineage: Eukaryota > Metazoa > Chordata > Mammalia > Carnivora > Phocidae > Phoca > Phoca vitulina. Next base: position 36,596,009 of record NW_022589723.1, on the reverse strand, counting down.
TGAATAATACATACACCTTTCCCAGCCTTTACTTGCTAGAACTTTTCTGGAGTTCCCGTTTGTGTGAGTGAGGCATTTGCTGATTTGATGCGGGTAACCTCCAATTCACCAGGCACCAGGGGGGTGTCTCATCTTGCATCCAAATATTCAGGGCCTTTCTGATTCTTCTTGGACTCCCCATGTCACTCACTTGAGCTCACCTCTCAGATTTAAGGATATTTGATCTGAAATCCTCCAACTGCTGAGTGGAATGTCATAGGAAATCCAACTATGCAGTTTCACGCAGGGCAAATTCACCATCGGGGAGGGATTATGATAAAACTGTCACAATAAATAGAACAAAAGATAGCAAAGTAATCTATAAACTATAAAGTGTTATACAAATGCCTGAGACTGTCAGTGTTACTACTCTTTTGTATTTCCCGCTGACACAGAGTTTGGACCTTGCCTTTGTAAAGTGGAAGAAGAGAGGAAAGGCCGCATGTGTCTGGGATGAGGACCTCTCCATACTTGTTCCTATGTCACCACCCCAGACTCCTTAGGACCCCAAATTATTTTATTATCTTTGCCTTCTTTCTATTTCATGTCCATCCTTAGCACTTCAGGTTTCTAGTATTCCAAACTGTAAAACCAGGAGTTAAAAAGGAGAGAAACTTAGTAGAGCTCTCAATTACTATATACCCTCATCTGTGGCCGAGGCTACCATTTCCCCCCCTAAATTCCACTCTGCTTCACTCCTCTTGTCCACTTCCAATACCAAAACCTTGAACTACACTCTTCCCAACTCATGCCCGGATGGCCACAGCTGGATTCCCTGATGCACACATGATTCCTTCACACTAACCTACTCTTGTAAACTGCCGAAGAGCTCTCTCTAACGCATCACTACCCACTGCGCCAAATTATAACTCCACCATGAGAGGGGAGGGCATTTCCAGCCCTTTGTAGAATGGCCCCTCCCACGGACCCTACCTGTCACAGCCCACCAGCTGCAGGCTCCCAAAATACCCCATCATGAGGTCTAGGTAGTCCCTGGACCCCTAGGAGCCAGCATACCAAGATCCCCCACCTGACGTCGGGTGGGGTCCAGGATGGGTCTTGCTATCCTCAAGGCCAGTATCTTGTGTACTTCCTTCTCAAAACTTTACTATGTATCTCCTGACCCACAGCTTCCCCTCGGTAACTTTCAGACAGTATTATTGCATTTGTAGTAAAACTACATTTTGTTCACTCATCAAAAGTTTGTGGCCAACCTCATGGCTATGCCTTTATAGGGTCCTGACAGAAATGACAGAAGGAAGCACAATCTAGAGGGAAGAGCACAAGTTTTGGAACCAGGAAGCCCTGGGTCCACATCCCAGTTTGCGGACTGACCCCTAGCTTCATGACCTTGAGAACGTCACTTGATCTCTTCGAGCCTCAGTTTCCACCCCCCCTTTTGGAGACATAATCTTATCATACAAATCATACAATTTATTATTTTAAACTACACAATTCAGTAGTTTATTCACAAAATTGTACATCCATCATAATGACTTAATTCCAGAACATTTCCTCACTCCAAAACGAAACCCCATACCCTTTATCAGTCTCTCCCCCTTCCCCTCTCCCAGCCGCTGTCAACCACCAAGCTGCTTTCTGTCTCAGGATTTGCATGAGCCTCGGCTTTAATTACCTCCTCCACACCAAACATAACACTTACCATATAGGATGGCCGTGGGGATGGAGGCAATGTTTGCAAAGCTTCTAGCTCAGTGTTTGGCCTTGAAGAGGACTTTAATCAGTTACTAATAGTGTGGTAATTATTTCTCTGGCTCTTTCAGATTTCTCAGGATGAAACCCTTGACTCTAGCCAACTTAGCTTCTTTATCACTTGTCCTTACTTGCCTTCTCTGTCCTTAACCCTCGGCTCATTTGAGACTCCCAGATTCCTGCCTCTCCAAACCCCACATTTAAGATCCAGCTGAAATCCTACCTCCTACATGTGAAACCTTCCCTGGTGTAACTTCTGTTTTCCCTTTGGTTTTCCTAAGCTACCATGAAGAGTAAAAAAAGCCTTTTCAGCCTGACTCGAAACATTTCCAATATAGTGAGATTCTGGCCACAACTCCAAGCTAATCAAACTTATGTTTATTCTAGATTTTGCTTTGTGACACATACAGGGCTGCTCATACACACAGCTGCTTTGTCGCAATAAAGAAAAACACCGCTACGATACTTTTGGGAGAAATTTCTGATTGTGCAACCAAACCTCCATTACAAGATGACATTGAAGCAATAAACAGTGACATTTCAGTAGCCTGTACGTGGCAGCCTATATTTTTCCACATTCTTATGATTCGTAAATTTAGAGCCATCAAAGATTACAGCCTCTTCAGAGTTTATTTGGTCTTGGAAAGCTTCTTAATGAGTTTGACATTTTTATTAGGCTCAAAGTCTTCCACCAAAGCCTGGTGCAATTACAGTCATTTATAAAGTAGCTAACATGAAAAGAGGCTTGGCAGGCCCAAGACAATGGCTCGCGAGGTCCAGCGGCCCGGGGAATATTCACCCGGTTTTCCATTCCCCTGTCCTGGAAACAGCATGGAGGCCAGGGGGGCAATCGCTGGGGCTGGGGTACAAGTGCACGATGACCTGCAATGCTCTTTCTAGCCGTGGAATGCTTTCCTTCCAGGCTGCCTTCACAGATGCCTCAGTTCTTCCCAACCCCCTACCCACCCTTGAGGGAATAAAGGGAAAGAGCCTGCCTTCCCACCCAGTAGGCATTGTTCAATGACAGTCTTCAGCACAACAGAACAGACAATGGGTCTCTCTCTGTAGTCGGACGGACCTTGATTCCAATCTCGCTTTTATCATTTACTCATTTCAGACTGTTGGGCAAGTTATTTATTCTCTCTAAAACCAAGTTTCCTCATCATTAAGATGGGCATCATAATATGGAAAGTGCTTACCACAGTGTCTAGAATATAACTGTTCAACCAGTGATGGCCCTCGTTACTATTTTAGGTGTCCTTCTCCTCCTCCTCACCAGACAACACACTCACAAACCAGGCATGGAGGTCATTAAAAATGTCTGAGTATGGGTACAAACTTCCAGTTATAAGATAAGAAAGTTCTGGGGATGGCATGGTGACTACAGTTAACGATACAGTATTATATGCTTGAAAGCTGCTAGGAGTGTAGATCTTAGGCATTCTCATCACACACACACACACACACACACACACACACACACACCTGTAACTGTGAGGTGAAGGATGCTAACTAAACTCATTGCGGTGATCGTTCTGTGCTATATACACACATCTAATCATTATGCTATACCCCTTAAAATAATTCAATGTTATATTTCAATTACATTTCAATAAAACTGAAAACCAAACCAAAATGGTTGGGTATGATTAATTCAAATAATTCCCAGACATTCCTTTTCTACTCCAGTGCCCCAAATATTCAGAAAGTACTTTGTATGTGTATGGCCCTGTACTAGGTACTAAGGAAATTATGACTAAGAAGACACGGATTCTTCCTTCAAGGATCTTACAGAAAAGCAATGCATGTATTAAGATAAGACAAAGGCACCAATGCATGTATTAAGATAAGACAAAGAAAAAAGGAAAAGAGTTCCAAGAGAAGAGCAAATAAAGTCTTATGGGAATTCAGAAGGGGAGTGTGTAGAGGACTAGAAATCAGAAGGCTTCCTGGAGGAGGCGGTACCCGAGCTAGCAAAAAAAAAAAAAAAAAACGATGATAAGATTTGACAATTTGAAGGCTAGGAGACAGGCAGTCCGGGAAGAGGGCAGAGCTTTGAAATCCAGAAAGAACTCTCTGTGTGAGTGGCAATATTGTACAGAATACTGTCTAAATCCACAGAATTGACTGTAGCTAATTAGTGGTATTTTCCCAAGGCCACATTGCTATAAAATCTTAATTGCTGTTTTCTTCTTTTAAAAAAAAATAAGCTTTTGCTGCTCCAATCAGTCACTTTGGAAGGGCAGTTAAATAGGTTTTCACCAGATGGAGTCATAATAGAAAGATGACACTAACCAAGCCTGGATGGTGTAGAATTTGAGACGTGAGAGCTTTCGGGAGAACAGAGACCCAAAGTACATATCTGAGATTTGTGGCTCTGCTGCTGAAAAGGCCTTCTCATACTGCGGGCCTTGTGAGGAAGACATTGGGGCTTTATGCAGCTCCCAGTCTTGAGGCACAAAGGGACCCTCTGCACACAATGCTGGGAGGCGACATTTGCCCTTGAATGCGCACACATTCCTCCAGGCCTGTGGCCAGGGTCCACCAGAGCAGCTGAGTGGCAGAATGGAACAGTTCTTACTTTAAAAAATGCTTCTCATCAGGTCCTCATCAGTGGAGCAGGGCCTTGCCGGGGCGGGGTGGGGGTGGGAGTGCATACCACCAGACTGATGTGCTGTCATCACCCTGCCTTAGGATTTGGACAGGGCTCCTGGATTTAGGTCCTTGATACCCTTGAGATATTCCACAGCATTTCTGGGACCACACAGGTGATGAACAAGGTCTGACCCAAACAGTGAACAGTTTGCATAAACCTGAGCATCAAATTTAGGAGCTAGGAGGGCACATAAATGATGTGTATGAGACAGGCCTGTCGTGTCTGAAAGCATGTGACAATGTGAAGAAATATATTGACAGAAAGTGGGCTCTGCATGTGACATCAACCCAGAGGACTTGGACTCTCCCCAGGGACGAGCATCCATATTTCCACTTCGTTGGAAAAAAACCCACAGCAAATCAATCAGTCAAGTATTTCTCTTGCACGTACCATGCAACCAGCATTACACCATGCCAACCTCCAGTCAGAGGGCTGGAGTCAAAGAAACATGAAACGTGGTCCCTGATGTCAGAGATTTGCAATTTCATTTGGGAGACAAAACTAAGCCACATGGAATACATACTTGTACCCAATATCATTTAGGGTTTTACGAAGGTTTTTAAGTGGTCTCAGCTGTAAATATTGACTTTGAGTGCAAGTGGGATTCAGAGTAAATAAAAAGGTCAGCACAAGTCTGAGGAGCTGAAAAAGATGTCACGAGGGGGGCGAAACTTCAGCTAGGTTGCCCCTGACAGGGGTGACACGTACCTTCACCCATCCTTAAAACATAACTTCTGAGAGAAACAGGAAGAACTTTGTCTATTAGGTTGTCTCTGAGCCCTTAGCCGTCTTGTGAGATGGTTGCTGTCCTGGGTTATTGGCTTTGTCAGAGGCGAAAGGGGGTTTGAACCCAGAGCTGTTCTGGAACTTCACACAGCCATACAAGTACACTTGTCTGAGTCCTGTTCTCCTTCTAGGTATCATGCAAATATGGTTCTTTCAGGAGCATATTCAGAATAACGTGGCTCTTCCAGATCCTGCATGAATTCTGTGGCTGGGAGGGATGGAGAGTAAAAAGCAGCATTCGATGGAACGAAGCTATTGTGCATTGGCACTAAATTAAGAATTTATGAAGGAGATTTGTTCTCCCACTTGGGAGCTTAATTATGGAAACACTGTTCTTGCCATTAGCTTGAGGCATCCGCCATCTTGAAGACTATGAGCAACTCAATTAGCAGTGACATGGATTACAGAGAAACCTTCAAGGGGTAGCTCTCTGCTCCTCAGAGCATGTGGCGGGGTTCTCTCAAACACAAACCCGTGGACCTGGTGGTTCTGACTTCAAAAGACTGTCTGAGTCACTGTCCACACCTGTGAGTCCCTGGGTGTGAGTGGCAAACTCCAGCACAAAGCACAGGGGGGAGGAGGAGGGGTGAGTGCTACAGGGCAGGAGAGAAATGGACTCAACAAAATACCGACCCCTCTCCTCAACCTTCAGTCAAATCCTGGCCTTCACAAGAATCACTTGGATTGCTAGAGTTGATATCATGTATACTTTCCAGTTCTCAATGCCTACAGATTGAAGGTCAAACTCTTAGGCTTGGCAAGTGTCCTGGCGGACCTCTCAAGCCTCCTGATGTAGCCCACCAGCCAAACCACCATTTTCCAAACATATCATGGGTTCGATACATTCTGCCCTTGGTTCTTGCTCTTGCTCCCCTGGCCTAGAAGGCCCTCAGCTTTCACCTACCTGACCAACTCCTTTCAGAATTAACCTCACAGTGACTAGCTTTATAAGCCTTTGCTAACTGCCATGACTCCACCTTCTGGAACAGCCCTTCCTATATCGCTTTTGCCGTTCTCCTTACTCAGCTTCACTTGTTCTAATGAGCACTTCTCTCTCCCCAGGTAGACTAGGAGCACCGTGAAGGCCTAGATTACGATTTATTCACCTGGATGACCCTGGGGTACAGCACAGGACCTGGGTCACAGCAGGCACTCCCTAAATGTCCGAGGGAAGAATGAAAAGCAATTCAAGGGGACTCAAGGGGGTGCCTGAACTCACTCCCATTGGAGCTGTTGCCTGGTGACATGCACTGCACAGGCCTGGGGGCTCAGAAGCTGGGCTTGGGGATTGGGTGGGATCGGCTCTCCCACCTGAGGAGACCACGGATGGAAGAGGCCCTCTTACATGGGGTGCTGAGCTTGTTAAAAACCCATAAGTATCATCCAATGACTCCGGGGAGAGGGGGGAAGGATACAGTAGAAACTTGCATAATTCTCAGTGGTTGGACCAGGGAGCTGTTCATCTTGTTCTTCCAAGTGAAATATGAAAGATGTATTCTCTGTAAACATGTTTTTTTTGGCGAAAAGTTTTTTCTCTATACATCTTATCATCCTTATAATGACTTCTCCTGTTATGGTTTTTTTTTTACAGTGTGTGTTGTCTATTGAAAGAACTAGCATACATATTCTGTATTAAGAAGTTGGGAAGAGCTACATATACTGTAAATATATATCATCTATTTGGCAACTCTCTGGAAATTTGCAAAATACATACCAGATGCTGAAGATCCAAACTATCTGTTTTAGCCAGGTTGTTTTTTACACATACTTGCCTCTTTGAGAAAGGAGATTCTGAGTAGTCCCAAAGAAGGCCTATGACGGAAAGCGTAGCCAGGAATCTGAGAAATCTGATGCTATAATTTAGAAATAATCTAAATAGTCTATGTTCCACCCAAAAACAAGATTAAAAGAACAATATTGTTGGAACATTAAGAAAAGAAACAACTTCAAAGCTAAACCTTCAAGCAAGGAATTTGGACTGAAAGACAAAAAGTGAAATGTAGTCAAATATTTTGGTTTAGCAATAGTTTCTGTTTGCCTCACCCAGCCCTGTTCCCTAAAGCCTGGGGCTCCGATGTTTCTTGGCCGCTTCCCTTCGGTCCCCGCCTGCCCCCACCGGCGGCAACTCTTAAACAACAGTATTCCAAGCCCCAAGGGCCAGGGTCACCCGAGGGCCCAACAAACCCCACCATTTCTCCACCTCCCTCTGCTTCTGCTCTCCCCTGACAGAGCTTCGTTCCCCTGCTAAGGAGCGGGGTTCCATCTCCGCCATGCGCCACGGGAAATAAGCAGAAAGTGATCCCATCACTAACAGGTGGCCCAGACTGAGCCCACAGAGCACTGTCCATGCACGCATCACCCTCGGCCTCTTCAACACCAGGAAACTTTAGAATCCAGAGTCCTCACGTGCATCTCAATGTGGAGTCACAAGATAGAACGAAATTTCTTAGCTTGCTCCCAGGGAGCCAGGCTTAGGTAGGTAGTGTGGCCCATCCGAACGGGAATTCACAGTTTATACAAATACAACATTCTTAGCAGTAAGTGTTCACAGCACCTTCTGGAAGGTGGACGCTTGATGCCTTTATTGGGTGAGAGAAACAAATGGCTGCTTCTGGAATGTGGTGGAAGAATTTTTTTTTTCCATAAAAAAAAAAAGGCTTTGGATAATTATCTTGTGTTTGTACTTGGAGGAAAGAGTTAGGAGGAGAGAAAACCACAATAACGTCGTGATTTTGACTACACATCTACCCAGAGAGGGGTGGCACGCACCATGTTATTTGTGGAAGGCCACTCTCCCCTCAAACCAGTCAGCAAAAGAGAAGTCGCCTCAATGTTTCAGTCATCACTCAGTGATTTATCCAAGACATGTTTTTAATAAAGGATGGAATGAATACTTACAAGAAACAAAAACACAAACAAGGAATACCTCAAGGACATTCTGGTTGTGATTTGAAAAACAACAACAACAAAAAATCTAAACAGAACCTTTTTTTGGGAAAGGAGAGTGGTGATGAGGTCGGACAGAAGGACGCATGTCCCTACTTTAAAGGTTAGGGGATGGCAAAACAGCGTACCTTCTCTCGCAGTGAAAACACCACGTGGGTTTTGCAAACACAGGCTCGTACCCTTTTCTGCCACTGACGCTGACCTTGGGCAAGTTTCTCTGGATCTTGGTTTTCTCATCTATAGAATGGGCATAACAGTACCTTCCATCTTTAAAAGGAGTGTACTGAACTAGCAGACCTTGAGATAACGGGGTGAGGGGATTCTTCTGCTCTAATAATTCAGGGGGAATGTTCTCCACTGTGGTACAACCGCAGTTAATTATGAACAGGACTCTTTGGAAATAGGAAATACAAGAACCAGTGAAGGATGCTATCTGGTTCCCTGGGACTTGCACACGCACATAGGCAATTTTAGGTCCTTTGAATTTCCAAAGCTCTAACTACGCTGCTTATCAAAATAACTTTTTAGGATTCACAGTGTCTGACTTCCAGGCCCTTGTGCCCATCGAGTCTTCCCAGCATCATCCAATATCTACACAGAAGTACCAATCTGTGGTACAGCTTCCAGTCCCAATCTGGTTAAAGAGAGAAGTTTGTAACAATATCATCAAGGGTGCCTGGGTGGCTCAGTTGGTTAAGCGACTGCCTTCGGCTCAGGTCATGATCCTGGAGTCCCGGGATCGAGTCCCACATCGGGCTCCTTGCTCGGCGAGGAGTCTGCTTCTCCCTCTGACCCTCCCCCCCTCATGCTCTCTCTCTCTCTCACTCTCTCTCTCAAATAAATAAATAAAATCTTTAAAAAAAAAAAAAAAAACAATATCATCAAGCCGATCCTTGTCCTGTATGCTCTGACAGTGGCAGACTTCTCTTGGTCCTACCACACCCTCCCACTCGATTCCCACCACTGGGACTGTCCATGCCCCTACACAGTTGGTAAATGCTTCCTCTGCTTCAATGCCCAGCTCAGAAGTCTCCTCTTCAGAGAAGGCTACCCCAGTTCTCTCCCTCCCAAGAAGACCTAGCCACTGACTTGCCTGTTCCCAAGCTCTTTGTGCACCCCTCATGCATAATACATACTCAGTTTATTTCTCTCTTTCAACGATGAATTCCTGCAGACCATGCCTATATCTTATTTCCCTTCATGCTCCAGCACACCACACAAGGTAGCGGTGGGTTAATGCTTGCCGGATGAAGAGAAGCAAGGGTTCTAGCGAGCTGCAATATCACCTCCATGCACCTGCTGCCAAAGCCACAGAGGTCACTGAGACTCCAAGAAGGAGGCCTCAGAGCTCCCCCTGCAGCAGCGTGGGCACCTCTTTGGTTGGGGAAGCCTGGATCACCTGCTAATACCCGGGCCAGGCTGGAGCCTCCTGGGCTAGGACAGAGGCTGGCTCACAGAGAGGCAGAAATCCCAGTAGGAAGAGACCCAAGGACTGTATCTTGGGAATGGACTGGAGCAAAGGGTAACAGCAATCTGGTGGGTGCCTGGGCTTCGGGGCAGAAGGCACAGAGGAGGCATCTGGCAGGAAAGGGCAACCCCCACAGTGCTGCGCTCAGCACCCCACGGAGCTCACTTCCATACGCCCACCTCACCTCGTTCTTATGCCCCTCGCACCTTGAGCACCTGCCCGCTTCCCTCTTTCCCACTGACCCCCTTCTCTCAGGGACTTTAAATAGTCACTGATTGGGTATAAGACTGCCCAGCTAAGCATAGAGAAGAGAAAGGGAGACTAAGGCCGGCATGTGGGGGAAGGGGCAGGAGCAGGTGTGAGGGGCGTTCCCATCCTGCCAATGCTATACCATCTCCAGCCATGTAGTGTGTTTTTAAAAGGCCCCCTGTGAGGCCTTCTTGCAGGCTCTTTCTATCACAATGATGTTAATGGAAAAGGCTGGGGACAGGAAGAGAACCTCTACTTATTTCTTCATTCGATCTAGATTTGATCTGACTCCTGGAAAGAACTCGAGCTTCAGACCTCCACTCTCCCCAGTTGTATACCCTTGGAAAAGTTAATTAACCTCTCTGAGAGTCCAATTCCTTTGCACTAAAATGAGGACACTGCTACTGACCTCACAGAATTAAAGCTGGAACAGCCTCTGGTACCTGTCACTCAGTGTCACACACCCCCCCTTGCCCCGTGCCCCCCCTCAGTCACTGGAACCTGACCCTTGACACCTCAAAGCTCAATTGTAGGCTGTGTTCCAGATGTCCATTTGAAAATTGAACCACGAACACATTCTCCTACAGTATGTATGTTCCACCTGTGGCTGGGTCCCCAGACCTGCCCGTAAAAGCCAATCCAGCCCACAGTAGATTCCATCAAGGAGGACACAGCCTGTTCAGGAAAATGTGTTCTGAAATCCAACTTGTGATGTGGGGCAAATGGCTTTTCTGCAAAGATGCTCAGCAGCCGGGACAGCGGGGGGCATGTGGCTGTGCACATGCTCAGAGGGTTCCTAGGGTGGCAGGTGGAGGGCACTGTGGGACCCCCACAGCCTCCTGCGCCCTGTGCCACCCTTGTAGCTCCTGCCGCCTCGGGCATTTCACTGCTGGGTGGAACATGCAAGAACAGAGCATTCGCCCCGGCAAGCATCTGCTCAAGAGCCTTGAATGGTTTCCTTGCTGAAAGATCCAAATTTCCTCTTCCAGTATTCCAGGCCCTCCAAACTCTACTTCTTCCCCTGGTATCCACATATTGGCTTATAAATGCATGTTCTTCTCTCTTTCAGTGTTTACTGCTGTGTGATATGGAGGAAACACTGTGAGCTAGGAAGCAAAACTCTAGTTCAAATCCCGGCTGTATCACTTACAAGCCTGTGTAACCTTGGGCCAATAAGCTCATGTGTCTTAGGTCTCCTTTCCTTCTCTTCAAACTCAGGGATATTAACACCTGCCTCCCAGGGGTGTTGGGAAAATTACATGAGATAGTGTTCATAAAAACTTATCACAGGGCCGATCACACATTAGGTCCACAAACATTTGTTTTCATCTTTCCTTCCATGATTTATCCAGTGAAACCACTTCTGAACAATACCATTCACATTGACTTGCCTTCTGCTTGTTACAGAACCGCTTTTTTGTTTGTTAGTTGTTGGGATATGGGAGATGTCTGGGTTTGATGTTTTTTTGCTAAGGAAAACATCTGGCCCCAGTCTCAACCTCTCTCGCCACAAATGAGCTGGTTGCAAACATTCCTGCAGAACGTCGCACCAGGCCCCAGTCCCCCAGCAGCTGTCCTCTGACGACTCCCAATGCTCTGCCCTCATGAGTCCACCAGGTGCTCACCCTGGATGTCTCCCTTTCAGTGTCATCTGTCACACATGGAACGTGCCACATGCCCAACGGGGAAGGCCGGCGGATGACCTGCTCCCGCACCTTGGCAATGGAAGGGGGCCAAGAGGATGGTTACAGCAGTGTTCCAGCTTCACGTCTCCAAATAAACATCTCTTTATCACACGGTCATGTGTCTGTGACACACGGCAATGAAAAAAAAAAACTTAAAGAATGACACCTGGGCTTTCGTCACAGGTGGGCCAACACACCCATCTTGAAAGCTTGGAAAGACCACAGGCAGACCCATTCAGGTCCCCGCCTCACTACACGCTATGGCCTCCCCTTAGACAAGTCAGTCAAGGGCTCTTGACTTCAGTGTTCTGAGGTTTATGATAATAAATGATAGCCCGCCTCTTTTGTGACAATAAAAGGAAAAGATGTGTGTAGAAGTGCTTCGGGATTTTGAAAAGCCCTTCCATCATATGAGGCTGCATTCTTACTGCTCTCGTGCACACGACTGTATCGGGTGGCCTGCTGGCGCCCCCACGCCTGGTCCAGAGCCACATTGCCTCAGTCTCCCCATCAGCCTCTGCCCAGCGCTGGCTCACAAATTATCCTATAATTCTGTTCTAAATAAATGCACTACAGACTATTTCATACCAACAGACAAATCTAGGGGATGCTATCACGGACCCTTGTGTTCCCACCATCCAGACTTCCCACAACAGAACAGGAGGAAGTCCTTCTCCTGATCCCACTCTCTTCTCTCCTTCGTCTGCCAGAACCCCTATCCTCAAGTAGGTATTATGATTGTCATGCATGCTTATACGCCTACTAGTCTTTACAGATCCATAAATAACGTATTTTTTAGTTTTGTATGTTTTTAAAGTTTAGGGAGTCTGCTTCTCCCTCTGACCCTCCCCCCTCTCATGTGCTCTCTCTCATTCTCTCTCTCTCAAATAAATAAATAAAATCTTTAAAAAAAAATAAACATACATAATTCAGAAACCATCTTTGTTCTTCCATCTTTTTTTTTTTTTTTTTTTGTCCACGATGCTATGTTTTGAAGTGCTGCTCGGTGCTTCATTACATATATAAGCTGCAAATTACTGATCTAGTCTCCTGAGGATGGACATTGAAGGTGTTTCCAATTATTCACGATTATAAATGGTGCTGCTAGTAATATTATTGTACTTGACTCTGAGTATACACGTGTAAGAGTTTCTCCGGGCAGTATTTTTCAAACTCCTTTGATTGCAGCCCACAGTAAGAAATATCTTTTATATCACAATATACTAGAAACACCAAATAGGTACGTACGCACGCACACACAAAGTGGAGCTGTTTCAAGAAATATTTATTACCCTTACTGCATCCTCTGTCCTTTAACATAATCTATTCCATTTGATATTTTAAATGCTGGTCGAAGCCCACTAAATTGATTTCATGATCTACTAATGGGCCTGGGGTACCTACCCAGGCATGGAATTGCTGAGTAGATGGAGGGCTATGTGAACTTTCAACTCCCCATTAAACACCGCTATTTTAAATCACTCCCCAGCTAAAAAAACACAGCAGTTCCCTAATGTCTAACACCCCACAGCAAATTCCTGGGTCTCTTTGACAGGTCATTAACCCTTTGACAGGTTTCCCTCTTGCCCCACTACACACTTGGCTCGATCCTGCCTTTGCTACACAGTACCCCCTGCCTGCCCCTTCTCCCTCCCCCCCTGCATACCTGTGCCCATCTCCCCACCAAGGATCCCAGGCTACCTGCCCCGCCACACACACTGCCGTTGAACTTAAGCTGCATTAAAAACAGCACATGATATTTACTCTTTAGTTTTCAACTGCTTTCTGGTCTCACTTTGTTCCCAAGGGACAAGATTTGTGAGGCTGGAACGATATCACAGTGAAAGTTCTGGTCCGAGAGCCAGAGGAGCTCGCCCTGGAGTCAGAAGTCCCAGCTCCAAGTCTCGAGGTTTGTTACCTCAGGTTGATCTTTGAACCTCTTCGAAATCTAGTTTCCTCACATATGAAATGAAAATGTGGTAGAGCTTTTTTTTTTAAGAGTAAATGAGATCTCAGCTATGGAAGTGCTTTGCAAACCGTAAAGGGGCAGAGAAGAGCTTATGTGCGTTTCACATCCTCCACAGTGGACATGATACTTGCTGGTTGTGACAAGCAGCCTCCCTCAGGGGATGCAGACAGCTCTGTGAGGGAAACAGAACAGTATGGTAGGCAGAATTCTAAGATGACCCCCCCACCCCGACACCCCATGCCCTGGACAATCTCGAAGGACTGTGTATGTGATGGATTTTATTCTCATCATGAGGTAATATTAAATGGCCCAGCTGACTTTAAGATAGGGCAATTATCTGAGTGGCCTGACCTAATCACACGAGCCTTTTAAAAGCAGAGAGTTTTCTGTGGCTGGCCACAGATTTGAAGCATAAGAAGGATCTGTCACATTGTTTCTGGCTAGAAGATGGAGAGGTCACGTGGCAAGGAATGTGGGAGCCCAGAGGGCCCCCAGCTGACAGCCAATAAGGAAATGGGGACCTCAGAGATGAAGTCGGCCAGCAACCAGGGAGCTTGGACGATCACTCCAAGCTCCTGATGAGGATGGCAGCCCTGGGGGACACCCTGATGTCAGCCCAGTGACACCCTGAGCAGAAAACCTAGGCATGCTGTGTCCAGACTTCGGACCTATAGACATGATGACGTAATACATGATACACATGCATTCCTATAATGTATATGCCTCTGTATATAATACAGAATCTATGAACTAGTACATCAATTGGCGGGTTTAGCCACTGGCTCGGTTTTCCATCCCTCTGCCTGTAAAATGGGTGTTTCTCCTTCACTGTGGTTTTACCTTCCAAGTCATGGTGGCTCAGATACTTTAGAAGTTATGACTAGAAAATACAAACCAAGGTTGAGGGTAGGGAGAGATAAAGGAGCTAATTTGGGGGGGTATCCATGGCCAGCGTGGCAGAGGAGAGCAGAATCATGCTTTGGGAATATAGTAGGTGTCTTTTCCGAGGGAAATTATTTGGATAAAATAACAAAAGTTTTGAAATGCATCCGGTTGAGAAGGTGAATCCAGGTAAGTTAAATTATTTTTCACACATATGCTTTCCCTCTTCTGGGCATTTGTTTATCCAAAGGTTTTTTTTTTTTTTTTTTTTGAGGGAGAGTGAGGGGAAGGGCAGAGGCTGAGGGAGAAAAATCCTCAAGCAGACGCCCAGCTGAGCACGGAGCCCGACACAGGGCTCGATCCCATGACAAGCCGCAATCGAAAGTTGGACGCTTAACTGACTGAGCCACCCAGGCACCCCATCCAAAAGTATTTCTAATTCCTTTTTGTCATCAGGACCTCCATAGACTTGCAATAGGCAGATCACCATGACAGCAGGCCTGGGACCCCTTTCAGAAGGACAGCTAGCTCCAGGTAATGCCCTTTCAAAATGCCGCCAGCCTCAAGCAAGTTAACAGTAGGTCCTGGATGCCTACGAACAGCCAGACCTTATGGAAAATGCAAAAGAAATAACATAATAATATTGCCTTACCTAAATTCAGCTTATCCCCAACTTATAAGGGCAAATTAGCTTAAATTGAAAATGTAATTGCCACTAATTTCATAAGAAAAAAATGAACGCAATCCAGAGCCCCAAATTAAATCAGTGTGTATGCAAAGAAGACAACACCAAATATCGCTAAACTGGTCTTAATTACTCTACTAGAAAACATTAGTGTCATAAAATAACTTAAGCAAGCGTTTTTTCTTTATTAGTTAGTCTAACAAATAGCTGTTTATCTGTTCTCTTTAGGCTACTACCCCTGTATACTTAAGACTAGACTAAAAAAACAAAACATGTATATAACACCGGAAGCTTAAATAATTCAGCCTTTAATTAAAAAAAAAAGGTAAGTCAAAATAGATCAACAAACGCAGTGCAAATGACATCACGCTCACTGAACGAGTTGGCATCATCAAGAACAGCATCTCTGCTCTAACTAGTAAATCACGAGTCATCTGAGAGGAGCGTGCTCAGCCAGATGTGGGTGCCAACGGCACCACAGCCCAGATGACCACCCGGAGGCCGCCACAGCTGCTCACAAGGTGAAATCCAAACTGGTTTTCATAAATACCATGACAGCCCCCTTGGAGCTAAATCAGGGGCACAGAGTGGAAGTTTTAGTCCAGCCAAATGGTTGTAAACCAAAGAGGCATAATTATACAGCACTTTACAGTTTACAAAGCCTTTCTCCACCTTGAAAGCTTCTCCACAATATCACATTTGCTACCTACCTCCATGTACCTGGTCATTGTCATTCACCACGTTCCAGTCTCCTGTCCTCCAACTTAACCAAGACTGTAACGTCCCAGAACGTTAGAGACCTTAGCCATCATGTTTAAAACTTGAGAAGCCACAGATTATGTGAATATCTTCCCTTCTGCCCATTTGCTTGCATCTCATCTTGGAAAGCTTTTCTGATTCCCCCAGAACTCAAATCAGTGGATTAGTCAATCAGCACGTAGTCATTGAGCATTTCTTATGTTCCGGCACTGCTCTTAAAACTACAAGGGATTTAAAGCAACCTACAAAACAAAATTTCTTGCCACAGCAGGGTACATTCTAGATCAGGAAACAAGGCTTAAACATGTGATCATTTTGGATAAAAGAATACTAAAGGTCTTTTTGTTAGGACAGTCCTGGAACATACTTCGGAGGTATTTGCAGTTTATACTGAATAATCCAGTACATTCCAAAAAACATCATTTATTATATAAAAAATTCTATTTAGTTTTAAAAGTATTTATATATCACTCCAACATAGGCTTTTTGGGGGGGGGGGTGGTGGTGGCTATAATAAAAGACATTTAAGGTTGATAGAAATTGAAGAAGAAACCGGGAAACTGAAAATGTATTGATCTTAAGGCTGTAAACAAAGTTGTTTTGGCTGAGTATAAAATCTGAACTTAAGGCCACTGGCAAGAAGGCAAAAAAGATAACATGTTACCTTGTTATCTGAAAGGAGGAGAAAAGATAGGCCCCCAGGGCATTGGAAAGGATCCTAAAATGTCCTTATATGGAACTTTGGGGTCTGCTGCGTAAGAGAAGAGGAAGTGTCCTTAATGTCAGCTTTAAAATAAAACAAAGACAAAATTGGCTTTTTAACTGATTGTTTCATCTTTTGATCTTGCTCCAAGGGTAGATTCAGAATTCTCAGCTAGAGGGAAGGAAGGAGACTTTCTAAATACCAGCTTTAAAAAACATGGTTTAGGGGCACCTGGGTGGCTCAGCCAGTTAAGCCACCTACTCTTGGTCTTGGCTCAGGTGGTGATCTCAGGGTTGTGGGGTCCGGCCTGGCTGGCAGGCTCCTGTGCTCAGCATGAGTCTGGTGTCTCCTTCTCCCTCTTCCACCCCATCCCCCACCCCGGCTCTCGGGCACTCCCTTTCTCTCTAAAATAAATAAATAAATCTTAAAACAAAAACAAAAACAAAAACAAAACATGGTTTATAAAAGGAGCTGGGCTGTAAATGACAGGAGATCATATTTTCTGTTAAGGACCCAACACAGACAAATGTAGTGAGAAGGGTTATATTAAATATTCCTATGTTGGTTCCCTTTCAGAATTTTGAGGTTTTCAGAATTTTGGCCAAAATTTAAAAATTCCCAAAAAGAACCTGGAAGGCTCTATGATTTGTTCACTTTGTATTGTCAAATCAGAACAATTTTTTTTTTTTACAGAAAACCAAAAAACAAGTGTCTGTTATCTACTCTTAATGTCATTTCATTAAAAAAAGACTTTTTAACACCAAAGAAGTAGAAAGGGCATGATATCAGAGTAAAAGAGAACTTTTAAAAATGAATAGATGTAGCTTTGTGTAAGGCTTTATAAGATAGTCTTTACTTCACATTTTGCTCAGGGCCACCAAAAACTGAGTTTAGGAGCATAGGAACCTCCGACCTAGATTGTAAGCATCTTGCAGGCAGGGGCTGGCCCACACACAGTGATCCCATCCCCTCAACCTTCTTCACTCAGTTTCCCAAAATATGCATATCCAATCCTATATAAAAGACAAGTTTTATGCCTTAGAGGGGCCATTCATAAATGTCCCACAGTCCTCTGCAGAGTCCCTATAGCCACAGTCACCTAAGAGATGACAATGAGGGGGTGTCATCTAGTGGTACGAAGGGTAACTGCAGGCATTCCAAAATA
This sequence comes from Phoca vitulina, assembly GCF_004348235.1. Lineage (NCBI taxonomy): Eukaryota > Metazoa > Chordata > Mammalia > Carnivora > Phocidae > Phoca > Phoca vitulina. Next base: position 36,578,304 of record NW_022589723.1, on the reverse strand, counting down.
AAAATCTTTCTAGATGTCATGTCCAGGTATGAATTTTGGCTCAATGTAGGACTGCCAATACAACTTATTAAAAATAAACAAATAAAAAAAACCACCCTGATTTTCAGTACCATTCTGGGTATATGGGCACTCTGCTTGCTCACTCATTCTCTCATTTTATTTATCATCTACTATATTCAAAACTTACAACTTACAAAAATATACAATGCAATCAAACAAAACAAGACACTCAAAGTCAGTAGGGAGGAGGTATGTTAAAAGGAACAATAATATGAAACTGGAAGTGAAATCAGTACCAAAATATATGTCACTAGGTCTCTGTATTTATTACTAGTGGATCACATGGTCTGTTTTGAGTTTTCTAGTAGACAACTTGAAGAGCTGCCCGAGTTACAAATCTGTAAGATTCAAAACCAGTCCAGCTCTAGAAAAGCCCAGCTGTGCCTAGTATGGAGACAAGACAGAAATCTCTCCCACGTGTCCTAACATGGGCAATGTCTACAACAGCAAACTGGGAAGAAATGTGACAAATAAATAAATATAAATAAAAGCGAGCTGTATAGTCCAGTTTTCTGTAATTTCCCCTACATACGGCTGATGCATCACTAAAGCCATTAGTCAAGGTAGAACATCACATAATGCAACAAGGCTGGGGTTCGGGTATGGAGCTTCTGCCAGGCTGGCTTGATCTGAAGCTACTCTAGGGTCTCTCGAGAAGTGGATTGATTTCATCAGCTTCAGGCAATCACTGTGGCTGTCATGCCAAGTGTCCGAACACCCAGCAATGTGACTTTGGAGCTCCTCCCATGAAGAGAGGGGAGTCTATTTCTTTACCTCTTGGAAGTCCTGCATGTTTCTGCTACGTTCTTGGAATTCTAACACTGCCACGTGACCAAGCCTGGGCTAGCCTGGTAGAAGATGAGTGCAGTGTGGTCCATTTACCCCTGTCTCGTTGGTGGAGAGCCAGGCAACTGCCAGATGTGTGCATGAGGCTCTCTTAGCTCAGCCAGCTCCCGGCCGACCGCAGATGCGTGCGTGAGCCCAGCCAAGGTCAGCATGCATGCCCAGATTGGCAGAACCAGCCCCGCCCCCACCAGCTGACCTGCAGACTTGAGGGTAAAAATTAATGGCTGTTATTTTATAGCCCCTCTTTCCCTCCTCACCTTGCATCCATCATCCTGTCCAGGTGATTTTCTCCTTCACCACGCACCTGGGCACTACAAACCGAGGCTCAGAGACAAGAAGGAACTGCTCAGGCTCACACAGCAGAAAAGCAGGGGGCTTTGCCACCCTGACACCCCCCCCCCCCCCCACAGCCACCACTGTTTACATAATTTGCGAAAGGAGATCCCGAAGCCGGTTTTGGTACCGTGAGGATGCAGGTGAGAGAGCCAACCTCCCCTTTGATAGCACCACCTTGGAGGGGTAGTACCTCAGTGCTTCCAAACCTCATTGTGCTCATCTGCACAAGAGGATGATGACAATATCTACCAGGGTGGTTTGCAAGGTTCAAAAGGAGGAAGCTCTTGTGAATCCAAGAGACACTATGAATGTTTGCTGTTGTGTTTGTACACTGTGGATGCTCCATAAAGGCTGAATGCATACATGAAGGGCTGCATTATTGTCTAAAGCACAAGCTTGAACTAAGAGCTGGGGCTCACCAGCAGACATCGCTATAGCAGGGCTGGTCGGTCAGCAGATATTCGTTGAGTGTGTACTATGTGCTAGGGCACCGGGATGAAGTGTTGTGTCAGAGCTGGTCCATGTTACTTTCCCAAGGACGGAGCTGTGGCGTCACCTCTTACGTCCACGCTCACCTGAGCCGCAGAGTTCTCTCTAACCTCTCTGAAATTTCTCTGAGGAGCACTTTTAAAGGACTGAAAGTCCTCCTTTATTCAACAGGCATTTATGGGGCACCTTGCTTGCTCTAGGTACTCTAGTAAGTGCTGCAGTTACAGTGCAAATCAAAGGTAATCAAAGCGACACAATTAGTATTAAGTTACTAAATGAAGTCACAAGGAGTGAGGTTGCAGGAAATCAATCAGAGCTCATATTGACATTTATTATGGCTCATAATCCTTCAGAAACAGTAGATTCATAACCTACCCTTCCAGCAACGTGGAGCATGTGAATGGAGCACATTGTATAGGGGAAATTAGATTATCCTATTCCCTAAAGAGTAATTAATTTATACAGTGGATTTGAGGAAATACTTTTACATTATAACAGTATGGTGTTTAACTTATTTCACAGGTGGTATTTCGGGAAAAAAGGGACCCATTGAATAGAACCAAACTATGTAATTCACAAAGCAGAGAGTAGAGTTCTGAAAGGTCTAGAAACATTCCATTGGTCGATTGGTTCCTAAGTCAAATACTTTTTTCAAAAACCACATTCTAGTTTTTGCTCAGGGCTAAAAAGTAAGGTCTTGTTGGGGTCCTTGGCTTTAAAATCAGCAAATTGCATCCATGCCCCTTCCTATGTGTCTTTCTTATAGGACCTCTCCATTCTCACTGCTGCCCCCCTCAGTGTGCCCTCCTGGAGTCTTGTAACAAATTATGAGCCCCTAGTGTATGCCAGACAGCGGTAAACAGAAGTCACAATTCCTGTGCTCAGGAGGCTCAGAGTCCTCACCCACTAACTGTCCCCAGAAACCCCCAAGTCTGTTGTCCCCCCTACAGATGCCGCGGTGAATTTCCCCGAAGTGCATGTCTGCTGAGTTCAGGTCTCTATGTGTAGCCTTGGTGGCCTCCATAAGTCTTTGGGATGAAGTTACTCTCCTTGGTGGGGCATCAAAAGCCTCTTAGGATATGTCCCCTGCAGGGCCCTCCAGCGGCCGCCTCCGTCATGCCCTCACAAGACTCTAAACTCAGGCCAGAACAAAGCCCGGGCATGTGCCCAGCCCTGCCAAGCTCCCTTTCTTGGCATGTTTGCCTTTTCTGGAATGACCTCTCCCTTCCCCCTCCTAACAACCCTTCCCTCATCCATGTCATTTTGTCCTTCAAAAAGTAGCTCGAGAGTCAGCTTCTCTTGGGGAGCTTTCTCCCCACCGCCACCCCTAAGAAGACTTTTCAGACTTAGAAAACAATAAAGATTATACTGAACATGACTTAGCACTAGACGGCTCAGCAAGCCCTTTCAGACTCCGCTGTGCCCTAGAGGCATGGCTCCTAATAGCAGGTATCACATTAGTAGATGTGACAAAGGCCCAGTGCCAACGCTCCCTACCCCTTTCCCTGGGGGCAAGTCGGCGGCTTTTCTTTCTTTATCTCTGGACCTAGCCTAGTGCCAGGCATGAGCTGGATACTCTGTAAATGGCTACCCCCATAGAGCTACCACCACCATAAAGGTGGGTTGGAAGTACAAGTGTGGAAACCATCTACAAGCCCAGCACAAAGGAAATGTTTACGATAACTCTTTGCCCATAAAACTGTATATTATACAGCTATTAGCAGTCAGGGTTTTGAAGACTATTGGACGATTCAGGAGTATTGCTCACTATCTAACATCGTTATTATCCCCCAACTGGAAATCCATATAATTGGCAAGGGTTGAGGATAAATAACTATAGGCAAACATTCTTGTGTAAACCCAAGATAGTAACAGCAAGAAATTTGTTACGGTGGGATTTTATTATGTTTTTTCTACATTTCTCTCTGCAATCTGTCTCTGTTTCTGTCTCTCTGTCTCTGTCTCTCAACAATGAACACAAATTACTGTTATAATAAAAGACAAACATTTTAGGAGGGAGAGCAATTTAGGGTTGGCAGAGACAAGAAGCAAACAAAAAAAACCCCAATCTTTGAAGATGCCGGAAGAAAGAGAATACAATTCATGGAGAAATTGCCAAGGCAGGCCCTAGATGTCAAGTTAGCGAGAGAGATAAGCTGTTTGTGGCCAGACCCAGAGCTAGTTCCCTTCCATCATCATGGGGAAGGACAGACAGCCACACAGAGGTGCTGTACTGCAGAACAGAAAAGATCCACACGCGGGGACGAAAGCTTTCTGTGGGCTAATGCTGGAACTTCCTACCGATTTTGATGCAACCTTCACAACTAAATTATAGGGTGGGCTTTGAGACTCATTCAGAGACTCTGTCTCCTACAGGGCTCAGAGGAGAATCCTGTCCATGATATGTACTCAAGTGCAGTCTAGGGGCTAAATATAGGCATTTTCAGAAAAGCATACCAGACATCTGGGGATTTGGTGAGGCGAACTTGCCTTAATGCAATGGGAACATGGAAATCACATTTTGAAATATAAGCTCAGGGATCTCTTTTTTCCATTAAATAAGGAATTTCTTGGGATTTGCTAAACATTTCTGTTTTATTCAATACAGAAACGTTTAGGCAAAGGGATGCCAGAAACAAACCTGGAGCCTACAGCTTCGGACAGGGTTTATTTATTTGGGCAAGGGAAACTAACACACAACATTCTACCCCCCAGGGAAGCCCTCCACGGAGACATGGCTAACTTGGAAGAATCCAAGATGTGTACATGGGATCTTTGGGCTCAGAAGAGGCTTAAGAGGGAAGGGGGGGAAAAAAGTGAGTTCTTCACCAGGTCCGGATCAAACTTTAGGCACTTTCTACACTTTGAACCTTCCTCAGAAAATCCACGGAAGATGAAGTATCAATCAGTAACAACAGAATGCTGCTAATACTGTGGAAACATCCTATAGGACACCGTGGGCTCAAAGGGAGTTCTGTCTTTTCTCAGCCTGAAGACGCAGCCCACAAGGCCTGGCCCCAAGCAGGCGGGGACAACAGGGAAGGGTAAATGACCCACAGGGGTGCAGCCAAACTACCACAGAGCAACTGCTAATGCGAAAATGACTAAGAACACTCTGGAGTGTAGTCTGGGAAACCGCCTGGAGCCACAGAAACCCAGCGATGAACAGGCTGTCACAGCTGGAATGAATCTTCTCAGACAAGCCATCAGCCTCCTGATTCTCCAGTGGAGAACACTGAAGCTCCGAGGGAAAAGAGGAGACTTGCCCAACACCACACAGCCAGTCAGTGGTGGGCCAACTCGTAAATACCTCACGTGAATTCAGCCTGACATCCTAGAGGCCAATATCCATATTCTCATGGCCATGGCTTTGCCCCCCTAGATCACGAAGTCATGGAGAAGATACATCTGAAAAATCTGAATTTATAGTCCAGGCTCACCCATTACTAGCTATTTGACCTTGTTTTCCTCATGGAAAAATAATGTCTTTCTGACCAATATCTTACAGAGTTGTTGTGACTAGCTGTGTAAGAAGACACATGGGAAGGCCTTTTGTAAACCATCAATTCTAGTTTTATGAATATAAGGAGCTGTGTCTCACGCATGGGGGTGGATGTGCGGTGGTTACACTGGTGAGGGTCGTGCTGGGCGTGGGAGCACTCCGTTGATGTTAGCTGCTATTACTCTCATTAAAAAGAGCAATAACCTTCATTCTCTCGGACATAAAAACAACCATTACCAGGAATACTGAAACAAATCACTTGTGTGTTAAGTCATATTTAGAGAATTAATATTACCCATAAAGTAGCTATTATACAGAATATTACAGTGCAAAACCATTGTGGTGTACTTAATAGAATATGTATTGTACCTAGAAAAAAATAACTTATTTTTTATGTTATTAAAGTTACCAAATGCTCTTGTCTTATTCAAGGCAGGGCACCGTTTGGTAAAACTGTCACTGAATTTTTCTTTCCTTCTCTCTTTCTTCTCTTTTCTTTCTTTCTCTTTCTTTTTCTTCCTTCCTTTCTTCCTTCCTTCCTTCCTTTCTTTCTTTCTTTCCTCTCTCTCTCTTTCTTGTTTAATTGAATTATAGTTGACACATAATATTATATTAGTTTCAGGTGTACAACATAGTGATTCAACAATTACAAACTTGAAAATTATGAAAAGTATAAAATTACAAAATGTTCACCGTAAGTGTAGTCACCATCTGTCACTATAAAAAGTTACTGCAGTATTATTGACTATATCTCCTACACTGTATTTTTCATCACTGTGACTTATTTATTTTATAACTGGAAGTTTGTACTTAGTCCCCTTCACCCATTTTGCATGGGTATTATTGTCTGCCTGCAAGAATAGCGACACTGACTTTCTGAGTTCAAGGGTTAGTATCTTTTCTCCTCTCCAAATATTTCACTCAGTACCCCATCCCAAATGAATTAGCTGGTTTTTTTTTAACCTATGAGTCATATATTTGATTGTGTTTCCTTCTTTGCTTTGGCTGCTGTGAAGCTCAAAGTAAGATTTCTAACCCAGACTCAGGAGGACTTAATGACACGGATTTTAGACGCCAGCCTTATTCCTCCTATTTTTCTCATCCCGTGTTTTCCCATTGTTCCATTTTCTTCCCTTACTTGTTATTTTGTACATTACATTCACTAAACTTTTTAAGGTTATTTTAAATTCTTTTTAGAATGAAGGAGTCATAAATAAATAACTTTCTAGAGATGTGCAGTTAACGTTGTTGAATATTGTAACAAACAAGAGAGCCTAGGATTCCTTCCTCCCTCCCTCCCTTCCTTCCTTCCTTCCCTTCCTCCCTCCATCCCTTCTTCCTTTTTACTGTGACATCTGGCTTAACATTTTCCTTGAAACAGGAAACCAAAGGGCAAAGAAATACTTAGTATGGGTCTCACTCACAACCATGAATATCAGACAGAATCTTCATTTCTTCAGGGCTTCTGACCAGCAAAGAAAACAACCAAAATCTTAGATTTCTGAGTGGCAGACCACATTTTACCTTGGATGCTTCTAGTAAAACATCTATTTTTAGAAAACAAGACATTTGGGGGGGGGAATGTCATGATTAAAGAATATTCCGATGAAAGGAAACGCTTTATCTTCTCCTCACTTAAAATACATGCTCATTGAAGAAAATTTGTCATATATTGTACAGACAAGCAGTGAAAATATGAATCAACAAAAATCATGCATAGGAAGAACTATTTTAAATATTAGTCTAAAAAAAGAGGTACAGTTACAGCTATTACAAGTTCTGGAGGTTGCTTCTGCTATAACTGCCTTCATTTATTTTTCTATTTTCCATGGTAGGAACAGGGTCCCACATCCTGACTCAGCAAAACTTTGAATCATGGGCTCCAATTTGGCCTTTGGGGACCTCTTGTCACATCACCCACGTGATGCAGGAATCTCTAATTTTATAGCATCGTGAGGAGGATGAACATCAACATCCTCTTTCTGTGGCCACTTTGAAGAACATATGCAGTTTCGTTTGTTTCCAGTTCTCTGGTGACTCATGACAAACTTGACGCAGGAACAAGAATTTGTGGTTTCCCATGCAGTCGGGACCTTCATGTGGAGACCAGGAAGCTCTGACAAAAAAAATCTTATGTAGGTAAAGCAGCCTGGCAGGTGCTTATGACCAGTCCTAGGTTTGTCTTTTTTTAACTGGGTAACCTGTTTTTGTATTTATTTGTACCCAACTTATACCAGCACAGAAATTCAAGGGGGGACTTTTAAAGGTATATGCAAATAGGGTAAGAATAAATATACCAAAAAGCTGAGGCAGAAGCAAACTGGGTAAGAGAAGAGAAATAAAAGCGTAAGGTTGGTACAAAGATTGCATTCCTGGAAGGTCTTGTCCAATAGCTAGAGGGAGGCTATAAACTGGTTCTGACCTTCCAAACTGCCAAGACTGAGAAGCAAGCAAGATGAGGCATCAAAATCACTGTAAGTCTGACTCACGCACGCACGCATGCACCATGTGTCCCGGCTTTCCTGCTTTCTGACTGCTGATGGACAGTCTTCCTGGGGACTGCTGCAGAGTCCGCCTGTGCCCCGTCTGCCTCCTTTCCACACTCAGTTTGCTGCTCCAAAGGTGGTGTGCTGGGAACACCTGTGACTTCCTGGATGCTTTGTTTTTGCCAGAAGGAGCTGGAAGAACTGGAGAGGTACGGCTGCTGGTGCGGCCCTCAGTTGATGATGCCAAGGAGGGCAAGTGCACCAGCTTCCTCGCTCCTCTGTTGGATAATTCTGAGTTATGTGCTACGCTGACTTGCAGAGGTCATTGTATCGATATCAATGTGTTATCACTGGCTCGATAACACACCTGGACTGGGTGCCTCCCCTCCCTGTCCCACTTCCCCTCTCCCCTCCTGGGATTCCTCAGACCATCTATCAAATGGACCACTTGCACTTGGGTGTTTGGCTCAGGGTCTGGGTCTGGGGGACCCAAACCAAGGCAGGGACACAGTGGGATCTAGTGAAATGCAGTCAACTTAATGATGATTGTCATGTGTTGCCTCTTACAAGGACCTCTAGTCCAGCCAAGGGCAGTCTTGCACAATCAATGTCAATGGCCACCCACTTATTGCTCCCGGGGAGGTCCATGTGATAGAACCCACTTCCAGCATTGCTGTGCGAGACTGAGCGAATAACTCTATCTGCCCACAGATTTCTGATCTCTCAAACGAGAGGGGTGGCCCATTGGTCCCCTCTGGTTCTAAGATTCCTTGACATAAAATATGCCACACCTACCTAAGTTTACGTTTTTAGGGAGAAAAAAAATCACAGTGCTCCCTGATAAAGAATTTTTCAGAGACGGCCACTCTGTTCTGTAGAAGCCCTCAGGTGTGGAAAATAGGAGGTGTCCTGGAGGAGAAAACAGTCAGTTGTGGGATTCTCACACGTCTCCGCGTGATGACCGAGGAGGTAGGAAGGGCGTGGGGATGGAGGGAGCAAGGACAAAGGGGGGTCCTCGAGGGAAGAGGACAATTTATAAACCAAGAGAGGAAACAGCGGGGCCTTCTGGAGGCAAAGCGAGTCAATTGGACCCCACAAACTTTGGCTGCAGTATAGGAAGGAATTATGGGGCAAAATGGTCTGAGAGATCAGGTCTGTATTATAGAAACTCAGTGTCCTGGGAAACAAAGAGAAATCCCCATTGTAGCCTTCAACAAGTTATGTTCCGCATGTTACTAACCCGTCTAGTCCAGCTTTCTCATCCAAAAATGGGATAATAATCCCTATCACAGAGGATTTTGCTGGGGATTAAATGAGAATGCCGAACACCTGAGCACAAAGTAGATGCTCAGTAAATACTGCTGTCGCAATCTGTTGACCGATCCAGAGTTAAGGAAATCCATGGGCATCTCTGATGACAAGCCTCTCAACATTTAAAAAGTGGGTATTTTTACTCGTAGCTATTTCAAAACTCATTTGCATTTTTATTTGATTAAATCCCATAAAGAGAAAACACACACAACATTCAAACCATGCACTGTTACAGAATAACAGCGCCTTAAGGATCCTTGACCTCGCTATTGAATTTCAGCAAAAAAAATTCTAACACAAAACTAAATGAAATGCTTTGCTCGTGACCGGTAAGTACTGGCTGTGGTCTTATCAAATTATTCCTCTCCCCGGACCTCAGATTTCCCATAACTAACAGCACGGGGCACGGGGCCAGATGCACTTGAGGAGCCTGCTCACGTCTTTGGTCTGTTTTAATTCTAGGACCCCCTGGGAAAGCAGAGGACAGAGTTCTTTATGTGGCCCCGGAGTTACTTCCGTCTGTCATCGTCATGCTTGGGTCCTAAGCACCTCAGAGGCCGGCTTAGAGCGCCTAAACCTTAATGAGTCCTTTGCTTTTCTTCCCCTGTCAATAAATTATAGGGCAATGGTTTTCCTTTTGTTACCATTCCCCGTGATTTATGTCCTGTGGTCTCAGAGGTTCATTTAGGGCCCAGGAAAATCTGCCTATTCTGTCCTCAAATTCAATGTTGGTTGGCAATTAAAGTTACAAGAGAGTCCCTGGAGCTGAGAGCAGAGACATAAGGTCTCTCCCGTCACTTCCAACGCATCCTTCAAGGCTCAGCTCAGAGTCTGCTGCTGCCGTGAAGCTCTGGCCTATTAACATCTCTTACCTCTCTAAGTCATTTCAACTAACGGGCTCTCTGTACCCCACGTAATTAGCGCCTTATTATATACTTTGCTAGGTTCTAATTGTCTGCATCATATAATTGAGCAGTGGGTTGCACGGGGGTAAACTCTATTCGCTGGCGAGCAGCCTAGTCTAACATGGGCTCTGGAATCAGACAGAAGGGGGTCCAAATCCTGGTTCTGCGATCAGGACCGTGTGACCTAGGCCATATAATGTGGGCACATCTTGCCATGCACATATAATGGACATCTGTGATTTTTACCTGCTGAGTCCTCCTTTTTCTAGAAACAACCAACCTGTTATCACTGTGTGATTCAGGCAGGCTGAAACAAATCACTCAGTTCCAGGGGTGGGTGGGAGCCCAGGAGCTGGGCTGGCCAATCACATCTGTATCCGCTTGGCTACAGTGATTGGCTCAGGAACGAGCACATGACCTGGCTCAGCCCAGTGAGATTTAGCACTAGGAATTTGCTGGAATTATAGCCACAACCCTTTGATTCAAGATTCTAAAATCCGAAAGGCTTAAAAACCTAAGGCTTTTGGGCACCTGGGTGGCTCAGTCAGCTAAGCGTCTGCCTTCGGCTCAGGTTATGATCCCGGGGTCCTGGGATGGAGCCCTGGGTCGGGCTCCCTGTTTGGCAAGGAACCTACTTCTCCCTCTGCCTGCCACTCCCCCTGCTTGTGCTCTCTCTCTCTCAAATAAATAAATAAATAAATAAATAAATAAATAAATAAAATCTTAAAAAAAACAAAAAACAAAAAAACCTAAGACTTTTTTTTTTGGTAAGTTCGATATTCAAATTTATTTGGTAACAAAACATGACTTAACTGATGTGATACTATTAATAATAGTCTTTAATTAATCCCACTTAGTATGAATATTCAAACTTTTTGCTCTGGATATATGTATGTATTTGATGAGAACCCTACTGGGCGTGTTATGTAATATATAATATATGTATCATATTATCCTTCTAATATCAAAACAAATGACCACATTATGAAACACATCTGGGCCCCAAGAGCTTTAGATAACTTGTACAGATTTCCTGTCTTTGCACACACTGTTCCCTCTGCCTGGAAAGTTCAGCACCCCTCCCCTCATCTTCCTCAACTGATAAATTCTTCATTATTCTGTATGCCCCATCTTAAATGTCCTCTCCTCTGTGAAGCATTCCCTGACTCTCTTCAGCATAATTAGCCATGTCTTCATCTGGGTTCTTACGGTGCTTGATCCACACACCTTACACTATAGAACTGTTCACACCACATTTAAGGTCCTCTCTCTGTGCACCTTTGCCGCCCCCCCCACCCCCCACCCCATGGGCTCCTGAAAGGGGACCAGTCTTTGCATCTTCAGTTTTGGATACAAAGCCCTAGGGACAGCAGGGCATCTCACCTCTACAAATTCCCAAAGAGAGGGGAAAATGGGCAGAAATGTCACAGAATCGTTGAAAGTACATTAATCCAGTTCTGTAAGTTGAGACACAGAAGTTTCAGTTCTAATCAATTTTGTGATGCTGCAAATCCCCATTTTCCATTGATATAGAAAAGTAAAATAAAGAAAACTCGCTTTAGAATCGGCTGACTGGCACATTAACCAACACAAGTGACTGAGAGGGCTACCCGCCGGCCCCATCACTAACGAGTCAGGGCTGCTTGAGCGTGCAAGTCAAGCTACACCTCTGGGGAAAGGTGCAGGGCTCCAATACACATTTGCCACATGGGATGAAGAGTTTACCCTCCAAATGGATCCATTTACAGGAGACAGGAGCAATGACCGGGAAGAAGGAGCCCGTGGCTGGATAGGAAGGATATATCCTTCTTCGCAGCTGGGCAAAGCCGTCTCTGTTGAGGTTAATGAGAGCTATACTATGAAATATGAAAGTCAGAGGCCATGTAAGTACTTATTTTAACTCAATAAAAATATGTGGACTTTTCTGTGTGTGTGTGTGTGTGTCTTTCTACTTCAGTGTGCTTTCTTTCTCAGGAATAAAAGCCAAAATAATTGAGTGTTATTTGGCTTAACCATTATGGTGTGTATCTAGCTTTAAGCCTTGGCTTAGAATTCCGTTAATCATCAACATGCTTCATGATTAGAGGGCTCCCTTCATCCAACAATCCCAAGTGCTTACTCAGAGTTCTTAGATGTTTTCAGTGGCATTTGGGATTTCGCTTCCCTTTGAATGGGTTTTCCAGAGCATTTAGAGGACATGGTTCCAAAGGAGCTGCCTCCAGGGTCCTCACTGGGTCTTCACCACCTGCCTGAGCCTCACAGGGAAGATTCCTGGAGTGGTTTCACTAGTGGGTCCCCCGGCAAGACTCTGCTGCACCTCTCGTCTCTGAAGGGTGTCCTCCTCAGGCTTGATGCAGGTTTTCGGCTCCAGTCTGACACGAAGGCTCAATAAATGTGTGCCATACACACACACCTGGTGTTCAGTGCAGAGCTCCACAGGACAAAACTGGATGTAGGAATGGTTTCCCCCCCTCGGAGTGCTTACAGGCACACTGGGAGACCAGATGTTCATGGGGGAAACTTGTACGAGAACAAACGAGATCAAACCCGGGTCCAAGGCTTGATGTTATAGAATGTGCCAAAGCAGATGGGGTTCCAGGACCAGAGATGGTGTGCGAGGGTGTCCTGGAAGAGGTGGGACCGAAATGGGCAGCAAGGGGGAGGTGTGATGAAACCGACACAGCCCCACATCTAGACCCTGTTTTTCTGCTCCATTTCCGGGGGCAAGAATGCTAGAGTGTGAGGTCAGGATCTTCATCTGATTGGCTCACTCACTGATACACGCCAACCCCTGAGAACAGTGCCCGGCACACAGTAGGCTCTCAATGAATGAAGTGTTGATGAATGCAGTGGAGGCCTGGGGTACCCTCTCTTTCCCTATTGTCCCCACCACCTTCCAACAGACTCAGATGGTTGATGTACAAATCTAACCATCACTCGGCGTCAGCATACTTGGGGAACAAACTATACAGCCGAGGTCTCTTACAAGTAGCTTTGAACACATTCAACGTATCTGGTTTAACTGTTGCTGCCATAAAGACAGAAAGCCACAACCACTGTCTTTCAAGTTACCCCCAAGCCTTCACTCGCCCAAGCTCCCAGATGCGACAACAAGGCCCAGCATGCTTCTGTTGCTTCTAGACCATTTGCCCTCCAGCTCTGGGCTGAGCAACTGTGTGGTCTTAAGCAAGCCACATAACCTCTAAAAGATTCATTTTCCCTCTATGTGAAATTAGTGGGTTGGACTACATTATCTCTAAGGTTCCTTCCCAAATAGTGATTCAAAAGACTGGAATTTGGTATTTAACACCACTTTTTGGCTCTCGGGAAGACAGATTGTTTTTCATTCGAGCCCCAGATCCACCCTTCTGCTGAGAAAACCACAGTGACCTCCTGGCCCCCTCCTTCACCAGCTGGGAAGGTGTGGCCAACTTGTTCCAACGTTAAGGTATTCTGCGTTTGCTCCTTCTCCTTTTGCAACTGCCCATCCCTGTCTTCCCATTGTCAAGCACCCTAGATCTTTTCTTCTCCTCTCCCTTCCCCTCAGGCCCTTGACTCCTTAAGATTTGGTTAAAGAATCTGGGGCCACATTTTGGATCCTCGACTGTCAGCCTCCCCTCTGTAGGACCACCTACTTCTCTTTGTTCTCGCGCACGCTCCCCCAACTCCATTTTCGTCCCCTCTCATTTTATCCCTTTATGTTCTGCTTCAGTGTGACAAATACCTCCTCGTGGCCTCACACCATTCCTCTGGCCTGACTGAAAAACCCTGCTCCACTAGGCTTGAGAGATCAGATGTTTTTACGGCAAGGACAGCTACCATGCATTGAGCATCTGCCATACACCAAGAACTTTCTGAAAATTACCTCCTCGATCTTTACTAAAACTCTATAATGTTGCCATATTCCTCAACATTTTAAAGATGAAAAAATGAGGGCACCTGGGTGGCTCAGTCAGTTAAGTGTCTGCCTTTGGCTCAGGTCATGATCCCAGGGTCCTGGGATAGAGCCCCACATCAGGCTCCTTGCTCAGCGGGGAGTCTGCTTCTCCCCTTCCCTCTGCCCACCCGCCCCACTGCTTGTTCTCTCCCTCTCTCTCTGTCAAATAAATAAAAAAAATATTTTTTAGGGGCGCCTGGGTGGCTCAGATGGTTGAGCGTCTGCCTTCGGCTCAGGTCATGATTCCAGGGTCCTGGGATCGAACCCCACGTCGGGCTCCTGGCTCAGCAGGGAGCCTGCTTCTTCCTCTCCCTCTGTCTCCCCCCCCGCTCATGCTCTCTCTCTCTCTCTCTGTATCTCTGTGTCTCAAATGAATAAATAAAATCTTTAAAAAAAATATATATATTTTTTAAAAAAGATGAAAAAATGATGTTTAGGGAAGTCAGCCTGCCCAAGTGAATACAAGCAGGACCAGAGATTCAAGCTCAGGCCTATGTGTCTCCAAGCCCATGCGCGGGTCTTCTCGTATTCTGCTAAAGACATTAACCCTGTTCAGCGGTTTGTGCTATCATTTGTAGTTTAGTGGTCACTCTTAGATTCAGAGAATTTTTAAAGTTGGAACATATTTAAGAAATCATTTAGCTTTAGTGACTTCTAATAGAGCCTAAGAAATACAAGAACATACCCACACAGCAGGAAGGAATGATACAATTACATGGAAGAATGCACGCATTTTATATACATCTATAATAAAAATGTAAGTGTATCTTTACAAGCTTCCATGGAACATTTACAAAAATTGGTGTATTTGGCGACAAAGAAAACCTCGAGCCTTTTTCTACGGCTAAAATTGTCTTGTGTACAATATATCCCTGAGCTGCATTATCTTCCACCACACATACTTGATGTTCTAGCCAAAAGAAAAACAAAATCATTTGCCACAGTCTAAGTATGCCCTTATCTTTCCCAACTGAAAACCTTTCTTTACTAATACTGTGTCTGAGACTTGAGATGGCTTCCTCCACTATCTGTGTATGGAACTCCTAAACATTTTTCAATCCCATCTTGAATGTTATTTTCTCCATATGGCTGTCCCTAATCCTCACAATAGGGTGTGATGTGTTTATTAGAGTAATTTATATCTTAGCTTTAACTAACCTACTTGTTGGTGTCCACCTTTAGAGGACAGATGCAGGGTAGCGGGTCTCACTTCTTCACACCACAGTGCTTAGCACAAACCTTATACACAAAATAGCACTCAATATACAGTTTTCAATTTATTTGAGAGTTGTGTATTTTGCCTTGGTGCAAAGTAGAAATTTAAAAAATGGTAGATGGGCAGATTTTAGTGCATTCTAATACAAAGTACTTGGTCTTTTACATCAATGCCTCATTCTGTCCCTTAAATATGGCTGGGTTGAATTTTAGCATTCTTTCTGTCAGTTCATATTAACTTTCTAAGCTAAAGTAAATAAATTTATGAATATGCTGAATCAGGAAATATGGATTTTTTTAAGTAAAAAAATATTTTTAAAGGAGAAGTGCCTAATTGAGTATGCATGCCAACAACACAGTGCAAGAGGAAAAGAAAACACCCGCTAGAGCATTCGTTTTGAGACTAAATAGATTTTTCCATTTATTTTGTGACTTTCTATTAAAGCACCCAATAATTTCTTGCAAGCAAATTTTCTCAAAAAGTGTCAAATAAAATTTTGTTTCAGCCTCTCATGACCTGCCAAGCACAATTAATCACTTTTCTCTAATGTAGCTGAGCTGCTTAATAACATTAGCCACACAGAAGGAAAGGAAAGTTAAAGAAAGGTGCTAAATTTATCCTTTGCATTTGTACAGATCCTAACAGTTCTGCAAAGCATTTTGTTGACGTTATCTTATTAATATTCCTCATCTGCCATCGAGATGAATATTATTATTATTATCATCCCCATTTTATAGATGAGGAAATAGAAGTCTAGAAAGGTTATTTGCCCTATCTTAGGAGAAATGAAAAAGGAAGGAAAGAAGAAAGGATAAAAATATGTCTTACAAAGGGTAAAGACAGCAGCCAGAGCGGAGACATTTGTTTTTCTCTTTTCCAAAATGCCATTCAAAAGGCAGAAAAGATGCACATGTTACAACAACTATAAAACAAGAAAGCATACAATCAGCAGATAAATTTTTTGAGGAATTTGTGGATATTAGAAAATTTATGTTGGCAAGAGACCACTGCAGAAGAAATCACTAAAATAGACTATTGCAGAGATGGAAAAATTCTAAACTCCGAAACCACAGGTACAAAGACTGTCCATATACTAGGCCATAATGTAAGTTTCAGTAAATTTCAAAAAGTCAACCTCACAGATACCACATTTTCTGACTGTGGTACAATCAAGTTAGAAATGAACTTGGGCCATAATTCTGAAAATATAATTAAATAAAGCATGGGTCAGAGAAAATATCACAATGACAATTTTTTAAACTACTTAAAGCCAAATAATAATAATAATAATACTATATATCAAAACTTAAGGGATGCAACAGAAGTGGTATTTTAAGAAAAAGTTACCATCTTTAATGTTCATATTTGAACAGATTAAAGGCTGAAAATCAATGGGCTATACATAAATTTACAAAGTTGATAAAGTTAAAGAAAAAAAAACAAGAAGACCAGATGAATCCATCCAAAGAAAGTAGAAGGAAAAAGAAGAGCAGAACTGAATGGGATAGAAAGCAGAGAGCTTCAATGCAGAGGATCAACAAAGCCAAAAGTTGGCTTTTCATAAAGACTAATAAAACTGACAGACTGCTGGTGAGAATGGTCAATAAAATGGAATGGGGAGAGAAAAAAGGATGTCTGTAGCAGCTCTAGATACACCTCTAGGTGCTACAGACAGTGGAAAGATAATCAGAGATTTAACATTAATCTATTTAATAAAAACAGAAATATATCAAAACCAAGTTGGATCTATCTCTGGAATGCAAGGATGGTTTAACATTATATAATCTATCTCTGAAATTTATCACACTGACAGAGTATAGAAGGAAAACAGTATGTTCCTCTCAATAGACAGAGATAATGCATTATATAAAATTCAATAACTATTCATGATTAAGAAATAAATCACTTAGCAGACCATAAATAGAAAACGGTTTATCAATGTGATAAAGTGTATCACCAAACACTTGCAGCTAACTTCATTTTTTTCCAGCTAACTTCATTTTTTTTTGTAGAAAGCATCTTTTTTAAAAAAAATTTAAAATCAGTTTAAGCTAGCTTCATTTTTAATGGCAAAGTGGTAGAAGCATTCCCTTTAAATAAGGAACAAAATAACACTGCCTCTGAAGGTCCTCACCAGAGTAATAAGAATTGTTTTTTTTTTTTTTTAATGTATAAGAATTGGAAAAAGGAAAAACTCAAAAGGGTCATTATTCACAGTTGATATATGATTATGTACTTAGAAATCATAAAAGTTCCTATAGATAATTGATTTAAATTAATGTGAGTTTAGCAAATCTTTTGGACATAAGATCATTTGTGTTTCTAAGCATTAGCAAAGCAAAAAATTAATTTAAAAATATAAACAAACTCTGGAAAACAGTGTGGGGGTTCCTCAAAAAGTTAAAAAGAGAGCTACCCTACCACCCAGCAATTGCACTACTGGGTATTTACCCAAACGAGACAAGTGTAGTGATCCGAAGGGGGACCTGCACCCCAATGTTTATAGCAGCAATGTCCACAATAGCCAAACTATGGAAAGAGCCTAGATGTCCATCGACAGATGAATGGGTAAAGAAGATGTGGTATATATATACATGGAATATTACTCAGCCATCAAAAAATGAAATCTTGCTATCTGCAATGATGTGGATGGAATTAGAGGGCACTATGTTTAGCGAAGTAAGTCAGTCAGAGAAAGACAAATACCATATGATTTCACTCCTATGTGGAATTTAAGAAACAAAACAGAGAATCATAGGGGAAGGGAAGGAAAAATAAAATAAGACGAAAACAGAGAGGGAGGCAAACCATAAGAGACCCTTAACTATAAGAAACAAACTGAGGGTTGCTGGAGGGGAGCTGGGTGGAAGGGATGGGGTAACTGGGTGATGGACATAAAGGAGGGCATGTGATGTAATGAACACTGGGTGCTATATACAACTCATGAATCACTGAACTTTATCTCTGAAACTAATAATACAGTATGTTAATTAATTGAACTTAAATAAAATAAAATAAAATTTAATAAAAAATAAACATAATTTACAATAGCAGATGATAACAAGATAGCTAGGAATACATCTAAAATTAAAGACATGCAAGACCTTTATGTAGAAAATTGTACAATTTCACTGAAAAACTTCAAAGAAAACCTAAATAAATGTAAAGCTTCTAGTATATTCATGGATAGAATGGCTCAATATTGGAATGTTAGTGCTCTCATATTGATTTATAGATTCTATACAATTCTGATAAAAATTCCTAAAGGATTTTTTCAAGGGAAATTGGTAAGTTCAAATTCACAAAGAAGAGCAAATGTCTAAAAACAGCTAACAGCTAACAACTCCCAAAGAGTAAGTAGAGAGATTTCAATAAATGGTCCTGCAACAATTGATTACCAGTATGCGGAAGAAATGAAGTTAGGTCCATTATTCGTATTATTCACATATTCTTCATACGAAAAAAAACAATTCTAAGTGTATCAGAGACATAAATGTGAAAGGCAAAACCAATAATTTTATAAATGAACATGTAGTATCTCTATAAGCTTGGGATTGATAATTTCTTAAGTAAGACATTCAAAGTGTTAACATAAAGTAACTTAAATTCAAACACACTAAAACTGAGGACTTCTGTTTATCAATAGATACTACAAAATTTTAAATTCAAGGCACAAACTGGAAAATATTACATGGAATAACAAACAAAGGATTCATATTCAAAATATACAAAGAACTACAAGTCAGCAGTGAAAAAGTGAAGAACCACATCTAAAATCAGGAAATAGACATGAACAGGTATCTCGGGGAGAAGAAACATGGATAGTTTGTGCACATGTAAATATCACACTATAGTAATCGTTGTTAATCAGAGAAACGTCAACTAACAACACTAATAACATGTTATACCGACAAAAATTAATCTGTCTGATGATACCAAATATTGACAAGGAGATAAGATAATTGAGAACACTTAAACAGGGCTAGTGGAAGTGAAACCTGATAGCCACTTTAGAAATCAATTTAACATTATCTTGGAGAATTAAACAAACACATACTCTATGACCCACTAATTCAACTCCTAGGTTGAATCTTTCATATACGTGGGAATAGACATGCTCCAAATGACTCACAGCAGCATTGTTTATAACAGAAAACAAGCCAACCTAGAAAGAACTCAAATATCTATCAACAGGAGAAAAGATAGTTTATCACAGAGAATGCTGTGTAGCAGTAAAAATGAATGAATGCTATATGCATCCTTGTGTTGAATAAAAAATCAAGTTGAATAAAGGAAAACAAGATACCATGTTTATATAACTCAAAATGAAATAATATATTCTTAGAGAAATATATATATATATGTATATATATATATATATATATATATATGATAAAATTATTTTTAAAAAGGGCAAGGAAATGACAACCATCTTCTATCTGGGAGAGAAGAGAGGAGGACAGACCTGGGCGCTAGCATATAGTACTGGGCATATTTTACGTCTTTAGTTGGGTGGTAAGTCCACAGGTGTTTGTTTTATTATTTTGTTTCATAACTTGCTTATATAGTATATATATTTTCCTACATATATTAAATATTACACTTTTTTTAGAAATAGAAGAGAAAGTAAAACAAGTACTCAAAAACCACCTCTTCATAAAAGGGCTGACTATATGACAGTTCAACAGACCTTCAAGAAAAGGCTAATTCCTCTGTTACTTAAACTGTTTCAAAGCACACTAAAAGATGAGAAACTTTTGAATTTATTTTACAAAACTAGCAAAACCCTTGTCTAGCACAATAAAGGAGAGCCATGAACAATAGTACTCATTTAAAAAAACCCAAATTCAAAATAAAATATTCACAAATCAAATCTAATAGTGAATTTAATGAATAAATCACCATGACTAAGATAGTTCCAAGAATGCAAAGAGAGTCCAATATTAAGAAATGTACTAATATAATTCACTTTTTTAAATTTATTTTTTAATTCAATTAGTCAAGGTATAGTACATCACTGTTTTTTTTATATAATGTTCAATGATTCATCAGTCAGTATAATTCACTTTTTAAGTAGATTAAAGGAAAATACCACATTAGCACTTTGTGAAGGCAGACAATGTTTGCTCAAATTGAACAACACTGCTGATAAAAACTTAGGAAATTGTCACTGGATAAATTTGATCTACCTAAAACATCTGGCAGGCATCACACTTAGTGATGACAGAGTAGAAACTTTCCCATTTACATCTGGAAGATGAGAATGTTCACTTTCATTGCTCTGATTTAACACTGGGTACTGGAAGTCCTAGCAATTGCAAGAAGACAAGAAGTAGAAACAGGAAGTACCAGGTATCAGAAAAGAAGAAGCAGAATTGTCATTATTTGCAAGTTGTAGGCCTATACACACAGAGGCAGATACAGGTAGGCATACACACACATCTGTATGTAGTCATATACACACACGTGTGTAGGCATATATCCACATGTGCATATGGTCATATACACACATATGTATGTAGCCATATACGCACATACACTCATAGACACACATGCACATATGCACACACCCTTGTGCTTAGAAATGTGTAGATATGGTTCCAGGAGAACAAATGCCAAGTTGTTAACGATGGTTTCATCTGGGGAGGGAGGAAGGATTGGGAAGGGAGTGAGGGTAAAGAGGAACCTTTAAGTTTTTATTCTTTGCATTTCTTGAATTTGTTTCTATAACAACCATAGCTTTCCTAATTTAGAAGAAAAACAATTCAAAATGTTGGAAGTCATACAGCTGGACATGGTAGACCCAAGGCTCAAACTCCGTTCTTGCATTATCGAGTTAGCTCCACATAGTTGGTAGTTCATTTTGGACATCAGAAAGCAAAAGAAAGGTCGAGCCACTGAGAATTGTGCACAAAGAATCAGTCACTAAGGGCATTGATTGCATGGATCCTTCATTTCTATTTGCCACAAATAAACTAAATAGACTAAAATCTATTAGTACGGAAAAAACTAAATAGACTAAAATCATGGCTAGCTTAAGGCTACCACTACTTACAAAGCAACTCTACAATGATTATTTAATTTATTTTAATCCTTAAACAATTTCAATAATGTATGACCATGAAAATATCGCACAATAGTAATCTAAATGGCATGTCATAAAACATAAAATTAATCTTAAGACTGTAGATACGTAATTTCTGGAACTTTCAAAGGCACAAAGAAAAACTCCAACCCTAGGGATCCGGGGACAAGCCTTTTCCTGCCACATCCCCGCACAACGTATGCTTCTGTAATCTGAACCAAGCATTGTTTCCAGAACATGTCATGTTCTTTCTAATTTCTGGGGCTCTGTAGATGTTTTCCCTCTGCCTGGAATGTCCTCCCTCCCTCTTTTCCCACTTAAAATGCCTACCCATCTGTGAAGAAAAGAGTTAACACATCAGACCTGAGTGCTCGCCTTTTAAAAAGACCTGCCTAACAAGGCCACTGACTGGTGTCTGGGAATGGATTTGGGGAGGGTTCCCACCATTCCCAGGACTGGTGAAAGTGGCTCCCTGTGCCCACATTGTACTAACAATATGTTTATGCTGAACACCCTGCTTGCCTTCTGGAAATCTGTACTGTTGGGACACGGCAGGCAGAAGGTGCCTATGTGGCCAGCCTCCCACAAAAACCGTAGGTGCCGAGTCTCTAACAAGCATCCTGGTTGACAACATTTCACACATGTTGCCACAACTCATCGCTAGGGGAATCAAGTGTGCCCTGCATGACTCCATTCGGAGAGGACCCCTGGAATGTCGCGCCTGGCTGCCCCCAGACTTCACCCAAGCACCTTGCTCTGTAGCCTTTCACTATAATAAATCACAGCTGTGAGTGCAACTATGCGCCGAGTTACTCAATCACTGTGCATCACTGAACCTGGGGATTGTCTTGAAGAGCCCGGATACACAACCCTTCGAGTCTCAGTTCAAATATGACACTGTTTGTGGCATTTCTTTTCACTTCGTTAGGCAGATTTCACTGCTCCTTTGCCTCTCTGTCTCCGCTCTTGCAGTTACAGAGGATTTCGTATTGCATGATCATTAACTGTTTGCACTCTGTGCCCTTTTTCGAGGGGAAGCTCATCAAAGACAAAGACCTTCTCTTTTTCACCTTCCTTTCCTGAGCGTCTAGCTGGTACACCCTGGCAGCATGTGCAATAGTAACCATGTGAGCGCCAGTAAGTGCTGCTTACGATGCCTAGCACACCGAGCTAAGAGCTCTACACACACTATCACGTTCGATCCTTCCAACCACCTCTTGAAGTAGCTACTACTACTATCCTCCTGGTAAAAATAAAACCAGAGGGGTTACATCCCAGATGATATGCAATTTTCTCTTCACTTCGTTAGGCAGATTTCACTGCTCCTTTGCCTCTTTTAGGTTTTTAGGTTTTTGCAACAACCTAATTCTGAAAAATGGTTCAGAGAGCGTTTTGCGCATTTGGAGTAGATTTATATGATAAAGCATTAGAAATGGAGAAGTTGGGTCAAAGAGCTATTCTTATTTATTTTTAATGTCAAAAAATTAATCTTTTAAAAAAGTTTTTATATAAATCCCAGTCGGTTAACAGTGCAATATTAGTTTCAGGTGTACGATACAGCGAGTCCACACTTCCCTACAACACCCGGTGCTTGTCTCAACAAAAATTGAGATATTACTCACATACCATAAAATTTGCTCTTTAAAAAGGTACAATTCAGTGCTTTTTTAGTACAGTCACAAGATTGTGACCACAATCTGTACCCTTTACATTGATTTTTAATTTTAATTTTCAATGTTGATAGGTTTTGCCAAATTGTTTCATCAAAACTAACATAAACATCTTTTTGACCCACTTCTAGAACTGTTTTGATTTCCTCTCCCTCTGCCTCCTCACACATAACAGTATCTCATTGGCCTTATCTGAGGAGGTTAAGTCCAAAATCAGGAAAGAAAACGCACCCTTCCACTCCCACATACCATCCTGGGCGTCCAGCAAACAAACTGGATCCTGGCGTGTTTCGCACCCTGGCGAACGCACCAGAAGTCCAGCCTGACTTTACAGTCCTTTACATTCTTCGGGGGATGCACACAATCTCTCCAAGTGAACACTGCTTCTCTCCTAATTTTGACAAGGCCAAAGCTTTCTGGTGACCTTAATGTTCTTACGAGGTCATGAGAACCTAATGCTCCTGCAACTGGAAAATCAAGGAAAGAACAGTCCTTCCCTGTGTTTGTTCTCAAACCCATGCACCCACACCGTACCACGTTGTTTGTCCTTGGTTCACCGTTACCGGGGCCAACAGTGCCAGCAACAGGACGCCAAATAAGGCTTGCTTGGACTAACACCCCCTCCTCCCACCACCTGCTAGCCCCTGCTTATCTGCAGGGACTTCACACCCTAGAAAACGGACTCTGAGCTTCTCCCCAGAGCTCGCCGCCTGGCTTCCAGCCCCACGCTAAGCCACAGGCAGCTATAAGCAACACTAGGTGCACAACCCTCTCTTCCCCTTTTTTCCTTTTCCTCGTGTGTTTTTATGAACATCCAAAGGGAAGATAATTAAAACCTGCAAGAACACCGGCTGGCAGCGAAAAAGAAAATCTTGGTGACTCGGGGACGACGCCACATGTTTATGGGTGAGCCTTGTAAGTAACAGGGCTATAAAAAAAAAAGAGGCTCTTATAAATAAATGCCACATTCTTCAAAGCTCTATATAAACGGCATTCTTTTCAAGGAGGGAGGGGAGCTACTGGCATACTCATGGTCCTTCCTCATCATTTCATTTCCAGCAAGGGGAAAGGAATCCTAATTGTACAATTTCCTAGCGGCCCAGTAGTTATGCAGCCAAGGCTCCGCAAGTGACGGGTGCACGGGCGCGCGCATGCGCACACGCGCGCGCCCAAGCCAGGAGCCAGAGAAGAGGACCAGGCACCCGAGGGTCTGTATTTAGCGTGGCAGGGCAGAACAAAGGAGCAGGAGAGCAGGCATCTCGTCACCTCCCACTGGGTTTGCTGGCTACTAAGCACTCACACTTGAGCTCGAAAGACAGAAGTTGTGCCTTTCTCTCCAGAGTGCTGAGGGCTGGCTGAACAGCATCAAGATTTGGGTGAGCCAGTGTAATCCCCTTTCGTTTTTCATCTGCTTTGCCGATTGTAAAGAGAAACAGGGCCGCCCGCGCTCTGCATGTGACACAAAGCTTGAGGCACACACATTCCAGAGTGGCCTTCCCCGGGAGCCAGCTGTGCGCAGGTAACTGAAGCCTGCCCTTAGCCTTGCTGTTAATAAGAGTAATTGGCCCGCCACTGAGGGGCTGCTGGAGCGCTGTGATTTGCTCTGCACGGGGGTCTCCCCATACCATATGCGCAGGCAGCGGTGATAGAAATATTTTCCATATGAGCTCTCCTTTCACATGCTTAAGTGCTCCAGGCTGAGTTAGGCTGGCCCATTTGTCATTTACTCTACACAGTAAAAAATCAACAGGGAAGTTGCAAACCCTGGCTACAACTAGAGGGCAATGGTCTGCTTTCAGCTTTCCAGCATCGCAAACCCATTCAGTTCCTCCAGCTCCCATTCAAGCCCTCGGACGACCCCCCCCCGCCCCCCGCCCGCACCCCTCCACCCCACCCACACCTCCACCCCAGGCCCAGAGAATATCTGCAGAGCAGAGGACACGGGTAACTAATAGGCTCAAAGCCTGAAGCAAATGACCCGTTGCTGCACACCTCGGAGCCACATGTCTATTTTGAACCCACGGCTAGCCCTGCAGCCGGGCTTTGGGAGCATGCTCTTGCTTCCACTCAGAGAGAAGGGAAAGTCATTACGTGAAGCTTTCAGAGCCTGCTCCGTCCTGACAATGCTAACAAAAGGCAAAGCTGTGATGTGGTCCCTGGCCTTTTTAGGAGACAGTCTTTTCACTTGGCTTTTCAAGAGGAAGATGGATTCCAGAAAGAGACTGTTCTTCCATTCATTACTCGGGCCTCAGTCTTTGAGATCTTTCATCAGAATAAAGAGTACAAGGAGCGGATGAGGCAAATTTGCTGCAGCCTTATTTGCAGGTGAGGGTGGATACACCTAAATGCTTCCTCTCCAGACCACATGGTCCCCCCTTCCAGTCTCTTTGCCTGCATTAAGAACTGGCTCCCAGAGCATCTATGATGTTCAGAAATGTATCCAGCAAACATATGAGCTAGACCCATAAGAATAAATCACCTTCAAGGGCCTTAAACATGCCTCCCTGCCTTAGTAGCTCTGGGCATATTCTAGCCCTGTCATGTATCACCATCCCGCTACAAACCTATGACCCAAAGTTAAACACAGATTTTTCCAAGCACATCAAAGCAAAAGGGAGGAAAATGTGATGCAAAAGCAGTAAAGAAAAGCATTTCCTCTAGCATGCGTATCCTCTCTGCAACACTGGAGAAAAATTTTCAAAAGGTAACAGTCCCTATCGGAATCTGACACGCACATTTATTTTTCTGCAATGGCAGAAGGAGAAATGTGCACGCTCCAGGCATCTGTCACCGAGGCCATGCCAACTCCCCAGTGTGGCAACTGTACAGACAACCTCAGAATGAGCTTTTAGAAATGACGGGATTCTTCAAGAAGAAAAGAAGTCTTTCTGTAAGAAAAGGCAAAGCAAGCCTGAAAACGCAATATAAAGCATTACTCTTCGCACACCATAAAAAAACCCGTTCCCTGATCCCTCTTGGTAGATAGAAAAGGAAATATAGTGCTGACAAAAATACAACTTCTGACAAGATATTTTATTTGGCTTACCTCTCCCCCAGGTCTTGCTAACACTGCTGTTTGAACGTGGAGCAATGTTAATATCAGGTAGCTGACAAACATTATTACCCAAAGTTAGAACTACCCTAGAGGAGAACTCCGTCTGCCAAGTGCTAACAGCTAGCAGATGCACTTGTGTCTCGGGATTCCAGCCCTGGAGTTCCGCTAGGCACCGCGCTGGTTCCCTCTGCTCTCCCTCACGGTACTACCCGGAGCTCCGAGCTCAGCCTCTGCTCTGAAGAAAACTGGTAAGCTGATCTCTTCATGTAATAACTTCTCCCGGCTGGGGGAGGGGACAGGAGCCAGCTGGGAGCTGGGGGGCTGCCTTGAACAGAAAGCAGAAAGGGGAGGGACAGAAATCAATGTGGAGTTCTGCATCTGGTCTCATTCATGAAAAGGGCTCCAAGGTAAGCGCTCCGCATGCAGGGGGAAGACCCCTGCTTCATCAGGAGGCAGTGAACTGCAGCAGGATGAGCTCCAGGCTCGGAGCTGGGAGACCTGGGGCCTTCCTAGGCCAGGATCTGCCGCTGACAAGCTGTCTGCCCGGGGACGCTGCCAACCCATTCTGGGCTTCAGTTGGTTTTCTCGCAGCTATGGTCAAGGGCCGGGTAGATGACCTCTGGGTTCCCTTTCAGTTCTGACTTGAAGGCTGTAGAACTCCGGGCAGTCAAAGGCTGCGTTATCAAGGGCAGCCTCGAAGGGGAAAGAAATCACAAGGGTGCTGTGTGTTTATGCACTGATCATGTGGGCATGCATGGATGGGGACCGAAGAAGCCGCTCTATCCCCCCTCTTGCTGTCTCCCTGGGTCAGTGTGCCTAACCAAGGGCTTGAGGAATTCTTGCAGATGATGTAAAAAATAAATGATTAGTGGGAGCAAGTGAAGCCCGGGTGCTAGATGGCGCTGGCGCAGTGCACTGAAAAGCAGGATGGTTTTCAAGAAATACCTCTGGGTAGAATCAGTTGACCATCAACGTGGGGCTTGGGGACATAGGGAACACGGGAGTGGGCCAGGAAGTGGGTCCTGCAAAAGCCTACAGTCTACTTGAGATGCACCCTAAGTGGCCACCTCTTATTATGAAATAGCAGGGCCCATTGTCTAAAATAGGTGGAGAACCCACCAAGTATTAGATTCTGCTTAGGATGGGCTCCAGAAAGCATTCTGAGGCCAAGGAGGGGATGCCGGCATGATGCAGTGGAACGGCCTGGGCCCCGGAACCAGGGAGACGGTTCAAAGCCCAGGTCTACCACGAACGCCCTGTGGGTCTGTGGGAGATTATTTAACTCCAGTGAGCCCCGGCTGCCCCACCTGTGAAATGGGGAAGGGCCATCTGATGGTTTGGATGACCGTCAGTGAGGTCACCAAGGCACAACATGTGGCAATAGTTCCTGACACACAGTAAGTGCCGAAGACATCAGCTTTCCTTCTGATCTGAAATTAATATCGACACTCCGTCCCAGAAAGGAAGTTAATCAATCCTTGAAAAGCCTCCGGTTGTGGGCATTTTTCTTGCCTCAATTAGGAAACTTTAAACCAACTGTAGTTTGTAACCATCTCAAAATGTTTTTTATCACCAGTCACATGACAATTTACTAGTGGGTTGTTTTTTTTTGCGGGGGGGGGGGTAGCTGGGTGAAGGGGCTTAGAATCCCTTAGAGTCCCTTTTTCCAAGGCTAGAAGAGACAGAAAGTTGGAGATAATATCTCCATTGAGAGAAAGGAAGGACGGAGTTTCTTCTCTGCCCCCTCCTCCTCTTCTACCTCCTTCTTGTTCATTATTATTATTACTGGTTAGCCTTGGTTACTGCTAGCTGGCAGGGAGGGGCGCTGTCATCTGCTCAACAACATCCCCAGAAATGCAGGCATCGTCTAAGAAAGCCAACGTTCTCGAAAGACCAGGGGTTCTTGTCTGGTCCAGGGTTTGGGAAACTTTCTGAAAAGGGCCAGAAAGTATTTTTGGCCTTGCAAACCATATGGTTTCTGTGGCAACTAGTCAACCCTGTTGTTGTCACACACAAGCAACCGGAGACAAAATATACACTAACGGGTGGGGCTGTGTTCCAAAAAACTTTATTTACAGAAACAGGAAACAGGCCAGATTTGGCCGTAGTTGGCCAGCCTCTGGTATAGGCAACTTCCCAATCGTCCTTCAACCCACTGCAATCTGACTTTTGACCTCTGCTCTCCGACAAGGGCTCTGGAAATGTCTCCGATGACCCCGGTGTCATAAAATGCAGAGGCTAATTCATAGGGCTTATCTTATTTGACTTCTCTGCAGCATTAACCACGTCCTCGATTTTTTAATATTACGGTAAAATACGCACGCCATAAAATGTTACCAGTTTCGACATTTTTACATGTACAACTCAGTGGCATTAAGTACATCCACAGTGTTGTGCAACCATCACCACCACCCTTTTTCAGAACTTTTTCATCACCTCAAGCAGAAACTCTGCATTCATTAAGCGATAACTCCCTGATTCTCCCCTCCCCACATACCTGGTAATCTCTACGTGACTTTCTATCTCTATATGAATTTGCCTCCTCTAGGTTCCTCATCGAATTGCAATCATACAATATCTGACCTTTTGTGTCTGACTTATTCCACTTAGCATAACATTTTCAAGGTTCATCCGTGTCATACCATGTATCAGTACTTCATTCTTTTTAAGGCTGAGTAATATTCTGTCATATGTATGTAATACCACATTTTGTTTATCCATTTGTTTGTTGATGGACACATGGAGTGTTTCCACCTTTTGGCTCTTGTGAATAATGCTGCTATGAACATGAGTGTGCAGGCCCCTGGTTGAGTCCCTGCCTTCCGTTCTTTGGGGCATATACCAAGGAGGGAATTGCTGTATCATATGGTAATTCTATGTTTGACTTTTTGAGGAACACCCAACTGTTTCCCACAGTGGCCGTATCATGTTATATTTCCACTAGCAATGCGTGAAGGTTCTAATTTCTCCATATCCTTTCTAATGCTTATTATTTTCCACTTTTTTGACAATAGCCATCTTCAGGGGTATGAAGTCCTTTTGGAACCACTCTCTTCCCTTAGCTTCCAGACCACCATGTTCCTATTTTCCTTTGCCTCCAATTAGCCAACATTCTTTGAACACCAAGAGCCCAGCATTATTCTAGGAACTTTCCATATAGTGTGTCACATAACCCTGACAACAGCCTTATTAGATTAAAGAGCCTGTTCCGTGTCACACAACAGGTAGGTGGCAGAGCCAATATTCTGACCCTGGCAGCCTGCTTCTAGGACCTAGTTCCCAATGACTACATTGCGCTGTCACCACTTTCTCTGGACACGCTCCAGTCCCCTTGCTACCTCCTGGCCCTATTCCCCTAAATGGTTGTGTTCTATGCCCTCTCTTCTCTGTCCCCTCTCCCTGGGTCATGTCACCCTCTCACTGGTCCCAACCACTCTTTATATGCCAACAGCTCTCCACAGCAGTCTACAGCCAGCTCTCCCCCCTGACCTGCCAGCCCATGTATCCAGTTGCCTAATGCATACTTGGATCTCTCAGATGTACCTCAAACTCAACAGTCGACTCCAAGACTGAACTGCTTCCCTGACCCGTGTTCTTCCTGTTATCTCCATCTCAGTGAATGACATCATCACCCATCTCATTCCCAGAGGTTGAAAACTGAGTGTTATCTTGAGTCCCCCTACTGCCTCACTTGCTTGTCTAAACCATCACCTGGTCTGATTGAGTTTTCTTCTAGAGATTTCTGCAACCTGCCCATGGCCTCAGACTCCTGCCCTTGCTCCCCTCCAGGCCTCCACCATCTGTTCCTGACTTTTTATAGCCTGACCTTGTAAGCTCTTGCTCTTGTCTTTCCCCTTCTAGTCTTCTTCCCCACTGCCACCACTGGCATTCTTCTAAAATGTGAATCTAATCAAGTCACTCCTCTGATTCTTCCTTGTTTAACTTTTTATTTTGAAATAATTTTATATTTATAGAGTAGTTGCAAAGATGGCACAGAGTCATGGTATATCTTTCCCCAGCTCCTTGTAATGTTAACGACTTAGACAGCGATGATCTGCACATTTCTGCAGACTAGGACGTTAACACTGGCCCAGAATTAACTAACATAAGCACTTTACTCACATTTTCCCAGTTTTCCCCCAAATGTCCTTTTTCTGTTCCAGGACCCAGGCCAGGATCCCATGGTGCACTGAATCCATGTGACTCCTTAGCCTCTTCGGGTCGGTGACGGTGTTCCACCCTTTGTTTCTCATGACCTTGACACTTTTGAAGAGTACTGGTCAGGAATTTTGTGGAATGTCCCTCAGTCTGGTTTTTACCTGGTGTTTTCTCATGATTAGACTGAAGTTACAGGTTTTGGGTAATAATACTGTACAGGTGAAGTATCTTTCCCATCACATTGTCAGGGGTACCCTCTATGAACATGACATGCTGGTGACGTCAACCTTGATCGCTTGGTTAAGGTGGTGTCTGCCAGGTTTGCTCACTGTCGAGTTATTTTTCCTTTTCTATACCCTATTCGTTAGAAGTGAGTCAGTAAGTCCAGTGGAATTAAGCTCCACTTCCTGGAGGGGGGTGTATCAAAGCACGTTTGGACAGATGTTAAAACCATCATAATAATTAATACATTTTTGGGGACAGATACTTTGAGGCTATGCAAATATCCCAGTTCTCAAAATTTTGCCCACCAATTTAATATTCATCAGTAGCTCTTGCCTGTAGCAATTATTATTGTACTGTTTTAAGTGGTGATTTTCTGTTTTCCTCATGCCTTCTACATTATCTATGAATCAGAATTCACCAGGATGGAAGATTTGTTTCTCCTCCCACCTTTATTAATTCAATCATTTATTTATTCTTCCCCGCTTCTTAAAATCTTTTGATGGCTCAAGGAAGAAGTCCGAGCTCCTTAATATGACACTTGCAAGGCTGTTTGCGATCTAGTCTCTTCCTGCCCTTCCAGCCTCCTCCCCCCTCTCTTCTGGCCACATCCCCCACTCTCCAGACATCCTGACATACAAGAAATTATCCTCAAATGTCATGTGTCCTTGTGCTCTGGGCCTTCCTGCCTCATGCTAGTCCCTTTCTCTAGAATGTCATTCTCCATCTTCACTGGGTTAGCTCCATCATTCTTTGCCTCTTTGAAAACTCTGCTTGCATTGTTTATAAGCACCAAATACTGGAAACCACCTACACGTTCAGCAGTAAAGACTAAACAAATAATGTTGCTATGAACATGAGTGTGTAAGCTGGGATACTCTACAGCAGTAAAATGAATAAACAAAAGAAGGAAAAAAATGAGCTTGCTTCCTGTGTAATGATACGAAACATCTCCAAGATCTATTATTAAGCGAGAAAAGTAGGATGCACAACGATGTGATTGCCATCCACTATTTGTACATGTATGTTTATGATTGCTCCTATCCTATCAACTATCTATGGAAGAACACACTAGAGACTAGCAAAAATTGGCTGCCTGCAGGGAGTGGAAGTCAGCAGCTTCAGGGCAGAAATGGGAGGGCAACTGATTACTATGTAGTCACTTAGTCACCTGTGAACATTGAGCACTTGAAATGGGGCTGTTCCAAATTGTGATGCGTTATATGTAAGGTACACTTTGTACCCGTTCAAAGACTTGGTACAAAAAAAAGGAAGGTAAAGCATCTCATTAATAGTTTTTATGCTGATTAGATGATGAAATGATAATTTTATATATATTGGGTTAAATAAAATATAGGATTAAAATTAATTTTCCTTGTTTTGTTTTACTCCTAAAAGATGTGGCTACTAGGAAGATCTTATTTTTTAAATTTTTTATATTTTAAAGATTTTACTTACTTATCTGAGAGAGAGAGAGAGAGCATGAACAGGGTGAGGGGCAGAGGGAGAAGGAGATTCTCTGCTGAGCAGGGAGCCCGATGTGGGGCTCGATCCCAGGACTCTGGGATCATGACCTGAGCCGAAGGCTGATGCTTAACCGACTGAGCCACCCAGGAGCCCCTACAAGGAAGATTTTAAATCACATCCTGTCTTCTATTGGATAGCCCTTCTATAACCTTTTCATACTTACTGAATTATGAAACATGTGAATCAACTCCTATTCCAAAAGTAAATAAAAGTGAAGTAACAGTAATAATAACAATTAATGATATAAATAAATAAATGCACAAATCCCCCTCCTCCCAATGATCTGCTCACATGTCACCTTTTCTGGGAGTTGTGCCTCGCTAGGCTCCCTGCCAAGCTGAGGGCAGTGCCCCTGGCCTCTGTCCTCAGGCATCTTCTGATGACCTTCAACATGTCTGCCTTCCTCAACAGAGAGCAAGGCCTTGATGACAGGAGATTGTCTTTTTGTGTTCCCAAGACTCTGCACATGGTCAGCCTTATTCAATGTCTGCTGAACAGGGAATGGATACAGGGGAGGATCCAATGGGAAACTCTCGTCAGCTTGTGACAGGAGGTCTTCTGACGGTGCGTCTTCCAAACCCCAAAGGGGAAAAATGAAAAGGAGAAATTCTCAGAAGGTACACCCGTCAAGGAAACACAAATAATTTCCAACCTAACTTTTGGGGGACCTAGATAGAATATAAGTGACTGGAGGACACGGGACTATCAAAAAACTGAGAAACAAATGTTTTTCTAAAGCCACACATTTCATGTAAAACGTAATCACGCACTTCTGTCTTCATAACAACAACAGAGTAAACCCATAGCAGATAGCACCTCTAAGGCTATTTTATTTCCCTTAAAAAATGTCTGTCCCTTTATGAAGGAAGAAGTGAGATGCAGCCCTCTCCACAGAGGTATATACTGTATGGTTAAGCTGTTAAAACTATGTTTATTTCCTTAAATATGCTTGCATTGTGGGGAATAGGTGGGGAAAGCCTCTGTCAAGAAGTTGCTGATGGGGCTGGGAGCAGAAGCAGGTGTTAGTAATTAACTCTCCCTTTGTGTGGACCGAGGAGCCATTAAATAGCCAAGGGATCGGGAAATGAACAAAGCGAAGATGAAAATGCGTTCTCGGTCCCACTGCCCTTGAACAGAAGGAAAGTCACGAGAGCCTAAAACAAAGGGAGTCAGCGCATCCTTCCCTTTCTCCGGTGTCTGCCTGAGAGGGCAGCTGTGCGCTTAGGCTGAGCACCTCTCTGGGTCGCTAAAAGGAGGGCTATGCGCTGGGTCAGCTTTGAAGTAGCGCCAGGAGCAGCGCCAGAGACTGTCAGGGAGGTGCTCGCACAAAGTGCACAGGGCAGGCTCACCCGACGTCTGAGAGCACGTTGGGCATCAGGGCCATTCTTGGGCTGACCAAGTCTCTATTTCACATCTTCACGGTAGAAGTTCTCACATCGTGGTCCCCGGATTAACATCACCAGGGAATTGTCAGAAATGCAAACACTGGGGCGCCTGGGTGGCTCAGTCGGTGAAGTGTCTGCCTTTGGCTCAGGGTCCTGGGATCGAGCCCCGCGTCGGGCTCCTCACTAAGTGGGGAGTCTGCTTCTCTCTCTGCCTGCCGTTCCCCCTGCTTGTGCTCTCTCTGTCTCCCTCTCTCTTAAATAAATAAATAAAATAGTAAAAAAAAGGAAATGCAAATACTTACTGAATCGGTGGCAGCTGGGGGCCCATGGATCTGTGCCGTAACAAGCCCCACGGAGTCCCGCTAAAGTTCGAGAGCTGCTCCAAGCCGCAGTTCTCTATCTAGCAACCCTTAATTCAGGTTGTAGAACTTAAAAATATTATTTTATAAAAACACGTTTTCTTAGCAAATGTGACTATTAGATATTAAAGCACAGTCTAGAGTTGTAATAGTTAAAACAGTGGCGAATACTAGCAGAATAGGGAAGACGGATTATTTCCACAGCTGAACATGGAAAGGATTTAATGCACAGCCAACGAGTCATTTCAAGACAGCAAGGAAAGGGTGACAAAGGCTGAGAATACTGCTAACCACTTGGCAAATAAATAGAGTTATTTTCCTGCTTTACAGCATATGCCAAAAATAAGTGGCAGGTAGATTCAGGATTTTAATGCAAACAATGGAAGTACGAAATCAATACAAGAAAATAGGCCAACATTGCTATATTCTTGGAGCCAGGAAGGACTTTTAAGCAAGGCTCTAATAAAGGCAGAAATCATAAAGGGAAGGATTTACACAAATTTTTAGGATTCTGTACATTAAAAATAGCACGAGTGAAATTAAAAGTCAAATACACAGTAGAAAATGTATTGATCTTATTTATTTGCTAAGATATCAGTACCTATCATGTGCTGGAACCTGGAGGTGTAGTTATCAGCAAAAGCAGAGTCCATTCCTATCCTCACAGACCTTACTGGCAGGTGCAGGAGACCAAAAGTAAATCTGAAATTGCAATGTGGAAAGGGCTGAAGAGGAAAGATGTGTGCGGAGCTAGAGGCCTGTCATCATTGGGGAAAAGTGGGAAAAATGGAAAAGGTGGGAAAAGTCTCAAAAAGTCCTATTCCATTTTTTGAAGAAAATCAAACCCACGATAAAAGCACTTGCATTAGCAGCAAATGGCTTTCCTGAGGACCCAAGAGGAAGGAGGTGCGTGCGGATGGAGAGAGTGAGCAAGTGGGGGCACCCCATAGCATTAGGCTCAAGGCCAAGAGGGGGCTGTTTCCTATTGAAAAATCTGTTTGAAGGACTGAGGCAGCCGTTACATGATTAGATTTGCATTTTGAAAGGCCACTCTGTAATGGAAAAAGGGCTGGAGAGGGGCAAGACTGGAAACTGGGAGATGAGGTAGGAGAGGAAGGCTGTGGGCCAGATGAAAAGGGAGAAGAGCTTAAACCAGGATGGTGGAAAGAAGTGAATAATTTCAATGATAATTTACAACACAGATAATGGAAAAGGGTTTATGCCCATCATTATTTAAAAAACCCATATATCAGATAAAGACTATTTAATAGTGAAAGGCTGGAAGCAATGTAAATACACTATGGTATCTTCAAAAAGTGAAATCTTATCCAGTCATTCAAAATGACCATGTCATATATTGGTGGATATGGGCACCTTTGGTGTTATATTGTTTTAACACATAAATGGAAGGATAGTCTTTTCAGCAAATGGTGCTGGGATAACTGGATATCCACATGCAAAAGAATGAAGGTGGACCCTCACCTAACACCACGCACAAAAATTAATTCAGAATGGATCACAGATTGTGGCAGGTGGGATAATGAAAATGTTACATTAGGTGGCAAAGGGGAATTAAGAGAGCAGATGGAATTAAGGTGACTAATCAGATGATTTTGAAAGAGAGAGATTATCTTAGGATACCCAGGTGGGCCCAAAGTAACCCCAAGGGTCCTGAAATGTGGAAGAGTGAGAATGAAGAGGAAGTGGGAGTGATTCAATGTGAGAACTCAGCGTGCCATTGCTGGCTTTGAAGATGAAAGGGAGCCGTGAGCCAAAAGAGGCAGGCAGCCTCTAGAACACGGAAGAGGTAAGAAGGCAGGGATTCTTCCCTACGGACTCCACAAGGAATGCAGCCTTGTCGACACTTTGATTTTAGCCTAGTGAAACCCATTTCAGACTTCTGACTTCCACAGCTATAAGAAAATCAATTTGTATCGGGTTACTGACTCAAATGTGGGAGCTAAAACTATAAAAC
The DNA here is from genome assembly GCF_004348235.1 of Phoca vitulina. Lineage (NCBI taxonomy): Eukaryota > Metazoa > Chordata > Mammalia > Carnivora > Phocidae > Phoca > Phoca vitulina. Next base: position 36,542,780 of record NW_022589723.1, on the reverse strand, counting down.
CCTTAGAAGAAAACATCAGAGTAACTTCATGACCTTGGGTCATGATGGTTTATTAGATATGACACCAAAAGCACCAGTGTCAAAGGGAAAAAAAAATGGGACTTCATCAAAATTGAAGACTTCTGGGGCACTGGGTGGCTCAGTTGGTTAAGCATCTGCCTTCAGCTCAGGTCGTGATCCCAGGATCCTGTGATCAAGACCCTCATCAGGCTCCCTGTTGAGAGGAGCAGCTCCCCTCCCCCTCTCCCACTGCCCCTCTCCTTGCTCATAGTCTCTCTCTCTCTCAAATAAGTAAAATCTTAAAAAAAATGGAAGATTTCTATGCTGCTAGTGATATCAAGAAAATGAAAAGACAACCCACAAAATGGGAGAAAATATTCACAAATCATATGTCTGATAAGGGACTTATATCCAGAATATATAAAAAATTCTTACAACATAATAATAAAAAGATAATCCAATTAAAATAGGCAAAGGACTTGGATAGCCATTTCTCCAAAGAAGATACACAAATGGCCAATAAGCGCATGTAAAGATGCTCAACATCATTAGTCATTAGGGAAATGAAAATCAAAACCACATTAAACCACTTCATACCCACTAGTCAAAAATATAGGTAATAAAAAATGTTGGTGAGAATATGCAGAAATTGGAACGCTCACGCACTACTGGTGATAATGTAAAATGGTGCATCACTATGGACCACAGTCGGGCATCTGCAACATAAAGTTAAATGTAGAGTTACCACAATACCCAGAGATTCTGGTCCTATGTATATATCTAAGAGAAATGAAAACATAGGCCTACATAAAAACTTGAACATGGATGCTCATGGCAGCAATATTCATTCATAATAGCCCAAAAGTGGAAACAACTCAAGTGTCCATCACAGGATGAAAGGATAAATAAAACGTGCTATACCCATACAATGGAGTATAATTTGGCAATAAAGAGAAACGATGGCCCTTGAAAATATTATGCTAAGTGAAAGAAGATGGTCACAAAAGACCACTTATTATCCATGTAAATGAAATGTCTGGAGAAGCAAATTTATAGAGACAGAAAGTAGACTGGTAGTTTCCTAGGCCCAAGACGTGTGATGAGGAACGGGGAGGGCTGCGAACGGGTACAGGATTTCTTTTTAGGGGGATGGAAATCTCTGAAAATTAGATTGTGGCAATGGTTGCACAACTCTGAATATACCAAAAATATGTACACTTTTAATGGGTGAATGGTATATGTGAATTATTTCTTAATAAAGCTGTTTTTTAAAAAAGCAGGCCAGGGTGCCTGGGTGGCTCGGTCAATTAAGGGTCTGACTCTTGGTTTCGGCTCAGGTCGTGATCTCAGGGTCGTGAGATCAAGTCCTGTGTCAGGCTCCATGCTCAGCGTGGACTCTGCTTGTCCCTCTCCCTCTGCTCCTCCTCATGCTCTTTCTCTCTCTCTCTCAAATAAATAAATAGAATCTTTAAAAAAATAAAAAAATAAAAAGTAGGCCATTACTCAGCCATGAAAAAGAATGAAATCTTCCATTTGTAAGGACATTGATGGAGCTAGAGGGTATTATGCTAAATGAAATAAGTCAGAGAAAGACAAATACCATATGATTTCACTCATATGTGGAATTTAAGAAACAAAACAAATGAACATAGGGAAAGGGAAGGAAAAATAAAGTAAGATGAAAACAGACCAGGAGGGAAACCATAAAAGACTCTTAACCCTAGGACAAAAGCTGGAGGGGCAGTGGGTGGGGGGATGGGGTAACTGGGTGATGGGCATCAAGGAGGATACTTGTTGTAATGGGCACTGGGTGTTTTATGCAACTGATGAATCACTAAATTCTACCCCTGAAACTAATAATATATTATATGCTAACTAACTTGAATTAAAAAAGAAAAAGTAGGCCATAATATGGCATCCTTAATATAATTCTATTTTGGGTAAACAGAAAGGGTGATTTATCACATTCTTGTTCTTAAAAATTTAGTTATGCTTAAGAAAACTTAATGAGCAGCACAAAAATAAATATAGTAAGAAAAGCAAAATTATTTTCCTTTGGAAGAAATGGTGACGATAACAAATGGGAAAGCCCGTGAAGAGTCAGCTCACAAACGAAGATACACAAAGGCACTATGAAAATGGAATGTGAACAACGATTTAACATCGGTGGTAACCAAAATATTACAAAAACCAAATAACCTGATGCCAGGTTCACACGATGCCCTGGGAAATAACTGGTGAAGGACAAACAGCTATATCAGGGGCAGGAGTGCAGGGAAGCGGGCAGTCTGACATAGGGTGGGTGAGAATGAAAAGCAGAGCAGGTGCTCTAAGAGCTGGATGTGTACATGAATCACCTGGCCGCCTCCGTGAAGAGCCACCCAAGTTTTGTTACCCTGGTCCTCCTTTCCTCCCTCAGTCCCCCACCCCCTTTTCTTTATCTTTTCCCTCTCTTTCCTCTCTCCCTCCTCCTAGCATAGGAGCTGCGCGGGCAGGAAGAGCAGCTAACCACACCACGGCTGGGAGATGTGGACTTCTGTTAACCTCAGCTTGCTGGAACCAGCAGTGATGTTGGCATTGATTCTAATGGGCCCCCAAGCCACTGAAACAGCCATTCCGATTGCTGTAATCGGCTCCGCCCGAGCATTCCCCAGCTTGCAGACAGAGCTTGAATTTATTTTTCAGCAATAATTTCTACCAGGGGTGTTTTATTTTCTTCTCCCCATAGGGGGGAAAAAACTATTCAAAGATAACTTGAAGGTGTAGTCAGTAAAATGTGGCAAGAAGAAGTCAATACAAATTGTAAAAGTAGATACCACAACTCAAAGCTCGGCCCTGTAGCTCCAACTGATGTCGGGGTGAGCAGCCAAGGATACTTTACAAGTCTCTGAGGGCGAAAATTCATGTTCCTAAGCATAATTCCAAAGCAAAATCCAATAAACCAGATCATTAAGAAAGAGGTCAAGGTTTCAATAGTTATTGGGTGTATTATTTAATATTTATTGTGCCAGGTGGTGGGAGGTGGACATGATCCCCATTTAATCCTCAAATCCTGTGGATTATGTATCCCCTCATTTTATGATTGATGAAGCTGAAGCCTGGGAAAAGTAAAACTATTTTCAGTATACTTTGTTTAAGAAAACAGAGATTATGTAGGATGCTTTAGAAAAATTTTAGTTTTCTTTTTTTTTTTTTTTTTTAGATTTTATTTATTTATTTGACGGAGAGAGACACAGTGAGAGAGGGAACACAAGCAGGGGGAGTGGGAGAGGAAGAAGCAGGCTTCCTGCTGAGCAGGGAGCCTGATGCGGGACTTGATCCCAGGACCCCGGGATCATGACCTGAGCCGAAGGCAGACATTTAACTGACTGAGCCACCCAGCGCCCCCAGAATTTTAGTTTTCTAATTTCTGAACTTCTAATAATTTTAAAAAACATAATTATCTTTATTTTTTCTGTCTTTACTGAGGTCCACCTTCCCAGCCCAGCACCTGGCATCAGGAGTGGTTAATCTAAATTTAAAACGGAATAAATGTAGTTAATCACTAACCTTGGCTTTCTGCTGAAACTCTTAGGCAAAAAACCAAATAGACTCCGTGCTGACAGAGAACCTTGTTTCATATTTCTTATGATCAATATACACAGTCTATTTTGAATGGATAGACCATGTAGTCAGTTTTTAAGCAATTATGAAATTTGTTTTCCCCCCAGTAACAAAATATAAAATGGTGCTGTCATGTTCAGAAGAATGTCAACTTTCCATCATAAAGGAAAGTTTTAAAAATTTACCTCTTGTGTCATCAAGATTATTAGTTAGAGTGGTGCTAGCTATTATAACAGATTAATCTGGAGGTTCTGATGGCTTCATACACAGAGAGTTTCTTTCTTGTTTGGGTCAAGTCCAGATGGTGGAGCAGGTGGTGCTCCACTCCACACGGTTACTTAGGGACCCAGGCTGTCAGAGGGCCTGCCCACTTCAGCACGTGGTGTCCAGGGTCGCCCTGGACACTGACATCCGTCTGGCAGATGGGGAGGGGAGAAAGTGGAGGATCGCCAGGCCTGGCCACCTTCCATTGGCCACATTCAGCTGCAAGAAGGCGGGGAAATATGACCCAGCTGTGGGCCCAGGCAAAATGAGTCATTGGTTTGGCAACGAATGGAACAGTCTGCCATAGTAGTCAGCATCTTCTGAAGGGGAGAGTTCATCACTGTTACCTGTATTATGTAAAGTGTGATATATGTTTCTAGTAAGGTAACTCTGGATAGCCCAGACTTACTCCCTGCTATCTAGGAGGCTGAATATCTGCTTTCCATCCAGATTCACTCCCTGCCCCTGCTTCATCTAAGACCAGCCAAGAGATCTGATGAATATGCTAAAGAAGCAAGTCTCATCATTCCCATCAGTTGATGTGCAGATATTCCAGAAGCAGAAGCTGCAGCCCAGTGAGAGAGTTATTGCTCATATTGTGGGGTAAAGAGACACAAGGAAATGAACTTTTATCAAGTGGCTGCTCTAGCTGGCTCTGGATAGACATTATCTTATTTAATTTTAATAACCACGGAGAAAGGAATTTTATTTCCATTTTCCACAATGAGAAGGCTGAGGCTCACAGAATAGGCACCTCTCCCCAGGCTGCACTAGAAGTGGACCCAGTCTAGGTGCTGTCTTAGTCTGTGTACTTTCCAACATGCTCCCTCAGAGCCAGGAGCTCACAGGTGACACTGTGGGGAGCCTGAAATGGGAAGTTCCTAACAACGCCCTCCATGGCAGCTCCCCATGTCCTTCAGGGCCACCATTCTCAGCATTAAGGAGCCCCACGTACCACAAAAATACCCACAACATAGGGGCTGGGGCACTTGCCTCTAATCCTTATCACTGACCTTGACAAGGTGGAAGGATGAGGGGTGTTTCCAGGTTAGCAGTCCTCCACTTTCAACTTTGGTGGTTTCCACTTTGCAAAGTTGGGTATCTGCCTGATAGCAAGAGATGCTGGAGTTCTTCAGTCTTACTGAAAGCAATTATCCTAGGCTCACGCGTAGGAGATATCAGGCAAAATATTATAGTATAAACACAAACACGGGTGGAAATCAACAAAATCTGAATAATCTCAATGAAGAAAAGCACCAAAATTTGAAGAAAATCCGAAAGAAGAATCATGAATGTGAACTGAAGTGTGTGTGCATGTGTGAGTGCGTACCAGAGCCAAACTGATGTTCTTGGGACCAGATTAGTGGTTTATAACCTTTTTGTGTGTGTCCATAGCACACTTTCAAATACTCACATTTTTGGCTGCACATTTGAAGGGCCTTAAAGGTAAACACTGATTATGAAAAACAAAGCTTCAGGAAGTTCCAAAGGCTTCCCACAATTGTCACATGATTCACTTTTGCTGCCCTCCGTTTGAGAAAAATTGTTTACCACCCTGAACCGCCTGCTTTTTTTTATATTCCCAAGAAGTGTTTGCATATCTCAAGAAATGGCCATTTTCCATAAGGGCTAACTTGATGGGACACCATGCCTCTTTTTCATGGCACAGAAAAGCGTGCCTCATTCTCTGCCACATCTGACAGACACTGTGAGAGAATCTATTTGAGGCTGAAGCAAAAATGCCTTTCACATCCAGAGCAACATTTGGCAGAAGACTTAGGTACCGCTTGTCTGCAACAACCCATCTCGGGCTCTGGGGATTCACATTGGCTAATTGGAAATGTGTCCAATATAAAAGTCATCACACTTGCACAAGTGGGACCCAAAACTCCCTTTCACACACACAGCCTTTCACCCAGCCTTTAAGCATGCCAAGAGAGATTCAAGGTCATGTTCAAGTGCAGCCCTGATGAAATAGTGTCTTTCAGGGGAAAAAAAAAAAACCACAACCCACCAAACCCAGCTTTAAAAAAAGAATCTCTAACTAGACCTAAGAACAGCGCCATAAAACTGCCAAGAACCACAGCATTTCTGTACTCAGTAGGCCTTTCAGGGACGGTCTCCTAACGAGAAAGAAGTAACTTGAAAATATTCTGCCTGTGCCAGTGATGTGTGATTTAAGAGAGGAAATACTTAGGGGCTTAAGAGACCTTTGCAGGGAGCCGGGAAGCTGGCTGCAAGTTTGAAGACATTTGCATTCCCTGGAATCCAGGCTCATTTATCTCTGGGAACCACCAGGATGTGGAGTCCATAAACTGTGATTTTAGAAGGTCCCTAAGTGAGCAATGAATCAGAACAAAATGAAACTCAGCGCAAGTGGGTAGCAATTTATCGTGGCTTTGTCCCCAGTATGTGAGGGAAAATTCAGACATCTGCAATGACGTGGTGATGGGTCAGTGAAAACACTTCACAATTTGATAATGAATCCAGGAGCAGAATGTGGCTGAACGGGGTTGGCTCTCATTTCCTTGCCTCAATCAATTCAGCTCTATTTCCGGGGTATCTGCAGTATGCCTGGTGTTAGTAACTTATGCAGACCCCTGCTCCGGGGTCTCCAGGTCTCGAGGGGACGGGGAGGGTAGTGAGCGTGTAGTTAAGGATGCTAAAGCAGAGTTGCAGAGTATCAGATCTCCTCACCAGTGCCCAGCGAGGACAGTGGTGTTCTCCTGCACTTAGGGGACCAGAGAGATTTCTCTGCTTCTCAAAAAATCCCCACTGCTTCTGACTTTCCAGCATGATTTAGGACATAGACTTCTGTGTCTGGGTCCCATTTCCTCAGAGTTGGAATGTTCTGTCCATGAACCGTGATAATAGTAGTCAGTTATTTCTAACTCATTGCTTGGGAAAACATCCCACTAATACATAAAATCTTTGCATGAAGTTCTTTCTGCATTGTAAATCTGTTTAATTGACTCTCGACCTCATAGTCTGAGTAAACTTATCCACGGGCACCGTTCAGTCACCATCTCTCTCAATGGCTCCAAGCCCAGGCCTGACCTTGTCCGGTTCTGTACCCTCCACTGTCTTCTGCATACTTCCATGTCCAAGTCTCATCAACATTTGAAGTCCAAAACATCTATAATTAAATTCATAATCTGGTGGTTATGAATGTCCATTTTAACATTAGACGGCTTGAAGTCAAATTCTGGTTGCACCACACACTAGCTGTGTGTCCTTGGGCAAATCACTCAATCTCCATATGCCTCGTATTCCCCATCTATAAAAATCTGATGATTAATGGTACCAATCCCTTAGGTCTAGCCTGAGAATTAAATGAGATATTCCACGTAAAACAATGTGGTGTGTGATGCATACTGAGAGCTCAGTAGATAGTCACTCTTTTTACTATTCATTGCAAAATTGATGTCTAGATTTCTGTCATTGGTGCCAACCATTCTCTACCTGAGGCGGGGAATGCTAAAGATTGGAGGGTCCAGTGGTGAGGGTTCTGCAGTGGTGGGGGTTCGGCTGTGCTCTTGGGTGGCCCCTTTCCATACATGGAGAGGGAGAGCAAGGCAGGTGGGAAAGGCGGTTCTCCCAGATATAAGGGAAGAAGGGCCCGCAGCTCATCCCCACCCCTTCCTGTGCTCACAACAAACACTGCTCATCATTCATACCACTCTTCCTGGCGTCCTTCTGGCCGCATGAGAGTTGCAATCCCCTGGATCTGAGCTGGCACAATGGTTGAAACTTACATGCCACACGGCCTCAGAAGTGAAATCTTCTCCTGTCTAGAAGAAGCTACCAGTGAAAGAACTCAAACCACAGGACAGTCCCACAGACGATTCAAGTCGAAGAGGTATGTGTAAGGCTTCCCAGTGGCTTCTTCCAGCTGCTGCCAGTCCCCGTGGCTATCCTTGTTGCTGGCAGGGGTCTGGGAAAACAAAGATGGCCTCCGACAGATCACCTGACTCAAGTTTTCTTCACTCCATCCTCCTGGCCCTCACTTACATTTTCTTTTCTCCCTCATCCCTGTCTCAGGGGGTGGGGAATCTAAGAGCAATATTCTCCAGAGGTGTGTGGATCATGGGTCCTTCAGGATAATCTAGGTAGAAGAGGTCCACAGTCGAGTAAGTTTGGGAAAGGCTGTCCCCCAGAAACCTGCCTTTAGAGATGCACAAAATGCACGAGCATGCTGAAGGCTTAGAGAAATCCTGCAGAAGAGAAGCCTGTTTGACCCTGTCTGATGCAGTGCTTCCCAAATGTTATCTGTCTGTAGGACCATACCCACCCCCTCCATAATACCTATAGATATTCCAAGATTTGGTATTCTTCAGCACACATTTCCAGGAAACATGTTTTAGAGTCACATTTAAAATGTCTCTTTCTCTCATTCATCACACCAATTAGTGGCCAAGTCCTGGCGAATTGTTTCATCAGATGTCTCCTGATTCCACCTCCTTCTCTTCACTCCCACGGCCTCCACCCTGATCCAGTTGCTCACTTCCTCAATCCTAGACTAAGGCCTGAGCAGCCAATGAGCCCAGTATCCCTGCCCTACCCTTGCCATCCCTCTCTCCCTGTCAAACTACCTTCACAATACACCCATGTCATTGTAATGGGCTGAACGGTGGTCCCCCAAATGATACATCTACGGGGATTAGGAATCCCCAGAACCTGTGAATGTGAATGATGGGGTTCAGGATGTGCTACCACAAAATATGGCAACCTGGCAAGTTGAAGATTTTAAGTTAAAGGAACTGGAGACATGGTAGGTGTAGGAAAGACTCTCCGATCTTCTCCTGAAACAGGTTTTAAGACCCTCATGTGAGAGGTGCCCTCCCTATACCCAGAGGAAAGGGGCACCTTTATCCCCAAGATGAAGGAACACCCACAGCAGTCTGAACAACAGGCCTTGCTAAGTTTCCCCCAGTTTCTCACTCTCAGGCCCCTTTGTCCTGTCCCAGTTTCCCATGACTCTCCACTCTTCATCAAATCTGGTATAAAGACGCTCAAGGGGTGCCTGGGTGGCTCAGTAGGTTAAGCGTCTGCCTTTGGCTCAGGTCATGATCCCAGGGTCCTGGGATTGAGCCCCGCATCGGGCTCCCTGCTTGGCGGGGAACCTGCTTCTCCCTCTCCCTCTGCCTGCCGCTCCCCCTGCTTGTGCTCACTCTCTCTCTGTCAAATAAATAAATAAAATCTTAAAAAAAAAAAAAAGAATCTCAAGATGAGATCATTTGGGGTTATATGTGTGGGCCCTAAATACAAGGACAAGTGTCCTTATAAGGGATAGAGAGGGGAGTTACAGAGAGAAGAGGGGAGGCCAGGTGCACATGGAGGCAGAGATTGCAGTGATGTAGCCACAACCCAAGGAACGTCCGGGGCCACCAGAAGCTGCAAGAGGGAGGATTGACTCTCCCCCAAAGCCTTTGGAGGGGGTGCAGCCCTGCTGACACCTTGATTTTGGATGTCTGGTCTTCAGAACGGTCAGAGAATAAATTTCTGTTGTTTTAAGCCACGTTTGCGGCAATTTGTGCAGTCATAGGAAATGGATACAATCATCATGACATCTTTTTAGTCCTCTCCAAAAATGAAGCAACATGAGTCAGTGCTGATTTCCCTTAAAGTGTTGACTTCTCTGTTCCCATCACATGCCAGATAACCAAGCATGGCCATCATGGTGGTACATCCATGTGTGAAGGCATAGCGCAAGGGAGGCTTCTAGAAGGCTGGCTGCCCTTGCTTCAGGTTCCAGACTGGAGTCTGATTAAGTTGCTGGCTAGAAGCCTCCAACTTTGGAGCTTTCTAGATCCTTCTTTTCACCTCCAGATTTACTCCCACCATGCCTCTTCCCTCACTGAATAGCGTTTGAAAATAGACATCCATAAACTCTGCCATTGAAAATTTTCAGTCCCACTTAAAGACACGAAGGTGTTAAATCACACATTCCAGGGGATGCACAGAAAGTCAATGAAGATTCTGGGTTTGCTTGTTTTCTTTGTATTTCTCTTTCCCACATTCATTCATTCATTCATTCAACCAATGTTTATTGTGCGCATACTATGTGACAACCACTAGACCCAGAACTGGTTATGGTTAAGCATGAAATTCTGAATATATCTTTCAATCAATGAGCAACATTTTCTGCTTTCCCAAACAGTCAGCCTGAAACTACACGTTCCTTTTTTAATAAGGATATGTCCTGGATTTCCTTCACCCTGACTCCTAACCCCATACCTTCCAAGAGAACAATCTTTTACGGGTGGCCTCTACATGCCTTGGACTAGAGAGGCAGCCCAGAGGACAGTTATGCATTCGCTTCCACCAAAACCTTACAGTACAACTTGTTGGCTAATCTAGATAAATACTGGCTGTCAATAATAAATAAACAATAATACTAATAAATTTGGGGAGGTGTAAAGCCATAGACAAAATGTACATCTAACACAAAGAATTTTATTTTAGATGGCAAAAAATGCACTTAAGTAGGAATTTAAGGTCCAAGGCCTGGCTCTGCCATTTTCCACTTGGGTGGTCCTTTTGGGTACCATCACTCCATCCTCAAGAGTAGGCAGGCCTCAATGATTGGCAAAGCCCAAGCCCATGTCAAGTGTAGGACTACATTATTTTAACACTGTGTCAGTGATGAGGATCTGAGAGTTATGTGAACGTGTTCAAGACTTTAGGCACCAACTCAAGGCGTCAACGTGTTCAAGACTTTAGGCGCCAACTCAAGACACACTTTGTGTGTCTTTGTCACACAAAGAGATACAGACTTGCTCTCCACACAGGTGGCTCCAGCTGCCCCTTCCCAATTTCTGGAATAATTCCTTCAAACAAGGAATAATCCCTTAAGAACAAGGATCTCATTTTGTCTGTTTTTTGAGTTTTGTAGGCTGGAACACAACATGTACGCAATACACTTTTGCAAAATAAGTCGACAAAGGTCTATTGTTAATGACCTTTTTCTCCAAAGATCTCAAAGGAGCATTTAGTGAAAACAAAATCTGATCCACCAGGTGAATCAAAAGAAAACAAATTGACTTACAGGCTAATGAATTCTTTGGGAATACAAATGAAGGACCAAGAGCAACGGACAAGGCCCTTCTCCTTACTCATGGCTACTTGGCAGACACATTCGTGGCCCTTCCACTGGTCCTGCAAGTCTAGGTATTTTCAGGTTGGAGAAACACACACATATGATTAAAAAGTGACTGTGCCAAGATCACTGAGCCTAAGAAAACTGAGATCAGATTATCCACCCATGTTTTTGGATAGGAATAGATGAATGTCAAAGAAAACATATTTTTAAGAATGATGATATGAATTCAATTAAATATGATGCCTAAAGAATCTTATTTCATTTATTTAAATGATTTCCTTTTATTTTTTTATTTTTTAAAGATTTTATTTATTTATTTGAGAGAGAGAATGAGAGACAGAGAGCATGAGAGGGAGGAGGGTCAGAGGGAGAAGCAGACTCCCTGCCGAGCAGGGAGCCCGATGTGGGACTCGATCCCGGGACTCCAGGATCATGACCTGAGCCGAAGGCAGTCGCTTAACCAACTGAGCCACCCAGGCGCCCTAAATGATTTCCTTTTAAAAATACCCTGCATATTTGTTCTCTTTTAAAAATCACAGGAAACTAAAATACCTTACCAAAAATTATCCATAATCCCACCACTTTCCTTATTTAGGGGGGTGTGGAGAGTGGGAAAGTAGGTAGCTTTTTAGGTGTTCACTGAGTGGAATTAACAGGGGGGAAAAGTATTATCTGAATGGTGACACTGTTAGATTTAATAGAGGACAAGTAGAGCAATGATTTCTTTCTCTCTATTCACATCAACTTCCCCTTTCCCACCTGCATTTCCCCCAAGTCCATCACCTTCAGGGTGCTCTCTGATCCTGACAGTTGATCTACCAACATTTCAAGATCAGTTCAGTCACGGAAGACCTGAGCTGTTCATCCCCAGCATCTCTCCTCCACCTCTGTTACTGCAATCACTCATTCTTTTGGGGTTTACAAAGTCTTCTTGGGAAATACTTGCCCCATCCCGGCACACATATGTTCCTCACCTACAGCAGAGTGATTAAGGATTGACCTCACGTACCAGGTCACCAGGGCTCAGATCTCAAATCCACCATTCACTATAGCCTTGGGCAAGTCATATAACCCCTCTCGAGCTCAGTTAGCCCATCTGAGAAGGGGGAGTGAGAAGAGCAGCTATATCATGATAGGTGTGTTTACGGAAGGAATACTGTATGTCAAGGGCTCATCACATAACCTGATTGGTAGTAAGTGCTTAATTAACCATAGTCAGTGATTATTACCTCCAAATGAGAGTCACAGTAAAACATCCCAGGAATGTGGAAGTATGAGCCTTCCCCCCTGCCCAAGAGCAGTAGGATTAAAGAGGTCAAGACACCCTCTTGTTTAGATGACACTGCTCTCCCACCACAAGCTGCCTAAGAAAGCAATCCCAGGGAGGAGGCCCTGGCTCAGCCTGTGGCTCCCCTCCACCCACAGAAAGCTGTGGGAAAGAGCCGCTGCCAGGGGCTGTAGGCTTCCAGTGTGGGCTGATCCAGAACCTTCTTCTGGTGTCAGTCAGGGTGAACGGCATCGCAGAGCAGACTTGTGTATCTTCACACTACCTCTCAGATTGCCTATGTCATCTGGGTCCCATCTCCAGACCAGTGCACCCCTCCCTCAGTGAGGTCGCTCTCCAACCTTCCTGGACAAACCCCAAACCTCGCTGCTCTGACCTCCGGAATTAAGAATCTGCCGTGCTGGCCATATCACTTAATAGCTGCAAGTGTCTCAACTCTTCCTTGTCTCGGTTTCCTGAGTAATAATGGTACCTACACCTCAGGATCATTAAGAGGACTAAAGAAGTTATTCCACCAAAGGCATTTAAAATACTGCTAGACACATGGCACACTCACCACACTCACCATAAAACTGTTATTACTGTGATTTGCCACCACTGCACGTGAAGCAAGCTCCCTATAGCTTCATTGTCTGTTCTGAATGTTCCCTGCCCTTCAGCCCAATCACTGGACCTGGTTGGCCCCTGTGGCTCCTCCTCACATCACGGGTTCTTCAGGGCTGGGACGGAGGTAGAATAAATATTGTCTTGCAGCCACCCCCTTTGCTGTTTGCAAGGCACTGTCCTCCTCCCTCAAAAACCTCCAGCCCCTCTGAAGTTAATGTTCTTCCAACCGTTTCCCCCACTTCCTGTCTTGCTCCTGTACCCACTCTTCCCCACACAGAAACTAGAATAATCTTTTAAAAACTTAATTCAGACCCTGTTCTCCTTCTGCTTAGAACCCTTCTCTGGTGTGCTATTATACTTGGAACAAAACACAAAGCCTGTCTACATGTTTCTCACTCACTTCCACTGACTAGATAGCAATGTTGACCTTCGTAGTTCCTGAAACACTGACCCTCACTCTCACCCCAGGGCCTTTGCACTTGCTGTTTCCACTGCCCTCAGCACCTGCATTCTCTGGATCCTTCATGTCATTCAGGTCTGAGTTCAAAAGTCATCTTGTCAGAAAATCCTTCTAAGAACTTCCAGCATAAATAGCCCCACATTCACTATCCCTTTACTCCATCTATTGTTCTTATGGCTTTACCAACATCTGAAATGATCTAGATTTTTTTTTTTAACTTACTCTTTTCCTGTCTTTCCTCTCTAGGATATAAGCTCCATAAGATCAGGGATCTCTTCTTTATTGTTCATTGTAGAATCCCCTAAGCCTAGAATAGTGCCTGGTCCACAGTAACCCTCAATAAATATTTGATGACAAAAAGAACAAAGAACTACAGGGTCCAAAGACCACAGAGCTCTGGCATTGGACTCACCTGGCTTTGAATCTGAGCTCTGCCACCTATTGGCTGCATGACCTTTGGCAAGTTGTTTACCTCTCTCAGACTCAAAATTCCTCAAACTAAAATATGGGCAAAAGTGGTCCACACCATCAGGGTTGTGATGAGGATTAATGAGATTGCATCCACAGCACCTAACACACTGCTGAATTCCAAGCATTCAACAAATAGTTGTTATGGTTATTATTAGCCAGAGGACAACGCAGACTTCAAATTTTAGTAAGATTGAGGTTTGTTAAACTTGGATCTGTTTCTCTTTTTCAGAGAGTGGAGTACAGAATGTAGCCAAAAGGATGGTTCCACGACTCCCACCCAGGTAGGGACTCCGCATTTTGGACAAATGCCTCCCTTTGTCTGAGAAAGAGAGCAGATCAACACATCACCTTCCTGGGAATAATCAATCCCATATTTAAGGTTTAAAGCTGACAGATGAAGGATCCCAAGGTATCATAACTTCTTGTATAAATTAGCAAGAGGAACTAAATTTTCCATAGCCTAATTGAATGCATTTAGAATGAGGGGGGAGAAAAAGGAAAACACATCTCCCTGCAAGGAATAAGAGAAAGTCTCAACTTTGTCCTCCTAAGGAAGGGTCTACTGTGTGCAATCAAGCAACGCATATATGTTCCCCAGTGCATCCTGCACTTCTCAAGAGCTCTCGGGTCCAACTTCTTCTTCGCTCTCCTCTCTGGGATCTCTGGATAATTAAAATAAGGAGAAAGGGGTCTGGTCTGTTCTCCTCAACACTGAAGGCCAACAGACAAAGCATACATATGTCTATGCAGCATTTCCCTCTCTCTGGGGATCCTCTCAAGCTTTCCAAGCACTAGGCAGGGTTGTTTTTTATTTTAAGACAAGTTGCATCAAGCTTTTTAAGCAATCCCCAGCTTTTAGCCTGCTCAACAAAGGTAACCAGTGGTAGCTTTGGGTTCCTCTTCTATGGGTCTGCAGAGAAGTGTGATAAAAAATTATCTTGTTCTTCTAAAGGTGGCTTTGGATGAGGAGCAGGCTAAAGCAAGTAGCTGGATGCGGTTACGTCGGTGAGGGGCAGCCGGGGGTTTGCGTGGGCAATGGGTCAGTTTTAGGCATTTTGACAATGAGATGCTAGTGGACTTCCAAGCAGAGAGGTCCAGTGTGCCGTTGGTCACAGCTCCACGGAGACCGCTAGGAGGTATCGCTTATTCACATTACAACCAACAATGTCCTTTGGCCTGACATTATTGCAGTTGATGAATAACTTACAAAACAAAATCCAAATACACCTGGGTTTTGAATGAGGGAAGTTTCCGGTTGGGAAAGTGAAAGGAAGCTAGGAAAGAAGGGAGAAAAAGGACAGAGGCCAGGAGTGAAAGCGAGGCTAGGACACACAGAGGTGGAGCAAGAGATGGAAGGAGCAGGAAAGCAGAAAAACACAGCCAGGCACGGCGGGGAGGAGGGAGATGGACTGGGAGGGTGGGGAGGGGACAACGGGGTGGCAGGGAGGGAGGGACAGCGAGGTCTGCAGGAGAGAGGTGGTTTAGAGCATACTGAAGTGGATCTGTTACTTGAGTTTGCATGTGTCAACCTGCCTTGCCGCTTGCTTGAACAATGGTCATTGGAATAAACTATTAGTTGACATTCTTGTTAGCAACTCCTAAATGAATCACTCTTCACAGTTCTTTCGGTAACCTTACCATATAGTAGCTTAGCTTGAGCCAATGAAAGCAGTCAACATGCCCGAGGCAAACTGCAGACAGAGCCATCCAGCACAATTTTCTCCATCTGTATGGTCTGACATGGTAGCCACTAACCACAGTGGCTACTGAGCATTTAAAATGCAGCTAATTCAACCAAGGAACTGAGTCTTAACTTTTATGTGATGTATTAGTTTCTCAGAGGATGGTAAGTACACCAAAGGGGGTATAGGCAAGATATATTACTAGTATACAAATGACCAATCTCAAAGATATAATAGCTCTAAAATTAAAAGGAACACTTAAAAATAATAGTGAATTATCTTAAGGTATATTAGAAAACTATTATCTAGTACATCAAATGGATGGTTTCAGATATCGTAGTGCTTGGAATAGGAAAATGTAATAGGCATTTATCTGAAGACAAATATGAGATAAATAATAGTACACGTGATACATGAACATGGCATAAATTACGAAGGCTGAATGACCAAATCATGGAAGTCTGGGGGATACTAGACTGGGGGTGGTTTCCAAGCACATTATACTGCAAGTTGACAAATGACTTTAATTTGTGGCTTCAGACTCACGGGGTAAGAAAGAAGAGCTGTTTTTCAATGGTTGCCAAAGACGGGTGAGAGAGAAGAGGAAGGAGGTGAGAGACTGCAAAAATCTGCCAAGAAAGCAGAGATTTAGGGGCATTCAAGCCACTCTCTGTGGTTGTTGTAGATGCGACTGGGCCACTTACCACCAACACTTCACTCTTGTATTCACTTGCTGGGCGGACTGGGGGCAACAATGCTGATGATACCCCAGAGATATCATGTGGCGTGAATAAGGTAGAGCAAAAGAGGCTGCAAACTACAGAGAATCAAATACCAATGTTATCCATTTTGTTCCCTCCTCACTTTTTTTAGCTTTGTCTCCTCTTCCAGGACCCCACCTGGACCCCATTTCAGTGGATCTCAGATAATTTATTAAGGAATATTAAGCAGTTTCTATGCTTTTGGCTGCCCTGTTTCCTATGGTATGTTGACCAGAGTGTTTCCACTTGGTCCAAAACCCCTGCCAAAGCCCAGGGTAAACAGTCCATTATAAAACCGAGGCCTCTGACTATAGGTCTAATTCCCGTTATTAGCGGAGGGTGCGTGTCATTGTACAAGGAGAGCAACAACCAGGTCCCTCCTTCTGCTGATCCTCTGAAAAAAAACTGCCAGGTCTCTGCCAGAGTGTGCCCTGAAAAACAGCCAAGGCACAAATTAAAACCCACTTTCCGGCATTGGGAACAATTCCTCAAAAAAGCCACTTCCACAAAACCCGAGGCAACCTGGAATAATCCGGGAGCCAAGACACAATTTATTACTTCACAAAGAACACTGAATTCTGATCCAGCAGCAAAGTAGCTGCTGGGTTTTTTCCTTTCCCACACAAGCTGCATTTCAAAGGTCTGACACTTGCAATTTACAAGCCCAGCCCTTGAGAGGAATGCTTTCCATAGCCGAAGATTTATAGAATGTCATAAGTGAATACGACATAGGGATCGGGTCCTCCTTAGTCCCTCGTCTTAGACATGAGGCCACGGAGGCCCAGGCAGAGCAAGCAAGAAACTTGCCCAGGATCGCACACAGCAATAGGTGATGAGACAGCTGGCCGTGAAACTGAGCTATTTGGACCCTGGATCACTTCTCTTTCCAGCTCATCCAATCTTTCGACTACATTTGAACATCAATCATGTTCTCAAATTAACGTTTTAAAAGAAATATTTTTCATTTTCAAACCAGCAGAATCCAAAAGGGGATTCAGGCACTGCTGAGGAGATGGAGCCTCACAACATCAAGGGTTAATTTTTAACCCTGCCAGATCATGTTTCCATGAAAAGAGGTAGTAGGTAAGATGGGGCCTGAAGTTGCAGTGTGTATCCAAGTGACCCAGAACAACAGATGAATGCACAGCTGGGGAGAATGTGAATTGGCAAAACCATTCTGAAAAGAAAAAAATGACAATATGAATGAGGTGTCCAAACCTCAGTTTTGAGCCAGAATTACTACTTCTAGGAACTTACCCTGAGGAAGTCCCTAGAAAGACGAGCAAACATGCAATGTACATGTTTCCAGCAAAACACCTGGAAACCACATAAGTAACAGCAAGGTTTGGTGAAACACACTTGGATATACCCGTCCATGGGATGTTAGGTACTCAAGAGAAAGGGTATCTATGTATATCTTCTAACAGAGAGATGGTCTTTAAAAAGCACATCACAAAACGGCACATATAGTATGATCCCACTGTTGTTAAAATAAACCCTTTCTGTTTATTAGCAAGCAATAAAAAATAGCTGAGATTACCACCCTATAAAAGGACCTAGGAAGTGTTGAATTTTTCTCCTTTTGTTTGTAGCGTCCATTTTCTTGTCATGGAAATGCATTAATTCATAGAGAGTTTTTTGAAAGGTCTTACAAATGAAACAGGTTGATTATTTACTACCCAAGGTAGATACCCACAAAAGAATAACCTTAATACCTTCTCTACTGGCAGGATCCCGGAGCCGGATGATGATGCTTATCTCTGCTCCAGCATCTGTCAAGCCTTCCTAATTACTCCACAGGTGGCCAGAGGGAATGGGCTCTTTCCATCACAGGCCATTATGAGCCTCGTGCCCAGGACAGAAATGTGACCTCGGTGACTACTGCCCTTCCTTCCCCTGGTACAAAGGAGTCTTCTTTCTGTTCCCTCGCAGATGTGCTCGACTATTCTTCACCTTCTGTGTATGCTCAGAGAAGGTGATGTAGCCAAGGGGGCTCTAACTCTGACATCAGCTGGCCTGGGTTCAAGGACTGGCTCTGCCATTTATTTGCCGCTCGACTTTAAGCAAGTATCTTCCCTTCTCCAAACCTGATTTTCTTCTTTTATAAAGGTGTAATTTATACATCACAAAATGCACAACCCTTAAGTGTACAGTTCCCCGAGTTTTGACATTTACAAACATTACAGATATTTACACTCATGTATCCTCCACCTAAGTCAAAGTATAGAACACTTCCATTACCCCAGAAAGTTCCCTCCTGCCCCTTTCAATTTCTGTAAACCAAAGCATCCACTTCCTGATTTCTGTTACCATAGTTTAGTTCCGCCTGTCCTAGAACTTCATAGAAACCAAATCCTGTAGGTCAACTCTTCTGTGTCTGGCCTCTTTTGATCAAAATAATGTTTTGGAGATTCAGCCATGTTGTTGGATCAGTAGTTTGTTCTTGTTGAACGTGTCTGTTGTGTGAATATACTCTGATTTGTTTATTCACTCACCTATTGATGGGTATTTTGTTTTCTGTTTGGGGCTGTTATGAATAGAGCTGTTATTAACACTCTTGTTCAAGTCCTGTGTATGTGTATGCGTGTGCATATGTGTGTGCGTGTGTGTGTATGCGTGTGTGTGCACGTCTTTTGATTTCTCTTCAGTGAATACCTGGGAACAGATTTGTTGAATCAATTCTCCAAAGTGGTTGTGTCATTTTACACACCCACCAGCAATGTATAAAGGCTTCTGTCTCTCTTCCTCACCAACACATGGTATCATCAGTGAAGTGGTATTCATGGTATTGCGTGGAGGTTTTAACTTGTATGTTCCTGATTACTAATGATGTTGAGCACCTTCATGTAATTAGTGGCCATTTATCTATCTTCTTTTGCTAAGTTTCAGTTTAAGCCTTTTGCTCATTTTTACAGTTTGTTAGTTTTATTATTATTAGTTATGGGTTCTTTATATATTCTGGGTATAAGTCCCTTGTCACATAAATGGTTTTAAAAATACTTTCCTACCTATCTCAAACATTTAAGGTAAGGAGCAAGGTAGACAATGCTATGACAGTCTATAAACTTTAATGATAGCCTTCTTTAATAAAAATCACAATTTTGCTATTTGTAAGAAACAGTAAAATGGGGGCTAAAAGCATTGCAAGGAAGGCACGTCCTCCACGGACACAGAGGACAGGAAGTCCTTGGCTTCGACCCACCACCTTGGAAAGCCTCCAGCACTGCTGGTCTACCACAGGATTCTTTTGATTCTGCGTCTTCCCCAACGCTGCTTCCCCATCAACTCATATCATGATTATCATTCCCTCATCTTGGCTTTAATTTTGGATCAAATTTTTTGCTCTGATCTCTGATTGCTTTCCTTGCTCCTGAAATACTGGGTTTTGAGCTTCTCACAACCACGGTTTATGTTATTTTCTTGTGTGACTGTTGCTTATCCTGAATCCTGTCCTTAGCCCACCTTTCTGCTTGTCCCTCTGGTTTGCACGGTCTTGCTTTTATACCAAGAGTCAAAAGGTTCTTGTACTCTGTCCTGTTTATGTGGCTTCGGGCCCCTGGATCTGTCCTGTGTCCAGCCCAATCTTTATTTTTTGCATATCTGGGCTTACCCATGATGTACCAGACTTGGTGCCTCATTTCTAAATACCCTAGAAATAATATTGCCAGGATGTCCGTGGGGTAAGAGGTCAATTCTGTTTCCCAGGATAAAACATTAGCATGGCCTTAGCCATCAAGGTCTTTAATAACTGACTTCCTATCATCTTCCCCTACCTAGCTTTGGTTGTTTTTCAAATAAGTTTTCCAACAAGAAAATGCATT
This sequence comes from Phoca vitulina, assembly GCF_004348235.1. NCBI lineage: Eukaryota > Metazoa > Chordata > Mammalia > Carnivora > Phocidae > Phoca > Phoca vitulina. The sequence continues at coordinate 36,522,725 of NW_022589723.1, read as the reverse complement.
TCTATTTTTCCCCATTAAATGAAAAGATGAGTATAAAATAATAAGCAAGGATCACAAGAGTTGACAGCTCACTGCTGTTTCAATGGCAAGTTACTCCTAGCTAGAAGAAAGAATCTGGGCTCATGGTTTTTTTGTTTTGTTTTGTTTTGTTTGACTTCTCTATGTGTTCGTTCATTCATTTATTCACTCAGCATTTACTGATCACCAGCTAGATATGAATTTCTGTGATTGGGGCTAAAAATATAAATAAGCCTCAGACACAAATCCTTACCCTGAGATGTTCATGGACTGGTGAGGAAAGCCAACAGGTAAAGAACCTTCCTTCTACAAAACGGGAAGGGTTATGAGGCAAGTACACGGTGCTATAGGAGTTTAGGGGAGAAATGGAATATTCATTCCAGAGGCCATAAAGATGGCCATCTTTCACAGAAAAGGTTGTATTTGAGCAGTGCCCTAAAGGATAACTAGAAATTTAACAGACAAAGAAGATAGAGATCGTTGCGAACAGAAATGTATTTCACCAAACCCTTAATCTCCGAAGATGCTAGAAACAAGTTGGTTATAAAAATGATACCTAGGTCAAAAAGAATGTTTAAGAGAGAGAGAGAGAGAGAAGAATAAAGAAATAAAGTAATGGCTATCTAACAATAAAAAAAGAAAGTATACGTAGGTCAGTCATGCTGGGATGGTATATCTCCCACTGCAGGACTGTCTGGGGTGAGAACAGGAAAAGACCACGAAAGCTAGCAACACATGGTCCTATCTGTAGTGTGACTGTGCTCTTCCTTCTTTTTTTTTTTACTATGTTCAGTTAGCCACCATAGAGTACATCATTAGTTTTTGATGTAGTGTTCAATGATTCATTAATTGCGTATAACACCCAGTGCTCATTACAACACCTGCCCTCCTCAATACCCATCGCCCGGCTCGTGCTCTTCCTTCTTAACACTGGCCGATCTGACTACCATCTGCCTCATCTAAGCAAACGAAGACCAGGTCCATTTTGTGCACGGTTCTATCCCCAGAGCTGTGTCCAGCACGTCGAGGCACCGACTATTTATTAAAGAAATGGATGCGTGAAGCCGTGAATGCAGGCAGCTTGAGGGTGGCACCGCTCCTGCAGGCAAATCATGGCCTGTGTGTCAGGGCCTCCCACAGCTGGACTTTTGTCTTTCTGTTTCCACCCTGTGTTAACATTGTGATTCAGAATATTCTGTGCCTGCTTGGGAAAGGACTCTTGGGGAAATACTTTCGTAACAGGAAATTTTTAAAAGCACTCCCTCTAGGACTGGCTCAAACCATTTTTACTTATACAGACTGTCTCTAGGGGGCGAAGCTCTGCCTAGGAATGTGACCCAGGAAAAGTATAAATGTCTCTAATGTCTAACTGGGCGCCAAATGGTTACACACTATCACCGCTGGTTTCAGTTTGTAACTGTGCCACAGAAGTAACCTCTGTTATTTCAGAAGAAACAGCTAAAATGGAACTTGCTCTTTTCTTGCAAAACCGCATCCCTGGGGCAAATCTACCTGTGGGAGGGGCGCACACAGAATGTGAATGGGGGGAGGGGCAAAGAGCAAAGGACTCTAGGAAACGCAGATCAGAGCTCCAGTAAGATATCACCTTACACCTGCTGGGATGCCTGTAGTCAGACAGACAGATGGTAAAAAGTGCTGGCAAGGATGTGGAGAAATTAAAGCCCTCACACACTGCCGAGGGGAGTGTGGAATGGTGCGGCTGCTCTGGAAAACAGTCCGGCAGGTCCATGAAAGGTTAAAGGTAGAGTGAGCCCGTGACCCAGCAACTCCACTCCTGGGTGCGTATCTCAGGGAAATGAAAACATACATTCACACAAAAACTCACACATGAGTGTGCATCTGTACTCATAGTAGCCAAAAAGTGAACACAACTCCATGACCAGCGATTGGTGAGTGGATAAAGAAATTGGCACATCCATACAACAGAATGTGATTCCGCACTAAAAATGGATGACGTACTGACATCCACCACCACGTGGATGGACCCTGACAACATTGTGCCGGGTGAAAGGAGCCAGTCACCAAAGACCCCATGCTGCATGATTCCACTTATATGAAATGTCCAGAATAGGCAAATCTGTGGAGACAGAAAACAGATCAGGGGTTGCCAGGGGTTGGGGGCGAGGGTTCTGGGAGAAGTGGGGGGTGACTGCGAATGGGTACAGGCTTTCTGTTTGGGGTAGTGAAAATGTTAGCAAATTGATAGCGGTGATGGTTGCACAACCTTGTGAATATAGTACAAACTACTGAATTGTACACCTTTAATATGTGAATTGTATGGTGTGTGACTTATATCTCAATAAAATTGTTATAAAAAAAGAGAGTAGGCAAAGTGAAATGCAGAAGAGAAGGGACAAAGTTCAACCATAAAGGGAGGGGACAGACTGCCCCAGGACCTGGCGACAGAGAGGTTCAAGGTAATATCAGAACCACTCCTGATTTTAGTTCCACTTTTGTCGTGGGGATATATGCATTCTTAAGCTAACTCTTGGGAAACTATAAATTTGTGCTAATGGTAGCCGCTAGCCACACGTGGCTATTTAGATGTAAATTATCAAAAATGCAATAAAATTGAAAATTCACTTCCTTGGTTGCACGAGCCACATTTCAAGAGCTCAGTAGCCCCAAGTGGTTCTTGGTCAGCACACAGTGCAGATATGGAAGATGCCTATCATTTCATTCTTATCAGACGACACAGCTCTAGATGGCTCATGTGGCTACTTGGCAGGTTGTCAATGATTTCCCACCAATCCTCTTCGCTCTCTTTAAAGCCTAGAGTTAAAAAGAACTCTTTCCAGTATTGTTGCAGGTAAGAATCTGGGCCCAGGCCAGGCAAAAGAGCAGGTCCCTGCAAAGAACGGAGGCCCATCCAGGCCTATTCCCACACGGCTGTGTCACTCCACACATAGGCATTGCTCTGTCCTGCTGGGATATTGGAGGCTTTTTATTTCTTAAACAAAACAAAACAAAACAAAGCAAAGAAAGAAGGAAAAGAATTTTAGTATTGTTTTTATAATGCCGGTGGAATAATAAACAACTGTTTAATGTTCTGAGCTGTGAGATTAAGCCCCGAGGGGAATAGGAGGGAAGATAAATCAATATTTACCAGTAGTCCTTATCCCACGTTAAATATTAGCTTAAACTTAAAAACCCACGTTTTTGGTGGCTGCCTGTCCTTATGCCTGCATTTCACTGGTCTCTTGCTCTGGTAGAGAAATAATCATTTCAGAAGCAGCGGGTAATATCTGAACAATGTCCGTCATATATGTTTTACTGTTGTCTTTAATAGTTACTGTAAGCACAGGGATTGTAGGAAAACACTGCCTGATCGAAACGGTTCACCCTTTGTCACAAGCAACACATAAATGTCAGCGGGAGTCAACCGGTATTACTAGTAAAGCCAGAGGGTGAGTAAAATGAAGAGGAATTTGCTAGAAGGTTTGCTGATCTGGGTGGGGGTCTTGCATTTCACAGATACGCGTTAAGCCTCAAAATGAGAGACATCAGCAGTCGTGGTTTGTCCTCTGCAGATAGAATCCGGATTTCCACACCAAAGGAGGAACATGCTGGGCAGAGAATCCACCGTGTGTTCAGCTTGTCCAGCCACGCCCCTGGTCTCTCAGCCGCCCCGGAAAAGAGCAAAATTCCATCCCCAGAGAAGCCAGAAGAAGGTCTTGGTAGGGAACATGGGGCCACAAAACCAGGTCATTATATAACATTGGCTGGATGGTCCAAACAGCAGATTTCCTATTGCATATTAAAATATTCATGGGCATCACCCTCCCTTGGGTCTCCAATAAAGATCCTTTTTAAACACTAAGTGAATAAAATTCCCCACACCGTCTCCATGGCGGATGTATATTAAATACCAAGCCTTTCTTATCAATGGGTAAGGCTAAGCCCCGAGACGTGAAATAAGTTGCCTTAAATCATGGTGCGCCGGGAGGAGTCCAGGTGCCTTGGCATCTGAACCTGCTTTGTAAAACCTCATTATAATTGTATAGATTATGACAAGAAATGCAGTCATTATACAAAGAATTTTGGAAGTTAAGCGGTTATTTAATCAAAGTCACTTAAATGATTTATGGCTGGAAGGATCAAAGAATTAATGTTACAAAATTAAGCAAAAGCCTGAAAGCAGTGGCGGGGGTGGGGGGTGGCAGGGTGTGGGGTTGGGATTTGGTTTTCCCACGTTTTAATTCTTTTGTGAAAGTGAACCCAACAAATGCTTGAATATTTGCAATGAAAGTAAATCTCTCTCTCCCTCTCCAAGAGGAAGGAAAAATGACAATAAAATGAGTGTGGTTTAACTCAGTGAGAAGACCCGGGCCATCTAAAAGTCTCCTCATCCTCCCATCTTCTGCTAAGAAGGGGAGAGAATCTACTCTTCCTTCAGTCCTCTAAGCCAAAAGCTGAGAGAAAGAGGCTGGCCTCGGCCCAATACCAAATGTCCCTGAAAATGCCCGTTGTGGCCAACCCGGCGGCCAGTTCCATAAACCACCCACAACCAGCACGACTCTTTCTCTTCCTCCGTGTCCCCCCTGCTTCCCAGAATTTGGCCCCCTCTTCATCTGACTGGCTGTACCGGACATAGCCGCCATGTTGTATTTCTCCTCATCCCCACTCATACTCCTCCCCATGCTCCTTAGAACAAAATGTGACTACATCACACCACCAGACACAATCACACTCCTCCTCCAGTATCAGAGCCTGGCATGTGGGAAGATAGATGTTTATTCCATTCAAATAGAAATAAAAATTTCTGCTTCTTTGATGGCCAACTGTGGTAAATGATGAGCACTCTAGTCGTCCATTCATAATGCAAAGACTATGCTCGCTGCCTCTCTCCACAAGGATCTGCCCCAGGCTGGAGGTGAGTTGGGCCCAGAGAGAGACCATGGTCCAAAACAGAACAGGAGGCTGGGCTGCAAGGAAACCTGATTCTTTTTCACATCACTCCCATGTCTGTTTGTAACCAGGAAGTATCACCCACACCTTCCTGCTGCTCGCTCCCCACCCCTTCCCGAGATAGCATCTCTGTGCTAAGGCCTCCTCTGACCACATCTCACAGAGCACAACCCTCCCCATCTCTCTCTAGCCACTTCTTCCTGTTCAGCTTTTCTTCAGAGCAGTGATCACTGACACCCTGTCTGCCTCTAGAGCACAAGTTCCATGAGGGCAGGGACCTCTGATGTGGTCATTGCTACGTTCCCAGTGTCTGTCCTTGGAGCAGCCATGCAATCAGTTCTTTTGGAATAAAGACCTAGGATGAACAAATGTATGGAGAGCATTTACCAAGTACCTAAATCATGATGTCTACCAGTTACTGAGTGCTGAGAGTACTTTCAGCAAGCTCCTCAGGTATTCCATCAACACACGTATTTTCTGTCAATGGGCAATATTCCATCTTATACAATAGAAAGTCTCTTGCAGCGAACCCTAATGTCAGCTATGGACTTTGGGTGATAATGATGTGTCAATGCAGCTTTATTAGTTGTAACAAATGTACCAGGTGGGGGATGCTGATAGTGAGGGAAGACATGCATGGGTGGTGGGGGGTATATGAGAAATCTCTGTACCTTCTTCTCAATACTGCTGTGAATCTAAATCTCTAAAAAATAAAGTCTTTTTTTTTATTTTTGAGAGAGAGAGAGGGAAAGTATGAGTAGGGGGGAGGAGCAGAGGGAGAGGGAGAAGCACACTCCCCGCTGAGCAGTGGGCCTGATGTGGGGCTCAATCCCAGGACCCCAGGATCATGACCTAAGCTGAAGGCAGACCCTTAACCGACTGAGCCACCCAGGTGCCCCTAAAAAATAAAGTCTTAAAAAAAAGTTTCTTGCCCCAGGATAGCAGGGACACATGGTCCCAGGTTTATTACCTTACCTTCTCTTCTCACCAGCATGGGAAGCTAATTACTTCTGCCAAAATAGGTATTAGAATGATTCCTACTGTGTTCATTTCATTTTTAAGAATATCCGTAATATTTGTGCACTGCAGCCTGCTGGAGAAAAAATGCTTTTTAAAGCCAATAAAACACCACAACAACCAGATTTAAATGCTTTCATTTAATCTAAATAAACCAGTTCTGCAGCTTGGTAGATGAGTCCTCCAAATAGGTACCAGATGGTAAGCTTTCTGGGGAAAGTAGCTTCAGACTTCCCATCGAACTGGGACCAACTACTTTTCTTAATGAAGAATCCGTTTGAAGTTCTCAGTTAATTTCATATCAAGTGGTTTCTATGGACTAGAGGATATGGTATGGTGTCTGAGTGGTGAAAGCAGCTGATATAATATATGGGGTTTGGATTCCAACAGACCCAGGCTGTTCTTGTAGCAGCCATGCAATCGATACCTACGGAACTGACTTCTAGCTCTGCCACCCATCAGCCATGTAAAGCATCTTGTTTAACTTCTTAGAGTCTAAGTGTCCTTGCTGCTCAACTGTCCTCATTTAACTAACATGGAATAATTATTTGGTCTGGGGGTTAACTCTATCCCACTTTCAAGCTAATGAGTTAACTCTTGCCGGCGGAAGATATGTGCCTCCTGTGTCAGAGACAAAAGACATCATGACTCCCGGCCCAGCAAGCAGCGTGGACATGAGCACTTCCATCAGTTAGCCTCAGGCCCAAGCCCACAGGGAGACAAGGCAGAGGGGTCCAGAAAGATGTTGCACATGCAGTGGCTTTGCTCTGCCCCTGAGGGACACTGAGCTTGGGGAATGCACTGCTTCTAAAGCAAGCACTAAGCAAACCTGCTCTTTGTTCTGGAGGTAGTTCTGACCTCATTTCTCAGGGTTGCTCACTGAAAACCCAATGCTGAAGAATGGCTCAGTTAAAAAGCAGTCATGGCCTCATATTCTTGGCATAGACACGTAAGACCATGAGGGAGCCATGGAGGGCCACCTCCCAATATTCATATGATTAAACTATGCCCCACAGTTCCTACAACCTGGTACCCAAACATGCTACCTCTCTCTCAGAAAGGTATCCTTTTTTTTTTTTTATAATCTAGCACCAGTCAAAGAATTCTAAAATGTTGGAGATGGGAGGCATTTTGGAAACCAAATGCTTGTGAAAGTTTAGGAAGCTACTGACAAATAATATATATTGTTTTTCTTTAATGAATAGAGAAGTGTTTCATATAATGTTAGGAGCAAAAGCAGGATCCTAATTTGTTTTCTAATATCTGAAAATACTTTACATATGCATGCCATTTTTCTGTGTTCTACAAATTCTGCAGTGAAAGGGTGTTATATCATCTCTATTCAGAAGAAAAAATGCAATGTTCTAGTCCAGCCCCTTCACCTCACAGATGAGGAACTGGGAAGCCGACAGGCCAAATGGCCTCCCCCAGATCCTTGGCAGGCCGTTTGCGGAGCTGGTATTGGGTGCACACCCTCTGATTTCCAATTCTGTGGCTTATGCCTTCAGAGGATTTGCAAGGGGGCAGCAGGGCTGCGCGTGGAGGGGCTGGCCAGGGTGACCATGACCCTCTGAACTTGGGCAAAGCAGTTTGTTGCATGTTGAAGGACTGCTGGAAGCTGGACTCAAGTTCATCTGCCCATGACTACACTGGACATGAGGGAGAAGATGAATTCCTTTAGGCCTGAGCTTTTTATGGTAAGCCACTCATTGTTAATAGTTGGCAGCCAACAGAGATGTGGCTTAACCCAGGGCAAAACAAAGCCCTGAGACTCCAGTAGGCAGGACTGAGGTTGGGCTCTAGCACAAACTCCTGAAGGGTTGGCTTCGGCCTGAGCTCTCTGAATTACTTGTCTAGACAATTCCCATTTCACTGGATAATTAAGTGGTCCTCCCGCTCCCTGAGCAATGTTCACAACCCATGTAACATGTCTTTCTCAGTCACGTACTTCTCTCTCTCTTCTTCCCCCAATATTATTTTCAAATGACATTTCTGTACCCCACACTTTTTATTTTATTTTTTGGTAGCAATTACTTTGCCATTCCTTCTTTCAGGAGAAGAGCCCAATGCAAGTGATTAAAAGATCTAATGGGGGCATTGGTCAGTTAGCTCAGCTGAGTTAGAGTACACTGGTTGGAGCGTCTTGGGGTTTATCTCTTAAAGTCTTACAGTATAATTCTGGTCCTGCTTCCGTGGGGAGTGTATTTGGGGAGGGCATCTGGCTTTCTGACACCTGTTACATAAAACTCAAGTTAACATTCCAACACTGAGTCTGGGCTTTCTTCTAGGCATGAGGGCTATAGAGACAAAGATGTGAGCTTTCCTTCATGGGGTTTGGGGTCTAGTGGGAGGCAGATGAAGTCTGCAGGGGCAATTCATTGAGGTAACTGCTGGGGACTGCATGACTCAGCTGCCCCCCTTCAAACTTTGGGACAATGGAGGGAGCAGTGAGGGTCCCCGGCTGAGAATACACCAGAGGGAAATCTCAGTGTGGTTGAAAGGAAAACAAACAGCTGAGGATAGGTTCTCAATGTGCACTCTCGAAAATCCTTGTGTCCTGCCATACAGTGTCCTAAAAATAGTAGTTGATGGGGAAACTAAAGACTTAAAACCTATGCAACTCTGTGACCGGAAGTCAGCAAAAGCAATTAATTGGTTCCTGGGATGTAATTTAATACCCCCAGCAGAAAGCTTAGCATTCTAGAGTCAGCCTCCAGGGATATTAAAAACGTGCAAAGAGCAGAGAGTGCTGTTGCTGGCTTGTGGGTGTTGAGGCAAGATGAGGAAGCAGAGCTCTGAGCCATGGGGCAGCCACTGAAGGGCGCAGGAGGAAGCACAACTATCTCCCCGGGGTCCGGGAGCCCCACCAGGCTGACGGCGTACTTCTGGAGGAGTTTGAGACAGACACGCGTTTTTAAATTGCTTTCAATAGCTCTCAAAAAGCTCCTGCCAATGCAGCACTCTGCTGAAGGGTTTTGGTGTTTTTTGGTTTTTTGGTTTGGTTTGTTTTTGGTTTTGTTTTTGTTTGGTCCTGTGGAAGTTTATAGCTCTACCTCCATGATTCCATCTCCTCCTGCCTTGGAAAAATCACAGTTGAATCAATCTAGTTTCCATGGTATACTGACATCACTCCTCCTGTTACCTGTCATTTGTGGATAAACCAATGTCACAACAGCATGAGTTATCACAGAATCGGTTACACCTCCCAGGATGGCTGAGCCTAGAACACAAACCCCATGTAGCTGGCAGAAAGATCTGGCTACGGCAGGGGTCTTGGGTCGGTTCCAGCCAGGAAAGACAACCTGTTCTTCAAGCAACCCTCAGTGGTGGAAATGAGAAAGCTAAAAAATAATGGGGATTATGGGATACAGTGGGACATTTGTTTCCTATATGCAACCTGAAGGTTTAATGTATTATATTGTTTTGGGTGGGTTTCATAGATTTTTCATAACCTTGTGTTGACATTCTTGTATGGGATGGAATGCACAGTGTTGGCCCTTGTGCCGGATGGGACCACAGTCTGGACAAACCTAGGCTGGTCTGGCATGGGAGCTATAGAGTACAGCCATCCCATCAAAACAAACTTACTGTTTCTTCCATGTTCATGGGCTTCTCCTCTTGCACGAACATGGGGAAGTAAGAGTGAGGGGATCAGTACAAGCAGTACTTAACCTGGGCCTCAACAGAGGGGGTGGGGAGAGGCGCCGAACAGGTCACTCATCCCGATGGGTAACGCACTGTCCTCAGTGTCATGGTGAATTCTCTGGGCTACAGAAGGAAAAAAACCAAAACCCCAAATCCTGCTTGCAAAAGAGATTTGACTCCCAAGACCTAACCCAGCAAACGTGCAAATGGCAGGTAAGGAATAAAACGGGTATATGCTAACTAGATCATAGACCTTACTCAGGGACCAACTCCTGACACTGAGACACCGAGCAGAGAAGATGCACAATACATTCTTTTGAGTGAAAGAAAACATTCTATAGGACATCGTGGGCATGAGCCACCTTTAGAAAACATAGTCATGCTTTTTTTTTTTTCTTTCTCAAAAACAAACAACCCTTTGACCAACTTAATTTTTTTTAAAGAAAGATTTCAGATGTCTTTGTTGTTTGCCTCTCTGAACAAAATGATTCTGTTTATACAAAGAAAATAACAGGCCTAAATTCGAGCCCTCTGGACAGTCCTCCTTGGACCTCGTCATTGAGCCCAAGCTGATCGTTATTAATCACTTCACTGCCAGAAGCTTCCTGCCCTTTCCAAATTGCAGTACTTTCCTTTTGTAAGATCAGATAACTGTGTTATTTGGCTGTTCATTAAAATTTGCCTTACCTATTTGAAACATATTTTTCCATCTATGTTTCTGTTCCCATACAAACTTGAACCACTTAAATTTCCTTTACTTTTGCAAAATTTCATTTCAAAGTTGGAAAGTTTTGATTTTTAAACTTTTGCTTCTGAGCACCACTTTTCCATTTTTGCATTTGCTATTTTGATCACAAACGTTGCCCCTGTTTGATTTGGCTGTCAACTTCTGGCTGACATTTTCCTCTCATCTTTCTCTTCTTCTAGATCGGCTTTTGCATTGCAGCTCTTTGGTTTCCTTCCCCGAGCCCTTAAGAACATCTTTTTTAAGTGTATGTCTGTTTCATCCACTCCCTGTCATGATGTTTAAACAGATACTAAACAGATAACCAACCTCCGAAAAAGGACAGATTGTTACTACCAACAGGAAAGAGAGTAATCATGGGAGCAGCGTCTCGGTTGGATGAAGGAAGAGGCTTCTGAGGATGTCTGAAAGGAGCTTCCATACAAAACTTCCATACCACTTAATGTGAGCCTGGAAGGATGGGAAGTTGGCCAGAAGGATGCGACCATGTTGGGCTAAAGGCAAAAACTGTGGTCAAAAAAATTAATCAAGATTAACATCCCCAGTGGTGCCACTTGGCTGTCACGTGCCCCCTGATAGGATGTGACAAGAGAAGGACTTCAACTTGGTGGTCATCTTCCCCAAAACCTGTAACCCCAGTCCAACCATGAGAAAATCTCAGACAAACCCAGTTTGAGGGGACTTCTTCAACATACCTCATGGAATTCCTCAAAACTGTCAAGGGCATGAGAAACAGAAAAGACAGAGAAAATGTCACAGACCAGAGGAGGCTAAGGGGCACAGGCACCTAATGTGATGCCGGAGTGGATCCTGGAACAGAAAAAGGACAGTAATGGAAAAGTTGGTGATCCCAATAAAGTCTAGAGTTCAGGTAAGAGTGACGTACCAACATTCGCCTCTTAGTGTTGACAAATGTACCCCGGCAATGGGTGACGCCAGGTGTTGCCATCAGGCAGAGTTGGGACTGCCTAAGCCATTGCAGGGGCTCTCTCTATTCTCACTGTGCTCTTTCTGTAAGTCTACAATGGGTCTGAATAAAAAACTTTATTTAAAAACCCAATCCAAACCATAAGTTATTCTCAAACTCCTTGTACTGGGCTTGACTCCGTGGCTCCATTTTTTTTTAATCTTTTCTCTTCTCCATCTTCTATAATTATTTGCCTACTTTGCGAGATGGACATGTGACCTCAGTGTTGACGCTTCCAAAATTGGATCTCCCAGGGTCATGTGACTTAATTAAGCAGTCCTTGTATCTTTCATCGATTCTTCTGCACAAATCAACAGCAGCGACCATGCTCACCTTTAATCGTCTCAGCTTCCATGACCCTGCATGCATACATTCATTCAGCCCCTCGTGCGCTGGGCCCTGAGCTACCCCTCCAGATACGCTGGTGACTGCGGGTCCCTGCCCTCAAGTCATCAAGACAAAGAAAGGTGAAATTCTTCACAACTTGCTCATCATAAAACAAGGGCATGTCCCAGGGTCCTTCCTTGAATCTGAAACGTATGATTTGCTCTGCTATTCGGAAGGCCTTCCCTTTCCACCCCATTTCCCGCCATTCTTTCCTACCTTTCCCTTCCCTTCCTAAGCCAAGACCATGCTTTATGCCCCCTAAAATCATAACTTACTGAGTAACTGGATTCCACAGTCTGTCTGCATGGTGAGTGCCAGTATGAACTGGTTTTTCACAGTCACTTGAGTTAGGAAATTACAGCACAAAAATTTCCATTTTCCTGTTTTGTGTATGATTTTCCTCTGTTTAAAAAAGATGGGAGGGTTGGTGGATTCAGTGCTTCTCTTGGCTTTACTGTGCCATCTGCCCCTCTAAACTCTCAGTTGGGGCCTAGGAGCAAATCAATAGGCCGTGACCCTGGAGGGTGGCATTCGGAGGAAGGGGAGGCTAGAGGTCACTGGAGAGAGACACTGAAAATGCACCACAGTCGGGGAGCTGCCGCAGGTCCTTGCATGGGTGGGAGGTAGAGCAGCCCTGAGCTGGGTCCCGGGCAGGCTGATGGAGCTCTGCTGGCTCAAGGTCTTCCCAGTACAAGGGGATTTCTGCCTCGTTTTCACATATGGACCAACCTCCTAATAGGTGGGCTCACAATCCCATGGCTGAACAGTTCCATAGAAAGGCCAGGTCATGAGGCCTGAGCCAAGGGGTCTTGGGGAGGATAGTAAAGAGTGGTGTGCACCTGAGTCATGGTGGAAATGCTCCCTGAGGAATAAAACCCTTAGGTCCTGGCTCTTGTCTACCCTCTTGACCTTATCTCCAACCACACTCCCAGCATTTTGGCAACACCTGTCTTTCTTTTTTTTTTTTTTTACACCTGTCTTTCTATTCCTCAAACATGCTGGGATATTTCCTGCTGCCTTTGCACATGCTGCTCCCACTGCCTGGAACAGTCTTCCTAACTGATCTTCAAAAGGTCTCATGTTAAACCTCACCTCCCATATCTCCTCCTCAGAGAGGGCTTCTCTCCCAGCACTCAAAGTTGCCCCCCACCCACACCCTGGTACTATCACAGGAACCTATTTCAGTGGTTCCCAAACTGTCCTGGCTTACGGCATTCTTAATGTGCTGATAATTTGATAATTTTTTCATGGTAAACCTAGACCTAAAGGAATATCTGATAGTTCCATTTATTAAGTAGTTAGGACCAAACAACTTAATACAGCAGTTTTCACAGGCTCTGACAGATATTGTGTTTCCCTAAAATTGTAAAATTCCCTGTAGTATCCTGTGAGTTTACTGCAGTCCCCCAGGGTACCCAGGCATGCAATTTAGGAATCATGGCCCTATTTTATCTGCTTCATGGCATTTTTCTCTATCTGAACAACCATGTAATTTGTTCACTGGGTTTTTATCTGGTTTTCCCCACGAGGAAGTAAACTGGGGGTGTGTAAGAGCAGATAAGATCTTTGCCTAAATCTTGTTCACCTACATATCCATAGAGCCAGGGGCCGAGCAAATGCTTGATAAATGTTGTCTGGGTGACAATGAAACAAAATGGGAGCTCATGGAAAGCTTCCCAGTGAAGGGGACATGTGACCTGAGCTTGAGTGGGGACAGAGTGAGCCAGGTGAGAGGTGGGGATTGGGCATTCCAAGTGCAGAGAGTGGGAGGTGGAGATGTCTGGTGGCCTTGCAGAGTCTGCAAACCCTGGGGGAGCCAGATCCTAAAACTCCCTGTGGGCCGACCTTCCGAATCCTCGTGTGGTCCTGGAAGCTTTGGTGAGCCACTGAAGGGTGTTATGCAGGGGAACAGCATGATACGAGGCTGTCCTAAGATCTCCCTATAAGGGATGGGGTGGGGGGCCTGGAGTAGGCAAGAGATAAGAAAACCAGGGGCGCCTGGGTGGCTCAGTTGTTAAGTGTCTGCCTTTAGCTCAGGTCACGATCCCAGGGTCCTGATATCGAGCCCTGCATCGGGCTCCCTGCTCAGCAGGAAGCCTGCTTCTCCCCCTCCCACTCCCCCTGCTTGTGTTCCCTCTCTCACTGTGTCTTTCTTGTGAAATAAATAAATAAAACCTTTACAAAAAAAAAAGAGATAAGAAAACCAGTCAGGAGGCCACCTGGGACAGGACAGGTCCTCCTGTGGAGGTGGAGGTGTCCACCAGTCAGGACACCTCCAAAGTGAAGAGAAGCAGCATCCACCTGCAGGGGGCAGTGAAAGTAGAAAACAGAATGGAGAAGGAGGCCTCAAGGCGTCAGAACCCACAGGGCTTTGGGAGTCCCTGGATGAATCAGCTGGATGAATTCACATTAGGACCAGACCGGACTTCCCAACTTGAGTATCAGGGAACGGCTGTACCATTCACCCAGGGAGCTCCACGGGAGGAGCAGATTTAGGGGAGATGAGCCAATCACGTATGAGTTTGAGGTGCTTGTGGGACATGTAGGCAAAGCTGGTCCGTGGACCACTGTGTATGTGGGTTCAGGTATAGAGAGAGGTCTGTGGTCAATATCCCTCAAAGTCAACAAGACTCTGACTCAAGTTTGCCCTGTGGATTCTCCTTTTCTCTCTGGGGGCAGGCGTCCTGGTGGCTAAAGAGGTTGAGCTGTGTGCTTAAGAGAGCCAGACAGAATAAATCAGGTGGGGGTGGCTCCCTACTTTACCAATTTCCAGACCCGACTTGCCTGGTCTCTGCAGGGATCACTCTGAGGGCTGAGGCAAGATTCTCACATAACAGGTGACTGGGGCACGACTCGTGGGATGCCTGCAAAAAGTTTAACTTGGATCAGGGGCTGAATTCTTGCTGAAAATGCTGGCACTGCTTTGCGCCATCTGAGTTTGGGTTTGAGATGAACCAATGGAACTCAGTGATACTCCCCGAGTTGGAGACCTCCTATATCTTCATCTTTGTAACGTGGGCAGGGTCCGCAGAGCAGCAAGCCTCAGAACAGGGAAAGATATCCCAGGTGTGTGTGAAGTTTACACCAGCCTTTTAAAGGCTGGCCTTCCCCTGGGTCTGCAGGTTTTTCTTAGGGCAAGTCCAGGCCTGAAGAAGTCTCCAGTTGATAAAGCCACACGACTCCTTAGGGCCATAGCTAGTCATCCCCAGGATTGTTGCTATTGGAGCCAAAGGGAGAGATGCTTGATGTAGCCAGGAGTCAGGGCTCAGATGCTGGGGACTCAGAGAATGCCTAGATGCAGCTCTGAGGTGGGATTTCACTACTGCACTGTAAGCTGGGGCTGAGGAAGCAGGGAGGAGAGCACGCTACATTTAGCACATGGGACCGGAAAGATAAATGGGAGTCAGAGCTTCTGTGAAATGTGATGGTGGTCAAGTCAAGCAAGAAGTCTTGAGCAGATACTGCTCGTTGCCTACACAATGACCTCTCTTGGCTTCTCCCTCACTAACAGTACAGTACACCGATCTTGCTGGTGCAGCAGCGTATCCAGCCAAAAATCGACCTTTCCCATCCTCCCCTGCAGCTCGCAGTGGCCATATACAGTTCTAGCCAATGAAACGTAAGTGAACATTGCTAAGTGGGACTTCCGGGAAAGATCTTTACATGGTAACACACTGCTGGCAGGTACTTCTTGCCCTTTCTCTTCTTCCCAGCGGGAACACAGATGCTGTGCTGAAGGACAGCTGCCTTGGGATCACATGGCACCAGGTGTGAAGACAAAGGATGAGTGGGCAGAAAGGCGGGAGGAGCCCGGGTCCCTCACGGCATGATGGAACCACCACACCAGCCTGGACAGCCTATCCCAGGGCTTCTTGCTATTCGAGAAAAACAGAATCCCAATCCGGTTCAGCCCGTTTAGTTAAACTAGTTAGTCTTTGTCACTTGCAGCCAGTCACATCTTAACTGACGGAGGGTCTTAAGTCAGGTAGACAGATGAGAACTAGATGGACATCGATCCACGGTAAAATGGTAACAAATCAGGAATTATAGTAACTGACGTGGTGGCAAAAAAGAAGAGGCACCAGGAATGCGCCCTCATTTCCTTCGTAGTGAGAGCCAGTCCTGAGGTGTAGTGGGCTCTGCCGTAACTCCAAGAGCTACCTGCATTCACCTGCTCAGAGTGGGAAACCATGTCACCTGACTCCCATAAATGCCCAGCACAGGTGAGAACTGTTAGGACTCTCTGCAGGCAGGACCACAACTTTATGACGACTTCTCCTCAAGGAAAGGGTGTCACGTGAAGAGAGAAGCCAGGGTCCTCCACAAACCTGGTATGCTCACACTGATGCCGTAACCTACTAGAGCCCACCAGAAAACGGATTCTTGGCTTTGTGTTGCCTGATTTTCAGTAACACCTGAAAAGCACCCTTATCGGAAGACTCTGCCCCAGCATGCTGGGGTTTTGTTCACATCTCCTGTAGTATTTGGTACCGTGTGCTTTTCTGAACTGAATATGTTCACTCAACAGACTGTATCGGTTTATTTATGTATACCATATATCCTACAATGTATACTATATATATTACTATCTATACCGTACATATCCATATATTATTATAGTATATACATTGAACAGCGCATTAATTTACTACAAGTTCCCTGAGTAGGACATCAGGCTTCTGACACGGCACCTGGCACAGAGGAGGCCTGAAGGAATAGCATGTGTGGTGTCGGGGAGTGAGGGCTCCAATATTTGGCCATTTGTCAGAAAGACCTCATTTATTTTTTAAAAAAGATTTTATTTATTTGAGAGAGAGAGAGAGAGAGCGAGCACAAGTGGGAGGAGGGGCAGAGGGAGAGGGAGAAGCAGACTCCTTGTGGGGCTCGATCCCAGGACTCTGAGATCATGACCTGAGCCGAAGTCAGACGCTCAACCGTCTGAGCCATCCAGGTGCCCCTGGAAAGACCTCATTTATAAAATGATTTGTCTTCTCTACCTCTCATGTAAAATGTTCTCTACCCTTTTTCTATCTAAAGATGGACAAGAACCTGAAATTATCTTCTGTAAAACATCTTGCCACTATTCAATACAAAATGTATATAATATATAATATATTATGATCCAATCTATTATTCTTCTAGTCAACTATTTCGGCTCTTCCTGCGTTTTACTTTCCAATGCTTTAATTATATTTGTCCTTTCCTACCCTCTTTCAAAATTCCTTCATTTCTCTAACTTGTGAAGCATAAAACTTGATACATTATTATTGTACACAGTTAATTTCAAGCTGGAAGATTTTAAAAAGGTTTTATAATTGTTCAGTCCTCTGTACTTGCTTTTGGATGCTATAGTGTGTTCCTGTTCGTCTGTGATCCATGATGAACTCAAACTGTTTTCCTCCATAGAAATTCACAAAGCAACACATCCTATTATTTTCATTCATTTCCCCACCCTAATTTTCATGAACTTCCATGCTCCTAGTTAATTTCAATAGCACGTAAAAAGTGTTGAGATGTATTTTTAAATGCCTTCTGAACTGACCCGTGTTCTATACAAGCACCTCTAAACATCTACAGTACTAAACGCACAGACCTGCCCTGATTATGCACCATTCCTTTCAGTAACTATATCAACTCTAACGATCACGCTATTTATCCCTGTACAATAGGGCTCTAATTAAGGTCCAGTTCCCACAAATGTTCCGGAATTTTATGAAAATATTTCTCTATGAGATCGGTATCGTGGATTAGTTCTACTTTATTCCTAAAATCAATCAATGTCAGAGGCCTCATTCTCAGTTTTATATTTAAACATATTCCACATTCCTGGGCAGATCTTAAACATAGTTAAATAGGTGTGTTCTCTGTGTGATTTGTTCCCTCTTTGGTGGCAGAAATTATGTAACATGAATTAAACAGAGGCGGCAGAGACAGGAAGGGAAGTCACAAAGATGACTCCATGACACCAACACAAAAATGATGCTGGGGGTGCGCAAGGTGTCAGAATGGAAAGGGTTGTGTCTTTAAATTCAAATCTGCCTTCAACTACCAGCTATTCAAAAGAGACTCACAAGAGTTAGGAATTAAGCCATTGGACACTGGACTGTTCTATCAGCTCAGCCATGAAATTCCCTTGCCGTGTTGAAATGCCCTCTACAAAGACGGCTGATAATGACCTTGGCATTCCCTGGCCCTGGTATGAAGGCAGCCAACAGCTCACATTGGCAGGACTGGAAAAGACGAGCACGGAAGAGAGAACAGGAGGGGGGGGGGATGATGATGACAATAAACAGCACACAGGCTTGGAAGCCAGACAAGTCCACTATGGGCAAACCCAGGCTCCACCATGTACTAGCTGCATGACCTTTAATAACTGAAGTTTTTCAATGTGAGTCCCAGCTTCTTTCTTTGCAAAATAAGGAAACCAACACTTACCTCTTAAGTTTGTACAGAATAATCAAAATAGAAACTTTTTGGTACACTGAAAGTGCCAAATACATGTATATTTCTTTCCTTCTCTCTTCCTATCTCCTCAAAATAAAAACAAAACAACAAAAAACAGGAAAAAGAAAAAAGGAACAACCCACAGCTTTGGTGATTTTGATTCTCACACCATCTCATCACCACCAACAATTTTATTTTTATATATGAAGAGTTGCACTAGTCACCTAAGACATATAGCACCTGGCCCTCAAATTGCTTAGCAGATAAACATATGGGCAATGTTGTACATGGTATCCTAGGTGACATGGCAAAAAATCATCAGGGACAGTATGTGCTTCGAAAACTCAGTGTTGGAGAGACCACCGCTCCATGGATAGAGCAAGGCTTCAAGGAGGGGACAAGAAACTCTGGGCATCAGGAATTAGAATGAACAGACCAAAGTGAAGGGTTTGTGTTTGGAAATAATGAGAAACAAGGTGGAAAAGGTAGGACCCCTTTGGTCAATACCAACCCACAGTACTTCATCTGTCATCGATTTAATACTAATGAATGTTCTTGAACTTGGTCATGAAATGACCAAAGTCATGTCATGAGATTAATCTGGCTGCCGGGTACAGGATCGATGGAGAAAGTAGGAACCAGGGGCAGAGGGAGCGCTCATGGTGGCCACAGCAATGTCTAGGAAGCCCGGATGACACCCGGCCTGGGGGTGGGGGGTCAGTGGTCATGCGAGAGGAAATAATGATTCTAGAGAGAGCCTAAGGAACAGGAGCATTAAGAGAGGCAGTCACAGGATTAAAAGATAAAGAGAGATCTCTGGTATCTCAGAGATATCAGAAACTCTCTGGTCCCCAAGCAGAAAACACTGATTCTCCACCACTATCAGTAAGATATTATCAACATACAAGGACAACTGGGCTGAAAAAATTTAAAATATTCTAAAATACATTTAAGGCATTTGTTCACAGCAGGAATTTTGTGGGTCTCAACTTGCAATGGGCCCTAAAATGTTGGCATTTTAATTAGGTGAGAAATAATCAGCTTTCTCAAGAAGAATGAGTTGTTCCCCTCGTAAAGCATGATAAATTACAATACTATATGGATTATTCCCATGGATTCTTTCTGATTAGAGAGTGTTACAAAATTTAATATTGTTTTCAGTAATATAATCCACCAGCAGAATTTCTATCTATTAAAAACTACTTAATTATTAAATTTGAGTATTAGATTTCTATCACCAATCTATGCTGGCTCCATGCCATTCCCAGTTAGGCTGAACACCTAAATCATTATAAAATCAACCTATACCCACTCTTCCCTTGTAAAGAACTGAGTTTTTAAAAAAATTTGTTTATTTTATTCATATATTTATTTTTAGAGAAAGAGAGAGAATGCGTGCATGCATTAGCTGGGGGAGGGGCAGAGGGAGAGGGAGAGAAAGAATCTCAAGCAGGCTCCATGCCCACTGGGGAGCCCAACATAGGACTTGATCTCACAACCCTGAGATCATGACCTGAGCTGAAATCAAGAGTTGGACACTTAAACAACTGAGCCACCCAGGTGCCCCCTGAGTTTCTTTTAAATATAAACTCAAATATGTTTGATTCCTCACTTTGACATTTCCACTGGCGTATACTACACATTCTATCCATGAAGCATACCCGGTTGATGATCCTGAAGCAATATTCTAGATTCTACTTCTCAGGGCATCGAAACCTTTTTTTTTTTTTTTTTTTGACAATGGCAATCAAAACACATTATGCCTATCCAACAACTGAGAAATCTTTCTGGCCCCATGGTTATAGTCAAAGACTGACAAGCATATGCTGATAAAAAGGAAGAAAACACTCGCAACAGACTGCAGTGGCCTGAAGGACGACTCAGGGCAGCGAGTATTCTTTTTTCCCAGGAAATTTCAGTCCAAAGAGATTCAACTTGATCTCTGCAGACAGGACTCTTTGAACAAGGAAGCAATGTAGTATGCCCTATAAAACGAATTTAAGTATGTATTTTCCTTTATTATTTAGATGGACATACAAATTTCATGGACATATATGCCTTCATACACATAGCCATACTCCCTTTCTCTTCTCCCCATTGAAAGATAATTAATTCATCGCCCTGCTCAGGGCACAAAGCTTCCAGCAAATGCTCCAGGAGTGGTTTCTCTCATTTTGGGCTGCTATACCCCAAGTGGAAAGGGGGTGGGGGCCATGGCACGGTCTTTTCCTTTCTCCAGTATTGCTTGTGGCAGATACTCAGAGTCACTTATCTATTCTTATCCTTTCATTTTTCCCTCAGGACACAGAAGTTTTATTTCAGGCATCGGTGTGCCTCCACTAAATGGCTACAGTGTCTACCCTCTCCTGTTGCTAGGGGTGTCCCGTGAGATGTCAGTGGGAGTTGTAGGGTGAGTTTCTGGGAGTGTTCCCTAAGCAGAAGTATACTTTTTTCCCCTTCTCCTCTTCCTTCATCCCACTGCCTGGAATGTTTCTCTGTCAACAGGAGCTCCAGTAGCCACCTTGGACCCTGAGGCAGCCCGGATGAAAGCTGCATGAGAACAAAAAGCCAGAGGAACTTAGGATCCTCACTGCCTACATCCAGACTGCTTTGTAGTGAAAAAAAAGAAAAAAAAAAAAGAAGAAAACCCTTTTGGGATTATATCATGGTTATTCTGAGTCTTCCGTTCAGGCAGCTGACTCTAATCCTAATTAATATGAGACTTCATTCCAACACTTTTTTTATTGCACACAAAGTCAATTTTTCACATGAAAAACTTATTTTTTATATACCAGAGGTAACATTAGGAAGCCAAAGTTGTAGTTCAGGTATCATTACACATCCCTAAGTTATCTTAGTTCAGCTTAACCAACAAATATCTCAGATTCACACCTGACAAGTGACGTTCCAAACTGATCTATAACTTCAGAAACCAAAGGATGGTATTATCTATCATCCATTCCCCCGCCAAGGGAGAAGCCTCTGCTCCAAGTTGGGCCAGCACATGGGCTGGTGGTTTACTGTACAGGAAGAGACGAGTGTGAACCCCAGTCACCCCTCTGGAGGACACACGGACGAGGCTCTGTCCTACATACTTCCAGAGCCTGAAGTTCTCGTTGGCCCCTCTAGTGACTCTACCACAGCCTTAAACAAGATGCACATTCTTTTTCTGAAGTGAGGCTTCATGAAAAAACTGAGAGACGAGATGGATTGGGTTTGTGGGAGAGTCCCTAGGGGTAGTGAGATGTGTTTGTGAAATAAGGCATTAGACCTTCTCCTCTATCACCCACATGAGAGGTTTCTAAACCCAAATCCTTTTCTGTTACAATGATAATAATGTTAACCCTCATTTTAATCCTTTACAACCTCTGCAGTCTGCGGGTTTCCTGAACCACCAGCTTGGGCATGTCCTACTTGATTTGTTGGGTATCAGATCCCCTGAGCAAAGAAAAAATGCCTCATTTTCTCCTATATCGTATTTCTAATAAAGAGACACTATATTTTTTAGTATTTTAGTTTCATTTAGGCTGTAATTTGGGAGGGACTGGATACTGGGGACCATCAGCTAATCACAATGGGATGTTCAAAGTCCATTCCTCTCTTGGGGCAGACATCTGCTCTGGGAGAGGCTGGTTAATGGGCCATCCTTGTCTCTAGATCTTCACAGTAGGGCTGGAACTGCTCCAAGCAGTGGGGGGTGGGGGGGTGGGGGGGTGCTCCATTTTAACATTCTCCAAAATAACCCAACGATTCAAGTTTATAGTGAGGAAAGCAAAGTTGGGTTTCTATTGGCAGTTGTCAACTTGAATTGTTAGCAGTTTCTACCTTTCAAGGGAACTGTGACTTAGGTCACTCATATGATTTCTTCTCCCTCTTTTTGAAAAGCAATAAATTGTCTACATGTCCCAGGCCTCCCTCCTCTCACGCGTCATGGGCCTTAGCCAGGTCAGCTGTATCAATACTTTGGAAGGTGCGTGGACCATTAAGCGGGGATTCAGTGGAGGTCTTTCTACCAGCACTTCATCAGAGCACATAAATCGCTTCCTAGGCCCTGAAAGAGAAACATATGCCAAAAATATGTCGATTTACAAAATGTTTTCATATCTTTAGGGTATTTTATTTCTCCTGCTTCTTGTGACATAAATAGCACATAACCCTGACCCCAGGATTTTTTAATAACCAGCTGTGAAATTTCACTAGCACTGGCATAAAATCAAGAGCTGAAAATAATTCATCCCAATGTATGGGGGCTTCTGTCCTCCTCTGATGGGGCTTTGATTTGGTAATGGTTTATAAAGCCACTCTTCTTCCTGAGCTGAAACAGAACTTAAAAGAAAAATATTGAATTCACTGTGGGCAAGAATCCAGACAGTATTTCTTCTGGGATCCATGGTGTGGTGGGGGAGGGGAGGGGGCCAGAACATGGAAGAGTAAAGAGGAAACTGTATAATACATACTTAGGTTGCTTGAAAGATTTTTAAAATATTTAATTAACAATCAGTGTCCCGTTGGGCTGGAGAGCTGTTTGTGCCTTGTGCTAGGGACCTCTGTTAGGTGACAAGGTTTCCCAGCTTGGAAGGTGAGATTAAAAAGGAAAAGATGGGGACAGAAATGAGTTCAGTTCTTTTTTTTTTTTCTTATGTTGGCATTCACCTATTTTATTATAATTAAAAAAAAAATAAAGTCCTCCTCCCGACAAGTTCAGTTTGCTGATAAAAAACAGTAGGTCCAAATTGAAAAATAGTTTTCCCTAAATTTTTTCATTTATAAAGGTTCGGGTGTGATTTTGAAAGCCTCCTGATACTGGTAGGCATAATTTCCTTAGAAATTGACGCCCTCCCGGTCTTTAATCAAATTAAAGTTGGATTATATCTGGGTGTGCCATCACTGAGACGCCACCTGAAAGCAATGTTGTGAACTAGGAACGTGTAGGTGAAGGCTGCCAGGTACGGCCATGCCCTTGCTAGCCCTTACACAGCATGAGCCGTATGCTGTTAGCACAGGACCAGTGCTGGGGCGGTACAGGGCTGAGTTCCCACCCAGTGCAACTTCGGATGAGCCATGCTGTGCTCTTGGGCAAGGTGGCCACTCTGAGCCACCTTTCCCCAGTGATAATGACGGCAACAGCCCTTCCTTCACAAGGCAGCTGTGGCTGACTTGACATACCGTCTGTAAAACAGCTCACGGAGTGGACAGTTGATGGTGTGAGCTCAACCAGTCTTTGCCCTCTGGATGAAAGAAGCTGTCCTCAAGACAAAGAGAGCTCATGCCAGCAATTTCAGGCCAATTCAATTGTGTTCTTTGTTCACACTGAAATGTAGGGAGTTCTTGGAGTAAAATTAAAGCCCGCGTTTATTTACTAATTTTGAGGCATACTAGCCATGCGACTCATACCCAATACATTCAGCTTCTTGGAGCCTCAGTGTGTGCAGCTATAAACTGAGGATAATGATCAGCTCCATTTTCCTCGCAGCTGATAAAGATCACATGAAGGAATCTCATTGCACCTGCGGGGTACTAGACAAATACAGGCTAATAGTACATTTGAGATGGCTCCAGTCCTTAACTCAGTAGAAAGCATTAAAAACTTATTTAAAAAATCAAAGGAATATAAGAAGGAGAGGCACAGGGAGCACTGATTTGTCGGCCAAGCTTCAGAAGAGCCCAGAGGCAGTCTCCCAGCTACATGTGAAACCCTCTAGCTCTCCCTAGAAACCTGCTACTATCTCATTACCTCTCAGAGTGCACAGAGTATGATGAGGTGAGAGCTGGCTGAGTGTCCGTGCTTTGATGCCAACCTACCAAGTCTTCCCAGACCATTTTTACCCTGAGTAACCCAAGCAGGTTTGTTTATTTTAAGACCAGGGAATGACCATATGGTTCAGAAATATCTTCTTGCTGCCTCCTCCCAGCCAAGACGCCCACCTGAATTCACAAACTTTTATTTGGAAAGTTTGATGGCTGGTGTGGTTTTTAGAGGGGCTACTTTACGCATTATAGTGATTAACCCTTTTTCAACAGTTCATTAACGGTTTCTGAAAAACATAAAAAAGACATTTCATGGAGGGCAAAGGGTTTAAACATGGCATGCTTCAGGAATAATGCTTGCCACACACAAATCAATTCCTGCTACCAGGTTCCATGAGTATGGAATTGATTTAGGGGCTTATTTAAGAACAATGGGGAATTTTCCAGTTTGAAGAAGACCCTGGGTTAACTCAGGGCCTGAGAAAAGCAAAGAAAGAGGGATTTGCTTTCTAAATTGCTGCGTTTCTTTTCTGGAAGCTTTCTTTCTCTCATGCTCGGGGAGGTGAAGCCAGGTCCTAGCTTGCTTTCCTACACAATTAGGCTTCCCTTTAGAACAGAACCTGAGACCATAAGAACTGCCAGACTCCCTCAGACCAGTGGCTGCTGAGACCACACTGTTTCAAAAAAAAAAAAAAAAAGCAAAGTTGTCAACATCCAAAGCATTAAGTGTACAATACCTATAATATTTAAATATGTCTCACAGATTGTGAAGAAAAAAACACTCCAAAAGGAAAAACATGCAAAGGACATGAACAGGCAATTCAAAAATGAGATAGAAGTCACAATTAGGAAGAAATGTTCCACCTCACTAGAAATCAAAAACAGGCAAACAAAAATAAGACTTACAAAATGCATAGATTAAAAAAAATACGTTTGTGTCCAGTGATGTCAAAGGTGGGGGGGAAAAGGCAAACTTTAATATACTAGTAGTGGATGACTTGGCAAGTGCCATAAAGATATTTATATTCCTTTGACCAAAATAGTTTTGTTGAGAGGGTGTTATGTTGAGAAAATAAACATACATGCCTACAAAAACGAACATGGAAGGATGTTCATTGTAGGACAGCAGCGTGGGAAACTATTTCTATAAAGGGGCAAATACTATAAATATAGGCCTGGCAAGCCAATCAGTCTCTGTTGCAACTATTCAACTCTACCACTGTAGGGAAAAAACAGCCATAGACTGTAACCAACTAGGCATGGCTGTGTTCCAATAAAACTTTATTTACAAAAATAAGTAACTGCAGGCTAGATTTGGCCCATGGACTGTAGTTTGCAAACCCATACAGTACCATTTATAATAATAATGATAATTTTTTGAAAAACCAGAATCACTTAATGTCTAACAGTATGGAAATGGTAAACTAATTTATTTCATACAGCTATTACAACTTTTTTTCTCTTTAGTGATGTGCAAAAATGCTTATATGAAAAAAAAATCAGGATATGAAACTGTAGGTTTAGAATGATCCCAATTTTTTAAAGGAAAGAACATGTAAGCATGGAAAAAGGATTAGAAAGAAATACACAAGGATTTTAACAGTTATGGTTTGAATTTTCTTTTTTATACTTCTCAGGATCTGAATTTTCTATAATATATGTGTGTTTTATTTTTAAAATAGAAAAAAAATGTTTTAAATGACAGAATCGGACTTCCGGTGTGAATATAGTTGCATAAGCCAGCATTCTCCCTCTCTTGCTTGTGAATATAATCCAAAAATGAGAACAAAAAGAAAAAGCTTGGGGCGCCTGGGTAGCTCAGTCGTTAAGCGTCTGCCTTCGGCTCAGGTCATAATCTCAGGGTCCTGGGATTGAGCCCCGCGTCGGGTTCCCTGCTCTGAGAGAAGCCTGCTTCTCCCTCTCTCTCTGCCTCTCCCCCTGCCTGTGCTCTCTCTCTCTCTCTGTATCTCTGTGTCTCAAATGAATAAATAAAATCTTAAAAAAAGAAAGAAAAGAAAAAGCTTACCATCTTCCATTTCTGGCAAAACCAGGCGACAAACATAACATTTTTGTAAGGGGCACAAAAAGAAAACAGATTTTCCTTGGAGCTACACAGGAGGTAGTATAGAGAAAAGGAAGGAGAGTCTAGAGCAGCAGATTTCAGAGACCCAAAATAATGCACTTCTAAAGGGTGATGGGCACACCTGAGGGGCGAAGGCAGACCCATTGTCTACAAGAAGGGTTCACTGATGGGGGCGAGCTAGGCAGCAGCTAGGAGTAGATCCAGGGTCATAGGCCTGCAATTTGTGGGTCCCTTTTAAAGACAGATCATACATTTTAAATACAAAATTAGGTACAAATGTATTTATTTAGAATGAACAAAGAATGGGTACTATTTTAAGCTGGTAAATTCTACACACACCTCCAAGATCCAGAAAAATAATGTTTCTAATAATTAACAGCAACTATCTGCTTGATCCACCTCTACAATATCCCTCCTCTGTGACACCCCATCTTGAAATACCTTCTTTCCCTATATTTTTTGGCTGCATAGTCCTTGATCACCTCTTCATAGGATAATAATTTTGCTCCCATGAGCTTTCTGAGGAAATCTATAGAAGATGAACTACAGCCAAGTAAAAGATGACTGGGGAAACCACATCAAAATGACTATTGGGGCACTCTGATCACACTTAACTGTAAATCCAAAACTATAACTAATTTTGAGTATCATTAAGTTAGAAAAGGAAAAAGAAACTGAAGAGAAGCAGAAGAAAGGAATTAATAAAAATAAAAGCAGGTACTCGTGAATTAGAAATAGAAAATAGTAGAACAAGTAGAACTAAAATCTTTCTTGGGGGGGAAGACAGTTGATATGCTAGCTAACTCAATCAGAAAAAAATGGAGGAAAAAATATACAAAGTAAAAAATATAGAAATAACTACAAAATCTGAGCAAACTAAAAGAACCATAAAAGACTACTTGCTAAATTCAAAACAAATATGTTTGAAAACCTAGATGGATAGGCAATTTTTGAAGAAAACAGAATTTACCTAAACTGACACAAGAAAAAGAGAAAATCTAAACAGACCAATTTTCATGGGGAAAAAATGAGGAAAATTGACAAACAGCCTCATCTCCTAAAAAGTTGGTTCTTTTCTGGAAGCCCAGCACAGAATCTAGCTGCTTGCCTATAGGATTTCCACCAAATTTCAAAGAACAGAAAATCATAATGTAATTTAAACTATTCTAGAACATAAAAACTGATGAGAACTAAATTTTCTGAAGTGTGCAACAACAGAATGCAACAAAGATTTCAAAAATAAAGTCCCAGACCATTCTTAGGATTACTCAGGCAAAAATCCTAAATAAAATACTAAATTGTCAAGAGTTTAGGTGAACTACTTCATGGTATTGTTGCCTTGGCGTCCATTTTTTTTGGCAAACTGGCCTGCAGGGATTTTAAACTGATTCTAGCCCATCATGCAAGCACATGACCTAGACAGCACCCCAATGCATTGGGAACCCCAAAGCACTCCATCTATGGACCCTAAAAAAGGCATGTGCCCTGGTCCTGCCTCTCACTGTCTACACTCTGCCTTGAACTCCCCAGGTGGCCCCTTGAGGCAAGCTAGTACTTCCTCTAGGACCTGTGAGTAATAAAGGTCTCTGTTTTGATTTCTCTTGTGGTCTGTTGGAGAACTATGGCTCACCATTTGACACCCTGTGCTCCACTTAACAAATATTAATTTAATGAAGTCATAACACAAACAGAATCCAGGACATTAAAAGAACAATGCATCCTAATCAGGTGGAGTTTGTGCCAGGAATACAGACAGTTTAATGTTAGGAGACACCTTAATGTAATTCATCATATGAACAAGTTTATGGGGAAAAAGCACAATGCAACATCTATTCTTGATAAAAATATTCAATGATATAAAAATGCTCCCTTAACATGATATGAATAAATCTACCCCTGCTTAAGAGCTTGCATCATGCTAAAGAGAGAAATACAAACAGCATCTTCAGTAAAGTCGGGAACAAAACAAAGATACAAAGACTTATCTCTTATTCAACTTTGTACAAGAAGTAGTAGCCTATATAATTAGACAAGAAAAAGAAACTAGAGCTAAAAATATTGATTAGGAGGAGGTAAAATAATCACTACTTACAGATGATAAGGTTATACACCTTGAATACCCAAAAGGAAAATGAATTAAAAACTATTGAAATAATAGAACATAGGAAGATAATAAAGCAGAAAAATTGCACAGAATTCAAGAACTTTCGTATTTACAAACAATTATCAGATTGAAGATATAGTGGGAAAAAAGATCCTACTTACAACAGTAATAAAAAGATAAAATGCATAGAAATCAATGTGGAAGTCACTTCTAAAAATCTTTAAAATAGGGGTGCCTGGGTGGCTCAGTTGGTTAATTGTCTACCTTCGACTCAGGTCATTATCCTAGGGTCCTGGGATCAAGCCCAGCATCAGGCTCCCTGCTCAGTGAGGAGTCTGCTTCTTCCTCTGCCCCTCCCCCTGCTTGTGCTCGGCCTCTCTCAAATAAAATCTTTTGTGTGAGCTTTTTTTAAAAAATTTTATTTATTTGGCAGAGAGGGAGAGACAGTGAGAGAGGTAACACAAGCAGTGGGAGTGGGAGAGGGAGAAGCAGACTTCCTGCCGAGCAGGGATCCCAATGTGGGGCTCGATCCCAGGACCCTGGGATCATGACCTGAGCTGAAGGCAGACGCATATCGACTGAGACATCCAGACACTCCATAAGTAAAATCTTTTTAAAAAATCTTTAAAATATTGTGAAGCACCCAAAAGAATATCTGAACAAATGCGAAGTCATACCATGTTCTTGAATTGTATACATTTAACATGATCTTATTATAAATATCAACAGTTTTTCCCCCTTGGAACTAGACAAATATCTACATGCAAGATTATGTGCTGGGCTTTAGGAAGCCAGCAAACACAAGTCAAACAAGAATTGTTCCATACCATGTTGCATGGGACCTCATATTCTTGTTGACAATTTCTTGCAATTACAACTGTCAAAATATTTTTTTAAAATCTATTGACACGGAGATTCAGAAAAGGCAACTGGATTTAGGGACAAAGGGGTTAGCTGGAGAAAGTAGTAGTGGGGCTGAAAATTAGCTTTGCACTCCTTAGCAAAAGCCACTTATTTCTGTGCCAAAGGAAAGCAAGAGAACTTCTCCACTGGATTACAGGGAGTTCATCTTCCAGTATTTTCCACATAGATAAATTAAATAAAATATAGATAAACACATACAAAAAAATCCCACATAGCCAAATTCAGACTAAGAAAGGGAAATCCTGAGGCATCAGAAATAAGGAGGAAATGTAAAGTCAGAATGTTGTTGCTGGCATAATGCCAAATTCTTACAGCAGTACCAGACCCTGATCAACCTGCAGGGACAAGATTTGAAAGTAATTTTAATATAGTCCACTACAGAGACCAAAGCCAATGCCCTCTCCAGCTGGAAGGGAGCTGGACTTGAGGGGTTTTCTCAGCATAAAGTTGGAAGCTTTATCAACTGTGGGGAGCTACTCAGTTGGTGGTGTCTTCCCAAACCAAGATGTTAACATTAAGACACGACCAAATGCTGGAGACACCTGTAGCATCCCAAAAAGGCAACTTCACAATCTTCTCATAGGTATTCCTCTTGAACCCAGGGCAAGTAGGCCTCTCCAGGAAAAAAGACTCCTGCTCAACCAGCTCACACTCCAAAATTGCAAAGCATGGGAGAAATATCCCAGTGTGAGCCGACATCAACACTCAGTGCACCAAGGAATTCACATCCAGGAACCGCAGATGAAAGACCCAGCTGAAAGAGACTTCCAAAAACTATTTCTAAAATGTTTATAGAGTTAGAGGAAAGAGTGGTAAAAAACAAAAACCAGAAGAGAAACTTGGCATCAGGGAGGCAGACAACTGGTTCCAATGAAGGTTTCGGTAAGAGCGGTACCTGCATGCCGTAAGCCAAAATGGAAAAACAATAAATAAGTGGGAGAATGAACACTTATTAAGAGCTATTCACGTAGCAGGCACCATCCTAAAATGTCACTTTCTCATATAATTCCCACAACAGCTATGCTGTGGGGCAAAATAATTATCCCCATTTTTTTTTGCCTGGGTCTCAGAGGGTTTAACTCGCCCATGCTCACCCACCATGAACTGGAATTGGAACCCCAACCTAGTAGGGAAGAAGCAATGACAGCTGCTGAGGAAAAACAATGGGGCACTGGGAGCTCCATATCACCAAGGGGACAGGAGAGAGGATTAAAGAACATGTGCTTTTAAAAGAAGGTGGATACTGCCTTCACTCTCTGTGAGAAAGAAAAATATTTTGACGCGTAAGGATGCTGAAGATGAAGTATCACGCGACGTGTAACACCATGAATAACGTCTCCAAACTGGAATCTCCTCTTAGGCACGCAATTATTCTAGCAGGAGAGGAGAAAAATGATCTGACTTCAATTTGTTCTGCATTTATTTTCTAAAAAAAGGATATTTGCCACAAGTAATTACTGTGAAGTGGGAGCTATTCCTGGTTAGAAAAGTTTTTAATCATGAAGTGGTATTTGACGATGTAATTATTTCCACAGGCCCCCAAACGAGCTTGTCACTGAACTGTAGTAGTAACTGGGTTCGACCACAAAGAAAACGGTATACATTGCTGATCACACGTGGTCACTAATTTTATACGAATAACATTAAAATATATATTAATAAAGGTTTGCCATTCTATGAGGGGTATTGTAAAATAACACAAGAAACAGTTTCATGCTCGATTTTGTTCTTAGAAGTGGGATGACTTTGGACACGTTATCTGGGCTACGTCTCCCCTTCCGCAGAAGGTGGGAGAAGGAGTCTAGGATCTTCCAGGCACTTCCAACTCCAAATGCCACTACCCAGGCCTCCTTCTGCCCAGCATGGTTGGTAACATCAAATGCTCTGGAGGCAACGCTGAGCTCTGTTTTCTCATAATGGTCTCAAAACATTTTAGAGATGAATTTGCAGTAAGTTCCTCTTTTGCCACTGAACCACAATCATTTTGAGCCAAAAATGGTCAGTGATGGTGAGCTGTAACTCTACCCATGGAGGAAAATGAATCACTGAAAAATTCCTTAGAGGGTTTCTAGTTCAACCTCCTCAGCTTACGGATAAGGATCTGAGGTCCAGAGATGGAGGGTGCGATCACCCACTAAGGGCGGACCTTGGCGGGGAATCCGTATCTTCCAGTTCCTCATCCAGGGCTCCATACCATGCTGATGAGAACCAGGTCAGCTGAATCATGGCAGAAATACGTCTACAGCTGTTGAGCTAATGAGGCCTAGAAAAAGCCATTAACGTTAATGAGGATAGCAGGAGCCGGGGCGGTGGTTACTCATCAAACACTGTTCCTCAGCCCTGCCCTCTCTTCCAAACCTGGAAACACTAGCTTCTAGAGCAGCTGAAGAAAAGAGAGTGGAGAAATGGCATACTGAAGACGCAGACTGGCTGAAATGTTTGTTGAAGGCCACACGGGCTAGTCAGCAATAGTCAGGAGGAGAGCAGAGGACTCTGGTCCAAGGTCTGTTTCTGTGAAGATGGGAAACCTTCAGTGAATTCAACAAGAATGCATATTTTACCAGTAGGGACTGAACCCTCTGTCTGTAACCCACGACCTCCTTTAAATGAAAATGTTTCTCATTGTCATGGAGGAAGAGTGTTGACCTCAGGTCTTACTTCCTCCATCATGAATTCCCTGTGGCACCAAGGAGAGGACACCTCCCGTCTCTATGCCTCAATTGCACATTGGGGCTAAGAAACTCACAGTGCAGTAAACCTCAGGGTTGAGAAGAGGTTTACAGATGATAAAGGGTGTGCTTAAGGGATAAGTAGAAGGAGGAGCTAGAGGAGGACTCTGATGTTGATGATGTTCCCTTTGACCCCTGACTGGAGCTGGGGCTAAGAGCTCTACCTTCGGACAAGGCAGGTCTGGCTTAAAAGCCAGGCTCTGTACAATTGTGGGCAAAACACATCATTTTTCGGGGCGCCTGGGTGGCTCAGTTGGTTAAGCAACTGCCTTCGGCTCAGGTCATGATCCTGGAGTCCCTGGATCGAGTCCCGCATCAGGCTCCCTGCTCGGCAGGGAGTCTGCTTCTCCCTCTGACCCTCCCCCCTCTCATGTGCTTTCTCTCATTCTCTCTCTCTCAAATAAATAAATAAAAAATCTTTAAAAAAAAAAAAAAGAAAAAAAAAAACACATCATTTTTCTGAGTCTTGGTGTCTTCAAATTAAATTTGGAATAATAATAGTTTGGAAAAACAATTTGGGAAGAGACTCAAAGCCAATTTATTTTTCTGATGTTACTCGTGGAAACAGTAGCATGTGGGGCTCCTGAAAGCTAATTTAGAAAAGTAGAACCACTGTCTGTAGATGTTCTTCATGATTAAACTATGCCAGTGGCTCAGTTGGTTAAGTGTCTGCCTTTGGCTCAGGTCATGATCCCAGAGTCCTGGGATGGAGTTCCACGTCAGGCTCCCTGCTCAGCGGGGAGCCTGCTTCTCCCTCTTCCTCTGCCCCTCCCCCCACTTATTCTCATTCTCTCTCTCTCAAATAAATAAATAATCTTTTAAAAAAATAAAATAGGGGCACCTGGGTGGCTCAGTCATTCGGGGTCTCCCTTCAGCTCAGGTCATGATCCCAGGGTCCTGGGATCAAGCCCCGTATCGGGCTCCCTGCTCAGTGGGAAGTCTGCTTCTTCCTCTCCCACTCCCCCTGCTTGTGTTCCCTCTCTTGCTGTCTCTCTGTGTCAAATAAATAAATAAAATCTTTAAATAAAATAAAATTAAAATGAAATAAAATAAAATAAAATAAAACTATGCCAATGGAGTCAATAAAATCAGTAGGCAGAATTTCCCCAGTCATCAGCGCATTAGGAATTTTGCAGCTTCCTTCTGGAAATACGGTCTTGCTTCCATCTCAGTTTCAAATGCTGAGAAAGCTCAGGTTCAGAGAAAAACTGTTTGATGGGCCCAAAATGAACTAGACACTCTGCTAACACATATTGGAAGGGCCTCATTGTTTATGGTATACCTTCTCATCTGTTGCTCACAACCCTAGGAGGTAGGCAGAGTAGATGCTGACTCCATTCCCCCACAAGAAGAAATGGAGGCTGTGCAAGTTCAAGTTCAAGTCACTTTCCTAAGTAAACTGCCAACCAACTGAATGCTCTTCTGATGAAACCACACTGCCTCTCACTCCACCTGACCAAGTTTGAGAACATTACTCTCACCTAAATCAAATGTCCAGTCAGAAGCCAAATACGCCTCAACATTAGTAATTAATAACATTTTATCTGTTATGGTACCAAAATATCAAGATGTAGACCATAAATTTACATATATCACACATGTAAAGTTTGGGGGAAGCTAAAGAAGGGGGTACTCAAGAAGAAGTGAGTTATCTGATACCATGTAGCTGATCTGTGGGACTTGAGACTGCAGTCAGCCAAACTTGACCTGTATATCTCCCCTTTGGGCCCCTCTCTATCCCTGGATGGTGCTTTTATGGAACTGGGCTTGCATTCCTACACTTACGTCATCCCCAGGAGAAGAACACACATAACTAGGTGGCATCAGTGTGAGACGAGATCCCAGGAAGGTATGAGAGACTCATGGAGCAGAGCCTCCCCACCCACCTCATCAAGTATCAGTGGCTGTTCTACAAATACCTACCATTCTACAAACTCTTGAGGAAGAAGTAAGTGCTTATTTCTGAGATTTTATGGTTGTATGTTATGCAGTGTTACTATGACTATAGTTGACAATACACAACATAAATGTCAAAATATAGGGAATTTGATAAATTGCAATACATTTAATGGAGTACTAAAGTCACTATTATTAATGATAATGATCTGTATACATATTGACGTGGGAAATATCTAAAATAAATTAAGAAAAAAGCAAGTTATAAACATGTATGTATAGTATGAATCCTTTCTTATATATTATATATGTTATATATAATGTGTGTGTGTGTGTGTTTACATGTACAGGAAAGAGCCTGGAGAGAAATATACCAAATTTTATCAATGTTTCTCTCTGAGTGGTAAGAAAATAAATGTTTTCATCTTCTTTACAAACATCTGTATTTTTTTGTATTAAAAAATAAGCTTACAGAAATTTTAAGTCAACATGAAAACAACAAAGTTATTTCATTTAGAAAAACAATTAGAACTCAACACAGAATTCTGGCTATAATTTGCCGGGTATCATTGGCCTTCAAAAGGAAAAAAAGTTTTCTTCTTCTCCTAAAGAGTTAAAGATATATTTTTTCAAAACCTGGCAACTAAAGGCTGAAGTAGCCTTCAAAACTTAAACCAAATTCCCATCAACATACCAAAACCAGCCCAGCACGTTCCCCAAATTTGTCTGTTTCTTCCATCCACTAATGACAAGTCTTTGTTTCTGACTTTGAGTAGCATATCTGTGAATTAGCCCTCATCCAGTTTCCCAAAGGTAAAGTTAATCTTCTCTCCCAGCTCTAACTCTTGATCATTTATCCTTGATTTTCCCATAAAACCCCCAATCCAGATGCAATGATTAAGAAAGTGCAGACTCTAATGAAAATCATGTCATTAGTGTCAGGGAAAGAGAGAGCTTACCCAATTAAAAGGATGAAGATTTGGTATCAGAAACAAGCTATGAACATGATCAGTAACATGGACAAATGGACACAGAGGATGGTCTGTAAGTCTACTGGGAATTTCTGCAAACTATGTCCACCTAATACCCCACTCATGTAGAGGGGAGTCTTTGAAAACACTTGACCAAAAAAAAAAAAAAATCTGCCAGGGATCAGCTAGCATTTACAGATCCCAGACATGGCTTGCAAAAAAACGCTCTGCCTAATTTTCCCGCAGGTGTTTCTGTTCCCCTGGACCGCCGAAGCACTATCAGAGGCCCACTGGTCTCTGGTGTTAAGGATTATAGTTGTTTCAGTTACAAGACACGAAGCAGACCTGTGGTTTCAGGAAATATTAAAGACCTGTTTGCTTGCAGAAAAATGACAGAAACTTTCATCTCTGGCAACCAGCAAATAGTCCCTTTCTCTAATGGCCTATTAGGAGAGCACAGGGACGAACAGGTCCTTAGAACACTTTGCCACACGGCCCACAGTCTGGAAGAAGGCCCGTATGATTCCTGTTCCTTGAGATCACTCATGTGGTTGCCAGGGGTTTCCCATTATCAGAAAACGGTCCCCAATAGCTTTTTGTTACGTGTTACATAATTATAGTGAGCATGTGTGTGTGTGTGTTTTAAGCCACATAAAACTACCTACAACCCGAATTCTCTCCAGCTGAAATTCAAGGTCCAAATCTCTCGTTCACCATGCAGCACTATTTTATAATGGGTTTCTAGAAGTGCTGTTACTTGGATGTTACTATCTAATATACCCTTTGTGTAGAATCTACCAAATCATGTTCTCCAATAAAAGTTGCATCTTTCTACTTCAGAACCATATCTCTACATGTACTGTATATATAGGTGTTCACTTAAAAAAATATGAGAATGGTGGGTATAACTTTTAATATTTTAGATCCCATCTTATAGGTTTAAATAAATATACGTAATAATACAAGATAATATAATTTAAAATAAGTAGATGAAGACACCACATAGCCCGGAGTGGAGTTAACATACAACACATACTATACCTTCTGCTGTACTTGCTACAGGGAGGTTCTGAGCTCTCTGCCGTGAGCAGTAATGTGACACCGGGTTCCCAGGACCAGAGGACCAGAGCAGGCTGCTTGCTCAGGACAGAGACAGCTAATTCTACTCAGCTAAACCTGAGGGAAATTTCTCGCTTGGGTCCTCATTAAGAGGCTGCTGTGGAATGCAATGAGCAACATCTTCAAGGAAAATGTTGCACCAAGGCTGCCAGTGGTCTCCCAGGGCTGTCTCTTCCAACAGCCCTCAGAGCAGGCTAAGAGCATAAGCCCCCCACTCCCTGGGACCAGAACAATTGGATCTGGGGACACAGCTCTGCTGCATTGCCCCTGACCCCGGGACAGATCTGGGAGCAACCAGAATGACTGCTCATAATTGTTCTTTAAGCTACAGAAACAGTGTCTTCCAGCAAAGACTTACTTGGGAGTGTGAAGTTCAGAAGGAGAAGCAGGTTTGGTACAGTGGGAGAGGAGGGTGGTTTTAGGGATGTGGACAGCGGGGATGTTCAGCTGGAGATGCCAGGGAGGGGATTAGGAGGGAGATCTGGGCTGGTGATGAAGACAAGACTCCTCAGCATGAAGGGCAGTTTGAAACATGGGAGAAGAGCTGACCCAGCTAAAGGGGGAGCAGACAGAAGGGGCTGAGGACCCAGAGATGAAAGAGTTGCTCAAGAAGAAAAGGAAACAGCAGGTCTTCTTTCTTTTTCCGTAACAGGCGGAGTGAGGCTCCCAATGTGGCCTCCATACCCTGAACTTGCCCCAGCACCTTTCAAGTGTCTCTTGCGATCCGCCTGTCCTTTCATCCTCTGGGCACTAGCCCTGCCTTCAGTGTGGGGAAAATGAATTCAAGACCCGGGGCCTGCAGGACAGCACACCCACTTCCTCCACCTCTGGACTCCTCTGGGCAACTTCTAAACGCCATTTTCCACCCATATGCTCACAGCTTTACCGGCTGTCTGCTCATGTTCAACTCCACGGGAAACAGAAGAATGAGGTCACGTTCGACGGGGGCCAGGCACGTCCCACTCTCAGGCAGCTGGCTCCGGCTGGCTCCGAGCGGATCTGAGGCTGCTTCGCCACGCTGTGATGTCATGGCTCTGGGCTTTGAAATGTTCCTTTGTAAACCAGGATCTGGACTACAAATGACTTGCATGTTCACCTTGGTGAACAGCGCTATTTTGGGGACCCATCTGCATATATATTCCCAGGGGCTAAGGGACGTATGTGTAGACAAGAGTGGGCACTGGCCAAGTTCCCTAGAAACCTGAGTTTAGATACTGCTGGAGGCAGGGAGGGGCTCTACCCCTCTGCCAAATGGGAGGATGCCACCGGGAGTTGACTCAAGCTCATCGTGAAGAAAAGAAGGGGTGGAGAACTCGCTACGGGTTTTCATTAGGACTAAGACCCTCCTAAAGGAAAGAACTACTCGATGCCTGGGGGACGGCTAGGGCAGCTGGTGCGTCCTGGAAAGACTGCCCAGTGGCAGTCTGGATGGTGCTGTGGTACAAGCTCCCCTCCCAAGGTGCAGAGCAGCACTGGGTCCCCCGCTACCGCTGTGGACTGGGGGCCGCCCTGAAGACGAGCGGGGTCTTCCGGAGGAGCTGCTGGGCTGGGACACTGGAAGCTGCCTGCAGGCAGCTCAGGGCGGCTGAGTGTCAGGAACAGACAGGGGGTAGGGCATCTCACAGTGTGAGTTACCATCTGTGGGATGGCAATAATGTGTCAAGCCAAGCCCTGCAAATGCATGGATTTCCTGACTTGGTCATCATAGAACAACCCCCATTTTATAGGTGAAGAAACTGAGGCTCCAGATGATTAAGCAACTTGCCCAGAGTCACAATTACTAAATGGTTGGGGCCTGAACCCCAAACCCACTTCTTAGCCATTTCTTTGTGCTTATTCTCTAACCCCCTGTTATTCAGGACCAGCACGGACCAGTATCACCAGGAGGCTTGTGAAGAATGCAGGCTCTCAGGCCCCACGCCAGACCTCTCAAATCGGAATCTGTGTTTCAACAAGCCCCCCAGGGGATCTGTGTGCACCCAAGTCTGAGAAGGGTGACCCTAACACACTGCAGTGGTCCAGTTAGTTCGTTGTCATGGGAGACGTGACACAATGTGAAATAACTAGAGACCAGTTTAGAAAATAGCAAATTGGGACAAGCTCTTTGGGG
Source organism: Phoca vitulina (assembly GCF_004348235.1). Classification (NCBI taxonomy): domain Eukaryota; kingdom Metazoa; phylum Chordata; class Mammalia; order Carnivora; family Phocidae; genus Phoca; species Phoca vitulina. The sequence continues at coordinate 36,484,889 of NW_022589723.1, read as the reverse complement.
AATAATTGGGCAATAACTACCTGAATTTAAAATGCACATTCCCTTTAACCCAGAAATGCTACTTCAAGGAATTTATTCTACTTATAAACTCACACACATGTGCTGAGATCTATAAACAAAGATCACAGTTGTGTGGACAGCAAACCTAAAAGTGCATCAACAGGTGCTCCCAAGAGGAAAAAGATGGCATGTTCAAATTAAGACAATCTGAGGAGGACTTAGAAAAGGGATTATTAGCAAAACCGTGCATAAAGCAAAAGAGGAAAGCACAGTGCAGTGTTTTTCAAACTTAAGTGTCCATCAGACACTGGAGGGCTTGTCCTGATGCTGGACCCCATCCCCAGAGTGTCTAAATCGCTAGGTCTGGGGGGCCTAGAGAGCTGCATGTCTAAGTTCCCAGGTGCAGCAGCTATGCTTTGAGAGTTACTTTCATAGGGAAGTAAACTAAGACTAGTGACAGTGAAGGAGATGCCTGCAGGCCCCATGGGACAAGGGGAGAGAGAAATCGTGGGAACCCAGGAAGAGATGGTCATGTAGAGAAAACACCTAAGATGACCTTGTAAGGAGCAAGGCAAGGGGATAAATACCCATCCCCACTCTCCTCCTTCCTTTCTGCCTCATGTTGGGCTTCCCACTGGCTGACCTCAACAGGAAACCAGAAGGAAAGGAGGTCTGATGATGCATTCGGTAGAGAACCTCCTACAGGTGGACAAAGGATGGATAAGGGTGGCCGAGGGGGTCTGGAGGGGCAAGAGGAAATATTTGGTACAACAGCAGACTGGTTGCGTGAAGCCAGGCAGAACTCTGTAGTCACGAGCAAGAACGAAGCAGCAAGTGCCAAACCACAAACACTGTGATGCTGCCATTTATGTTTGAATAAAGCAGAATATCCCTGCCAGGATACAGGGGCTATGAACAGTGGGTGCCTCTGCCGCTGGGGCACTGGGATTCCATGAGGGGGCAAAGCCTGACCATGGCAGAAGTCAGGGGGCCCATCAGTGGGGCTGACCAGAGAACCACGTGGGGAGGAGATATTCACATCAAGAGACTGTCCAGCACCAGTGGGACCTGGGAGAGGACCACTGACCACCGTTGCATCTGCTCATGTGAACCATCCTGAGGGACCTCGTTGGGGTGGCTCTCAGCCTGGACGTACATTCGAACTACCAGGGAAGCTCTGAAAACGACCACATGGGCCCTGATCTTAGAAGTTCCCACTGAATTGGCCTGCGTGCCGTAGGGCCGGGCTGCTAAGTAGGAATGTCCCAGGGGATTCTGCCCTGTGCTGGTCACTTCCTGATGAGAGCCTTCAACAGGCGGCAGCCTTCATGACTCTGTACATTGTGCGGCATCCATAGAGGCTTTGCTGGCCCCACACAAACTTCTCCAGGATTCAACATTCTTTACTTTCAATAGCCCCCCAAAATAGAGGGCAGGGTCCTTGGCACCCCATCTCCTGCCCTCCAGGAGCAGTGACAACGGGAAGGGAATGCTCCCTGCCTCTCTTCTCTGTGTGGGGTTGGGGGTACAGTGGTGAGACCACCTTCGTCACAGTGGTATGAGGCATTAGTGCTGAGGCTGTTACTATAATTAGAATTATAATTTACCAACAAATCACCTCGTGGATTTGAAGACTGGGAAATAATAACACCTCTGAGTAATCCATAGTCCCGGCTGGGGTGTGGCCTGGAGAAAGGGCTGTGGTTCTTAAAATAACATTGAATGAAGTAAAAACAGGTTAAGATTCACCAAGCTGGATACTGTCAATAAAAAATGTGAAAAGATTAGAAAATCAAAAGCTCCCTAAAAGGAGGGACCTGGGTGGCTCTGTCAGTTAAGCGTATGACTCTTGATTTCGGCTCAGGTCATGATCTCAGGGTCGTGGGATCAAGCCCCACTTGGGCTCCGCACTCAGTGGGGAATCTGCTTGAGGATTTTCCCTCTCCCTCTTCCCCCCCCCCCCGCCCCCCACCGCTTGTGTGTGTGCGCTCTCTCTAAAATAAATAAATCTTTAAAAAAAAAACAAAACGGCTCTTATCAGTGACAGTTGGCCTGCACAACCCAGGTATTCTCCCCACCAGAGGTACATAAAACAACTCAGTGACTCCTCCACTGTTTCAGAGGTTACAAATCCTCCCAATGCCGTTTTTTCTAAATTTAGAATGCGAAGTTTACCACTCACACATTTTCAGTTAAGATGACATGTGCTTTATGAGAATAACATACAACCTCCTGCAAAATCAACCTTTCTTAAAATCAAGATTCCCGTTTCCAAGCAGGTCAGCGAACAGGACTTCCAAAAATGCATCGAGAGAAGGTTGTTTCTGGAACATTCATCTTGGAATGAAGGCAAATTCCTTGGGGAGACAATCCTAGTTTGTTGGGTGGAGGAACTCTGCCTGTGGGGGTAATCTGCTAAGAAAAGCAAAGAAACCTTCAACTGGGAAACTTCTAGCCGGGAACTTTGAGTGAGAGCAGAAGTAAAGGCTTACAAGAACAGTCTGAGCCGTGTTGGAAAGGATCCCGTTCAGAAGAACCTTCCACAGATAGTCAGGATAATTACTCTTGAATGGATTAACTCCAACAGGTGTAATGATGATCACCAATGACAAACAATAGTGGTATTTTTTGAACACCTACTATGTGCATGCTGAGCACTTTGCTCTATTAAGTCTACAAGCGTGAAATCTTTACAACAATCCTTTAACATGGATGCTACTATTGTTCCATGTTGCAGAGGAGAAGTCACCTGGTCACAGGTTACATGGTTAGACGGTGGCCAAGCTGGGATTCAAACCCACTGTGTTTGACTCCAGAGCCCAGGCTCCAAACCACCACATGGAGCCAAAGTTACTGAGCGCTATGGATTATCTGATTCGAATCCTCATGACAATACTGCAAGGAAGGTCTTATTGCCCCCCTTTTATAGATAAGGACACTGAGAAATAAATTGTTTAGGGGACTTGCCTAAGGCGACATACTTAGTACGTGGCTAAGCCAGTGTTTAAACCTAGGTGTGTCTCCTGACCACTAGACCGGACTTCTCCCTTCACATTGCAAAAGGCAAATATCTGATTGAGGTCAAAGTGGGACAAGGGTGAGGCCGCAGTGGGGAATGGAGAGCGGTGGGCTAGAAGGCCCCAGAGGAGCATTCTGTCTATGTGAAACCAGTAGGTCACCTCAGGGCTGGCCTGGTGAGCAAGAAGGACCACTCAAGAGGTGACAGTGATATGCCCTGCTCTCAAGAGAAGAAACAGAAAGGATTAAGCATGCTTACCATCTCAGAGGGGGCAGGACATTCTGGGAACTCTGTTCCCCCCCCCCACTTCCTCCATGGGTTTGATTTTTGGATACTTCCACCTGCTTGCCTTATTGTTTAATTCTGAACCTCACCATGCAGACAGCCAGGATGCTCATGCTGAGGGGGTGGGGGCCAGGATGAGCCATAGGGGAGTAGCTGGAGAAGGACTCAGGGCTGGAGAGGGAGGAGGACAACAAAGTCTGGGGCCTACAGCACAGGAAGGGGAGGGACTCGTCTGGAGATGTCAAGGCCCAAGGGCTTATCCCCACATCAGCAAGTTCTTTCTGGTTTTCCCCATGATGTGTTCTTCACTTAGCTAAAAGCTCAAAAATAAATAATAAAATAAAACAAACTGGTAACTTTAAAGACACGATCAAAGTTCTGAACTGGATAAGAGTTTGAAGTCCTGATTCAGCCACTTGTTAGCTTTGTGACCTTGAGCAAGTGACTAAATCTCTGTGACTTGGTTTCCTCATCTATGAAATGGGGGTAATACTAGTCCCTACCTAGTAAGGCTATTATTAAAATTAAACAAGTCAGTACATATAAAATGCTTAGACTGGGACTTGGTCCCCTGTCATGTGAATATTAGCTACTGTTGTTTTCTGGTTGTGGTTATTGATGGAGTTTTAAAACATCTTTACAATGGGGCCCCTGGGTGGCTCAGCCGCTTAAGTGTCTGACTTGTGATTTTGGCTCAGGTCATGATCTCAAGGTTGTAAGATTGAGCACTGTGTGGGGCTCGGTGCTCAGCAGGGAGTCTGCTTGGGATTCTCTCTCTCCTTCTCTCCCTCCCCCCCTTCTCAAATAGATAAATCTTTAAAAATAAAATAAAATATCTTTACATTGAGACGACTGGCATGCAAGCATTCACTAGGCTCTAAGTCGTCAACCTCTAGGAAAGAAATCAAAATTTTCAGTTTTCACTCGTGATTCGGTGGGGAGTGGATAGAACACTAACAAATGACCAGATCCTGTTCCAAAAATTTAAATGCAAATCATCCTAAATCAAAGCTCTGAGTTTCGGTAAGTTAGTAGTAATTATGAATCACTTCTAGAAGAAAAAAGTTTAGTTTTACCAAAAAACTACTTTAAAGACTACAAGGTCTTTAAGTTGGGGGACCTCCTATACTTACTGCCTGAACACCTGAGGATGTTTCATGCCACCACTTACACCTTTGTGCCAGTCAGTTTCTCTGCCTGTAAGACCTCCATCTCCGCCTCCCTAGGCCTAGTAAACTCCTACTCATACATCAGAATGCAGCCCCGCATCTCCTCTGTGCCCTCGTGACATTGTGCATAGATTTATACTGCCTACTTTTCTCCAGAACATAATTGCTTATGGTTAGCCTCCCTCACTAGATTTTGAGCTATGAGGACAAAGACCACGTTTCAATGATCATTGTATCACCATCATTCACGTGGTGTTCGCTCATCTATTCATTAACAAATATTTATGGAGCGCCTACTGTATGCCCACCACGTGAGACACCAAGCAAGGACACAGCCGTGAGCAAGACCAGTGCGGTGGGGATCACGGGAAGGGAGATAACCAGTTCATGAATTTACTACCTTCCTTCCCAAACAGGGCAGTCTTCCAAACATATATTTGAAGCAGATGTGTCGAGCATACGTTGAATACATATCCAGCTGAACGTATTCATATGGGTGCTGTTTAGTAGATAAATAGCACCTGTGCCTGGCTTCGCCAGAAGGAGGCTAGCAGAAGAAGTTGGTGGGTAGTTTCTCAGCTTTGAAACCAGCCACCTGTGTGTGTGTGTGTGTGTGCGCGCGCGCGCGTGTGCACGCGCACGTGCACATACCTGTGGCATATGAGAGAGCCACACCAAGGACAACTGCATAGCTCTTTCACTCTTCGTCACGTCTGTGGACCTATGAACCTGCTGTTGCATTCTGAGAACTGGTAAATCTACAACTGTGTCCTCAGTCAGCCAGAACCGTGATGTATGTGTGCAGAGCTGGCCTATGTGTGCACTCCAAAGAAACCCACTTGTACAGACAGACCATGGCAACCTCATGGGGCCAGGGCAATGCAGGGCACAGGAAGGTAGCATGGTTTGTAAGACGGAGAACATTTTTTTCAGCATTTCCTCTGTGGAAGTGAGCTATAGGTGTTTAGGAAAAATACACAAACAAGTTCCTAGGTCAACTACGAAGCTTGGAGGGAGGCCGATCATATGTCAAACTAGGCAGGGCAAGAAAAAGGGATGGATGTTTATTATTATAGCTGTAACAGTCTGCAGGATGTCCTCCAATATTTATTCTTCCTTTCTTCCATAGTAACAGAATTACCCAGGTTTAAGCTGGGCACAGGCATACCCAGAATAAAGACTACACTTCCCAGCCTACTACTGTGTAACAAGGTGTGGCTACGTGACTAAGTTATGGCCAATAGAAGAGACATATAGTAGTATGTGCAACTTCTGAGAAATATTCTTAAAGGGAGAGTACATGCCCTTTTTGCTGGCTGGACTGTATGTGTGATGGCTGGAGCTGCAGCAATCATTTGGAATGGTGAGATGATCTTGGGAGCCAAGCATGAAGTCTCATACTGAGGACAGCAAAACTTGCCTGCCACTCTCAGACTTCTTTAATGTGAGACAGAAACAGACTTATTTAAATCATTGCAGTTATTTTTGTTTTCTATTAGAGTTGACTTTAATGGGGAATAGGAGAAAGGGAGTAGAATAAGGGTTGAGCCAGTGAAGGCTATTGAACCTATGGCCAATCACTTGTTAAAGTCACCTCTCATGATCATTCTAATCTTCAGTAAAGTTAGTCCATTCCTGAAAAGTAAAGGCACACCATGTGGATTTTTGTAGAAACTGGATTTGGGGGCTTGACAAACGAGGACAGAAACAAGGCAGCACGTGAGGATGTGGAATTGAAGAGGTAGAAGCATGAAAAACACCCTGGAAGTCTCTGGAAATCATGGGAGATGCTTTGGCATTTTTAGGGCTTTCCATTTGCCCTGAGGGGGTTTTGGAACTCTGGATTAAGGGCCAGGTAAGGAAAGCTATCTTAGCTGAGCCCAGAGGACCTCTGGCATTAGGGCCAGAGGCCAGCGAGCGCATGGCCAGGCTTCTGTAGTGGTCAGGGAGCTGGGTGGGGTAAGGGGGCAGGACTGTGAGATAAGCAGAGGCCAGGTCACAACCGGGGAGGGGGCAGATTTCATCTTAATGGCAATGAGGAGGGAGTCCCTGGGGGTTTAATCCGAGGAGTCCGCGGTCGGCAAAACACCTTCTGGAAGAGGAAGAGAGCCCTGGCTGCATCACAGAAAGCAGATCAGCGAGCCACCAGCACGAAGCAGGGAGGTCCATTTCCAAGCCACCACCACAATCCAAGCAAGAGGGAATGGTGGCTTCTCCCAGGGGACCGGAAGTGCAGCAGCATTTGAGAGAGACCCAGAGAGCAGAATGAACCCTTGAGGGAGGAAGACTCGAGGCAAGTCTACTTGGAGGTTTCTGCCTCAGGGCCAGAGAAGGGAGGTCTGAAAGATAAGAGACATGACATTTTTGACCTTTGAGGACCTCAAGCTGGAGGGCTTGGGGAGGGGGGCGGTGGGCAGTGAGGGGTCTACAGCACATCTGAGTCTGACCCCGTTTCCCTGGTCCAGTTTCTCCTTTCCAGGCCTCTATTCCTCCATGTCTAAGTAGGAGAGGAGAAGAAAAAGAAAAGGAAGAAGAAATAGAATTCTCAAAGAAGGGTAGGTCAGATCCTCTTCCCTGCATCAACTCCAGCCTGAGCCCTGATTTCTGGACCTTTCACTCTCTCATTGCAGGAAACTTTAGCACCTACCCCCTGCACCCCCAACAGAATGGCTAATAAACACTGTGAACAGGCATTCTCCTATCGGCCACTATTTTAAAACTCATGTAAAGTGACCAAAGCATTCTTTCCAGCTCCCTTCCCCCTCCAGCTGATGCCATACACTTTACAAATAAGCAAGCAACAAAGCCAGTTTGGGGAAACAACCCATTAGATTAAGCTTTTCCCAACTGGGGAGATGCAGCCCGACAATGTAACTGATGAAGTTTGATTTATATGTAGGTAACTTGGGTCTCAGGGATAAAAAGTCTGTGCAAGTACAAATCTTAAATTTAAATGCACGTCACCCAGATTTTAAATAATGAGTCCCCTTTCCTTTGGGCTCATTAAGTCTGAAGCCAAGGAGGGAGGCCAGGGAGAAAATAAAGCATAAATCTATCATTTAGCTTTATAATGTAGAAAGGACTTGAAACTCCCCAAAAGGTAGCAGGAACAGCTTTTAAAGCCGGCCTTTTTTCTGCCCCTGTCTACCCCTCACAGCCGCCCTAATTAACTGCGGCACAAGTGTCAACTGTGGAAGCACAGCCAAGATGCAGTGGGAGCCTGGACAGCGGAGTTCAAAGAGGGCTCATTTGTTTATAACTATTATGTAATGACGGGCAGTCACATTGCACATCCTGTGAGAGATCCCGCTTCAATTAATAAAAACCTTGTTTTCTTCAAAGTGAAATGCAAGAAGAGATTAGTACGTTTGAAAATGTGTATAAGCAGGGCTCCTTTAGAAAGAATTTCAGTGGCTAAAAGCTCAGATTTCCTAGGGTTAAGGGGGAGAGCTGGGAGCTTGAGTTCTATTAAGAGTCACCCACCCACCAAGAAAAAAATAACTCAGGTGAGGGCCACACGCAAGTACACATTTTACCTAATTCGGAAAGTTTTAAATGTCCATTTTCACTTACCATTTAGGGGACCTACATTGACATTAAAAATGCATATGTTCCCTCTCCTAAGTAGGGAATTAAAGATTTTAGGAAAGAGGCAAAGTTTTCATCTCTTACTTCATTTTAAGGTTATAGTTTTGGAAGACATGGAATTGATGGGAAATTGGTAGAAGGCTACCTACGTGGGGCTCAGGAATGAGAACTCCGTGAATTCCTCAGTAGAAACAGCGTATATCTCACCCCTAAAAGAAAACACAGGGGTAAGCTCCTGGACATCAGCCTCGGTAATGATTCTTTGGATTTGATACCAAGAGTAAAGGTGAAAAGAGAAGAGAAGAGAAGAGAAGAGAAGAGAAGAGAAGAGAAGAGAAGAGAAGAGAAGAGAAGAGAAGAGGAAAGAAAAAAGAAAAGAGAGAGAGAGAGAGAAGGAAAGAAAAAAGAAACAATTGGGACTACACCAAACCAAAAAGCTTCTGCACAGCAAAGGAACCATCAACACAATGAAAAGGCAACCTATGGAATGGGAGAAAATATTTGCAAATCATCCATCTGAGAAGTGGTTAATAGCTAAAATACATAAAGAACTCATACAACTTAGCAGCAAGTAAACAATCAGATTAAAAAATGGACAGAGGAACCGAATAGACATTTTTTCCAAAGAAGACATAGACATGGCCAACAACTATGTGAAAAGATGCACAGCATCACTCATGATCGGGGGAACCACAGATCAAAACCATAATGAGATACCACCTCACACCTGTTAGAATGGTGGTCATCAAAAAGACAAGAGATAACAAGTGTTGGTGAGAATGTGGAGAAAAGGGAACTCTTGTGCACTATTGGTGGGAATTAGTAACTTGGTACAGCCACTATGGAAAACAATATGGAGGTTCCTGAAAAAATTAAAGACTGCCATATGATCCAGCAATTCCACTTCGAGGTATCTATCCAAAGGAAACAAAATCAATATCTCAAAGAGACTCCCATGTTCATGGCAGCATTATTTACAATAGCCAAGACATGGAGACATAGATGGATCAATGGCTAAAGAAAACTTTGTACGTATATGTGTGTATACACACACACACACACACACACACACACACACACACAGGAATATTATTCAGCCATAAAGAAGTAAGGGATTCCTGCCATTTGTGACAATATGGGTGGTACTTGAGGGCACTATGCTAAGTGAGATGCCAAAGAAAAACAAATACTATATGCTCTCACTTATATGTGGAACCTAAAAACAAAAAACTGAAGTCATAGAAACAGAGAATAGATGGGTAGTTGCCACAGGCAAGGGGTGGAGGATGGGGGAAATGGGTAAACGTGGTCAAAGCTACAAACTTCCAATTGTAAGATTAGTAAGTTCTGGGGATGTAATATACAACATGGTGACTATAGTCAACAATACCGTACTGTACATTTGAAAGTTGCTAAGAGAATAGATCTTAAAAGTTCTCATCACAAGAAAAAAGTTTTAACTATGTGAGATGATGGATGTTAACTAACCTTACTGTGATAATCATTTAACGATATATACATATTTCAAATCGTTGTTATACACCTTAAACTAATGCAATGTTATATGTCAATTATACCTCAATAAAACTGAGAAAAACAAAACAAAATTCTAAAAAAAAGAATAAAAGAATACGGCAGAAGAATTTCTGATCTTAGAAAGTTTTAAGCTTCAGCTTTAGAGGGGAAAATGTTCAGATGAGGTTCTATGACTACTAGAAGACAATGAGTATGTCCCATTGACATAATGGGAAAAAGTACCAAAGCTCTGTATTTTCCATGAAAAAATTAGGGCAAGCTGATTGAGTGTGCTGCTTATAACTGAAAGGGCCTGCAAACCGAGACACACACTCTGGGTAAAACAGTTACCTTGAATTGTGACCCTTGATGGTGAGTACCTTTTCACTGGTATCACCAAGAATGACGGTTGAGACTCATAACCACAAATTAGGGGAAAAAATGTGCAAGCCAGGGCAGGAAGCCAAAAAGAACGAAGAAATCACAGGCCCTAATACATAAGGCTGGATGACTAGGATCGGGGGGAACTGGCATGAGTTTGTGGGAATTCCTAAGGTGGAGCACAACTGACCAGGATGGCTAGTTATGGCTCCATATCTGGGTTAGTTTGGATGGTTGTGCAGGTGCATTACAAAGTACTGACATGGCATGGACAGATCTTGCACAGGAACTTATACTACGTGCTCAGATATTTGGTGATTTGAATTATGAAAATCCATGAATCTGAGGCTCGAAGCACAGTAGAGAACAGACAAATGAAGTTAAAAGGGGAGGATGAGCTGAAACCAGGAGAGCTAGAAGAGCATCTGATTAGGAGTTAAGAGGCTTGGATTCTAAACAGGTTTGTAATACTTGGTCTCCTGGTCTTAAAGGGTCAGGACAAGGGGTCAATAAACTTCAGGAATCTGGCAATCCCCTAGACTGACCCAGGAGTTTGCTGTTTAGGGAGCACAAGCAGAGGACAGAACAGTTCCCATCTTGCCCCATTTGCTTTCTTCCTGTGGAGTGAGAAGCAGGTCCCTATAACTGACAACTGTGAATGTCAGAGACCCAGAATGTATTGATTAATCAAGGCATTTGGCAAAGTCTCTCAGGAAATTCTTGTGGACAAGATGGAGAAATGCAGACCAGATGACAGTATAATTTGGGCGACTCATAGTTGGCTGAAAACCTATTCTCCAACAGTGCTGATGGAAGGGGGAAGGGAGGTGCTAGTGACCTGCCAAATGGCTCTGTAGCTGGTCCTATTCTATTCCTCATTACTCTGAGTGACTGGGATACAAAGATAGGAGGAATGCTCACCAAACCTGCAGATGGCACAAAGCTTAGAGAAATACACAATACAATGAAATCAAGATTTAAGTGCTAGCAAATATCAAAATGACTTCAGTGGACTGGAACAATGAGCTGGACCCGCGAGGTGGAATTGGATAGAGATAAATGTGAAGTCTTTCATTTAGGTTCAAAAAATGAATTACACGAAGACAGGGTTGGGAAGACCTGAACTGAAACTAGTTCCCCTCAACAAAAACTGATCATCTTAGTTGATCACAGCCAAAAATAATCCAATAGTTTGACATGGCTGTAAAAAAAAAAAAAAAAGCTAATATAACCTTTAGTTACATCAGTAGAAATACAACCTCCAAATTAATTGGAAGAAACAGTCCCACTTGAGTCTGTCCTGTTCCGACATCTGGATTGGCACAGTGCCTTGCCCATAGACAGCAGTCAACAAATACTTGTCACACAAATGAATGGATACCACATTTTCAGATAGACCTTGAAACTAAGATGGTAAGGGATTTGGAGACTGATCTCAGAAGAGAAGGCTGAACAAACAGGGAAATGTTTAACCTGGAATAGACTAAGGAGACCCACATGAGAGTGGTTTTCAACTATATGAAAGAATTTCACATTTGGTTTTGCTCCAGTGGGGGAAAAATTGAAGGTCAATGGTTAGAAGATACACAGAGATAAAACTTGGCTCAAGTAGAAAATGAGAACTCTCGGACAATCAAAGGTAGTGGTAGTAAGCTTTTTCTCTTGCTGCTATTAAAGCAGAAGTAGGCTGATCATCTATCACATCTTTCATAGTCCAGGATATAAACCCGTATACATTGGAGGTTAGGTCTGGAAGGTCTCTCAGATCTCTTCCAACTACAAGGATATAACAGATACGATTCTACACTGCTGCTGGTCTTGTTTCTTTAGCTCCAAATGAGCTTCCTACTCATTGGAGTTGGCTTGCCAACACCCAAAGCTTTGTGCCAGGCAATCTTGGCTATGGATTTCAAAGCAGCAGCTAACAAAAGAACCTGGCCTGCGCTCTACATGGCAATCCATGAAATGGTAACTTTGTGAAAAGAGGTTTAGTTTTGATTTGTTTGTTTAACTTTCCTCAATGCAAACAAGAGGGAAGAAAAGGAACCTGACAGTGCCCATATGGCTTCATCGTGGTGGAAGAAAATCCTGCTTGGAAATTGTGATCAAAACTGGACTCTGACCTTGACTTTTCTGGACCGTATTTTTGTTTCTTAACAAACATCAAATGAGATGTGTGGAAATGAATACCTCTTTTAACAGGACTCAGTATAATACTGATATTGTTAGACGTATTTAATACTGATGGAACCTACAGATCCCAAGAGCAACTTTTGGCTCTTTATTGGAAAACGGCACTACAGGAAATTTCCACTAAAGGGGACTGAAAGTTCTGAAAGGCTCTAGAGAAGGTGGTAGCCCACCTCTAACATGGCCTCCAATAATCCTGACCTACTGGTACTCAGGCCTTTCTGTAGTTCCCTCACACATGAAATAAGGCTAGCCTGTGTAACCAATAAGATGGTGGAAATGTCAAGGTGTGCTTCAGAGGCTAGGTCATAAAATGCATGAGGGCTTCTACTCTGGGCTTTCTTGGGCCATCTGGGAAAGCCAGCTGCCATATTGTAAAGATACTGGATAGAGGCACGTTCAGAGAAGAACTGAGGCCTCCTGCCAACAGCCATTACTAACTTCCTAGTCATGTGAGTGAGCCATCTTGGATGCAGATCTTTTGGCCCCAGTCAAGTCTTCAGATGACAGCAAAGCCAGCTAACATCCTGACTGTCACCTCATGAGAGTCCCAGAGTCAGAAGCACCCAGTTGAGCAACTCCTGAATTCCTGACCACCAGAAAATTTGTGGGATAATAAATTTTCTTATTGTTTTTAGGTCAGTAAGTTTTGAAGTAATTTGTTACACAGCAAGAGATAACTAACACAGGGGAGTTAACACAGATCTGCAATTAATAAAACTCAGTTCTTCTTTGTCGCACTTAAATAATAGTGAGGGACTCACTAAGGAGACCAAACATGGATAAAATGAGGACATAGGTAAGCCACACAGAAAACACAGATTTCATTTGTCTCTCCAGGACCAACTACATCACACAACGAATGATTAGATAAGCATCTCTAGCAAACTGTACTCTGGTAATTTCCAGAGTAATTTCTAGCTGGGTGGCAGTGACTAGACACCAACAAGGAAAAATGACCTTGACCTTAAACACTAAAGGTGGCTGAACTGTGCTCAAAGAGGGAACATTCATCATTGTCATAAGGTAGCTTTTTCTATTTTCACTAAAGGAACAGCCACCAGCCCCGTGAGAGAAAGGCCAGAACTCAGAGAGTGAAAAGTGAAGACTTTAAATGGTCCAAGATAAATCAGCTCCCTTAGAGTCATCAGCATTGCTGTCAGAGTCTGATGTGAGCTCAGGACCTGAGGAGCCTAAACCAAGCTGTTTCCACAATGTGCAAATATGTCCACATGCCATCCAGCCCTGCTGGCAGGCATAATAAATCCAATGGGGAATGTACTCTGATCCATTAATTTGGGGAGAAGAGGCATGATACTTAAGTGCCTTTTAATATGCCATTTAATCTACTCTTGGGGTTATCTGGGGTCAATGGCATGCTTAAAAAAATAGGAAACTTGTATTTCTTCTTCTCCTTGCTTATCTACCTCTATTTTTTTAAATGCTGGTGAGTGATTTATTTCTTCGATTAGCATGAGTTGGCTCAGAACTACTACTGGCCTGGAGTTTCAACCTCTTAGCTATTCCCTTAGGGAATCCTTTGGGAATGTGCTCGAGAAAGAAAATTAGCATTGGTATTGTGGGCCACAGAGATCAAGGGGTAGAGAAGGGACTGCTCCAGAGAAACACCAAAAAAGGACCATGGCACTTCTTATAGGAGAGATGTCAGTTGGCCAGAGGTAGAAACTTGCAGGCAGGCCCAGAGGTAGACAGTGCTGGTCACTCTGGAGCTACAAAAGGTAGGGTTGAGGGGCACCTGGGTGGCTCAGTCGGGTAAGTGTCCAACTCTTGTGGGTTTTGAGATCAAGCCCCATGTCATGCTCCACATTCAGCAGGGAGTCTGCTTGAGATTCTCTCCCTCTGCCCGTCCCCCCATGTGTGTGTGGCCTCATGTGCTCTCTCTCTCTCAAATAAATAAATAAATCTTAAAAAAAGGGGTATCATTGCAGAGGAGAAGGTATAGATCCAGGCCATGTTAGACTGACTATGTGGCCTTTAAGAACATAATCCAAAAAATAAAGAAGTGTAAAGCTTATGGGCCTAAATATGTCTCCAGAATTCATCCATCCACCTGCCAACCTCTAGTTCATAGTTACATAGTGAGCTATCCTCTCACAAACCTTAAATGTTATTCTGAAATAGCATTAGTTATTATACAACTCCCTAGTTGTATATATTCGCTTCTTATACACATTTATATTTTGTTGTAGTTCAAGGATCATGGGTAATTTTTACCTTGAAGGTACATGTATGTCTTTTCGAATTTTTCAAATGAGAAAGGAATCTAAATAAGTCTTACTTCAAATAGTCTATCAAATGCAAGAGATACAACTTTTTGAAGAAAACTTACAGAAGAAATATTGCAGTCCACTTTGAACCAAGCAAGGTGAGCAAACCAAAACTCCACCTGTAACAGCTCTGAATGCTTTGCTGAGTGACCAGCCGAGAAGCATGGGGACAAGACAGAGAACAAAAGAAAATGAAAAAGCCTGCCCACTGCTGAAGACCCAAAGAGAACTGACACAGGTATAATTAGGAACCACAAGAAAGCTGTCTCAAGAATCCCTTGTCAATCCTTCGAATATAATTTTCAAATGAAATACGAGACCCTAATGGCAGTAGAGTTGAGGAATCCAGCAGAGGTCTCATCTGAGCCTCCAGCAGATGACAGATCTTGTGACTGGGCCATCTACACTTAGTACCACTGTAAATAAACAGTAGAGCCAAGGTTGTTTGGAAGCATCTCTAAAAAAGTTCCGTGCAGAGAAGTAAAACATAAAGTTGCAGAAACCTCACAGGATGAGAATGATTCTCTCTCAGTAACATAAATGCCTTGAACAGGTTTTCCAGCAATGTGTAAGGATGAATAGAACATTTTCATCACCATTATTTCTCTTTTAGAAAGTTCTAGGATGCCTGGTGTTTTGAAACATGACAGTTACATGATCAGTTTGCATCATGGGGATGCCTGGGTAGCTCAGTGGGGTTAAGTGTCCCACTCTTGATTTTAACTCAGGTCACGATCTCAGGGTTGTGAGATTGAGCCCCATGTCAGGCTCCACACTGGGTATGATCCCTGCTTAAGATTCTTTCTCCCTCTGATGCTTTCCACTCATGCTCTCTCTCTCTAATAAATAAATAAATCTTTATATTAAAAAAAAGCCATTTGCATTGTGTTATAGTTCATGAAGTATTGTTGGCACCTTACTTTGAGCTTAATAGCAACCCCGAGAGGTAAGTTTAATATTTTATAGGTGAGTAAATAGGAAATAGGAAATAAGTCAACTAGCATTTATTGAGTGCCTAACAAGTATGTTGGACTTCACTGAAGACTTTAATATTCCATCACAGGTAGCCCTAATGAAGTCCTGTTTTTTTTAATTTATTATCTTCATTTTACAGATAAGAACACTAAAATTTAGAAAGGGAGTTATGTTGCCTATGATAATATTTCTATAAATATACTAAAACACAAGCACAACAAAATGTAAAATATTAACCTTCTGACTCAAAACTCTAGGCTCTTTCCACTATATAACAATAGATGCACAAATTATATTTCCTTGTGTATTCGTATCATAAAATCCTTGTTCAAAGCCTATATGAGTTTTGGCAAGTCAATGAATTTCTCTGAGCTTCAGTTTTATCATCTGTGAAAGAAAAATATTGATAAAATTATTACAATATACCCGTGGTCATTAAAACGTTAAACTAATGCATATACAGGAGAGATTTATTATAACAAGATTAGATTTTCACAGCATTATGTCACTTTTGATCATTCATCCCAGAACAAGAAAAGCCCAGAAATCCTCTGGTAAAGGATTCTGGTAACCGCAGATACCAGAGAACCCCTGAACTCATTTGTTCATTCAATGGCTATATGCCAGGCACCATAATGGTGGAGGGAATCCAATGGGGAGCAAGACGGAGCAAAGACCCTACAGGCATGGGGCTCACGTTTTGGCAGGGATGACAGGTAATAAACATAGAATCAAATAAATACAGTCACCTCAGGTTAACAGGGCTATGGAGAAAATGAGGCAGTAGGAGGGAGCACAGTATGGCAAGGGAGGTCGAGTGGAGGGAGGCTGGTGAGAGGACCCTTTGAGAGGAGTGTGAAAACGTGAAGGACTGAGCCCTGCAAACATCACAGGGTCAAGTGCTCTAGGCAAGTGTCACGGCAAGCGTCCAGCCCCTCATGTGGGCAGAGCTTGGCAAGACCCCAGAGCAAGAAGGCAGAGGTGGCGGACACTGCATGAGAGCAGGGTAGAGGAGGGTAAAGCAGGGGAAGAGGGCAGCCTGCAGATCACTCCGTGGTCCACAGCCAGGAGTTCGCATTTTCTTCCAGGTGATGAATCTCCACTTCTTAACCCCAGACTGAATGCACACGTTGGAAACACGGACACACCATCACTCCCAGGCCAGCTCCTGCAGAGGCCGAGAGATGGAATTCCACACACCCCTGGCCTTCATCCTGTCCAAAGGATGTCCATGAGGCTCTCTCCTCATCCACTACTATCTTGCCTCCCCGTTCCACCCCAACTCTCTTTCAATTTCTAATTAGGGCTTGTTAAGCAGGAAGCAAATATTGGGAAACAGTGCAGCCTCTGGATGGGGCTCTTGGACCCAGAAGGCCTGCAGACGAGGTGTGATTCCTGCCTCAGCCACCAACCGGGTACAACTCCTCATATGCATCAGGTTCCCCATGCATAAGCTGAGGATCCTGATGGAACCCGCTTCATGATGAGCTTTAGTTAGAGCACCTCACCCACCTCCACTGTGCATGCCACAATGCTATTCCTTTCTGGTCCCGCAAGTATGGTCATGTCAGCATTTCCCCTACCTTACTGACACTGTAAGGCAGCTCCTTTTTGCTACTGGCAAAAAATTCTCTCTGGAAATGGAAGAAATTATGTAGGAAAAAGAAATGCATAAGATTGCCTTAAAATCTGAGCTGAAAGGGAATACACAGGCTGGCAAATATACGGATAAACATGGCATGCTGCCTTGGCACTCCCTGGATGCTTAACTGGGGACATTTTCATCTATTTATTTAAGTAATCCCAAAGTAAACCACGAGAGGAAAAGAGAGGAAGAGAAACGTTCTTTCCTCATACCCAAACCAAACACCACAAAATAACGCTGCCATTCATACGGAGGGATTCCAATTAAGGGAGGGAGAAAGCCTGACCTTGTTTACAAAAGAGGCCCAGTCTAAAAAGTCAGTGGGTCAAACTGGGCTGAGCTTGACCCTTGACACTCTGGCAGGCTCAGAAAGAGAGAAAACTGACCTCTGTGAGACGGGGCAGTCATCCACAGCCTCTGTTGCTCAAGGGAAACTAAACAATAGAACCTACGAGAATTGTCGAGAAAAGCACAAAGGATCATGCTCCTTCTTGCTGCAATCCGGGGCCACCCCGAGGCTGAAGAGGGCAATATTATCTCTGACACCTCCCACCACCCTTTCAGCATCTCCTGTGACAAATTTCTACCCCCTTCCTCGGTCCTCCTCATTCTTCCCCCCTACCTCTCAACCAAATTGGGGTTCATCTGGAACGGATTACCTCCACCAATTCACTTTCACACTAGGCCCGGGTATTACGCCACCAGAGGAGAACAGCATTTTATTACAGGCCAGTTCCTTAGGTCAAAGGAACGAATGCCTAATGCTGGACATGCTGATGGCATATGGACCCGCCTGAAGGGCCAAGCTGCCCCCGAGGGTTGAGTGATGGCTGCTTGAGACATGAGTCTCTCCCATCCGTGGACTAGCAGGGCCAACAGGATAGCTAGTTGGGGGGATAGCTAGTTGGGGGGATAGTTAGATGGGGGGGATAAAGGATGTTACCTCCACTGTGCGCGTCTTCAAACCCTGCCCACCCACCCCACCTCTAATTCAGCTGAGAGTCTGAGCAAAACCCACGGGCTTCACATTAAGCACACAATGAGATGAGCACCGTAACACCACCTTCCAACTGGTCTGCAGCCCCGGGCCCTTCTGATTTAGTCGCCGGGGAGCTCCTGCTGCATTATGTATGAAACCTTCTAGCTCGGTGAGGCCCAAGGCTTCGATGCAGGGCCAGGGGGGTGGGGGGGAGCACAGTTCCCCCTTCTGCTGGTTCTTACCCACCCTGCCCTGCAGACCTCCAACAAAGGCTGCCTTGACCCAGAGAAACCAGTTAGGAACTTACTGATGGGAGAAAACCAAGCCCCACATGATCAGCAGGGGAGGAAGATATTTTTGGATGGCAAAGGTGAGTACGGAAAGGCAGAGGGAGCTTCCCTGGCCCTCAAATCGAACCAGAGGAGATTCTGGCTTTGGAAGGCGAGTGCACTTCCTCCTCTCACCTTGATCCTGTCCACTGAGCTCTGGAGTTTTTACTTATGCAGGCAGTTTAGCATGTCTTAGTAATCCATTCGTGTTAATTTTGTTCCTCTTTGGAATGACCTTCGTGTCAGGGAGAGATGACTGGGGGAGGGAGGAAGAGGGGCAGAGGGAGGGCACTGGGCTGCCAACATTGCACTGAGAAACCCTTCTTTTCAATTACCTTCCTGACCATTTAGAATGAATTTTAACAGGCTATGCTTTTCCTGGGACATTTTTTCTTTGAACTCCCAGACTTCCCCTTCATTGCAAGTTGCCATAATATGAACCAGATTTTTTTTTCTCCCTCTTGTTTGCTTAAAAGGCGTTAACTATAAATTAGAGTATCTCAAGAGTGAGGTGTCACATGCGGGGCCTCGGGCTCCTCAGCCCCGGAGCCCCACAGCTGGGAGAGGGGCCAGGCTGCCTCTTTCTTTGGCAGCCTGGCTCCAAGGCCCAGGCCAGGGATGATCCCGCCCTCCTTCTCAAAGCTATCCAGTTACAGCGATATACAGAAATGGCCTTGTTTGACTTAAACATCAAGTTTTATTCCTTTTTTTTTTTTCATTTCTTTCCTAGAGGAAAGGGAAGAGTGGTTTTATTTATTTTTTTTTTTTTTTAACATTCTTAGTTTATTGATCCTCTCATGAAAAATCTGCACAACCAGATAAAGCCACCGCAGCATCTTTACTCCTTCTTTTTGCCAGCACCAACATTGGCTTTTGCAGTCCCCCTGACTTTCTTCATTCTGTTCTTGCGTTCCTTTCACTGTTTTCTTGATGTCTTTTTCTTCTCATACAGGCCATGTCTTGCAAGTCTGTGTTTGGGTTCATTTTTCTTTGCATAATCCAAGGAATCATATATCATGCCAAAGCCAGTTGTCTTGCCACCACCAAAATGGGTTCTGAATCCAAACACAAATATGACATCTGGTGTGGTCTTGTACATTTTGGCTAGTTTTCCCCGAATTTCTGTCTTAGGTACTGTTGCCTTTCCGGGGTGAAGAACATCAATCACCATCTGTTTCCGCTGAAGTAGTCGGTTAGTCATAAACTTCCTGGTCCAGATAGTTACTGTGTCGTTCATGATGGCAGCCAGGGAAGAGTGGTTTTATTTTTTTTATTTTTTTTATTTTTTTATTTTTTTTATTTTTTGGAAGAGTGGTTTTAAGTGGACATGTATCCTGAGTCGTATTCCATGCGGTGCTTTCATTCTAAAGGGTATTCACCCAGTGTGGGTAGCAAGGCTCATTTACATCCAATATCCCATGCTCCCACGCCTGGAGCTCCTCGACTCTGGGGCCTGACAGTCCCGGCCAGGACAGTCACTCTACAAGAAGGCAATGACCACCACACTGGATCTTTTTTACCGTACTATCCATTAGATTCCCATCAGAGAATCTTCACAACTCCACTCACCCACATCCTCCAGATCTGAATGTCATGCCTCCAGGGGACAAAGCCATCAAGAAGCAGACAACCATTGTTTTAGTGTGGTTCAGCTTTGTTTTTTAGGACACTCAAGTTCACAGCTGTTACTCAATGTCAGAATTCAGGAAACGTTCACTGAGTACCAATTGTTTGCCAGGCACAATACTCAACAATTTCACATCTGCTCACGTCACCAATGTATTGTTCATGCGTGGTAGGCAACACCACATTGGTCCATGGTCCTCTATCCATTGAGATGGTAAAGTACAAAGGAGGCAGAAGGGCAGCTCCTGAAGCTCATCTTAGACACGAGAGTCTGACTTGCAACAAGTAGGTGCCTCAGAGTCAAAAAGTTTGAGTTTGAATTCTACAAAGGCTCAGCCTGCAAGATCACCCAAAGTTGGGGGGCTGAGCACAGGGTATGCCTGGAAATGAGAGGCAAACTCTAGCATGGGGCAGTGTCTTGCCACAAGGGGACATGGGGTGTCTTCACTTGGGGTGCGCAACAAAATACCACGGATGGCATGACTTAAACAACAGACGTTTATTTTCTCACAGTTCTGGAGGTTAGAAATCCAAGCCCAAGGTCTCACAGAGTCAGTTTCTGGGGAGGACTCTGTTCCTGACTTACAGTGTCTTCTTGCTTGTGTCCTCACAGGACCTTTCCTCTGTGTGTTTGTGTGGAGAGGGAGCAAGCCAGCTCTCCAGTATCTTCTCTTATAAGGGAGCCCATCATGAGGCTCCCACCCTCCTGACCTCACCTAAACCTTCTTACACTTCAAACGCCCCTACCTCCAAATACCACCACATTTTGGGACAAAGGGCCAAAATTCAGTCTAGAGCAGGTGTTAAGTGTCTTTAAGAGCTGGGAGACAAGCAAGCGGAGACAGGGAGGGGAGGGGCTGAGGTTTCAAGTGTGGCACCTGTTCCTTCGCCACACGCAGCCCCCACCCAGCCCAGGGCCGAAACACTGAAGGTAGGGATAGAAACCTCCAGAAAGAGCTGGGAACCCAACGCCAAGGAAATGTGTGCTGTCCTTCCCATGTGGGAAAGTGGGAGCTGGGAGGCCCCCTCCCTGAGTGACTTCTAAACCAGAAATGACTAACACTGACAAGATGAAATGCCACCCTCTGCCCTGGGTGTCCCTGTCCCCTAAGAGAAGGTGAGGCCTTGTGAACAACTGGAGCTCAGTGATGAACAAAGTCACGTCTCCATAGACTCCCATTTGCAGCTGCTTCATTTGTACCTGTTACACCGCGCTGGGTGTTACGACATTCACTATTCCCACTTGCAGATGGGAAAATGGAAGCTCAGAGAGTGAAAGCAATGTCTATAGCCACGCCACTCGTAAGAGATGGAAGCCGGATGTGAACTTGGTTGGGTCTGCGGAGCGTCAGTTCAACGTGCACCCTCCTCCCACCCCCTGAGCGGGCACAGCTCGCCTGGGTGACACAAAGGGCAAGGAAAGAGGTCCTCAGCTGCCTGCATTGCTTTCACCCTGGCCCACGATCACAGGGCACCAAGTGGATGAGTCTTCACTTGCTTCCCCAGGCCTTGCTTCCTACAGGCAGCAACACCACCCAGTGAGGGGGACACGTGAGGTGATGCGGACACACAACCACCCAAGTCGTTGACTACAATGACACGACCCGACCTGGTTTAAGAGAGAGGCAACAGATCTGCCGCCCCCCTCAAGTTCTCAAACATACACTGCGGGGCCCACTTATCTGTCTAACACCAAGACCCTCCACTCTTTGGCTCTTCTTTTGATTCCATCCAGATTTGTCCCTCATACCTCCTTAGGGCCATCATGTCCACCCTGGGCAGTCATTCAACATCAGAGCCCTGACCCACCTCTTTGCATTGTCACGTGGCTTTAATGAGGGGAGCAATTTTTGTCCTACTTTTGAACCCAAATGTGTTTTTCCTAAGTGTCTACAAATCCTAGTATGCATCTATGGTGAAAGCTACCCAGAGAACTAGACACTGACTTTGACCAGCAAATCCTACAGATAGCCATGGATGATAAAATAACCTACCTTTCATTTTCTAGTAGTTAGGGGTCGGAATTTTTGGTGCAAGTCAAGTCCCCCCCAATTAAATCTACTTATTCCTAAAATGTTATTTTAACTTGAACCCAGTAATAGGTTTCACTGTCAAATTTTACTGATTTTGCTCTCAACACTTGTCAAACTCAAGTTAAATTGGTTACCAAATGTCTGTATAGCTTGGGAACAACTGATAAACCTCACTGTCCTTTGTGATTTTCATGAGTGTGGATTAATGGCAATAATAAGAGCTCATTTTTTGGAGCACTTACAGGAGAAGGAGATACTGTGCTTGGTCACTGACACAGGATTATCTCACTCAATCCTCACAATGACTCTGGGAAGTAGGTCCACTTCTCTGAGGCACAGAGGTGCTAATTGATCTACCCAAGGCCACACAGTAGTATGTGATAGAACCTAGACTAGAAACCCAGGTCCCTCTAACTCCCAAGCCCTTGTTCTTCACCTCTCTACTGCCACATGGAAGCAATGTCCAATATTCTTCGGGATAATTTGATCAGTCAGGAGAACAAGAGTTTGATGCCCATGATGTTGAAGGATAACTGCATATGTGCTTATGTCTATGAGAGCAATTTACAAGCCAATCACCCTGTTTACTAACTCGACCCCACACACAAGCCTTCTCTTCTGTGATGGTCATCTCGGAGTCTGTGACCCACGTGAAGAGGCTGCCCGGGGCCCTCTGGGGGCAGTGCTAAGGCCGCCCGTGGGTTAGACAGGCACACCCAGGTAAGACCGGCCAGTCTGCCTCTGGGTCAGTCGGCTGTGCCTGGCCCAGCAGGGATCTGGGACTGGAAGCATGAACAGAAGGCAAGCAGCTTTCTGTGTAATCGTCCAACGTGTTTACAGCCAGTCCCTGGTTTTCACCACCTCTCCTTTAACCAGTCCATTCCCCCAGCCAGGCCTGAAAGCCATCTATATTTAACTTTTCACCACCTTGATTCAAGAATTTGTCAGTTTCTACCAGGCAACCATCTCCCGATCAATGTATGAGCGCCATCTAGGTGTGAATGGAGGTAACTGCAGGCCACAGCAGGCGCCCGTGTCCCGGCACTGTTCTTTCCTAAGTCTTTCTAGAAGCCCTTGCAGAGGGCTCCTCGGCATGAAGATCCTCATAACACGACTTTGCACTGGGCATTATATCCAGCAAATCATGCAAATGTGGTTTCGGCTTTTGCAGACTCTGTTATGTACGACTGGAAAAAGAAGTTAATAAATCTCTTACCTCAAGATCATAGGCACTGAAATCCCTAAATGCCCAGTACATTAAGGGAGTTAAAACTGAGATAAGGATAGGTTATTCCCCAATCTCTGCCACCAGATTTCTGATTGAATTTGGGCAAACAGCATCTCCCTGGGCCTCGGTTCTCTCGACACCGTCCTCTCAATATTCTCAGTGAGGATGTCGGACAGTGTGATATACGCCATTCTTACAAGGCCTAGCTCTAGGCTGTCACAATACTTCCACATAACAGCTTCTAATGGCTGCTATTTTGTTTCAAACTGGTAGACGGAACAACCAATAAAGAATAAATTATCTAGAGACGCTCTGGAGGTGACTGGGCAGGCACCGCCTAGGTGTATTCACATTCTCCCACTTCCCCTTCTTCCTAACTAACAGAACCCTGACAATGTTTGTGTTGGCAACGTCCCCATAAGACCAGACCCCGGTCTCACTAATGAGACGGAACCACAAGTCAGTTCGGTGGAGCTGTTGAGAGAGCTATTCCTTGAGGAAAAGTCACAGACCTGGTTGACAGGTACACTTAGGCTTCTGCCTGCCTGGAGCATGGGCTCAGTGGACTAGAGCAGTCAACTTGTGCTCATGAGAACATGCAGTCGCATGCTAAGGAGAACAGACAAGACACCAGAAGGAGCCTGGGTCCTTGACAAGCTGCAAGAACATCTTCATTCGCTGAGGTGAGGACCTCTTGCTCTGGAGTTGTTGCTCCATAGGAAAAACAAAGCTTCACTGGGTGAAACCACCACTGTTGGGTTTCTCTGATAAGCAGAAAGTCATCGCTGACACAACAACTCAGCTTTTGTCATTCATTTTCTCATTCAGCAGAAGAACGAGAGTATGTGCCCGCAGGTATGTACCAGTAATGGTGTCAGATCCGAAATGGTCCAGACTTGAGGCACTTGCACTCTGGTGAGATAAGGTTTGGGGCAATGTAACTCATCAGAAGGCATCAGAGGCAAGGGAGGGGGTCAGTGATGTCTCCCCCACGGTGACTCCTTAGTTGAGTATTCAAGAATTAGCCTGGGAAATCACTCAGAATTAACCTGGTAAAAAAGGAGAAAGAGGGCTATATGCCAACCTGATGGGCATTGCCCCCTTCCTCCAGGCTGAAAGTGCCTTCATTCTCATTCCAGTGTCCTTCTTTGCCTTCCACTAGTGACTTCGTTAAATCCCTTGGCCCGTGATCAGTTGAGGATGGGCAGGAGACTTGGTTCTGATGAATAAGACAGGAGGAATATTCTGCTATGAGGGCATCTAGAAAATTTTCCTTCACTCTTACAAAGAAGATTCAGAAGAAAGAATAGTCTCTTCTTCCTCTTGCTGGACCTTGTGTTTGCCCGGAATCTGTCCATGGCAGATATCCTGAAAGTGAGGGAAGGGAGCCCACACAGAGTTCAGCAGAGTGAGAAGATGAAGGGAACCTTGACCTCAGTGGCACCACTGAACTGCTGTGTTGAGCAACCCCAGAACCACCAGGCGCTCCGGGTTATGTTATATGCATCAGGAATGTCCCCTTCGTGTTTTACCCTTTTGGAGTGCATGTCCTGTTACCTACAGCCCAAAGTATCCTGCTACAAAGGCATTCTAGACAGAAGCAGCTGTGTGTACCAAGGGAACGAGAACTATGATAGAAGATGGCCTGTTCTAAGAACCGCAGGTAGTAAGGACCAACGTGGAAGGTGAAAGAGTCGTGTGATGAGAGGACATGGCAAAATTAAGCAGAGACCTAAGGACCAGTGGGGACCTCATGGGAGTTTTCCAGCAGGGGAGTGACACTTTCAGATTCATATTTTAGAAGATGATAAGGGCAGTCCTGTATAAGGAGGGGCAATACCAGAGACAGGAAGACCTTATCACCGTGGTTGCTCTACTCATCCACCCCAGCGATGGTAAAGACTTGAAGAAAGGAAGTGATGGTAAGAAGGAGGGTGAAGAACAAAATACAGAAACCTATCAAGGAGGCAGTTTCCTCAGGACCTCGCCACCACTGGCTGTGGTTCAGAGAAAGAAAGAGGAATGGAAGGTGGCATTCCTATTTCTGAACTGGGTAACCAGGTGGGTGCTGCTCATGGAGATACAGGAGAAAGCATCTGTGATGGCAAAGTTATTATCTTCTGGAGGAGTTGGGGGGAAATGATAAGAAAATATTCCATTTTAACTATCCCGAAGTTGGAGGTGTCTGTTGGACATGTAGGTAGAGCTATCCCACATACAGTTGCTAAAGGGGGTAAAGTATGGGCTGGTCTCCATGATTGAGCTTGGCCAAATTTCCCCATGCTTGATGTCTTGATGCACAAGGAAAACACAATCTCATAAGGAGCTTGTGCACTGTCATGGGTAACGTTTGAGTCCTACAACTTTGAAAAGAACTTTCTGAGACTTTAGCTATAAAGCTAAATCATTGCTTCTTCCTAGTCAGTCAAAATCATGATTCTGACCAGTCCCAGAAATTCAGACTTGGATATCCAGCTGTCCACTTGATATCATTATTGGAAAAGACTGGAGGATCATCTGAGAAAACACAGAACCTCCTGCTGATCACGTTAGCGCAGCTCAGAACATGGACTCTCAGAGGTGTTGCTATAAACGTGACATCCCTGTACTATGTGGTTGTGCATTCACGGGATCCCCAGATAAGACCTGGTGAAGAATGAATAGATTGTATGATGCCAGCAACTTCAGATGATCAGGGTTGAACAATCCCGTGCTGGCTAAAGAACAGATTGATTTGTTCATCTGAACAAACATCTTTTGAATAAGTACTACGTGCCAACTCTCTGTGCTACTTAATGGAGGATCAAAGATGAGCAAGACAAGGTTGGTCACTAGTTCAAGGTATTTCTGGGCATCCACGGGGAGGCAGACGTGTAAATCAAAAAGGGCAATAAAAGAATTACAGGTGTCTCGATAGAAGCCTAGTTGAGGCACAACGGGGAGAGGCATCCACCCTCTCCTGGGGCCAAGAGTGAGCATGATAGAGGAAATGGCACCTAAGCTGAGTCTTGCCTGGTGAACAGCTATTTGCCATTTGTATAGGGAAGAAGAGACGTTCCAGGCAGAAGAAGGAGTGCAAAGCCCAGAGGCATAAAACAGAGGCGTGACCTATTCAGAGAGCTTTACCTGGTTTGGCATGGCTGGAGTTTATGAGGGAAGAGTGGCGAGGTAGGCAGGGGCGTGGTCACGGTGCCTGCTGAATGCCATGCTGGAGTCCGGACTTCATCTATGGATGGTGGCGATAGGCACAATGGGCCCAGAAGCAGGGGAGTAATTTACTCTGACTTATATTTTAGAATCCCTCTAGCAGCAAAGTGAAAGCTCAACTAAAAGAGAACAGGGCAAGAGGCAGGAGGACCAGTCAGGAAAGTCGTCAACGGTCCAAAGAACAAATGAGTGAAGACCTGATATACAGCAATGGCATCAAGAGGGGAAGAAGGGATGGACACGGGAGACTCCAGGATGCAGGAGACAGAACTTGACCACCTCTGGATGTGGGGAGGTGAGAATGATGAAGGCATCCAGCTGGTCTGGCTTGGGAGATGAGCAGGATGGAGGGGTGACTTGCCAAAATCAGAAGCACAAGAGGATGAGCAAGGTGGGAGGGAAATAATAATGAGTTCTGGGCTGATCACATTGGGCATCTCCAGGTAGGGATGCAGAGCAGTGAGTTAGCATGAGTCTGCAGCTCAGGAGAGACACCTGGCGACAGAAGGTGCATCAGTTCTCTTAGTAAATATCTGTCTTCTGATGAAGAATTAAACTGATTAACAACCAGAGAAGTCAGGAATGTCACTTGTGGCCACAGAAGAGATGGTGTCAGTCTAGGACACTCCAAATTGATTCAGCGCTTCTGGCTCTCCATTCTCTAGAAGGTCTGAGTTGCAAGTTACAGAGGTGATCTTGTCCCAGCCTGCACCCAATCTAAGCACTTTTTCCCCACCAGTTTATCAGATTGTCCACATTTTGCCTGTACATCTCTCGCTGTGGCTACCTGCCCAATATGGCCCGTTCATCACACACTGACTAGGCATTCAGCTGTATTTCCTAGGGAAGGCATTACCATGAGAAATGGGCCATTCCAGTAGCAGAACTATTTTTTAATGTTGACAAAAGCTCTATTAGAAAATATCAGAAAATACCACCTCAGCCTTGGATAATCATGGCATCTGTTCTTCAAGCAATCCACAGAACAGAAGGGATGTAGGGCAGTCTTTACTTCTAGGATTGCCTCAGGCACTTTCTCTTTTAAAAAAAAAGTTAAAAATAATAAAATAAAATAGCAGGATTTGAAGAGCATATTGTAATACAGTTTTCATTTTGAAACTACATTCGCCCCTTGTGCTTTAATTCAATACAGAGCTTATAACACTTTAACCAAGGCTTGCTGCAGAAGGGAATGGGATAGGATACAGCTTTGAACATGCATGCACCTTTGACGCTTTTCAAGAGCACAGGGTTAAGGAATTTTTTAAGTGAGCCAGGATGCCTCAGTTCTCCAAATGTCCAGCAGGGGGATCTGCAAGTGACGCCGCATAGTTTTTTGGGATTTTTTTTTTTCCTTCAGAACTGAACATGCATTTTCAAAAGACTGTTTCAGTGCTTCATTTTTGCAAAACTGAACATTGTCCCTCCTGCCCCCGAATTCCAAAATACATCGTGGCTTCCGACAACATCACGAGAAGTTTTACTCTTCATGACTGATGGAACCCCAGTTGATCAGAGCCAAATCCGGTAGAGACTTGCAGGCAGAGGACAGCCTCACCGTCTGGACACGAACAGTATTTATGAGCAGCTCGAGCAGCCCAGGGAGGCCAGGCATGGAAGACGGAAACATAGGGCAGATGTCAAAGCCCGGTCCACCCTCCTCCAAAAGAAGTGCTCTGAATGCAACAAGGAAAACGGGAAATCTTTCACTTTTTTTTGCCCTCCACGCCTGTATTTTGAAGAATTACAAACCTAAAGGAAAAAGTTGCAAGAACAGTTTCCAGAAACATCCACATGCCCTTCCCCTCGATTCAGTGCACATTTCACCATACCTGTTTTACTCTCTGCTCCTTTCCTCTCCTTCTCCCTGGTATTCATCCATTCTATCAACACTTCCTAAGCACCTAAGTTCAGTCCTTCTGTTCTGGGGGCTCACTGCGGACCAGGGATGTCAGATATGTAGACAAATAAGGTCACTCCTAATGAGAGCAGAAAGGGTATCAG
This sequence comes from Phoca vitulina, assembly GCF_004348235.1. Lineage (NCBI taxonomy): Eukaryota > Metazoa > Chordata > Mammalia > Carnivora > Phocidae > Phoca > Phoca vitulina. The sequence continues at coordinate 36,456,428 of NW_022589723.1, read as the reverse complement.
GACAAGGCACCGCGGGGGCTGGGGGCACAATATGAGCAGTGATCGTGCCCCCCAGGGTCAGGGAATGCCTCTCAGAGGTGACCTATGTGGGACATAGAGGAAGAAAAGGATTTCTAGGGAACAGGGTAGAAATGCAAGGAGGAATCAGAGTCATGTGTCCAAGGGCTGAACAGATTTTGCTTGTCCCATTTCTAATCTTCTGCTTCCACGTCCCCCCTTTCGAGAACAGCCAAGAGTTAGCACCTATTTTGAGCTTGCTAAGCCAGGCCAGGGGTGGTGCTAGGGATCTTATCTGCATCTCCTCCTCAAACCCTTGCAGCCTTGCCAGGTTCGTGCAGATGTCCTCACTTCACAGAAGGGAAAAAGGGGGCTCAGAAAAGCCAAGAAATTTAACAAAGGAGACCCAGCTGGTGAGTGGCAGAGTCCGTAATTGTTTCTCTATATCTTCTTAAAGTTCTACTGGTGAAACACTCTCCCCAAGGACGCCTGGCACTTCCTTCCATCCCTCTCCCCCACACCCCCTATCCCAGGTCATTTGGGCAGTAGCTTTCTCAAACCCACCGACTTTTTGGGGACCATGGTTCACTTCCTCTGAGTCTCATTCAATCCACATTTTCTGTTCATGTCAGGACATGGCTCCCATTGTTCTCTGTTCCCAACCAAGATCCAGGTATAATTTCCTGGACAATTTCTGTACCTTGTCCCCGTCTGTCTTCACCACCCCCAGACATCAAGATCCGTGTAAATAAGCCCCCAGACACATCACTGCTACTATCAGGTCTTTATACATGAAACAATATTTAATTCTCCCAGAATTTTATGAGGTGGTCTCAGCATCTCTAATTTATATTTAAGAGTACTGAGTCTCACAGAAATTACAGGACTTGCTCAAGGCAATTTGTTTAGTGAATTCACACCCATGCCTGGTTTGGGAAGAGCCAGAGAGACTGAACTAACACAAGTGATTCAGAACTAAGTCTGAAAATAAACAGCAGTTTACTTTGTGCGTCCATACACAATTGCCCTCAGTATTATGTAGAGTTCTGGGTGTTGTCATCAAGGAGAAATTGCCCTTCTTATTCACATGTGTCCCAGTGATCGCCCCCATTACTCCACTTCCACTTATTTTAACTTTGGCCTGTTCAGCTTATCCTCATCTTTGAATTAAGGCGTAATTTATGCTAGTTACCCGAGGAGCTGCTTTTTTAAAAGACATGTAATTTCAATACTGAACACTAGGTGTCACTATCAACCAGTTCTGCAAAATCGTCCTCAGAATGTGTCATCAGAAAAAGTCATCGCCAAGAAATATTAAAGTCGTATTTACTTCATATCGTGCTACATAATCTATAAAAATTGGAACACAGCAATAAGATTCTCATGTACAAAATATTGTATGATCTCTGGCCTCACTTTGTAGGGCTCAAATATCAAAAAAACCCACCCAAAAACAAAAACAAAACAAAACCCAAAAAAACCCTATTTTTTCCCCAAGTGAGAAATAATAGCAAGAACACATCAAGCAGGGTGATTGGGTGGCTTAGTTGGTTGGGCTTCTGACTCTTGATTTCAGCTCAGGTCATGGTCTCAGGGTCCTGCGATGGAGCCCTGCATCCAGCTCAGCGCTCAGTTTGGTGTCGGCTTAAGATTCTCTCCCTCTGCCCCTCCCCACGCTTGTTCTCTCTCTCTCTCTCTCTCCCTCAAATAAAAATACATAAATCTGTTTAAAAAAAAAACCACATCAAGCACCACTGGAACACTAGGCATTGTACTTTATTTATACCATATATTTGAAACCTCACATTGCATGTGTGAAGTATTTAGATTAGGCTTTTAGAAACTAATTTGAAACCCAAAGGATATAAAGATCTTTCACTCAGAAAAAGCTAATCAGCCTTCTCACAAGGGAGACAAACATACTTTACAGCTTTGTCAAGTACAGTTTTAAGAAAACAAGGCTAGTATTTGGGCACCAGATGTTTGAGTCCAAGATCTTTTTACATACATAATTATCTTCAGTTTCTCAGCAATCATGGCCATCACTGATCTTCCGTCCTTAGTCCATTTGGGTGAGTTTGGAGGCAGGGCAAAAAAGAATCTTTTCTCCTGGCACCTTCTCAAGATTTGGTTAGGAGACCAGATCTAGAATATCCTTGAATGCTATAATTATTAGCATTTTGCTGAGAATTGTGAAAATAAGACCCGAGAAAAATAATTAGGATAAACTAAATTTCAAACCATCAGGAGATAGATTGATAAACTTTAAGAAATTGATAGGATCTGTAAAAAATAAAATAAATAAAATAAAACTTGTAGAAGATATTGCTAATTTACTGAATGACAGAAGATAGCACCTCAAGAGCTGGGCTGCTCTTAGGGGCAGCAACATTTTTTCCTGTCAAATTCAGTTAATTCTAAAAGAAAACAGCAGTTAATTCTACAAGAAAACACAAAAATGTTCTGTGTTTTTCAATAAACCTTCTATTTTTTTTTTGCTTTCCCCCAACCATCCATGGGATCTTGACCTGGCCTACCATGGTTTTGTCATCAGGAGTACTTTTGATGATTGTAACTTTCGCTATTCCAGTCCTAAAAGTAATGGAACATTCATTTTTTTCCCATGAAGTAAAAATGTGTTGTGAATACGAAGTCTTGCTAAGGCCCCTGAACACAGATGGCTTTTCCAAGTGATAGAGAAAGGTCTTCATTCAAAGTCTGTGAGTGCATTACTTCCAAGCAAAGAGCAAGCTTACCTTTCGTAAGCGTAGGGGAGCAAAATCTGGCACCATACAAATGTGTCTCTTTGGCAGGTGAATTATTTCAGACTGATTTTTTATTATTATTATTATTATTACGTTATGTTAATCACCATACACTACATCATTAGTTTTTGATGTAGTGTTCCATGATTCATTGTTTGTGTATAACACTCAGTGCTCCATTCAATACGTGCCCTCTTTAATACCCATCACCAGGCAAACGCATCCCCCAACCCCCTCCCCTCTAGAACCCTCAGTTTAGTCCATAGTCTCCCACGGATCGTCTCCCCCTCCGATTTCCCCCCTTCATTCTTCCCCTCCTGCTATCTTCAGACTCAAGAAGTTTTTCTTTGTTGCCTTCCTACTAACTGCCTAAAAGGATTTAGATAGAGGACCTGTTCCAGGAAGGGAGCTATCACCACAAATAACTATAGTTTGATATACACTAGGTATGGTAGACAGGGAGGACCCTAGCAAGGCCTGTTTGAGCAAAGCCCTCTCTGTCCCATTGTTTCTGGATGGCCCAGCAAGCACTCATTCTTTCCATTCTTGGTGTGAATTGCCTCCCTTCTCTTTGAAGCCCTAGTCCTGTACCTACTTTTCCTTGGTCCAGAATGACATAAATACCTCATTTTACCTGTCTTTGGAATCTCTCATGTTTATGTGGGTTTCCCTTATGTACCTAATTAAATTTGATTTTCTCCTGTTAATCCATTTCAGGTCAATTTAATTCTTAGATCAGGCAGAAGAATCTTGAAGGAAAGAAGAAAAATTTTTCCTCCCCAACATAAGTTTAAATGCTGGTATGTTTTATTTCTCTCTCAAAAATGTATGTTCTGGTATTCATGTATGAATAGACATACAGATTAATGGAATAGAATAAAAAAGCGCCAAATATATGTTTACATATATACATATACACAGTAATAAAGAGGGAGCCTCAAAATAGTGAGGGAAAGATTTATTCAATTTTGGTAAGGCATAACCTGGGTAACCATCTGAAAAAAGTATAATTGAATCCATACCTCACACAATACACTATGGTAAATTCCAAATGGATTAATATAAAATGTAAAAATGTAAAAACATTAGAGCCATAAATTAGTGAAAGAAGACAAAGAAGAATGTTTTTAAGCTTCAAAGTGTAGTAGGTCTTTCCATGACACAAAATCTAGAATCATCAAAGAAAGAATTGCTAAATTCACCATTTAAAAAAATTTAAAACTTCTGCATGGCAAAAAATAAACAAAACCTCATGATCAAAGGCATAAGTCAAAAGGCTACTTGAAAAAAAAACACTTGCAATTTATATCATAAAAAAAACTCTTTCATGTATGAAAACCTCCTACAAATTAAGAAAAAGATCAACAACCCAATAAAAAACCAGATCACAGGAAAGGAATATAAATGGTTCCTGGGTCAGGAGGGCAGTGCTATTGGGGGGAGGGATTAGAGCAGGACAGGTGAGGTGCCTAAGGCTCAGAATTTAAGGAGGCCCTAAGGATTTAATTTCATTAGGTACCTCCTTAAATTCTGCACCCAAGGCACCTCACTCATCCTACTCCAGGCCCCGAAATGGTTCTTAAACATATGAAAAGATGCTCAACCTCACTCAAATAAGATAAATGCAAATGAAAACTACCCAAGATACCATTTTTCACTTATCAGACTGGCAAAAATCCAATGTTGGACAACACACCACCCACAGATATCACTGGTGGGAACGTGAGTTGTTTCAACCACACTGGAGAGCAATTTACCACCCACTAAGCATTAAAATCACAAATACATATGGATTCTTGCCTCACTTCTAAGAATTTATCTTACAGATACTTGCAAAGAAGTAAAATGACCCCCACACAAGTCTATTTATTGCAGATTTGCTGGTAATGGTAAGACTGGATGTATCCTAACTGTGCATCATCATGTTTAAATAGACCATGGTTAATTCATAGGGTGCAATGCTATGCACCCATAAAGGCAAGAAGGACGTCCTTTAGATATTGAAATGGAAAGCTTGGGCGCCTGGGTGGCTCAGTTGGTTAAGCGACTGCCTTCGGCTCAGGTCATGATCCTGGAGTCCCGGGATCGAGTCCCGCATCGGGCTCCCTGCTCGGCAGGGAGTCTGCTTCTCCCTCTGACCCTCCCCCCTCTCATGTGCTCTCTCTGTCTCATTCTCTCTCTCTCAAATAAATAAATAAAATCTTTAAAAAAAAAAAAAAAAAATGAAATGGAAAGCTTGCCAAGGTATGTTAAATAAGAAAAGCAAGGTCCAGAACCGTGTGTGTGATAAGCTACTGTATGTGTCAAAAAGAAGGAGAACAATAATAAATCATGGGCTTATACAGGCATAAAAATATCTGCCTTAAAAAAAATGATCAAACAATGATTATTTCCTCTTGGGGCATGGGGAGCTGGGCGGATAGGGCACAGGGGATCATACTTTTTGATGTCTGAGTCACGTAAATTTATTTATCTATTAAAAATATAAAATATAAAATTTAAGTATTTTCATCTGGCACTTTTGTCCTCAAATATCCATTTCCACCTAGATGTCTGACACCTGAGGCTATTTTTCTAAGGCTTTTCTATCACACTAACAGAGCTACCCACAACTCAGTTTGACCTAAATTTGGCAGCAATTTAAACGAGATGCCCAGACTCACAGTTAGGATGATGGGCTTCCCCTTCAAATCTTCACTCAGACTTTCAGGCTCTACGGGAGCCATCACCAGGCTCAGCAACCTCCATTAAAGATGTCTGATCCTACAGCAACATCACCGGTCAAGAACATGACTGACTCAGGGAGAATGTGCAGACGGACCAAAGGGAAAGCCAGCGACTGCCCCCCTCAGCCTTGTGAGCCTAAACAGAGACTGCCTGGGGTTTCCATACGCAGCACAGTTTTCTGCATCCCTAAAACGTTATCCCGTGACTTGGGGAAGAGTACCTGTGGGGTTGAGCTTGTGTGCAATGACTGCTGCATAACTGTGCGGCGTCTGTACGTAACAGAGCATACTCAGACAGTGCTTCTAGTCTGTGACTGGTTTAGGGGTGGGGATGGGGGTACATGGAGGCAGAGGTAGGTATTTGGCCCAGGGGACTCTGCTGAAGCTTCCTCTGAGGTCTCAGTTACAAGTGCCAGTCACCAACCCTGCCTATTTAGATAGAACACTTCTTTAAGTTCCCTTTGGGGGAATGCTGCCCATTCCTTCAGAAAGTTAGGGGGAAGGGGCCCTAAATTCCTCTCTCTGGTATAGGAGGGACCACCAGGAAGGGCAGGTTGAAGCTCTGGACACCATACCCCAATTTTACCTGGGCAGCCTCTCTTTTATCTGCGTTTATATTGGAGATCCTGGCTGACCCCAAAACTTGCTCTTAATATCATCCTGTTTCCAGGAGAGTTTTTCTGGGCACACAGAATGACTTCATAGAGGTCTTTCCATTGCTAAAGCCAGCATGTGTTCAGGAAGATGTGTGGGCACCTTGGAGGAACCAAGTCTGGCACCATCAAGGGGAGACTAGATTAACCCAAGGGCAGGGAGCAGGGAGAAGGCACAAAAGGTTCATCTCCGTATCTATCAGCTCTGGAGCACTACTCAGGTACTAGGTCCTGGGCTGGAGACTTGGTGTGAATTTTCTCCCATGCCTGGGGACTTACAAGGTCAGTAGCGCCTCAACCCCTGCCCTCCCCTACAGTGCATCTAAGGTATGCCTCCTCACCAGTTCACCAGCCCAGCGCCCCCATTAATTTCATCATGCTTGTCAAAATTCCTAATTCTTCTGCCTCTTAACCGACCTTTTCTCTTTATTACTTTTTCCATTAGATTTTAAGCTCAATGTGGGTAGGACCATGTTCATCTTTTCCACTATTTCATCCCCCATACCTAGCACACTGTACAGCAGTGAGCAGTTAAGGTTATTTGTTGAATTAATTAATAATCCTATAATATTGCTTGGGCTGTTAATAAGTATGCATTAATTAAGAAATCTAACCAGACTTTTTACATTAGTAGTGGTCCCAATCATTGGAAGGGGGAAAAATTACAGATAATGGAAAAGAAGTGCACATAAGAGGGCAACAAATTTCATCAGCTTTACTTTAGGTGTCAGTTTTAGATGTCAAGAGGTCCTGAGAACAGGGCCTGGGACCTAACATTTCAATGCTTCTTTAATCCTATTCTTGATTATTTGTAGGAAAGGAGGTTACACAGCCAGTTTCTAACTTGCTCTTGTACTCATTCTTTCATACATTTTAAGAATATTTACAGAATAATCTTAACGTGTTAATTAAGCACCGAAGATACAGACACGCACGGCACTAATTCCCTCTCCTATTCAGGAGTTCAGACACGTGTCAAAACACCTATCACATAATATGATAAGCATTTTAATAGTCACAAGCAGAAAGTCCTTTTAGAACACAAGTTTGCTGGGGGTGGGAATACGAGAGGGAGTCCACAGAGTGTCACGTAAGCTCAGAATTCAAGCAAAGTAAAAGCTCTCTACCCTCTTTCAAGGCTGAATCATGCAGATGTCTGGCAAAGGGGAGAACATTTCACCCAATACAATTATCCTCTTGGTTTCACTCAAGTGGCAACAGAACTCTAAGCAAAGTCCACAAAATAAAGCCAGTAACCCAAAGGAAAATAAAAGAAGCAACTTCGGGCAAACAGGCAGAGAAGTGAGCAGGGTCTACCCATTTGGCTCAGGAAAGCGCAATAGTGGGTTACACAGGAGGATGACGGGAATTTGGGCCTGAACGCACGCAGGGACACTCACCCATATGCACACACCCATCATGTCATCCTTCTCCATCAGGGCAGCACGCTGGCCCAGAGCTTATGTCTGAACATTTGGAAACAGTTACCTGGCTTTAATTTACTGAATAAATCTGAAAGTGTCTGTGGATGTGTCCAGATTGAAGGCAAGCAGTGTCCCAGCTGAGAAGGGAGGTGCGAAGGCCCCCGCTGAGTGTGGGCCCATGGTTGCCGCAAGAGTCGCCCCACATGAAGGCGAAGACCGACCAGGGATGAGAGGCGGAGGAAGTTCAAGGGCAAAAGGTCTTCTTCTCCCTCCACAGAAGGAAGGCACCATCGGAATACGTACTCTCACACTTGCTTAGGTTCTTCCTGCCTTAGCTCTAAAGGAACTCAAGAAATTCAGAGTGGTCGAGATAAAACGAGACGAGGGATCGAGAGCTTGGCAGATGCCAAGAATTTTCCCTGACCTCTGAGGCCTCGGGTTCTGGGGATGTGGCCAAGGGGGCTTTGTGTCCTTGTTTTTTCTGCACTCAATTGCCCATCCCAGCCAAAAATGAGAAAACTCTGTGCTGGTTTCAAGACTAATTTCATTTGCTGAAATCCAACAGACTGAGTCACCGAGACCTCAATTCATTTACACATTTATTTTAAGCACCTATTCAATGGTAGGCATTTTGCTAAAGCGAAGTGCCTGGAACTGCTCCTAGCTTGCTGGGTGGTGGGTGGGGGCGGTGGGAATGGAAGAATAAATACAGTGCTCAAGGGAGTCAGCCAGTGGCTTTTGAGCCGAGGCCACCATGTGGGCCAAGGATGGACACAGATTAGCACTCGAGGCTGAGGGGACAGCGTGTACATTCTCGTGGACGTGTAGCCCCGCAGGCCTGTTTGGGGGGGAGGGGGGTGGGTCTTGGGGGTGGCTCTCACTTTCAGGATCATTCAAGTCTAGAAGTCTGAGGTTTCTGTAAGGCTGGTCTCCGGGGAGTTGAGAGTATTTTTCTCTTCCTTGTCCTTTACCCAAGTGACCTGTTCTTTCAAAAGCCTGCTATGCCACCAAAGAGAAACTTTCATCTAGGTTTATTAAGTGGTGAGCAAAAATAATACATGTGTCATCAAACAATTAAAATCCAGAGTTATTTAGACAGAGTTGAGATCAAGCAAAAAAAAAAATCACAGGACAGTTAATGTGGTGCTTAATGATAGACATTATTACTGCGTTCTCTGTTAATTAGATATAAATGCTATTTTGTTCCCATAAATGACAACAATGATTGGGCAGGGCTATAAGTGTCTCAGAGACGTCTCTGAAGACTGGCCAGACATTCCTATTTGATGTCTACAGGGAAGGGGTCGAGTTGAGGAAGGGAGGGTCTCTGTGGGCTCCAGATACATTCTTTTGCTTGAGGAAAAGGTAGTTCTTTCCCCTCAAAGCTTATCCATATGCAGTCCTGAGCCTGAAGACAACTTTTGGGACCCTTCAGTCCCTGTCAAGAAAAGAAAGTCTAACCCAGCACTGAAGGACTGTAGAGGGACCCCCATTTTCTCCAGCCCGCAGCCCCTCACAAAGGCAGCCCTAGGACGTCTGCATTCTTCCGGCTCCTCTTCCAACTCTTGGATCTAAAGCACAGAGGATTTCCAGCAACAGGGTAAATACAGGCTGGCCAGAGGGTGCTCTGCTAGCCCAGGAACAGAGCATTCCAGCTTGCCCGGGGTGGGTCTGGGGCCTTTCTTTGGCTTGGTGTCAAGGGGGACGGCACCCTTCTCTCTTAGTTACTCTTTTGTGGGTTTAGCTCGTATTCTTATTTGATGCTCGTTGCCTTTCATTACCTTTTGTTGTAGACCTGGGTTTGCATTTGGACTTTATGTGGCCAGCAGAGGCTTTCTGGAGCCATTTCAGATGTCCGCGAGTGACAGCTCTCTCAGCCACAAGTCAGCAAGGCAGAGATATCAATTTGAATTCTGGGCTTCCAATCAAATATTCAGAAAAGGACACTGTACCCTTTGAAAGTTGCAAAGTAAACAGAACTTGGGCCTGGGAAGCAAATGTACTTCTGATTACTCTGAACTGAAGTTCTAGAGAGGACAGGATAGTCAGTGATTCCAACAACTTCAGGGAGGATAATTTCAGGCAAGAGCACAGAGAACAAATACATAGTGATATCAAAGCAGCCCTTGTAACATCAAATTCCTATTAATCTACTCACATCCTGGGGAATTTTGTCCCGATCTTTTAGCAATTATCATCTGCAAACCGTGCTGCCCTATAGTCTGAATGGTTTTCGACAATTAGTAAGAATCCATACCCACGTCCTCAGAAGTGTCTGTTTTTCTTCCATATCATCAGGTCACAGACACTCAATGCAACACTAGGAAAACACGTTCCTCCAGCAGAAAGAGCCCACATTTCATCTTCCTTCCAAGTCATGACACCACTCTACATGTACATTTCTGAGTCTCAGTTAACTGTAGTTTCATCAATGTATCCTTTAGAACTCTGCTACTTGAGAACCAGCGGCATCAGCATCACTTGGGAGCTTGCTGGAAAAGCAGACTCTCAGGATCTTCCCCAGACCGGCCGAATTAGCATCTGCAATCCCCTGGTATTTCACCCTACAGTGTTCTCACAAAAGACAATGTGAGTCTCACAAATCTGTAATCTACCAACAAAGAAGATGCTTTTGCATAGGAAACTCAAATACGACAGGACATATGTGGACATAAACAACGTATTAATACTAATAAATGTCAGCATGCTTACTAAATGCCAGACCAGGAGGTAGATACTGCCCTCCTCATGTGTTGGAGGCACAGAGTGCTTATCTAACCTGCACAAGATCACACAGAAAATCACACAGTGGACAAGGCACGATTTGAATCCAGGTGGTCTGACTTTCAAAGGCATATTTTTAACCATTACACTCCACCCGCTCCTGGTGGTGTGCAACTGTACTCAGGAAATGAAACAGCTCTGATTCAGGGCCTGGAAGAAAAAGCTGGGTTGCCGTAAGGCCCACCATTGCAGGCTCAGTCACATTTAGAAGCAGAGACCACGTGAGCCGGAGATCAAAACCTCTAACAGAACCCTCTTGGGTATGATCTGAGGTCAGCAAGGCACAGAGAGGGCATGTGGAACCCCGTGGTTCCCCCGATTGGGTGGAAAATGGGGGCCAGACAGGTCTGAGCCCCCACTGTACTTCCCATCACGCTCCCCTGCCTCTTCCACGCCACATCCTACCTCTCTTGGGGTTTTGCTCTTCCAAAGACCCCTCCCATCCATCAGATAACCAAGGACGGCTGCTCCTTTCTTCACTTTCATTGAAAATCTGAGAACATCTGTTCTGCCTGAATAAGTCATTTTGGGTCCTATCTGAAACCTCCTCATTAAAAAAAAAAAAAAAAAAAAAGTCCGGTCCAGGACGGCTGTGCTTATACATCACCTGTCAGTAGCTCTTCAGCTAAACGACGACATAGAAGGTGTAACAGGAACTTTCAGATGTGATAACCAAGAGTTCTTCCTTTTTGAAAATCAAGACTGCCAGCTACTGGGCATTAATTAAGATGGCATTTTAGTCTGGGCTCCCAAGAGTCATGCACCTGCCGGGGTCTCAGCTCCACTCATACATTTAGAGGTGCAAGAAGGGTGGCAGTCCAGGCCCAAATTAATGTGGCCATGGAACCTGTGCCTATCTAAAGTGCCTATTGCTAACCAAATAGTTCTTTCTGGCACAGGTAAGCACCCCACAAAGATGTTCTCAGGCCCCAAGTGTTTGCAGAATAGGGGGGCAGGGAGTTCCTGGAACAGACTTCGCAAGTCCAAAGAGGCCGAAAAACTCTTCCTGTTTAAGGTACAACTCTGCTGTAAAAGGCACTGAACCACTTTCATTTGGAAGCCTGCCCCATCTGGTGGGAGGCAAGATTAAATACACCCTGCCCTTAAAATGCCACCCTTGCCCTTGTGATGCCAACAGTTTCTTGATGGATCCGGCCGGGCCCTTTTCATAACCTCCACTTCAGAGGTAAGGAACAATCATTGAGTCCCCTTTGATGCACATGGTGGAAATATAAACCACTTAATACTTGAAATGTCAGACTGCGCCATGGAAGATGTTCTAAGATCAAAAACACAGAGAGGACCAACCTGCCCTATTTTAGCCCACTTGCCCAGAGCTCATGCTTCGGTGCTCCGTGGGCTGTGGGGAGGTAAGAGGCCATGGCCTGGCTAAACACAATGGAGTGGGCAGTTCTAGATCGATCACCCAGAGAACGTGCTACAGACACCCAGTCCAGGGCACTTACCTTGCACTGCCCAGACACGCAGATGGCCGTGCCATTCTGGTCACAGGGGGTGCCATCAATGACCTTCTCAGCTTGCCGGACGTAGAAGCGGTAGCCCATTGCCTGGCAGTTCAACTCACACTTCCGGTTGCCCTTTACTACCAAAAAAAAAAAAAAGCGTCTTTTTGCTTCCAGTATTCCTTACTGAGATAAAATTCACATAACATAAAAATAACCATTTTAACCAAAGTGTACAATTCAGCGATTTTTAGTATATTCCCAATGTTGTGCAACCAACACCACTAACTAATTCTAGAACATTTCTATCACCCCAAAAAGAACCCTTGGACTTGTTCACTGTCACTCCTGCCCCCATACTTTGGCAACCACCAGTCTATTTTCTTTCTCTGGATTTGCCCATTCTGGACATTTCATAATCACACACTTTTATTTATTTATTTATTTTTAAATTTTATTAATGTTATGCTAATCACCATATATTACATCATTAGTTTTTGATGTAGTGTTCCATGAGTCATTGTTTGCGTATAACACCCAGTGCTCCATGCAGAACGTGCCCTCTTTAATACCCATCACCAGGCTAACCCATCCCCCCACCCCCTCCAGAACCCTCAGTTTATTTTTCAGAGTCCATAGTCTCTCATGGTTCGTCTCCCACTCCGATTTCTCCCCTTCCTTTCCTTACACCACACACATTTTTCTTTTTTTAATTATTTATTTACTTACTTGAGAGAGAGAGCACGAGGAAGGGAGAGGCAGAGAGAGAGAGAGGGAGAATCAGACTCCCCGCTGAGAAGGGAGCCTGAGAAGGGATTCGATCCCAGGACCTCGAGATCAAGACCTGAGCTGAAGGCAGACGCTTAACTGACTGAGCCACCCAGGCGCCCCATAATCACAAACTTTTAAAAAACTGCATTGAAGTTATGACATCTCCCTATATTTGATGGTTGAGGAAAGAAATTTGGTCTTGATCTCCTGGCATATAGTAGAGAATCAATGCTGAGAAGGTACCATAAAGAGATTCTTAAGGAATCTCACAATGCAAATAATAGACTCTACTTTTAGAAATCCTCCCATGCTTTAACATAGTCGTGATTATATCTTACTTATCAGCAATTGCAGTGAGCACACAATTTTTATATTCTGCTTTAAAAAATTTTTTTTACTGAATATCTATGCAGTTATATCACTTTTATGCTCTGTTAAATGGCTGGAGTTTCCTGTAATCATTCCTCCATTATGAGATATTTAAGTGGTCTCCCCATCACCTTAGGTGGAAGTCCAAAGTCCTCAGCAAGAGATAAAACATCTTTCAAGAGCTGAACCTTGCCCACCTTCACAGTTTCATTTCTTACTGTTCGTCCTTAAATCCTTGTTCTGTTCCCAACTAAGCACTTCCTCTGTCCAGCTATTGCTTAGCTGTTCCTTCTGCCTTTGCCTCACTTGGCTGGTACCTGTTTCTACTCGGCTTTAGTTCCCAGGTCACCTCCTCTGGGAAGCCCTCCGTGGATACACCCACCCATCTGATCTGGCCCCCTCTATGATAAGGTTAACCAAACTTGAGGGACCACAGGGATGCGTCTGTCGTATTTACTCTAGTATCCCCAGCATAGTACAGAGATGGGTACATAGCAAATACTCTAACAACCCCTGAGGAATAAAAGGCGGGATGAATAAATATTGGCCTTTTTTTTTTTTTTTTTTTGCTTTCTCTCCTCTCCCCCGACCGATATATTCCCCTACAGAGTCTTTCTATTTCTGTTCCATCACACAGAGCCTGGCACACAGTCAGTGCTTAATAAATGCTAAATTAATTACGGCTACAACCAATACCTTCAGAGCAATTTAGCTGCCTCCAAAATAAGAATGAGAAAATTTTTCAGGCGAAATATATTTCCATATCCAAAACAGACAGACAAGCCAAGTACACACTGATTTTTTTCTTTTTAACTGTTTTTGGAGACAAGACGAATGCAGTACTCAGCCATAGACAGCATGTTCCAGGGTCATGCCTTTGTCTGAAAATCTGATTACTGGATTGGATAACACTGACTTTTTCCTACACAACACAATACATCATATTTTCCCCAGTGTGGCTGCCTGACTGTCATAGCAATGAACTTTACTCCAAAGCCATTGAAAACCGCTAACAGGAAATAACATGGAGCCTCTGGGACCACAAGGTTTAGAAACACTGAATCTTCTATGTACTCTGAGCTCTGTCTTAGAAGTCAAGAGACAGGGTTTCTTACCCTGGCTGCCCAAAAGATGTAAGAGGCGATCTTGGGAAAATCAAAGAATACCAAAGATAGAAGCACCTTTGGGACTTATCTAAAACCATCTTTTCATAGATTAAAAACACAACACCACAGCAGGCCTAGGAAAGGAGGTGACAAGGAAGGGGTAAACTAGTCTCCAAAGCTTGCTTTCTCAGGTCATCTATCTCCCCGGACTCTGCTTCCTCCTTCCCAGCTCCTCACTTCTGAGTTGACAGCAGGAATTATCCACGTGCATTGCCTTTTACCTAATAAAAGTGTCTGAAAGGCAGCCTCACATGGGGCAAGGGTTTGGAGTTCTCACTTCTCTTGGCTTTCTCCCAACTACCTCTAGCCTTTGGGATACTATCTTTTGCAGCCACAATTTTATTTCTCAATATTCGCAACCGTATTACAGAAAAACATTCTGAGAACAAAAAACCATGGCTGAATGTGAGACAATTATGGCAGAATCTCCAAATAGCTACATGAAAACAACCTGGAGGACTGGCCTTAAGTCTGGGCTCCTCCTCCCTGTGGTCCAAACCAGCCACTAGGTCTGACCCTCTGCCTATATGGCTTAGACAGTGTCCCTCCCTTCTCAGACTTGCAAGAAGGTAAAAGGGGGCTCTAGCAAAGAACTGAAACCTGCAGACAAGGGGCTGCCTAACAGAACTGCTTAGAATCCTGCTGTCTTAACAATACTCAACCTGGTGCGTCTCATAAAAGTACACAAGGACTGACTTCTCTCAGCCCAGCATACACCCCCAGCCACTTTAAAATTCCACATAAAAATATATTTGCAGGCCTCAGATTAAGGTTTTTCATGGATAATCACTTGGTTCCTTTTTTTTCCCCATGAATACAATTACAATTCTCATGCCAAGAGCCTCTTCTCTAAGCAGATTTTATCATGGTTTTATCAGTGCAGACAGAGGAGGAAAACAGAAGAGTGTCCATGAGTGGGGAGCAAGGGGCCAAGAGCAAAATGGGCACATCCTTCTCTCCCCGATTCTCCTATTGCTCTCCCTCCCTGTTCTCATCTGCTTCCTAAATGTCCTCCCCACCCCTAAGGGGGACACCTTTCTATTCCACAAACTGAGGGGGTGATTCTCAGCGTGTCCCAGGACTGGAAGCACAACATCACCTGGGAACTTGTTGAAAATGCAAATTCTGGGGCCTCACCTCCAACTCTTACAGCAGAAATTCTGGCAAGCTGTATTTTAACAAGTGCTCGGGGTGATTCTGGGGCAGTCGTTTGTGAGCCACTCCTCTAAGGAAAATCAAGTACTGAGAAGGCTTGGAAGCAGCCGACTGTTCTTATTTTGAATCCAAGATGTTCAAATTCCACACCTAAATTTCAAAGGTAATATAAGCACTATCTTGAACTACATTTAGAATATTGCCAGGTATCTGGATCCCTGATGGTAAAAAAAAAACCTCTTATTAAAAAAAATGCCGCAGATTACACAAGAAAATTCAGGTGATTTAGAATAAAGCAGCTAACAGCAAAAGCTACCCTCAAAAACAGGTTAAATATTTAAATCACTCACTGAACTGTGTTCCCTTGGAAAGCCCACTGATATAAAGACATTTAAAAAAAATGATTTTATTTATTTATTTGAGAAAGAGAGAGAGAGAGAACACAAGTGGGGGGAGGGGCAGAAGGAGAGGGAGAAGCAGACTCCCCGCTGAGCAGGGAGAGGGCTGAGCCATGCAGGGCTCAATCCCAGGACCCTGGGAGCATGATCTGAGCTGAAGGTAGATGCTTAACCAACTGAGCCACCCAGGTGCCCCAAGAGTAAAGACACTTTTTAAGTGATAAAGGACAAAGAAAATAGAAAAGGAGTTAATAGTTACAAAATTTTGGAAGGTAGGAAGCAAAAGGACCCATGGAAATGACACAGCAGACCCAAGAAAACTGAGCCTAAGCCGGAATTGAAGCAACGAAGCCACCTAGTAGTGTTGCATCTCCAAGAGATAACTTTGGAAATAGGGCAGAAAGCAGGCCTAAAAACAGAAAAATCATCTGTAAGAAGTAGTCAGAGATTCCACTTTCCAGAATGGTTAGCTCAAAGCCTTTGAAAATCGACTCCTTCATAAAAGCAATGAGAACACTGTCAAAAGACAGCTGGAGTGGCTATGCTAATATCACACCAAATAGACTTTAAGATAAAAATTGTTACTAGAGACAAATAATAGCATTTTATGATGACAAAAGAGTCAATCCATTAGGAAGACAACAACAGAGCCCCCAAAATACATGAAGCAAAAACTGAAAGAATTGAAAGGAGAAATAGGCAATTCAACAATAATAGTTTGAAATGTTGATACCACACTTTTAATAATGAACAGAACTAGACAGAAGATCAGCAAGGAAACAGAAGACCTGAACAGCATTATACACCAACTAGACCTAACAGCTGTCTATAGAACATTCTACCCAATAACAGCAGAATACTCATTCTTCTCAAGTGTACATGAAACATTCTCCAGGAGGGACCAAATGTTAGGTCATAAAACAAGCCTTAATATATTTACAAGGACTGAAATCATACAAAGTATGTTCACTCATCACAGTGGAATGAAATTAGGAATCAGACGCAGAAAGAAATTTGGGGATTTCAAAAATATGTGGAAATTAACATACTTCTAAATAACTGATCAAGAAAAAAAAAACACAAATAAAATAAGAAAAAACTTTGAGGTAAATAAAAATAAAAATACAACACATCAAAACATGGGATGCAGCCGTAGCAGTACTTAGAGGAAAATTTATAGCTGTAAACACCTATGTTAAAAAAGATCTCAAATCAATAACCTAATCTCCCATGTTAAGTATCAGAAAAAGAAGAACAGACTTAACCCAAAGCCAACAGAAGGAAGAAACCTAGAATGGAAATAAATTATATAGATAAGGGAGAGATAATAGAGAAAATCAATGAAACCCAGAGATGGTTTTTTGAATAGATAAACAAAGCTGACAAACTTTTAGATAGACTGACCAAGAATGAAAGAGAGAAGACTCATAATACTAAAATCAGGAATAAAGAGGGAATATTACTACTGATTTTACAGAAATAAAAAGGACTTCTAACCAGGGTAATTAGACAAAAAAAGAAAAAGCATCCAGATTGGAAAGGAATAAGTAAAACTATCTGTATTCAGAGATGACCTGATCGTGTATATAGAAAAATTTTTAAATGCACCAAAAAACTATTTAAATTAATAAAAAGTTCATCGAGGCTATAGGATATAAGATCAATATGCAAAAATCAATTGTATTTCTATACATTATCAATAAACAATGTGAATACGAAATTAAGAAAACAATTCCATTTACAATAGCATCAAAAAGAATGAAATATTTAGGAATAAATTTAACACAAGAAGTTTAAGACTTATACACTGAAAACTACAAAATATTTTTGAAAGAAATTAAGAAAGACCTAAATAAATGGAAAGACATCCCATGTTCATGAATCAAAAGACTTAATATTATTAAGATGGCAATACTCCCCAAATTGATCTACAGATTCAACACAATATCAGTCAATATACCAGCTGTCTTTTTTTGCAGAAATTGACAAGTTGTTCCTAAAACTGATATGGAAATGCAAGAAACCAATAGCCAAAATAACCTTGGGAAGAGAAAAAGTTGGAGAACTCATACTTCCTGATTTTGAAACTTACTACAAAATTACAGCAATGAAGACATTTTGATATCATAAGGCCTGGCATATGGATTGACAGAATAGAATTGAGACTCCGGGAATGAAACTTTAGATATATGGTCAATTGATTTTTGACAAGAGTGCCAAGACAATTCAATGGGAGAATAGTCTTTGCAATAAATAGTGTTGGGATAACTTTGCATATCTACACGCAAAAGAATAAAGCTGGACCCCTACCTCACACCATATGTAAAAAATGAACTCAAAAGGGCACATCAACCTAAATGTAAGAGCTAAAACTAAAAAATTCTTAGAAGAAACATAGGCATATGTCTTCATGATAGTGGATTCATCAATGGTTTCTTAGATAATATGATATCAAAAGCACAAATAACAAAAGAAAAAAATAGATAAATTGGGCTTCATCATAGAACTCCATTGAGAATATGAAATGACAACCCAAGGAATGGAACAAAATTTTTGCAAATCATGTATCAGATAAGGCACCTGTATCTAGAATCTACAAAGAATTTTTGTAACTCAATAGTGAAAAGACAATTCAATAAAAAAAAAAAAAAAGGGCAAAGAATTTGAATAGGCATCTCTCCAAGGAAGATATATAAATGGCTAATAAGCACATGAAAAGATGCTCAATATCATTTGTCGTTAAGGAAATATAAGTCAAATCCATGATGAGATAGCACTTCATACATATTAAGATGGCTAAAATTAAAAAGTAGAAGAGATGTACAGTAAGAAGAGATGTAGAGAAGTCAGGACCTTTGTACAATGTTGACAGGAATGTATAATGGAAGAGTTTCATTGGAATACATTTGGTAGTTTCTCAGAGTGTTAAACACAGTGTTATCATATGACCCAGCAATTCCACTCCTAGGTACATAACTATACATACTTCAAAAAACTTGTACATGAATATTCATAACAGCATTATTCACAGTAACTAGGAAGTGAAAACAATCTAAATGTCCCTTGACTGATGAATGAATAAACAAAATGTGGTATATCATACGTGGAATATTATTCAACAAGAGGAAGGAAAGAAGTACTGATATGTACTACGACATGGATGAATCTTGAAAACATTGTCCTAAATGAAAGAAGCCAGTCAAAAAGTCACCTATTGTCTAATTACAATTATACGAAATGTTCGGAATAGGCAAATATATAGAGGTAGAAAGTAGATTAGCAGTTCCCAGAGGAGAGAATGTAAAGCAAATGCTAATGGGTATGGACTTTCTTCTTGGGGTCCATACTGAAATTATTTAGTGGTAATAGTTGCACAATCCTCTAAATACACTAATAAACATTAAACTGCAGTATTTAAATTGGTGGCTTTTATGGTATATGAATTTTATCTCAATAAAGCTGTTATTAAAAAAAGAAGCAGCTTCCTGGATCTCCAGGAAATCATCAAATAAATAATTCAAGAAAACTTCCGTTTCCAGATTGAAGGAGTCCACCAAATGCCCAGGACAATGATGTTAGGGGTAAGATTTGATTTTACCCTACTTATAATTAATAAGTTAGCCTGACTGTTTCATGGTTACAAACGGAGGATACAAGACTTCTGAGTCAGAGATAAAGGACTTTATTGGTTTTGGAAGAGCCAGCAGCATGAGCATTAGCAGGTTTATATCAATTCTCCTTGCCCCCAAGTCTCACAGAGGCAATGCACAAGGGCCCAGATGGATACTGCACACGCAGCTGAGGGACATTTTGCTTGAGGAACCTGCTGCATTTATGGAGAAGCAATAAGGAGCCCTGCTCTCTGTCCTGGGTGGAGATGTATCTCATCCTTCGAGGTTGCTCACTGCAAAAATGACCTTGAGAAGTGACCTGGTTTTGGGGTGGGCAAGGCCTTGCATTCTTGGCATACTCCACAAGACCTGTAGGAACATAAGAAGTGTCTCCCAATGAATGGATGATAATGAATAACACCAAGGCACATGGCTGTGAAATTTTAAGACACTTGGGACAAAGAAAAGATAACAGAGGCTACCAAAGAGAAAACAAACAAATAAAATGGTATTGGATTTCTCAACAACTTTGAAAGCGAGAAGATAATTGAGCAATGGCTTGTGATTTTTGAATGAAAGTCATTTCTAGAATTTTCTATCAATCACTAGAATTCTATATCTAGTCAAGTTATCAACCTCTGAGAAAAAATAAAGGCATTTTCAGAAATCCAATTCTTGCACAATTTCCCTCTCATGCACACTTCCCAGAGAACATATTCTACCATAATGAAAGAATAGACTAATAAGGAAGTAGAAGGTGTGGGGTCCAGGAAATAGAAGATCTAACCCAAGAGAGAAGCAAGAGGGAATATGCAGGACTAGGGTGAAAGGGGACCCTGACAAGACAAATGTGCACTAGGCTAGGATTAGAGCAGGTCAGAAGGGTCAAGGAGAGGGTCACTGGCTCAGTCATTTAAGTATCTGACTCTTGATCTCAGCTCAGGTCTTGATCTTAGGGTTGTGAGTTAGGCTCCATGCTACTTAAAAAAAAAGAGGGAGTGGTCAAGGAGAAGATGAAATGGATAAAATATCCTATCAATTTTAAGATATTGATATTTTACGATATTGAGATATCAAGTAATTGATAGATCTACACAATTTAGAAGTGCTTACGGTTGCGTTAGTGTGAAGTACACAGAAAAGCAGACAAACTAAAAGGAAAAGGGTATTTATTAACAACAAAGAAAATAAGGACTGCAGGAAGAGAAAAGTAATCACAGCACCTGGAATGGGTGCTACAATGTGAAGCCCAGATGACCCACCAGCACCATCAGATCCAGGTCAGAATTCCCCTGGCAGCTAGGGGTGCCGCCTGCCGGTAGCTCACAGCTGTGTCTTTCTGGAACTTGCCCTCAGCCTAAGGGAGCTGCCTCACGCAAGGTTAAGCCTCCTCCCCAGGGAGAGCCCAACGACTGGTCCATGTAGTTGCACAAAGATTGAGTGGGTCTCAATTTTGGGGAACTCTGCAAGCTAGCCCAGCTCAGAGCTGTCCCACTCTGCATTGCATCACACACACACACACACACCCCAGGCGTTGTACCAGGATCACTTGCCAATAAACACCGGACACGAATCTCTGCCTCAGGCTCAGCATCCTGGAGACCTGAACTAAGCTAGTCCACCATATGGCTCAGTTGTGAAGAGCCTGCACCCAGTCATACTGTAAGCAGTGCTTACTGATCTAACCAAAACTAAAACATAATTACATTGAGAGAGTGTGGGGTGGGAAGTGTGCACGTGTGGAGAGGTGGAAGGAGAGGAAGATGAAAGTGGGCTCCATCCTCATCTTCAACAGAACACACTTGAAACTGAAAAATTCAGAAGTAACAACATAGGCAGTATTTATAGATATGAAGGTACATCAAAGGAACAGCTAAAATAGTTGGGGAGTAAGAAATTGTGGGGGTGGGGCAAAGTTTGTGGAACTATTTGTTTCTTTTTTTTTTTAAAGATTTTATTTTATTTATTTGACAGAGAGAGAGAGACAGCTAGAGAGGGAACACAAGCAGGGGGAGTGGGAGAGGGAGAAGCAGGCTCCTGGCCGAGCAGGGAGCCCGATGCGGGGCTTGATCCCAGGACCCTGGGATTATGACCTGAGCCGAAGGCAGACGCTTAACGACTGAGCCACCCAGGCGCCCCAAACTATTTGTTTCTGTAAAATATATGTCCACATTATTTGGATTAAATGAGAAAAGTTAATTTTAAAAAGAAGAGCAAAAACTCAGGTTCAACAATTCGAGTTCCCAGAACCGAATCCTTCCGCACAGTGTCTGTCAGTGGTAGGCTCCCTCCCACCTCTGTTCAAAATTAACACGAAACTGTCAAACTCCCTGCTGTCTTTTCAGGAACTTTGCATAAGTGGGACAGCAAAACAAAATGCTGCTCTCTAGGAAAGCAAAACGTTGTGGTAGTGTGGAGACTCTAGACCTTAGCTAGCTTTGCTACTTCTTAGGTTTGCATTAGGTAGGAAGCAAGAGTGGCAGGAAACAAGGTTCACACCTTTCCCGTAACTGCACATTCTCCCATCCTCATGTAAGCAGGGAGAAAATTTCAGGTAAGAAAAGCGGAGAGATCCTTTGCATAAATACACAAGGCTATTCTTAGAGAATGGGCAACATCTGTGCTTAGTTTCGGCTCCATTCAAACTTCACAAGTTCACTCCAAGTTTAGCACCGAAACCTTCATTTCCCAGGCTCAAGTTCCGTTTTGTTTTTTTTTTTTTTTTTTGTGGAATACATGATATCCCTGTTCAAGCAAAGCAGCCTCATAAACGCAGCTCATAAAACTCGGATGTGGCAGGGTGCTTACCCAACACATGCTGATGAGTGAAGTGTAAACGAATTAGAAACACGTGGAGCAATGTCTTAAGTGTATGCGCAGGGTTTACATAAACGAAAAGGGGTTGGCTCAAAGCTGGAGCAAGCGGGGCAGAGTTTGCTGCACTGGCTGGGGGATGAATAGTCCAGGGGACAGCCAAGCCAGGCTTAACCTCTGCCTGCATTATTGAGGCAGTATTCCTGTTTATGACAAAGGATCTGCCTGCCCCTGAACTCCACATTCTCAACTAGACATGGATGATTACTCTTTAAAGTGCCTTCCCCCCAGACTGCATTTTCCAGGACAAAGTTATGGAAAATAAGATGAGGAGCATGCCTGTAAGAGCCCAGGCTCTTCTCTGGAATTAGAAAACTGTTCTGAAAAAAAATCAGAAGAGAAGAGGAACGAGACTGTCTAATTCTTAGCTTTTCCTGTTCTAAAAAGGAAATTGTTTGGGGAGCATTCTGTTATTAAAACTCAAAGGCAAAAACATGCAGCTTACCAATTGCTAACGTCCCTAACTTTCAATCCCACACTTGTGACTCCTATGTTACTTAAACTTCAGAAGTTCACATGCAGTGCCCCACTCAATCTTATTTCACCGACAGTCTTAACAGGCTTGGAGATCTAGATTATTTACAGTGAACAGAAATATCTTTTGGAAATGCTGAAAAATTATTGGCTCAATGTTCCACAAGTGGTAAATTCCTCTTAGCGTCATCGCTCACACTTAAACCGAGTTCTGGTCTGCAACACTAGAAGGCAGTCGTTCTCGAACGTGAGTGTATTCAGTCCCCCGGAGGTCTTGTCAAAGCGCAGATGGATGGACTGACTCCACGCCTACAGTTTCTGATTTAGTAGGTCTGGGGTGGAGCCCCCAGAATCTGCATTTCTGACAAGTTCCCAGGCAATGTCACTGCCGCTGGTCCAGGAACCGCACTTTGAGAACCACTGTTCTAACTGAAACTGTTGAGCCAGGAGGGAGAAAGGAGACCTGGCCATAACCACACCACTACCTGACACCCTCGGAATGAACTGCCAAAGCTGCCATAAAAAAAATGATTCCTGGCCGGCTAAATAAAAGGTCACAGCTCTGAGCCGTCAGGTAGAGCCCATGCTGTGCAAAAGGCAGAGTGGGAAAAGGAGCTTCTCTTTCCTTAGCATCTGCATTAACCTCTTCCCATCTTTTACAATTTTTATATGTCTACTGTTTATTGAGCACCTACTGTATGCCAGACCCTTCACACATATTAACCCAGCTAATCCTCACCTATGGAGGATGAGGACACCGAGGGTCAGGCCAGCTTAGTGACTGGCTCCCGAGGCAAAGGTGGTAGGTGGTAGAGCTCAGCTTTGAGCCCAGGGCCATGGGACTCCGAGGTGCTGGTGTTCCACCCTCCCGTGCTGTGCTAGAGCCCAAACCTATTCCAGAGCTTCCCACTGCTGTCCTGCCAATGGGATATAGCTGGGACACCACTCACCCTGAAGTCACCTACTAGAAGCCAAGTTACCTACCTAGCTAGCTCTATCCTGCTTGCATCCCTTGGCTACCTGAGGACTTTGGGTCTCCCCCAGGACAGCCAGCTAAAGGAAGCCCATTTCCTGCCTCACTCCAGGGGCTCCAGAAAGTAGCCTCCCTTTCTGTTGTGGATTTCTAAGCCTGAGCCCCTAACCTGCCCAATTCCCAGCATACTCCTATCAGAACTGGTCAGCTCTGCCCCGATGCTGGACCTGCGTGCTGGCTGTCGACCTCTCCTTCTATTCCCGCCATAATATTGTGATAGAAATATATTTGGTTTTCGACCTCAGTTCCTGGCACAGAACTTCTAAAACCCTCGTGATTTCCTGAGAGATGGGGGTGAGGGGGGGGGTCTTTTGTTATTCACAGTAAGCCCCTTTCAAGCATACCTGAGCTTACACTAATGACTGACTTGCTGGTAGGTCCTAGATAACTTCAGGATGGGGACTGGTCGCCAGAAAGACCAAAGCAGGATTACAGGGGAGGGGAAGGGGCTGGAAACTGGGATGATCACCAATAGCCAATGATTTAATCATTCGTGCCTATGTCATGGGACCTCCATTAAAAAAAAACTCTAAATGATGGGGTTCAGAAAGCTTCTGGATTGGTGAACACACGCAGGCACTGGGAGGGTGGCATGCCCATGGAGGGTCTGGAAGCCTGAGTTCCTTCCCTCATACTTGGCCCTTTGCTTTTCTTCCATCTGGCTGTTCCTGAGTTCTATCTTTTATCATAAACTGGTAACAGTAAGTAGACTGTTTTCCTGAGTTCCATAAGCCATTCTAGCAATTGTATCAAACCTGAGGAGAGGGTCATGGGAGCCTCCTACTCGGAGCCAAGTTGGACAGAAGGTAACTTGGTGACCCACCACTTGCAAATGGTGTCTGAAGTGGGGGGTGGGCTTGCGGGACAGCCTCTAACCTGTAAGGTCTACACTAACTCTGGGTAATTAGTGGCAGAGCGGAATTAAACTGCAGAACATCTGGTTGGTGTCCGCAGAAACTTGGAGAATTGCTTGGTGTGCAAAACTCACACATTTGGTTTCAGAAGTGTTGGGAGTAGAAAGAGATCTTGGTGCTTGCCTTCTCCCTATGGCCGCTAGCTTCCAATGAGGAGGGTCTAACCCTCTGCTGGCGACACCAGGTCTTCTTCTGGTGTCCACAACCACTGATGCACCTTTCTAGGGCACAACACACTTTTCTTCAGAACAGGACACATTTCTGTCAGTGCAGCAAGCATTCAAGAAATCTCTTTTACTCCCTCTTTCTGCTCTGCACCAGGCTGTGTCATTCATTCATGCTGGATTCTTCTCTTCCCATTCACTATCCTGCCAAACCGCAGTCCAGGCCCTCACTACTAGCCTGTGCCAGAAGGGTTACAGGGTCTCCTGGCTGGTTTCCCTGATTCCAGCTCCCTACCTTCTCCCCATTGATCCAGCTTAAGCTATACTACTCCCAAAAACTTCCTTCTTCAGGAAAGAGGGGGGTGCTCCTCTTAAGAACCTGACACAGCTCTACATTCCTTTCGCATGAATCCTAAATGCCCACCCTCCCCACTGCACCCTTTCCCCAAGTGCCCCGTGTCCCTCCCACCACCATGGCTTTGCACGCGCCATTGTCCTTGGTTGGTACACCTCACTTTCTATTCTCTGCTTAAGCAAATTCTACTTGATCTTCCAGATGTGGCTCAGTCTGCCTGCTCCTGGAAGCTTCCCCAGACCACACTTGCCCCACTGATCTAGTTATCTCTACTCTAAATAGAATGTCACACCTAAAAAGAACCTGTCACCTAATCCTCTCAGTTTACACAGCAAACTGAAGCTCAGAAAAGTGAACACACTTGCCTAGAGTCATGCCGTTCATCAATGACCTCACCACACTTAAAATGCAGAGGGACTTCCTGAATTAATAATAGTGATACCTAACACGGCTAGTTAGGTAGTAGTTGCAGTATGCCAAGTCCTGTGTGAGACACGGCATGGGCATTATTCCATCTTACCCTCACAACTCAGCGAAATAAATATTGTTATTATCCCATTTGACAGATGAGGAACCTGAGGCTCAGAGAGGTTAGGGAACTCGCTAAAACCCCCACCACTAGAAAGTGGTGAAGCCAGCAGGGTTCCAATCCAGGTTTGACCCAGAAGCAGAATCCTTATTCTCATTGCCTGCTGAACCCTTACTTCTTTCACCTGAGTACAAATTATGTCCCTAAATAGAAATTTACTTCCTTGAGGTAAAGGATGGTACTTCACAGGGTACGTGTGGAGCAATGCTCGTTCATTCACCCAAAACACACTTATTAGGCACCTACTGTGTGCCAGGCACTGTGCCAGGATCTAGGCATAAGCGAGTAGATAAGACAGAGTCTTTGCCATCACGGGGCAATCAGCACTCATTCATTTTATGAATTCACTCACTCAGTAAATATGTACTGCGAGTCTACCTTATTCTGGGTACCATTGTAAGTGTTGCGGAAACGATAAGAAAAAGAGACCAAGTCCTTGACCTAGTGCAAGACCAAGTCCTTCCCTAGCCTCACAGGGAAGGCAGCCACTCACTAGCTCTTCACACAGACAAACGTGAGACTGTATCTGAGAAGGACAGCTGACCGCAGGAAGGGGCAGAGAGGAGAGAGGAGGATTCAAGGCAGAGGTATAGCGGAGGCCATACCCACGAGGCAGGAACGTGGCCCATTCAAGGGGTGAGAGACACCTCTGGGGCTGAGGTAGACCGTGAGGGGAGATGACGCGAGGGGAGATGACGCGAGGGGAGATGACGCGAGGGGAGATGACGCGAGGGGAGATGACGCGAGGGGAGGTCGCAGAGGCAGACCCAGGCCACGCCAGACCGTCCTTCTCACAGAAAGAGGGAACACGCCTGTCTGGAGCTCTACGAAGCAGCATGGCCTGCGCTGCCTGCGCGCCTCCAGAGAGCAGAACACAGAACGGCAGTAGCTTCCTGTTTGGAGCAAGTTGCTAGACACCGAGTCTCCTGGGAATCGGGTCGGCTGACGTGGGCCGTGTGACCGACCTCTTTCTGAAAGGTTTCCTTTTCCCCTCATGTCACAGTCAATCTACGGCTGGAAAAAGCGACTGAAGACAAACCCGTTATGGAAAAAAAAAAAAACGCCATGCTGTTCAAAACTCTTCAAGCTGTGTGACACGTACCGTTACGTCTGAACATGTTACATTTAATAAAAAATAAACGTCGGAAGGGGGTTCTGTGAGTAGCAAGCCAGTCTGGCCAACTGTCAGGAAAGCAGGCTGATAGCCGCGCTAGACACGGGAGGTCGTCAGCGGTTTCCTAGAGCTTGGGACAACACAGATCTCTCTGAGCGGATACGGACATATTAATATATGGAACCCATACAGATCCTCCAGAAAAATGAGGTGGCTGGGGTTTTTCTTGTCAAGAATGAAGGATGTTGTGAGCTCTGAGCAGGCACGCACTCGCGGCAGAGAACTCTGGAACAAATGCCATGTAAATGAGAAGTGTCAGAAGCCAGGGGAACCCGGAGCCTGAGGAAGGGGTACCGCCTGTGCAGCCGACAGCCAGAGGAAGGTGGCCTGCCTTCCCATCTCCCGCTGTTATCGCCTTCGTAAAACACGCATGTGTGTATGTGTTTGTGTGTGTGTGTGTGTGTGTGTGCTGTGTACACATGTGTATATTATGTGAGTGTGTGTATATAATGTATATAGCTGGGGGCACGAATGTGTGTGTATATGTGTATGTTTATTTATATATGTAGTGTGTGTATGTGTGTACATGTGCATGAATATGCGTGTGCATGTATGTGTACATGTATCTTCCAGTCTGTTGGCACTGGGCCAAAGCAATCAACAGCAATAAGAACACAATGCCGGCTGGTTCATAAGGCAGAAAAACTTACTGCACGAATGTGTGGGCAGCGGCAGAAAAATCCACATGCCTGAAAGCCAAGCAGTGGTTCTAACAAAAACCCTCTCTGTCTTCTCAACATTGAAGAGCAGACATGGTAAAACACTGGAAAGAGATTTCAGCAGCAAGGAAGTTCTGGTGGCTTCAGGGAAGGAATTTTTTAGTATGACAAATTCTCCGAATTCAGGGGAAAATGGCAAGGGTTCCAGCTTATCTCGTCTCCACTTTTGACAGAAACCAGGGAGCTGGGCATTGGCTGCGTTTCACCTGAGTCTTCGTGAACTGCCCCTGCTAAGCACTAAGTCTTAGTCTATGCTAAGACTCTGTGCCCAGGAGGCAGAGGGAACTCAGCAGGTATTTCTTGACGTCATGCTCTCTCGTGGCATGTTCCTTCGCAGCACCCCCGCCCAGGGGGCTCTGGGCTCAGCTTTCCCTGTCAGGCTTTAATAACACCCACAAAAGAGTGACTTTCACTGTGTGACCACTCTCATGACCGCCGACCCAAGTTCTTCACTGTCCTAAGATGGGTTTCAAGGACATTGTTCTTTACGATTGGGTCTCTAACTCCTCCACAGCTCTTTTTACTGTTCTGGAAACACACCATGGGCACTCTCACCTCTGTGGCTCTATTTTTTTTTTTGTTCACCTCTCCAGAATGTCCTTGATATTCCAATATACCTAACACAAAACCCACCTTTAGCATAGGTTTGTAAAATACACCAACATAAAAACTGTGGCAAGTGGAGGCAGAGCCCACACCCCCCACACCCCTGCCCAAGGAATATGAAACAGAAAAATTGACTCTGTCTGGGGATATTGGGAAAGGCTTTACTAAGAAAGTGACTTTTGAACTGAAATCTAAAGGAAGAGTTAGTTTATGAGGGAGGGGATAGGACGGAAGCTGTCCTAAGCAGTGGTACCAGCCTGTGCAAAGGCCCTGTGGCAGGAGGTGGAGTAAAAAGGTCAGTGTGGCTGAACAGCAGAGAGTAAGCCAGCCTGGAGAGGTGGCTCTTCTTTAAGTCCACTGTTCTCGTGATCTCTCTGGATTGGGTTGCTAGATAAAATGCAGGATACCAGAAAATTTTTTTAGATATACAACATATACTGCATAGAATGTATTTATACTAAAAAATTTTAGTAAATCTGAACTTCAAATTTAACTGAGCCTTCTTTATTTTTATTTGCTAGCAACCTTACTCTGGATACAACCAAAGGACATATTGTCTGCATAACTCGTTTGTGTTCTTAATCACAACAGGTCTTATTTTTCAGCTGGCTTGATGTCTTTCTGCCTCTGATGACTTCAAAGAACCCTAGAGCAGGAAAAGTCCTTCTAGAAACCAGCCAGTCTGACCTTCTACATCTACAGACAAGAACAGGAGGCTTACTTAGCAAGGCACCTGGAGCTGCTCAACGTCACAGATAGAGACCCCACTGGGGCTTCTTCCATGCCTCCCTGTGGTGCCTAGGATGGCACTGAGCACATTAAAAAAGAGCTTAATCAATTGCTCAGTTGAATTAACAAGCTCATTTACATGCCTCTGTACAGAGGGAGGTGAATAGACAGAACCCCAGACAGCCAGGAGCTTTCCAAACAAAATAAACAGCAAGCCAGACAGAGAAGGGGCCATTTGCACATGCACAAACACAAGGGCAGACACAAAGGACCCCAGCAAGTGGCTACTTCAACCAGCTACACTCCTGCCTTTTTCTGGAGATTCTATAAGAGCCCAGAACCAAGGCTTTCCTCCATGCGGGCTTGGTGAATTTACTCCTGCATGGTGGCCCACTGGATTTCCATAGCATGTGTGAAAAGTGATCATTTTTACCTTAAGATGAAAACTGTGACCCACCCTGAAGGGACTCAACAGCCAGCCTCATTTGTCCCTTTCAGGCCCCGCATATTTGCTAAGAGACCTTTTTTTTTCAGGCCCTCTCTGCAGGCAGAACACGTTCTGTCCAAATATGCACAACCACCAGAAGAGAAAGGCAGGGCGGGTCCCTCCACCACTATTTACCAAACGAATGCAGCCCTCCACATTCAACTCCACTGAATGCAGGGGCTAATCCCCCTGAGTGAGCTTGGCTTTCATTCCAGGACTTGAAAAGACGTCAATCCATCCCAATCACAATCAAATGCAAGCATTTCACTTTCCGAAGACAAACACGGATTTGGACAAATGAGAAACGGAGGTTCCCTTGTGGAAGGATAAAAAGGGAACTCAGCAGCCCCAGCTCCCTCTCAAAGGAAGCCCCGGGAAGGATGTTCTAGCCATGGCCACACAAAGCGGGGCATGAGCTCATCATGCCAGAACCTAATTGAAACCTCAGGCTGAAACAGTGTTTTGTGATATTTGGGGGAAAGGATGGGCAGAGACAAAAAGGAAAAACAAAGGATGTGTACAGAAGCAGCATGAAAAGCAGCCCACTTCTTGACTGTGGGACAATTTGGATGGTGGCCACTGAGTTAAATGAGGTGTAGCCTTCTTCCTCTCAATCTCGCTGAGACCCAAAGACGTTTTGCAGAACTTGCTGCTGCCAGCGTCATGGCTCCAGAGCCAAGGACTTTCTGGTCCATGAGGATCTTCGAAATGCAACTGGTTTCCAAGAAATACGGCAGAAAAGATGCTGGTTAGACCTTTAGGCAAACTACCTAACATTTGCGAATCTACTAAAAGGCATCCAGGTAGAAGAAAGAGCACAGTTTTTGCATGTCCTTAGCTGGGTCTGAATCTGAAGTCCGTCACATACGAAGCTTGTGTCATTGCACAAATTATGTCTCTGAACCTTACTTTTCTTCTCTTTTAAAATAGGTGTTCCAGGGGTACCTGGGTGGCTCAGTCGGTTAAGCGTCTGCCTTCGGCTCAGGTCATGATCCCGGGGTCCTGGGATCCAGTCCCGCATCGGGCTCTCTGCTCAGAGGGGAGCCTGCTTCTCCCTCACACTCTCCCTCTGTGCTTTCTCTCTCTTTCTCAAATAAATAAATAAAATCTTTAAAAAAAAAAATAGGTGTTCCAATGCTTATCTCGCATACTTGCCTGACAATCACATAAGAGATTGCTTGTAAAAGCACAGGCGCTCAATAAACGTTCACTTCCTTACTTCTACCCTGAAACTGGGTGCCCCGGGAAGTGGCAGAATGTCTGCGCTGGGAAGTTTTGTAAGAATTGCAGACATAGAAATAATCTACCTTTATCGAAACGTGGCAACCCCTGGCAGTGGAAAGATGGTCTTGGTGGTAGTCTCCAGCAGTCTCCAGGCTTTATTAAAAGTACTCCCTTGCTTGCAGGTAGTTCATCGACGGTTGGCCATCCCCAAAGCCCTTCTGAGCTGCCTGTTCTTTGAATTGTCTTTGATAATTGTTATAGAAGGATGGCCAAGCTAAAATATGCCTGGAAGAAGAGCAGAGAGACTGGTTCCTTGCTTTTTGGTGGCACCAGGACTCAGTAGCAAACCTTGGAGATGGCATTCAGGATCTCATTATTCCATTTTCTTCCTTATGACTCTTGCAAATTGCCACCTGCAAGTTTCATTTCATTCTTGGATCTGCACAGAGAAATGGTTTTCCTCTTCCTTCTTCTGAGAGTCTCCTGTGCTCTGAAGGGCCATACTCCCCTGCAGTTCAACCGTCATCCGTTAACACACAGGTCTCAGTGAGTGAACTTGGTCTTCAGTAAAAGTTCTCACCCACAAACATGCTCAGTCTCATTGAAAAATCTGTGAGGACAGACGTGGATAACTGGAAAGAATGTGCCCCAACTGCAGCCATAGCCAGTAAACCTTTGGGATATTGGCTCTTTTCTTCAGTCCCCTACTTCACCTTGACTTTGTAGCTATAGCCTGATGCTCTGGTTTCCTTTGGCTAGATCTGGCTATCCATAATTACCTAGAAAAAATTGGGGGAGAGGCCAGAAAAAAGAGAGCATTCTCCTTAAATGCCCTATATATTTGAAATGAAAGGATGTGATCTTTTCAACTGGGTTATCCAAGTTATTACCTACCCCTGTCCTACTATACTCTGATTGGGCTCCAAGAAAAATTCCTGGATAATTCAAAAGCCTAAACTACTCCTCATGGCAAAACTCTGACAAATGGGCAAGCAAGCACAAGTTTAGACCAAGGACATTCAAGAACTTTTCCCTGGGTTCAGAGGGCTGGAGGTCAGGGGAAGGTTATATGAGAGTAGACACAGGAAACACAATATGCAACATTGGATTTAACCTTGTATACCTCGGTAAAGAAAAGTCAAACTTTCCATAGTTGGTCTATGCAATCTGGAAATTTTCCAGTGGTTCTACCCATATTTCTAAGTCCTCTCTAATCCCCCCACCCTGCTTTCCTTGTCCAGCTAAAGCCATACAAAGAGTTCACCAAAAACAGTCAGTCTCATGAAAATCAAACCAGATTCCATAAACAGAGAGGAAACGTTATATAAGCTCCCTTAAACCTTTGGCCTAGATTCCACTGGGCCCGTCGTGTTTGGTTTTTGATACCAGGTGTATAGCGGCAAATACTAGCATTTCCTGATTTGTATCCTTTTATCTGAAAATGCAGGCATTGCTGAGGATACGCTGTAGATACTGTTTTATTTTTAAAAATAGAACCAACATCTCACACCCATTAGGATGGCTGCTATCAAAAACGAGAGACAGAAAGAAGGAAAGGAAAGAAATGGACAGGTGGGGAGGACTCAAGAAATTGGGAGCCTTGCGCACTGTTGGTGGGAGAGTAAAGTAGGGTGTAAAATAGAGAGTAAAATAGGGTGGTCACTACGGAAAACAATATGGCGGCTCCTCAAAAAATTAAAAATAAAATTACCATATGGACCAGCAACTCCATTTCCCAGTATATATCCACAAGAAGTGAAAGCAGGGTCTTGAATTGATGTTTGTAAACCTATATTCATATCAGCATTACTCACAAGAGCCAAAAAAGGAGAAGCAACCCCAAATAGAGTAATATTTCCAGGGGATGGGGGTGGGGAAATGGGGAGCTACGGTTTACTGCTGAACAGTTCTGCAGGATGAGAACAGTTCTGGAGATGGGTCGTACGTACAACAGTGTGAATGTACAGAACACTACTGAACTGAACACTTAAAAATAGTCAAGATGGTAAATTTTTGTTATGTGTATTTTGCCACCATTTTAAAAACCATGGAGCCAATATGCCAGAACTCAAACCTTCCAAGTGATATTCCAAGGCATCAAATCAACACTCAAAAGAAACTCTCACTAAAATTGGTGGCCAAATTCCAGCAATGGGGATGATCGCCTACCAGACCACTCTGCCCTACTGAGATTTGCTGGCTGGTTTCTATTCTTCCTCTCTTCCTGTGAAGCTGGGCGTAGAGGAACAACAGAAAACCTTCTGAAAGGGCACACATCCTGCTAGATGGAAAAATCAGCCATTCTTTGCAAACAAAGATGACATTACTGACCCCAAACCAATAAAGCAGGCCTGGAGCCTGAAGGTTGCTGTGTTTCCCATCACTGGGGATACATTTTCATCGCTCCACCCATCTTCCCCTACTCTAAAGTGCCTGGCACATCGTGGGTACTCTGTGTGGGTTTGGTGAGCAAATAAAGGAATCACGGAAAGGAAAGGGAGAGTGAAGCAAGCAGCTATACAGCAGAAATGTAAGAAGCCCTCAAGAGTGTTACAAACACAAATTGATTGCCTCTTTCTGGACAAACTCAAGGGAGGATTTATGTGAAACAAGGTAAAGTCAGTTCTTGTGAAAGTCTCAGGTTTTACTGAGAATGTGAGATCCTGAGTGCAGTTTTGATTTGTCTTCTGTGTATGTGTGCAAACCACAAAAGCAGTGAACTGTTGATGGCCAAATAACAAATATCCCTGCCTCTCCCAGGAGAGTTAAATAGCTCTAGGTTGAGGGAAAAAAAAAAAGGGAAGATCAAAAGAAGATCCAGACATCCCTGGCTGGCAGGCAGCGGTGAGAGGTCCCCCTGGCCAACGGAGGGTAACCTTTGCTTGAACTTAGAGGAATGTAGAAAAGGGGTTCTGGACTGGGAAGAAAATCTCCAAGATACTTCTAAATTGTGCTGACCGGGAGGATTCTGAGCTGCATGCCTGGAACTCCCCGATGGGACCATAATATTTACTTCTTAGCCTTTGCCGTGTGTACTGCTAATTAACAAAAAAATTTTTTTTCTCTTCTTTTTTTTTTTCCCAGTAATAACACATAAAGCAAATTCAAGATCAGGCTGGTGTTTTTGTATGATTGATCCAATGCTTTTGGGGAAATAAGGC
This sequence comes from Phoca vitulina, assembly GCF_004348235.1. Classification (NCBI taxonomy): domain Eukaryota; kingdom Metazoa; phylum Chordata; class Mammalia; order Carnivora; family Phocidae; genus Phoca; species Phoca vitulina. The sequence goes on along the minus strand of NW_022589723.1, from coordinate 36,422,643 downwards.
AGATACCAGGCAACATAATTCATGTCCACCAACTCATTCATCCCTCTCCTGGAATTTATTCTGAGACTAAAATCCCAATGAAGAGTAAAGTAAAATCCCAATGTTACGGTTTTCCTGAAGATGTATTTGAATGAATTTTGAGTTCTTTAAAGAAAAGAAAGAAAAAATCATTAGGAAAAAGACTTTGGGGGAAATAAAACATTTTCCCTTTACACCTAAGGCCATGGAATCTGTATCTACGGCCAACCCCTACAGAAGCCCTGATTCATGGGTACCACTTCCTTGGTTTGGAGACAATCACCAAGCACAGCATCCTCCGCTGATCTGAGAATGTTTCTCTAATACCTGAGATCACCCAGACAACATTGTCAAAAAGATCCCGTTCTATAGCCACTTAGACAGGTTTTTTTTTTTAATGTTAATGAGTTATGCCTAGCAGCTAGCTTGCAAGGCACAGCTATTCAATTCTTCAAACGCAGATAAAAGCATCCCGCCCAAGTCTTCAGAAGCCTCCAACAAAATGCAAGCAAGCTGTGAAAACAACTTGACCCTATGCCCAATGTCTAGGGACCAGGAAAAAAAAGACAAGACAACAAAAACAACCCTCCCACCCCCCACCCTGAAACCTTGACTTCTAAAGTAGCAAGTAGTGTAATGCAAATGAATGTTGATTAGAAGGCAAACAGAACCCTTTTCTGCCTACGGTTTCTAGACACAAAGCTTAGAAAACAGATGATTTTTGCCAAATCCTCCCAAACCCAGGAGGAAACAACTGGCCAAGCTCTCAGAACTTAAAAAGTTTACCCCCTGAATTAGGAACCTAGGTAATGCCTACATTTTCTTTTTATAAGTGTTACGTCCTTAAAGATCAGAGTCTACGTATTTTAGGGGTCCTGTCTCGTGTCTCACTCTCAAGAAACAAACCATCCTTTTCTGCAAAGCCGGGAGTCAGGAGCCGGGCCCACCTGGCCCCACTTCTCTCTCGTGTGGTAACATCTCCATCTGCTGGAAAGTCAGATGTCTGCGTCAAAGGCTGATAGTGTTTGTTTTATTCACCTATAAATCTAGGTCAAATTTACACGTCCATTTTCCTGTTTACACGTATTGCCATTTCATTTAAAACATCTGCCTGTTTTCCTTCACTTCTGAGGCCCCCGTGGACTTGATCCCCATGGCTTCTGTAGGACCTCCCCTGCCCCAGCCTGGGCCCCTCCCCAGGCTTTGGGCAGGTCCCCTCCGTCTTTCTTTAACCTATACACCCTCAGGTCAGCCCCAAAACCCTTCCCTGAATGTGGACGCTGTTGACCCGGAGGTCAGGGGCTCCTGTGGCCCTCGGGCTGGCATGCCTTTGAACTTCGATCTTCTTAGCTGTTCACAGCAGGAGCTCTTTTGTTTGGCTGGGCACACTGTGCAAGAACTGCCTGTTTTGTCTTTGATTTTAAAAATAAACAAACCCACAAACATTTAGGCAGTGAGGACGAGGCTGTGTTTGGCGTCCGCCAGGTTCTTACTTCTCGGTACATCGGCGCTCAGTCCACCTCGGCCAGGCACCCAGCCAGGGACCAGCCCCAGGAAGTACGAGAGCATACTGGACACACACCACTTCTTTCCTGTCATTTCTGCTTCTCTATTAGCTCCTTCAGCGCCACCTTCCTCTCCTTCCTTTGGAGCTTTGTCTCCATTTTGCCATTCCTTTCTCTAAAGTAAACCAAGCTACGAGTCTGTTCAGAAATCACTGCCTGCTGGTGTTAAAGTCACGGCATGAACCTGAGCAGCATCCTGGGCTTCCATCTTTACCTGCACAGCGGGGAGGCTGGGATGCCCTCTTAAGTCCATGCTAGTTATGAAGGTCGGAGGAAACGGAGGCCCAGACAAGTCAAGAACGGACTACAAACCTGACAGCATCAGTCCCTGGCAAGGAAATAGAAGCTACTAGGCTCATCGTGTCCTCCTCTTAAGGATGGAGGGCTGGTGAAGGACAAACTGGATCCCAGAGCACCTGACTCTAAGAAAACAGCAGTCAGATAAGCCCGAGAGCCTAGTCCTCCTCCTTCTTCCCTGAAGGAAACTTAGAAGTGTGGGGATGAACAGGCGGGCCTTCAGGGAAAAAATCCCCTGAGAAGGAGAACGTAGAAAAGCTCAAGACCACCCCCTTTTCTCTGTCTCCCCTGACTCTCTCTGTTTGGGTCTCTCTCCACAGCTGCCCATCAAGGGGCAGAAGCCTTAAAAAGCTTTCCATCTCAACAACTGGCATAAAACAAATGATCTCCTTCCGCCTAGAAGAAATACGTATGTTTATTAAGCGGTGACTCCCAATAATAAAAGATCCTTTAAAGGAATGGATTAATTACAGCTAATATTTAAGCTTGTTGCATTAAAAGCAAACGCGCAGTGGAGGGGAACAGGGCATCTGGAAGGACTGAGTCCAGGCCACCAGCACTGTACGCATGTGATCACTGCATGGCGATGTTCTTCTTGTGCCCCATTCAGATTCTGAGTTCCTTGACGATGATGGAACCTAGTGTCTTCTATCCTTGGAGCCCGGACAGAGGTCCTCTCACACACCAGGTATTCGACAAATGCTTGTCAAATTGAAATGAACTGAGCAGGGCCCATGTTCTCCACTCGTGGAGGGAAGGTGGCTGGTGATCGACTTGCCAAAGCGCTGACCCCACATTCATTGGGTGGGAGCTCTGCAGGTCTCCTTCATGGGGCCTTCCCAAGAACTAGAAAAGGTATCCCTTCCTCAACACACTTTATGTCCCCTTGATATAAAGTTGTCATAATGTACTGATGTTGTTAGAAAAAGCCACTTTACTGCCATCTGCCAGAAACTTGTAAGAGTAAATATGCAAATCACTCATCTTTAGAGTCAACACAGTCATAATAAAAATACCAAAAAAATCAAAATAATAAAGGCACCTACAATGTCAATGCCACCCCTTTAGATAAAGTAACTTGTGCAGTACACAACCTGAACAACTGTGTAAGGTAGACGATTTTCTTCAGGCCTTGAAAAACTGAGCCTCTGAGTTGGCGGCAAATGGTAGAACAATTTATGTTCTGCTGCTTTTGCACTGTCTTTCAGAGTCACTCATACAAAGAGGTAGGGGTAAGTGTGTTTCTGTATGTGGTCAGAGGGCTGAAAAGGGGGCCAAGGTGGGTGATCAAGTTAGATCGCAAGGATTACAAAAATGACTTCTCTCTCTCACAAAGTTCTCAGGCCCAGCAAGTGTGACCTGCAAACCTGTCTACAAAATGACTTCCCTGGAGATACACTGTGTAGATAGCAAATAGCTATCCTGACCTATAAGGGCCCCCTGGACTCTGGGTGTTGTCCATAAGGCCCCCAGGCATGCTCATCAGGTCTGCTCGTTCCCTGCGCTCTCTGCAGTATTAACACTCTGCCACCTGTCCCTTGGTGCTCTCTTGGCCACCAGCAGCCGTGCCCTGCTGTCTCCTGCTTGCTCTGCTCATGGGCTAATCCTTCCCTGTTCTCCCCTCTCCCCCCCAAGACAGGCATCCTCCAAGGAACATGCCTCAGAGTCCAAAGTTCCTTTTCCACTCTTCTCTTTTCACCAGTCTCCTGGGGTGGGGAACAGCCCCATTCCTGTCCGCCCCCACCTGCACCCTACCTTCGGTACCGGCTCAGCACCTGCCCACTCAGCATCCCCACTGGGGTGTCGTACTGTCGCCTCAAACTCACTTTGTGGCTAAACTCAAACTCTCAACTTCCTCCCACCTCTGTTCTTCCCCATGTGACTTCCCTCATTATGTCAGGGCCGGGAGCCATTGTTATTCCAGTCACATAGCTTCAAAGCAGGGTCCCCTTTGACTCTCCTCTGTCCCTTTCCCCCTGCATGACGCCAGCCATCCCCCTCAGTGGACTCCCCATTGGGAGTGTCTCCAGCAGTGTTTTCAAAGGTCAGCTTCCTTGCACTCCTACTACAGTTCCACGGCACCCGCCCACCTGTCACCCTGCAAAAGTGAGGTCAGAATGCCTGCAACACCTCGTGTAAGGGTCACTACCTTCCCAACCCAGAGCCGAGCTCCAGAGCTGGTGTTGGGACCTTCCGCAATCTGATCTTCCCACCTGTTTGCCAGTGTTTCAATCCAGTGTGCCTTGGCATGGGTTCTTACCCCCGCCAGACTGGTCTCGTCATGGAACCCGATCCTGTTTTTACATTCTGACCTCCAAGCCTTAGTCTGTCCTGGTGCCACCACCTGGAACCCTTCCTTGGATATGTGGATCTGCGTGCAGAGGCAGCCAGGACTGAGAGTTTGTGAACATGAGCTGGCCGAGACTGAGAGAACAGTCTGCAAATGAGAGCAAGGGGAAAGATCTGTTTTTCTCAGGGCATACCGGAATTGTGTTTGTCCAAGGGCATAACTGAAAGGGTCTGACCCAGCCACAGGAAGACTTGAGGACAACTAGAGAAAAGGTCCCAATTCAGAATGAGGGGTCTGGTCAAGTAGTGGCAGGGTGGGCCATCAATCAAGACCAAGCGGGGTGCTGGGCAGTTTGGGGGAGGTCCAATGGCTGGTACTGAAGGCCCAATCATGGAGACACTAGTGTCAAGGGGCAGGACACCCACACTGGGTCATAAGGAAGGAGGCTGAGTCCTGGAAAACCAGAGCATGAAGGTCAGAACAGAACCTGGAGCCAAACCCTCAGCCCTAAGCACTACCTGCACCACGTGCTCCGTAAATTCAGGAATGGCTCCAGCTCAGAGATGCCAGACGCAAGGGGCGTGAACACTCCTTCCTGGGCACCCGCCGCAGATATCACTCATCAGTGATGACACTTCTTCACCGCCGGCACAGCCATAGCCTCAGAATCCTTCACAGAAGATCTCTAGACGGCCACTGCCCATCAGTGGGAAGTAGCACATAAACAAGTTCTATCTGTCATACCTGGTCCCAAATTCACAGGTAGGGCCAAATCTAGTGAGAGCTCACAGATGTAAATAATATGTTATCACAGTCGCAAGGGGCTAGGTCAGTATTTCTCAAAAGTGGAGGTGCCCCATAATCATCTGGAGGATTTATTGAAACCCAGACTGCCAGGTCCCACCTCCAGAGTCTCTGATTTAGGAGGTGTGGGCTTATCCTTTGGGCCCAGCTGAATCCTTTCTCCTTGGCTTCAAAGGCCCTCTTCCAACTCCAGTCTAAGAGAACATCATCAATACTGTTCATATGATCGGCCAATCACCATGGATTCTGCTGGGCGTGACACAGGAAAAGTCCACACTCTCAAAAAAGTCACGGTATGGGGAAGGGAGGCCACAGACAATTTAACGGGCAGGTACAGTTCAGTGTGGGGAGTGCTGTGGGGGGAAGCTCAAACAGCTGTGGGAGCACTTAGCCCAGGGACCTCACCCAGCCAGGCCTGGAAGGTCAGAGCAGACTGCTCAGAGGAAGGCACAAGCTGAAGCTGGGGCCTGAAGGGTAAGGAGGAGGTGGTTGGGAAGAGGGAGAGGAAATTTACTCACTGCCTTGGGTTGTCTACCTTGTACACACACACGTGTACACATACACACACCCACACAAGCACACTGCCATATCTCCACGTCTAGACAGTGACCTCCCCCTCGACAAAGAGATAATCTTTAATCTACACAGGCATTCCTCAGGTGCTTGGGCTCCAGCCGACAAGGACATTTTTATTCCCTGACTGAATGCATCCATTGGCAATGGGCTGGAAGTGTTCTGTATTTAGGAAGGCGCGGGAGAGAAGAGGGGAACATGAGACCAAGTGGTTTGGCCCGAAACTACCATCCACCTCCTGCCATGGACTTTTGGTGATTTCTGTGGCTGTGAGGATTTCTCTAATCTGCAAGACAGGGGATTTGCTGTCCAGCCCCACCAATAAGCCCCACCATGGCCCGGGATGCTGGCTTGCACCAAGCAACGTATCTGTAGCCCGGTGATTAATGGCCCATGGCCCTAGCCTCTGCAGCTCCCCCCACCCCAGCCCAAGCCACCATCTGTGAACAGTCTCCTGCTTGAGTAATAGCTGTGTCTAGGAAATTGTTTTGTACATTCATAAACAGAGATTGGGCGTTTTCCTCTGCGGCCCTAATTTCAAGTGATTAGGCTGAGCTCATTCCTGCAAGCAACCTCTTTCCTAGAATTCAAAGTTTGAGATTCAGGGCCATTGCTCACCCTCCAGACTCATTCCCCAATGCAGCCTCTGAGGAAGCTGGAGGGAGGCCCAGAGCTCTGATGAGGTCAAGACAGCATTTTCTGACCGCCGAATTGGTAGACCATGACTCCTTCCCCCGAGAACCACCACGTTCTGATTTGGAAATTTAGATGGACGTTTTCCTACCATATTTCCTCTCCTACCACACCCATTTATTTGTATTTAGAATGCTGTTAGCTCATGTCTCACTGTAGGTGGGATAAGAAGTGACAAATATCCACTGGCCCTTCTTGTCTCTTATCCAGCCTTGTCTCCACAGAAGACAACGCGACCTGACACGTACTGAATGCTCCACAGATGGGAAATGAATGAAATAATTAATGATTCAATGGTGCATTTGAATTGAAGAAAACAAACCAAGTGTCTCATACAGGAGGTTACTTATCCCTCTGCTTCTCCTACCTGAGAGCCTTGCTCACCCCACGGTCAAGGGCGTCAGGGGAGAAAGTGCCACAGTGAGTGCTGGAAACAAGTGTTTGCATCACCTTCCGGGAGTACACACATCACCCAGCCCGTGTGGAACTGTTCCAGGCAAAGAAAACACAAGCCAGCCTTGTGCCTACCCTTCCAGATCTACCCTCTGACCTCGTTTGTACTTGAACTCAGTCTAGTGTTCAGACCACTTACCAAGGAAAGGGTTAGCTTTGTTTTCTGTTCTTTGGGTTTAACTTTTTTTTGTTTTACAACTGATTATGGACCATCAGTTCCAGTGTTTTAAAAATAATGATTTTGTAATTCCCAGGGACCAGTGTACAGCATTTGCCAGCGTACCACGCTTTCTCCAAGAAACGCTCCCTCTCAGTGGGAACACCGTCTTTCATGAACTGCCGGTGACCCTCAGGAGGGAATGCCAGAGGCCCACCTTGCAAAGTCTCAGACTCCGAGTAGCAGAACCGACCGTGAGAACATCTGCCTTGACCCTTGTACTTCACAGGGAGGTAATTTGCCCAGGGGCAAGTTCGTGGCAGAGATGGGCCAAGAACCCACAGGTCCTGCCTCTCATCCAAAGTGCTATTAGAAGTGGGGGAAAAACTCACCACCAGATCTTAGGGATCTAGAAAAGACTTCCTGCTTGGCTGGGAATGCAGTAACAAAAATGTAGCTGAGTTTCAGGTATGCAAATGTTTTCAATGGTGATTTGCTAGTTTGGTCATAAGCACCTCCTGAATGTCTTTGTTTCAGCTGGCGGGCTCTCCTGTGTGTAAGATCCTGACCTAGGAGCCAGGAAGTCCAAATTCAGAGAAAGCCACAGAATTCTGCACCCAACGATAAAAAAGCAAACACATTTGTCTTCAAATATCCATGGAACAGTTACTAAAACTGCCCATGTATTAGGCCACTATACAAACCTCACTATGTTCTAAAAATTGGAACACATTCAGGGCTATACTTCTGACCCAAAAAAGCAAACGGTAACACTAGATAATCAATAGTAAAAGAATTATTTTGTAATCTATCCCCTTGAAAGTTATCTTCCTTTAAATAACTCTTTGATTAAAGAGGCCATCAAACTGAGATTATACACTATTTAGAAGAATTGTTTCCAGTCCCTGTCCTAATACTGTATCTGAACGCTTCTGGATATGTCCTATCATATCTCAATTTCCTTCTTCCTAAAAGGAGGTAGTTGCAAGGATTGAGAGATAACAAGAAAAAGGTCTAGCATGGAGTGATTGTTCAACCAACGTGATAACAACATTAAGGCCAAGCTTGTGTAACTGGATATTAAAATGGGGCTGTTCCTGTCTCCTTTTCAGCTAACATGTGACAACAGTGAATGGTACGTTTTGAAGAGACTATCATACAAAGATTTCAAAGCTGAAAGGCAAAACCTCACTACATGACTCTTGAATCCCAGATGCATGGTGAGGACAGCATAGTTTTGAGAAAATGGAGCTACAAAAGGTTATTTCTTTGGAGAGAGCTGTGCCTGCACTCCTCTCCCCTACTCCAGGAAAGGGGCGGGGCGCTTTTCCCTCAGGTGAAGAGAAAGGAGCTTCAGTGTGATCCCTGGAGGGTTGGATTTGGTGTCCTCACAATCACTGGACACAGGGCACTGACTGGGTCTAATTCCTGCCTGGGAAATCTGAACGATTAGATGCTCTAATGGTAGGAGAGGTGTCTGTTGGGCACTGTTCTCCCAGAGACTGTCAGGGTAGACGATCTGGGAGTGCTTCTGCTGTGAGACAGAAGGCATACTGCAGAGAGGGTCAGTCTGGATCTACTTTTATTTTATTTTTATTTTTTTAAGTAGACTCCATGTCCAGCATGGAGTCCAGTGTGGGGCTTGAATTCATGACCTTGAGATCAAGACCTGAGCTGGGATCAAGGGCTGGATGTTCAACTGGCTGAGTGGCCCAGGTGCCCCTGGATCTATTTCACATCCCACCTAAGAGGACTCCATGGGAAGGTGACAGAACCCCAACCGAAAAGGTCTGTATAGGGGTGCCTGGGTGACTCAGTCAGTTAAGCGTCTGTCTTGATTTCGGCCCAGGTCATGGTCTCAGGGTCCTGAGATTGAGCCCCACGATGGGCTCTGTGCTGTGCATGGAGCCTACTTGAGATTCTCTCTCTTTTTCTCTCCCCCTGCCCCTCCCCAGCTTGCAGTCTCCAGAAAGAAAGAAAGGAAAGGAAAGGAAAGGAAAGGAAAGGAAAGGAAAGGAAAGGA